>NC_080865.1:11908966-12508966 GCF_030435755.1 Ochotona princeps
GTAAACTGACTGTCATCTATCATGCTTGGATTCTCGGGGGCTCCCTTGGTCATCCCTCTCACTGGCCCTTTGACAGCCCCTGATGTGCCTCTGAGGTTGTAACTTAACTCTCACTCCATTATATAATTATCTATGATCTCAGCATGTTGCCCTGGCACTGCCATGGCCTAGAGGCCCCATTTCCATGCTGTTGTGTTTGCTCACAGATGGCAACTGTAAAACTGGCAGAGTGGGGCCCGCTGTGTAGAGCTTGTCTGGTTAATCTCACAAGTCACATTTTTAAAAATAACACTAAATCGGGTTCTCATATAAACTTTATAACTTGTTCTGTGCAACTAGCGTCTTATCTTTTGACATTTCTGAGAAAAACTGGATGTGGCTTTGTTTTATGAGCTCTATAACTGCAAAAGCATTAGCAATTGGCACTAAAACTCTCCAGCACAGCAGGATGATATATAGCTTTGATGGTGGGAAGGAGCAGGCAGTTGGGTACACCTTGGGATACATCTTGGTACACTCCCATTGTTGAGGCTCTCTTTGGGTATTTAATGTTTGGATCATCTTGTGAAATTGTATTGTCCCAGCAGTCTTGCAAGAATGAAGATCATTGTCAGTTTGTACATAGGCAGTTGAGATAGAGAGGTATTGCTAAATATGAGGATTGTATACTCAAAGGCTAATGACAAGTTTTCGAATAAGCAAAGTTACTTCTAATATTTGTGATAGAACTTACCAGTTGAAATAAAAGATGATTAACTGTTCTGATTACATTTAAACTGTAACTGGTCAATGCATATCAATCGCCTAACACAGAGCAATAACCTAGTAGGAAATGATACTTCCAGAAACCATTCTGACCTAAAACATTGCATGTCATCTGCTTGAATTGTGCACATAAACCTATCACCAAAGATCAAAACATGTATCTCTTCTTGAAAACTTACTTGCCCAGTCTGCAGTTCCAAGCAAAAGTTTTTAAGCTGTGCCTGTCTTTTAGTTACATTCACACACAGATAACAACTGTACTGAAAAGTCATCTAGGGCAAAGGAAAGCAGTTGTGTAGTATTGACATTTCCATAAAGACAGAAAGAATAAGAATATATACATATCTCCAGTTTTATGTGTGAGTGTTTCCATATGTTATCAGAATGCTCCTTATTATCTCAGAAAGCATTTGTAAAAGCCTCTTCTCCAAAATAAATTCAATTTGATTTGCTGAAGTTTAATTGCTTTTATGATTTTGTCAGCCTAATTTGATTATTTCTAAGGTCATGTCACCCTTATTAAAAGGGAGATAATCCAAGAAAACCACAGTTTCTATTCTGTACGCACTACTGAACTTTTCTACAAAAAGTAGATTTCCTGGAGAAACATCCTTTTCAGAATAAGCGAAGGGGAGTAACATGGTGAAATCACTACTAACATGATTCTATCAGCCTTGCACTTGGGAGGAATAAAAATAACCTTGTTTCAGTGAAGCATGGAGTTTAATTGGCTCCCAGTCGTTCCCCCTTATGCATCTGGTGGCCAGTACTACAGTAGAAATTTTTAAACTAGAAGGAGACATAATCCAATTAAATTTCCTTTTTAAAATGTCAAAGCAAATAAATCCAGGGTACATTAGCTCACACTCAGCTTTGCTATTCTCACTGGGCAGCTGCTGTTTACTGAGGTTTTATCCAATGCCATCTTTGCTTCCCATTTCAAGGGTGTGTGATTTTACAGATCGGCAGCTACATTTCTTTCCCCCATTGATGAACTAGTAAATTATTGCCAACCTCTTTGACATCTTAAGTGCCTCTAGTGTCAGCCAGCTTGGAGATGTCTTGGGGCCAGACCCTCTTGGAGACAATGATTTCCAGCCATTTTTTATATTCGTATTATTTTGTAGTATTGAGTTTCACTCTGCAGTTTGTTATCCTTCTTTCCTGCAAAAAGTGCTATGGCACATATTGTTTGTACTGCCAGCTATGTTGCATTTTGTTCTGAGATTTGGGTGATGTCTCTTGAATTACCTGCAAGTCACATTAGAGATTCCAGATCCATTCATGGTTTGCCAGGAGTTTGCTTCATTCCAAGTTATCCTGTGACTTGCTTAGAAATGTTTTTCGTTTTTATAAATGCAAAATTTCATACTTTCTGTGACTTCCTCTAGAAGCAAAGTTGGGGACAAGTTTTGAGTCTAAATAGGAAGAGAGGTGGAGAAGGGAAGAAGAAGGGAAAGGAAAGGGGGCTACTGAAAGGCATTATTATCAAACCAGTTATAAATGTGGATGGCTGGAACTTAAATGCAGCTGGGAAGCTCTGTTACCCATTGGTCAAGGTATCCACCAGAGTTAGCCCACCCAAGGTGCAAGGCAGCTGTAGTATTCGGTATGCACCCATCAACCCCCATCAATCATTAGGTGAGGACTGCTCTTACCATGCAGGAAAGGAAATAATTCCCTGTTGCTTGTGGCTTGCCGCAGGGGCAACCAAAGTGGTTTCAGAGGGTGACGAGAAAGAAGCCAGTAGGCAAAGGAATGCAGGGACTGGTGGCTAGAAGTCAGGCTGATGCATGCCAAAGTGGAAAGGGTGAGAGGAAAAAAAGGGGTTGCGGCAGAGCCCATGATACATAAATAGCTAATACTCTAAACTTTCATTTATGGCAAGGGGGTGCTGTTTTACAGAGATATCAGTTCAGCTTGTCTTCCTCTGGAATGAGAGGGATGGACTTCTGTGGCTGAGCACTCCTATTGCAGAATTACTGTGCAGTTAGTCACTCTCCAAACTCATGCACTACCAGAAAGCTGCATGATCTTGATTTTTTTTTTTGCCTTTGATAGTGTAAAACGAATAAAAGGTCAGTGAAGTCAGAGTGTTTTATTTCCCAGATTTTCACTACCAATTCAATAATGTATGGAACACTTACAGATTTAGTAGTAATAGTAGTAGTAGTAGTAGTAGTAATAATAATAATAATAGTAATAGCGGTCAGTGGTGCTACAGATTTCTTACATTACCAAAACCTTCTTCATTTTATGAAGAGACTAGCTATACATTCCTTTAGGTAGATCCAATTATAGGCAAAATTATGAAGAAGGTGCTTTCCCCTCTACTTAATTGATAGCCACCTCCTACACCCCTGTCACCTGCACCTCTGAAGGTGCTTCCTACTCTGCTTTGGGTCTTTAATTTGGTTCCTTAGTGTGTTTTAAACTCGTACCTGCAGATATCTCCCTCAGACTGAGAGCTGGCAATGGATGGATCCTGGATTTCTCCAGCACTATGAATGTATCTGTGGTATCAAGAGGTTGGGCAGGAAAGTCACTTCCACCTGGAGCTTCCTGAACAGTGACAAAGGGAATAATCATCAAGGGAGGTGGCACTGATTCTGAACAAAGAGCACAAATGAGGCCATTGTAGCCAGGAGAGCTATATAGAGCCTTGGGCTGTAGAGTGGGCAGGACTTAAAGAAACAGACCATTGTTGCTTTTTCATCTTGAATTAACCTTCTTTTCAAATCATATATGATTTATGTGTATATACACACACACACATATATATATATACTTCAGTTTCATTTTGCTCAAGTTTTTTACTGATAGATTTTGTTCTCATCTCCAAATTCTCAAGTTGTCATTATTCCAGTGTAAGTTCTTCTGCTTTTTTTGTCTTTTGTTAACATTCAAATCACAATTCCTTGTTCACTTGTGTTCTCAAGTTATGGCTTACCCTACTGCACCACAACACCTGCCCCTTATAATGGATTTTTGAGGGTGTGTTGGATAGTAGAGTTGAATGACAATTATCTTTTTTTTTAAGATTTTATTTATTTTTATTACAAAGTCAGATATACAGAGAGGAGGAGAGACAGAGAGGAAGATCTTGCGTCCAATGATTCACTCCCCAAGTGAGTGCAACGGCCGGTGCTGCGCCAATCCGAAGCCAGGAGCCAGGAACTTCTTCCAGGTCTCCCACACCGTCCTCGACTGCTTTCCCAGGCCACAAGCAGGGAGCTGGATGTGAAGTGGAGCCCCCGGGATTAGAACTGGTGCCCATGTGGGATCCCGGCGTGTTCAAAGCGAGGACTTTAGCTGCTAGGCCACGCCGCCGGGCCCTGACTTTTTATCTTAACCTTCGCTGATTAAAATGTATTATTTAATGTATGAATAATGGTTTGCTGCATTTTGGTATTCAGAAGAATATTTCACTAAGTTTCATATGATATGTGCTGCACAAAAACATTTTTAAATCAGTTTAGCTGTCATTCATCTGAATGGTCATTTTCTTATCCACATTGGTAGTTGGATTTAACTTTTCACGTACAGAGTTCTTTTTTTAGTATTTAATTAATTGATTGATTGATTAAAATAATGACAGGGAGAGACAGGGAAAGAGAAATTCTATCCACTGTTTGACCCTTCACGTAGCTGCAGCAACCAATTTGGTCCAGGTCAGAGACAGCGGTCAGGAAAGGCAGCCTGGTCTCCCATGTAAGTGGCAGGGATCCAAGCCCTTGGATGATCTGCTGCTTTCCTAGGCTTATTAACAAGAAGCTGGATCAGAAGCAGAGCAATTGGGACTTGAATCTGCACTCTGAGATGATATGCTGGGCATTACTAGTGGCAGCTAAATGCTCTGCACCACAAAACCAAGCCCAGGCAGCATTGTTGAGAGAGGAGTGTCACTTCAACAGCCACATTGTTTTCTATTTACTTTTTCTTGTTGAAACCAAAAGGAATAAATATAGCTAGACATGATGGGTCAACCTCACTACTTGATGGGGGTTGGTTGGGGAGGGGTTGGCAGAGACACAGCTCTGTTACTGGAGTTGCCATCCAGGCCCCTTCACTGACTGGTGGACTGACCTCAGACAAGTTGCTTAAATGTAGCCTTCCTATGCCTTAATTTTATTCTCTGTAATAGGTATAATGTTATACCTCTTAAATAATACATGTAAAATGTTTAAAATAATAGCTCTCACATAGTAAACATCCAGTAACTTTGTTGCTGTAACTACTACTACTGCCACTACTACTAGGTCATTGAGTCTCATAATACTGGAAAAATCTAAAAATAGTTCATCATCATCCTGAGTTATCTCTTAAATTAGGGTTTTTATGCTTTAGAAATGCTGGTACGTGGTGCTGTCAGGGTTAGCAATTGCCGTAGCTTCATGTATCACGCATATTCCAATAATTTCCACATCTTTCTTCAGTTCTGGACAGTAGTTCTGTACTAGTCAGAAACATTTCTAGATGTTTACCAGAGTCTTCAGTTTGCTGTTTCAGTGGTGGCTGAAATAAAATATGTATGTCTGAATTTGAAATTAACGTCTCCTTCTGATCCTATGTCCCCATTACAAATGTAAAAGGTTAATACTCACCTTCTTCCTGTTTTCTGTATTTTGCTTATGATACCACATGGGGTTAGATATTGTATCTGCAAAACCCCAATGCCTTACAATGGAAGCTTATTTAGAGATAAGGACTTGGCTAAGTAAATTTGCGAAAATCCAATAGTTGATCTCCTTTTAAGAAGACCATGTAAAGACAGAGAACACCATATAAAGACAGGCAGAGTGGCACCCAAGGACTCGAAAGGTTACCAACAAGCACCAGAAGGTAGGAGAAAGGTGTCGAACTAATTATCCTAGGGCCTCCAGAAGAAACCAACTTTACCTATGCTTTGATTTTGGACTTTTGGCTTCCTAAGCTTGGGAATAAAATGATATCTGTTGCTTTAAGCATCTCCAGAGTGTGGTAATTGTCATGATAACCCTAAGAAACTAATACAGACAGTGTCAGCTGTTGTTACATTTAGAATTATTAGAAGACTTTTTCCTGTAGGTGTTCTCTAGGGCTGTCCTATTGAGGTGACACAAATTGTGGGGACATAAGACAGCAGAAGTTGATGATGTTGTGCTCCCAGAGGCTATAGTCTGAACTTGCGGTGTCAACCAGAACTGCACTCCACATGGAGCCTGTGTGGGAATCCCTCCTTGGTCTTCCAGCTTCTGGTGGCTTACCAGTCATTTCTACCGTTTCTTGATTTGTAGCTGCACCCATCCCATCTCTGTTGTCAGCCAGCATTCTTCCTGTGTCTGTCTTCGTGCAACTGTCTCCTTAGAATGCTTCCAGCCAGATCAGATCAGGGAGCCCTCTGCTAAGCGTACACCCATATCCCTCTTCTTTCCTAATTAAATCTGCAGCCATCTGACTTCCAGATCAGTTACATCCTGAAGTACTAGGGGGACAGACTTGTTTTAAATATTTATTTATTTTCATTGGAAAGGTGGACTTACAGAGAGAAGGAGAAACAGAAAGACTTTTCATCTGCTGGTTCATTCCCCACATGGCTACAGTGGCTGAAGCTAAGCCAATCTGAAGCCAGGAGCTTCTTCCAGGTCTCTCACATGGATACAGGGTCCCAAGGACTTGGTCCTTCCTCAACTGCTTTCCTAGGTCACAAGCAGGGAGCTGGATGGGAAGTGGAGCAGCCAGGACATGAATTTGCACCCATATGGGATGCTGGTGCTTGGAAGTGTAAGATTAGCTAGTTGACCATCGCGCCAGACCTCAGAAACACAGTCCAACCTGTTGCCTTCTGCCCCCCATCTTTTATCATCATTTCAGCTCAGTCACCTTCTAGGTATCCTGTGCTCTCCTGCAGCAGAAGCTTTCTAGATGTAATTCTCATTCTCCAGCCCACTTCCAGCAGCCTCCCAGGATTATTATACTCACTCACTTCCAAATTGATTTCCTTGGACTATTTCCTTCTCCCTACAGCCAACATAAAACCTACTCAATTTCTAATCAGGTTTTTGTCATCCTTCTGGACAAGTGATTTGCCCCAATCATAGCCTGAAATATGAACTGGCACAGAAGGGCCCATATTGTGGCACCAGCTTGTCTTCCAACCACCTGTCCTGCCACTTGTGTGATATGCGCTAAACCACCCTAGGTTACTTTCCTTTTGATAGTTTTTTTTTTCTCTTGATAGGTTTTTAAAATATATACTTTGTGGCCTGACATAGGGGCATTTGATAGTAATCCTCTACCTGAAGTGCCAGCATCCCACATGGGAGCCAGTTTAAGTCCTGACTGCTCCAGTGTTCCATCCAGCTCCCTACTTGTGGCCTGGGAAAGAAGCTGAGGTTGGCCCAAGTCCTTGGGCCCCTGCCGTCTCATAAGAGACCCAGAAGAAGCTCCTGGCTCCAAGCTTTGGATCAGCTCAGCTCTGGCAGTTGCAAGCATTTAGTGGATGGAATGTTCTCTCTCTCTCTCTTTCTGTAGCTCTGACTTTCAAGTAAAATAAATCTTCAATAAAATCTAATTTTAAAAAATCTACTTGAGACACTGAGAAAGAGATAGCGCCCATCTACTGATTTAATACCCAAATGTTCACAATGGCCAGGGTGGGCCTGGTCGGGGCAAAGCCAAGAGCCAGAACACAGTATGTATCTCCTGTATGGGTGACAGGAACCCTGCTTGAGCCACCAGCACTGCCTCTTAGGGCCTGTAGCAGCAGGGAGCTGGAATCAAGAACCAGAACTAGGAATTGAAACCAGATACTTCAGAGAATGAGACAGGTATCTAAAACACTAGACCAAACATCCACTGAGGCCTTTTGCTTCTGTTGTTCCCTATGCCTGAGACACTGTTCACCACTTAAACCCCCTGCTCCTCTTATTCCAACTAAAAATAGTGTAATCAGCTTGAGCCTTTCCCTGGATTTCTCTGATCTTGTTACTCTGGATGCTAATGTAGCATAAATAAAGATACAGAACCACTTACATAAAATAATTAACCTTGGCAATAGAACTATAAGAAATCACAGTAATGGACTTTTTAGTAATTGACTATTAGTATCATATATGTAGAAGTTTGTGCATCTATGTGTATATATACATATGAGTGTACTACATAAATTGTGTGCACACGCATATGAGGGTACTTCAGAAGTTTATGAAGAAACAGGATAAAAATAAGTTCATTTGCAGGCAAAACCTTTGAAACCCATGTATACATATTCATAATCTACATTTTCCATGGCCTTTTTGAAGATGCCCTATACACTCACGAAGATACTTAGATATAAAATACTCGTTGTGTTTTAATTCCATTTATCCACAAACGCATTAAAGTATTCTTTTTGTGTGTGTGTGTGTGTGTGTATAAAGTAGCTTACCCCCAAGAGCATGCTGTGAGTCTCCTGATGTTGCTATGTTAATGGTTAATTGAAGAGAGTAACCAAGCAGCCAGTATAGCTACCAGTTTGAATTTTAAAAATTGAGTTACTGGAGCTGTCCTTTGGACTGGTGTTTAAGCTGCCAGTTGGGGTCTCCTCATCCCTTATTAGAGTGCCCAGGTGCAACTCCTGCCTCCACTCGTCATCCCAGCCCCCAGCTAATGTGTAACTTGGAAGGCAGCAGGTGATGACTCAAGAAGTTGGGGTCCCACCACCCTCATGTGAGAGACTCAGATTGAGTTCCTAGATGCTGGTTTCCACCTGGCTCAACCTCAGCTATTTATTGCATCTGGGATTCAGGCCACCCAATTTGAACATTCTCTTCTGTACTGCTTCCTCTGCCTCAGAAATAAAAATAAATAAGGAAACCATAATACACTTTCGTTAAAGTCAATGAGGCACTATCACTACAATAATGCTCCCTAACCAACAACTCTGAAGAGTTCAGTGGTTCTACAACAAGACACACTTATTTTTGTTGTTCATAGGCCTGTAAATTGCTGAGTTTGACTGGATGCAAGTAGGTTTGGTTCCAAGCTGCAAGTTGGGCCTGGTTTGCTCCATCTCCGTCATTTCAGAAGCATGTTCATCCTGTGGGATAGCATCAGAGGCACAGAAGGCCGAGCCAAATCACACCAGCACGTCATGGCTCCCATCTGTGATATATGAGCTATGGGTGCATAAGCCAAAGCAAATCATGTGACCTCATCCCAGATTAAAAGGACAGGAAACTACATTTTTCCTGTTCCTTGAGAGATTCTACAAGGTCGATGGTGAGAGTATGGGCGTGTAATTCTAATACAGGGAATGAACAAAAACTTGAGCAAGATTCTAGGCTACCACAAAGTCATTGTGATTCGAAAATGTACATTAGAAATTTCTGCTTCGGAAATAGTGTTTGCTAGAATCTCATATGAACACAAGAACCAACATGTTGTTAACTTTTAAAACTGTGCTTGAAATATGGTTCTAATTTGTGCCCATCTTTTGTCCCTTAGGTATGTGAAGATATTTGGTTCGGGATGCCATCACCCATTCCTGCAAAATACATTCAGTACTTAACCTTTTTGAAGGACGTGTTTGGCTTAGATGAATAATCATGGCCATTTTGGCCACATCTCTTTCATTTACTGCTCTAATTTTGCCGAGTAAATTTTCATAGATATAATTTCATTCTAGAAACAAAGAAGCCATATTCATGCTGAATGGAAATCCATAAACCACAATTAATCTTCTTTTGTCACTTTAGTCTTTCAGAACATCCTATTATATTGCTGATGTGCCAGCACTATTAACAATGCCATTCAGTGTTGAATATTTTATTATATATGATTTATTAATACCAAAAAATCTTATGATAATTTTCCATCCGGCATAATTTGATTCACTACAATACAAAAAGAAATTGACTCTTAATGGCCATACCCAGCAATATAAAAACAAATTACATCAGAGCAGTAAATTGTGATTCTATTAAATATTCTTTAAAATCTTTTTTGTATGTTTATTATTTATATAATTTTATAGCAACTTGCCTCATCAAAGCAATCTTAAATCATTTCTAGAGTAAAAGTATTTATTTTATTAAATTAATAAATTTATAGGAAGAAAAAGAACCTACCCCCCACCAAAACACACACAGATAAACACACAAACTGGGGAGATGATGTTTATGACTTTAATGCTCTTTTGATGTCTAAAGTAAGCTTTTTAGTTTAGGAATGTATTTATATGAATGTAATTATTTTTTTAATATGAATATAATTATAACATGACCAAAATAGATATGTCTAAGATATTCAAGTCTATATGAATGCTGATGAATCTTAGAGTGCTTTTTTTTCCTGGTCCATTTTGTACACATCACACTACAGTAAAGGTAGAAACCTCCTAGAGCTGAAGCGTTTTCTCCCTTGCATCTCTCCAGTTCTGTTTTTATTTTTCCTCAGTAGCACTCTTTTCACATAGTGTACATTTCATTAAGATGCATAGCCACGACCTCTGGGCATTCACTGCAAAAAATCTATCCCAACTCCCCATTCTTTAATTCTGAGGCCTGTATATTCTAAGTCCATTCCCCAGGTATTCTCAGAGACGATGGAATCCTATCAGTTAGGGACTTAGCCCATTACCTTTCAGGGACTGCTCTAAGGAAAGAAAATGGAGCTGCTGACATCTCAACAGCCCCTTTTGTCTTATTATCTTTTCACTTCATACTTGGAACAGCGTCTTGCCTAGAAATGATCTGGCTTCTTGGCACTCGAGCATAGTGATTTGGTTCACAATAGCTCTTTCTTTTTTATATATTGAAGTTAATCAATAAACTATTTCTGCATAGAGACCTAGGACAATTTAATATGTATATACCACTGTTAAAATGAACCCCATAGGGCTTTCCAGCCAACCAGAATGCTTAATTTCTATACTTGAGCCTTCTACTCATGAAACCTGGTTTTGACTACTTGATTTTTCTGTCCCAGTTTTTTTCTTTTTCCTTTTCATTCCTTTCTTTCTTTTCTTCTTCTTTTTTTAAGACAACTGACAATGCCAAGCCATTTTGTCACTTCTGGATTTTCCATTCTCCTGAGAGCAAGCTTTTAGAAGGATGGCACTTTCCTGGAACTTTTCAAGCTGACACATTTATCATTTACCCATTCAGCTCTTCAGTCGGCTTTCCCTCAAGAGCTTAAGCATGTGGATAATTTAGCCCTTGTACAGGCTTGTAATGTAGTTCATTTGAGAAGTAGGAGGAGGAAAGGACAAGCAGCAAACCAATGAAAGTACTCCTAAGTTTGTGGGGTGACAGCTGCTCATTCTCTTGCGTAGATGTGTATGACTACCCTGGCTGTTCCTGTCTCAAGCCTACAATTAGCAATGAAATGGCCATTATAGGAATCATGCCGGTAAACGTGCTACATTGCAGCCATACAGATCCTTTAAATAATTATTCTTTTTGCAATGAAGTCATATGCTGCAGGAGATTTATAATATAGAGATAATATCCCCATTAGTAAAGTTTATGACCCAGTAAACAGCTCCCACTAGTTAATAAATGCCAAAGTCATAAAAACAAAGACTATTACCGTAATAGAATTTCTGTACCTCCCTCTTTTGCTGGTGGTCTCGAGACACTGGAGGGAAATGCTATCTTAGGAAAAACATTTATTCGTGTTATGTAAATATCAATGAGTTGTCTTCAAATTCATCTGGAAGTCTCCCAGCCCCCGTTGGTCCCAGGTGGTCCCAAAATGTTGATGCATTCTGCTTAGGTTTCAAGTGGTAGATAACTCTGGTTTGCAGCTCAAATAAACCCTGTGATTCAGATGTGTGAGGGAGGTTGGGAGGAGGGCTAGAATTTCTGTCTGTCCTTTTTCCTCTGAAAAAAAAAATAATATCCCCAACTATTGTCATTGTTCCAGGGTAATAATTTTGAAAAGTTTCACAACCTTTGCACATACTCATATTTTTAGCTGCTAACATTTTCTCAATTTGATGGAGAAACAAGTGCTTGCCTTTGGCAGTCTGGGTAAACTGAAAGTTAACATAGGCAAACCTTTTGTCCTCTAAGCTAACTGTTTTTCAAAATTCTCAGAAGTGGGAGAATGATCGAAATAGTCATTAAAGAGACCAGAGCATGTCTTGTCATACAAAACTGATTGGAAGCTGTTGCAATTCACACTAAATGCTTTGCTGAGTCATCAATTTGAAGTATGGATGTTGTCACCAGAAAACTCATTTCCAGTGTTTACTTCCCCTTCATTTGCTTTTGTTGTTGGTGGTGGTGGTGGTGGTGGTGGCAATGGTTTGTTTTTTTGTTTTGTTTTGTTTTGTTTTGTATAACTGAAAAGCCATGTGGATCTGTCTAGTGGTTGACTTCAGAGCTTACTAAAAATGGTTAAAATCTGAGACAACAGAAGGGAAATACACAACACTAACTTTTTAAAGTGTTGCAGTAGTTAACAGTTTGCCTACTTTATGCCATCAAGACACTTCAGAAAATTTGGGGTTGACGGATCTAGCAGGTGTGCACATTCATATTAGAGAGCTGGTTCAAATTTGCTTCACCAGTTCCAATACAGCTGCCTGCTAATGTGCCTGCAAAAGCTGCAGGAAATCTTCAGCTGGGCTGAACATTGCCCAAATGCTTGGGCCGCTGCCACCCACATGGAAGACCTAGGTGGAGTGCCTGGGTCCCTTCAGTGCAGCCTTGCCCTGGTTGTTGTGCCCATGTGATTGGTCAAACAGTGGATGGAAGACCTTTCTGCCTCCATTCTGTTGACACCACCTCGAAATAGTTGGAAAAACTTGTAAAACTCCTAAAATTGTGTTCACTTGCTCAACATGCAGAAAGCTGACCACTGACATCAGGGTGGTGGAAGAAAGGAGGTGTTTATTACAAAGTGAAGAGCGATGGGCCATACTGCTAGGAACCTTAATTTCTAGGTTTCCTGAGGAGTTAAAGGCAAAAGTTCTTAAAGATTGAAACTGGGCAAAAACCCGGAAGCAGCCAAAATGCCCATCAGCAGAAGACTGGATAAGAAAGCTATGGTTCATCTACTCCATGGAATACTACTCAGCTATTAAAAAAAACAAAATGCAGTTCTTTGTGGCCAAATGGGCCCAACTGGAAACCATAATATTAAGGGAAATGAGCCAATCCCAAAAGGTTAAATACCACATGTTTGCCTTAATTTAAAATGAAATGATGTCAATATGAAAAATAGTACCTGTAAAATATTATCTCAACCTCAAACAGCCTATCTCACATGCAATCAGATATTGTGAAGTAACCAATGAACCAACAATCAATGTGAGTCAGACTGCTTATGATCTACATCAAAGAACTGTAAAACCTAATATACTTTTAATACCCTAGGTTATTCCGTAAGGGGGTGGAAGAGTGGAGAAATCTTCCATCACCCTAGAAGAAGGTGTGAGGAAGACGTGAAATATTAGTTACTCCTCACTAGGGTATTGAGGATTTCTCTGTACACCCCTCCTAAAACTGTTGTGCACCTAAACTGTTGACATATGTCTTGTTAGAGTTATAAGCCAGTCTAGACTACCCGAAAAAAAAAAAAAAAAGCCAGGTTCAGCAAAATTATGCTTCAATGCTATAAAAGGCTAAATATTATAATGAAAATAGACACAAGACAGCTGAACAGTAATCTATAGCTATTTTAAGATGTATAGAACCTGGTTGTATATAAACTAAAATTGAAATGTCAATGAAGTAGTCACAGGATGTGGTTAAGAACTTGCATTTATTTTTAACATATTGGTTACTCAATACTATGTCAATTAATTCCATAACGTTATAAACTTGCTGATGTTATGTTGGGGCTTTTAATTGATCAGGATGATACTCTGCTGGCTCTACCTTCAGACCAGAGATGTTCTCCCCAAGAAGCCGTTGAACTTATCTGGACAATAAGATGCTGGACTCTATGCTTGGTATGTGCTTGCAATGAAGGAATCTCAACTGAACTTGAACTGTGGTTATGCAAAAAGGTGGAGGAATCCACCATGGGGGGAGGGTTAGAGGGGGGGGGGTGGAGTAATCCCAGTACCTATAAAACTGTGTCACATAATACAATGCAATTAAAAAAAATTTTATTTAAATTACCTCCTCCCCCCCCTCCCAAAAAAAAGATTGAAACTGGGACTGAGAGGTGCATGGTCAGTTCATGTCCAAGTTCCTGGTTGATCCGTGGAACTTGTGACCTTACTTTGATTGGTCAGTCAGTGATGCAGTGTTCTTTAGGGAATTTATAATGGCCAGCTGGACTCCAGTTGTCTGGGAGTTATGTGAAGGTGGCAGTTACATTCATCCCAAAACTGGAATTCCCCTAAACTCAAGGATGACATTGGCCATCAAAGTTGAAATATTATGGCTTTTGTTTCACTTAACATCAAATATATCATTCTTGGTATTGATTTGTGAAGTTTGCTATGCCGATTTCAAATTTGGTTACTTGAGTTGTAGAGTTTCCAGTCTTTATGGATAACTTACTTATGAGTTTTATTAAAATTGCCCTTCTAGGATGGGCATTTAATTTGGCAGTTGTCTGGTTGTTACAGTGCCCACATTAATGTTAACTCCCAACTCCAACTTCCAGCTGGTGCAGACCTGACAGGCAGCAGTAATTGGGCTAATGCTGCTCACATGGAAAATCTGGGTTGAGTTCCTGGTTGAGTCTAGCCATAGCGATCAAGGGTATGAACATTTGAAGTTTGAACAAGCAGATGGATGATCTCTTTCTTTCTGCCTCTTAAATTTAAGAAAAATGTATTAAGTGAATAGCTCTCCTTTCAAATAGGGAAGCACTGATAAAATTAACTAAAAATCTCTTGCCTTACTGACTTGTATTCATGTTTAAGTAGAGGTTTATCATAAGCTTTTTTCTGTTTTCTCCATCGCCTTCCTCCACACACTATGATTTTTATGTAACTGTAGTAGTTGCAGTCATTTTTTTAAAAAATATTTATTTACTGTATTGAAAAGTCAGAAGAGAGACGAGAAAGATGTTCATTGGCTTGCTCACTCCTTAGATGGCCATAATGGCCAGAGCGGAACTGATCTGATGCCAGGAGCCAGGAGCTTCTTTCTGATCTCCCATGTGATTGCAGGGTCCCAAGGCTTTGGGCCATCCTCCACTGCTTTCCCAGACCACAAGCAGGAGCTGGATGGGAAGTGGAGCAGCTGGGACATGAGCTGGTACCCATATAAGATCTCAGCACTTACAATGTTAGGATTTAACCATTTAGCCATTGTGACAGGCCCAGTAGTTACAGTCTTAATGATACAGTAGGAGGACTATTAGGCAGGCAATATGGTGAGCAGGATAAGCCTTGCATGGGATATTCATATCCTGCATTGGAGTTCCTGATTCAAGTTCTGTCTACTCCACACTTCCAATCCAGCTTGCTATGCACACACTGGGAAACATATGGTGGCCCAAATATTTGAATTCCCGTCACCCACATTGGAGGCCTGAATGAAGTTCCTGGTTTTTGTCTTTGGCCTGGCACAGTCCTGACCAGCCAGTGTGAGCCTTTAGGGAGTAAAAGAGATCCCTGCCCCATACCGCCCCTGTCATTTTGCCATCCCAATAATCTTTAAAAAATAACAAGGTTTTCCACAAAATATGATAGTAAATAATGAAGCATCTTATTTCTAAGTGTACAGATATTCTCATTGTATGAATATATGTGAGTTTTGAACACTATTCAAAAATGGCCCGTCAGTGATCTTTCAGACAAATGGGCTTCCAAAGGATGTCAAAAATATATATTCCAGTGAAGCACCTCTACTATGATGTTTGCTTGGACAAACTGAATTGCTTCACGTTGCAGGCAGGCTTAAGACCTTTTCAAAAACGGATCTTTTCAAGCTGACTGAGCATCTTCAAAAAATATAGTGCTTTTCAGCTCCCCAGAGGTTATAATGTGTGAAAATGGAATGCCCACTATGGCAAGATCAGTGAGGCTATTTAGCAAATAAGAAACCTAGTGTGATAATGGAACAAACATCATTATGAAAGATAATGCTGGCTGTGCAATTAGTTTAAGAGACTTTCATAACAACTGCACTGTTCATCGTTTAGCAGCTTATATGTTGGATTTCAATCTACATTTTCATTCAAGGTGAATTAAGTTCCCTAAGACACAGAGTTCTGAGATACCTTTGTTACTTTGTTAGTCTCCAAGTGGTCAGAAAGTGCATCTTTTTTTATTTTTTATTTTTGGCATCTGCTCCTGATCCTCGGTAGAATTCTTTGCATGGGGACTTTCAAACCCATTGTATGGCTGGTGTGTGGTATACACAGGAATCCAATGGACAGCACTGCTGCTCGGAAGCAACTGGTAATAGCTAAAAAATGTGGCCAATGAAAATCTCCACAGTGGCTTTGCAAGCAGAGAATGAATGCTGGAATCAGTGGGAGCCTTTACTTCTCAATACTCATTAGTTAAAGCAGTGAGGCCTGATGTTAAGCAAGTTGGAGAGGGAAGGGGGACCACCCCTCCCCATTGTCTATTTTGAACAGAATATGCACATTTAACTCAAAGTGGTGAATGGTTCAAATACATCAAACCAGCTATTCATCCATCTCTCAGCTTCCTGAGCACCGCTTTGCATCTGTGTAAAGCCAACAATAGAGGAAATGCTTGTTGTGACCCCACTATGATATTCAAATCTACAGGGGCTGATGGCTTGGCAAAAACACAAAAATGCATTCTGCTTTAGAAATAGTTCTTTCCAAAGTCATCTTTGTGTTTCCTTCTTCCTACTCTGCCTATATAAGACCATCTGACTGAAATAGGAATGTTAATAAAATTATTTCTGCCTGCTTTTTCCTCCTGCACTACCACTGCTCGCCATTGTTGCCATGACGCCACCCATTGAATACAGAGTAGACATTGAAAAGCTATTTAAGACGACTGTGAATATCCCCCAATTTTAACCATGACCAAAGCAGGGAGAGGAGGAAGGGAAGTGGCAAGAGGTGACAAATTGCACAGGGGAACCAGGAGAAGAATGGGGGCCACCATGGGTGTATAATTCACATTAAAAAGTTTGAATTTCATGCTAAGGAAAGGAAAAGCTATGAAAAGATTTGAACCTGGGTAATGAAAAAAATCACGTTTATGTTTAAAAACCTTTGGCTAATGTGTGTGTGTGTGCATGTGTGTGAGATAGGCGTGACTTTGGTGACAAGACTGATGAAGTGACTGCTGCTAGGGAAATGATGGGTGATTTGGAATACGGGAACGTTGGTGAGGCTGGGAAGAAGTAGAGACATTCACAACATATCAAGAATGTTAGGGTGAATCTCAACTGAACTTGAGCTGTGGTTATGCAACAAGGTGGAGGAATCCACCATGGTGGGAGGGTTTGGGGAGGGGTGGGGAGAACCCAAGTACCTATGTAACTGTGTCACATAATACAATGTAATTAATGAAGTAAAATAATAAATAATTATAAGAAAAAAAATGTTAGGGTGGAGAAAAAAAACATAATCATGATTAGATCATTTTGATAGCTAAGTAGATGGTATTACCATCTGTCTTACTCTGATACATCAGAGAATAATCAGGGTAAGCAAGAGTATTGAGAATTCGGCCTTGGGCATGCTGGATTAGGGCCCTGTGGCCCAGATGTGTGGCAGTGTTGATTAGAGAGCTAGACTGACAGTTCTGAATCAGCAGAGTGGCCTGGGCTGGCACTGTATACTTGAGATACCTCAGAGTATGGATGGAAATTGTGAGGCTGGGTTAATACTGCCCAGGTTGAATTGATGTTGCTCATAAAGGCTGGCAATGACTAACAGTGATATTTTTATTGACATTTATGTATTGACTGAATACATTGAGAGTGTGCAACTTGAGAAGTTTATATAGATGTGTGTGTGCCTGTGTGACCCTTAATATACCACCTCAGCCAAGATAATGAACACATTTATCATTTCCCCTGCCCAATCCCCAAATTTCTCCTGCTGCTTTGCAATTCGTCCCTTCTATATTTCCTCATCCTCATGAGCTGCTTTCTGTTGTAGAAACTAGAACCCCTTTTTCTCCCCAAAACAAGCCATGGAGCTTTTTAAAACATTCTTTTCTTCAGCCTTTCTGTATAAGCTGACATAAAGAAATTCTCTGACCTACCTTGTTTTTTAAAGATTTATTTTTTTCTGAAAAAAAGGTTTTTTTATTGTAAAGGCAGATTTATACAGATAAGGAGGGACAGAGAGAAAGATCTTCCATCTGCTGGTTCATTCCCCGAATGGCTACAATGGCTGGAGCTGAGCTGATCTGAATCCAAGAGCCAGGAGCTTCTTCCAGGTCTCCCACAGGAGCCCAAGGACTTGAACCATCCTTTGCTGCTTTCTCAGACCCTAAGTAGAGCGCTGGATTAGAAGTGCATTGAAGTGTATTGAAAGACTCAAAACTGGTACCCAAATAGGATGGTGGTACCATGGGTAGAGGTGACGGTCACCTTACCCTATTTGATTGTACATAAGACCCATGCCAGAAAGATTCCTGCTCTATGCTGGCAAGAAAGGAACACTGTACAGAAAAGAATCTGAACAGATAGGTTTTGCCAGATTAACCTGCTCAGTCCTTTACCATTAGCTTACCCACCTTTTAACAGATCGCATTTCTACATGTCTGTCCATATTTCATTGAATGTGTAAAACTGTGATCAAATGAATTGGCCATGCATTTCCATTATTAACCTGTGTTTTGGTGTATCTGATGGGCAGGAAAGGGATCATTTCCTTTTCTCTTCCTACCTCTGGGTTATGATACATATCACTTTCCAAACCATTGTACATAATTGCTAAGCCACTTCATCTCACCTTTTCACTAACGATGTGTGATGGTTCTAATGTACAGGGAGGTCAATACTGTATCTTCCATTTGGTTGTTATGACTAACCTGGTAGGTACGAACTGGTAACTCATTGTTTGCATTTCCCTAATAGTTGTTGATGTTGTGTGTGTTTTTCTGTTGACTATTCTGGAGAAATATCCACTCAAATACTTTGCTAACATTTAAAAAATTTATTTATTATCACTTCTCAGCCTTCATTTTTTCATTTTTATTTTTGAGGATGATTACAGGGTAGATCAGGATGGGGAAGGATTAAGGGCTAGGGAAAAGTGGGTGAAATCATTGTTTCCAAATTCTCTATTTCTTCTTGTCTCTGGGGGAAGGGGAGAAATAAAGGGGGACACCACACCCAGTATCCAGGGATGGAGAACCGCCACCCAATATCAACCCAGGGTCCCGATGTGATACATAACCTAGGGTTCTAATCAAGTGGTTTGGATAGTTCTGAAATGTTACCAATTTCACTGATCCAAGGGTGAGGCAACCCTCCCCATTATCCATTGGCTCACATAATTGACCATAGTCTCCGTTCACCCAAATTTTTGTCATCATTTGTTGGGGTAGTTGTCCAATTTGCTCTTGTTCTCCTTCCTCTGCTATGGTACCAGATGAGCTACCATATTCTCCATGTGTGTCAGGGTCTGCGTCCACTGCTTCGCCTTTTCCACTTGTGGGCAAGTCCAAGGATCAGGGTCAGGTGACCTGAGCCCCACTGGATCTTACACCCTTGAGGCTTATGAACACGGTATCCACTGGCCCCAAGCTGGCATGGCTCACCTCACCTGCTCCCATTTCCAGCTCCTGCTGATGGGCGTTGTAGCCTATACCAGCCCAGCCTGATCCTCGTCCTAGACCCAGTGTGAACTAGCTGGTGTTGCATGCTGATCTGGCACCTCCTGCACCATGTCCTGGTTCTCACATTTGCCATTAGATGTTTTGAACTGGCCCGACCTGGTCTGCCTCCAGACCTGACCTACAAGTATGCTGGCAGGTACTGTAACCTGGCCTGGTCTGGGCTGCTCCTTGCCTTGGTTCTTGTGCTTACCTGCAGGGACTGTGTCCCTATGAAATAATTTCCTTTGTTGGGTCCCCTCCCAGTGCAAGATCTCGTGCACACCAGTAGGTCCTTGACCCAGGTTGGCTTTGTCCACGTCTTGTCCTGGCAGGAACAGTGGCCTTACTCAACTGGCCTATACCCATTCTGGTTCTTACTGTTGGGTCTTGCAGCCCAGTCACACCTGGTCACTCAACCTTTGGCTAAGATCAAGTGTAAAACTTCATCTGTTTATTTTCTATTTATTCAAAAGACAGTGATGTGAGAATAAGGACAAAGAAAGACAGGCACAACTCTTATCTGCTGTTCCACATAGCAGATGCCCACAATGGCAGGGTTGTGACAAATGAAGGACAGGGACCAGGAACTCAATCCAGGTTTCCCACTGAGTGGCAAGCATCCAACTACTTGAGCCATTACCACTACCTCCCAGAACCTGATGAAATTCAGAACAGGAAGGGACTAGAACCTAAGTGTTCTAATGTCAAATTCCTAGCTGTTTGACCAGCATATTAATTTCTGGGCTTAACAACCGCATCAACACTGATCCTTCAATGTTAAGCCAATTGTGTGTACATTACTGGCCTAAACCCCAGTGGGTCATAATGCATAATCCTTATGTAAATTCAGTGTGCTAAAATTGTGTTTAAACTGTTTCTCCTGTATTTGTGAAATATACTGATTTGTTCTTTTATTGTTCTATCTTTCTCTAGTATAGCTCCTTAGTAATGCTGGCTTCATAGGATAAGTTGGGAAATCTTTCTTCCTTTTCAATTTTAGGGAATGTTGATGTAAGATTGCTAACATTCCTTCTTTCGTTGTTTGGTGGTATTACAGTGAAGCCATCTGCTCCTGCAGTTTGCTTTGTAGGAAACTGTTTTAAGTTATAACCTCAAATTAGTTGTAGGTAAAGGGCTATTCATTTTATACAATGCTTCTGCAATGAACTTTGTAGTTTATGTCTTGAAGGGAATGTGTACGTTTCATCTTGGTTGTCAAATTTAATAGCTTAACGTTCACGATATTTAATTCTTACCCTTTTACTATTTGAAAAATATTTACCATTGTCATCTCTCCCTTTCCTGATATTGGTAACTTCTCTATTGTTGTGGATCAGGCTGGCTAGAAACTCATCAACTTTATTGATCTTTGCAAAGAAACAGTCCATACTTTCATTAATGCACGGTAGTGGTTTTCTGTTTTCCCTTTTTATTGATTTCTGTTCTGATTGTTATTATTTCCTTTCTTCTGTTCACTTTGGATTTAATTTGTTTTTTTTGTTTCTAGGATTTTTTTGGGAGGAATGGATAGTAGAAGCTAGTCATTAATTTGAGGCCTTTCATATTAAACCTTTGCCTGTGATCTGGGATGCAGGTTTGAGCCCTGTCTGTTCCACTTCCAATCCAGCTCCCTGATAATCCACCTGGGAAGACAACAAAAAACAGTCCAAGTGCTTGTTCCCCTATCACCTGTGTGGGGAACCTCATAGTAGCTCCTGGCTCCTGGCTTCAGCCTGATTCATCCTTGACCACTGTAGGCATTTGTGGTGCGAACTAGTAGATGAAAGATCTTCCCCTAAGTCTCTCTGTGTGTGTGTGGGTCCATGTGTGTGTCCTCTTCTCTGCTAGTCTATCCATAAAATAAATAAGATAAATTTAAAAAACAAATCACTATTGTGTCAGTTATAGGGATTTATAGTATACATGTTGAACTTAGCACAATCTACTTCCCAATAATGGGGTGGTATGTGTTAGTGTTGTAATCTTCATGTTTCTACCCTCTTAAATTTTCTACAACTGTTGTATTACTTTTACACATATCGTAACTACCACATTACATTTCTATTTTAATGGTCATCTTTTGAACAAGATAAATAACAAACCCACAATATATTTACATTTTCTGTGCTTTTCATTTATTCTTACATATCCATATTTCCATCTGGTATCATTTTCTTTCTGCCTTAAAGGCTTCCCTTAGCATTTCTTAGAGTGTGGGTCAGCTGGTGATTAATTCTTTTGCTTTCCTTTTAAGTTTCTAAAAATGTCTTTATTTCACTTTCATTTTTGAAAGATATTTTCACAGCTTTCAAGTTTTGCTTACATTGAGACTTTTCTCTTTCTGTATTTTAAGAGTTGTATTTCTCACTTCTGGCTTCATTATCTTCGACGAGAAATCTGTCAGCCTTATTTTGCTCATCTATTTTGTTTTTTTTAAAGATTTATTTTATTTTTATTGCAAAGTCAGATATACAGAGAGGAGGGGAGACAGAGAGGAAGATCTTCCGCTCAATGATTCACTCCCCAAGTGAGCGCAATGGCCAGTGCTGCGCCAATCCGAAGCCGGGATCCAGGAACCTCTTCCTGGTCTCCCACACAGGTGCAGGGTCCCAAGGCTTTGTCCTGTCCTTGACTGCTTTCCCAGGCCACAAGCAGGGAGCTGGATGGGAAGTGGGGCAGCCGGGATTAGAACCGGCGCCCACATGGGATCCCAGCACGTTCAAGGCGAGGACTTTAGCCGTTAGGCCACACCGTCGGGCCCTGCTCATCTATTTGTAATGTGTGCTTTTTGTTAGATTAAATTCACCATTTTCTGTTTGCCACTGTTTTTTAAACATGATGAGTCTTGGGCTAGTTTTCTTTTGCTTGAGATTCATTGACCTTGGGTCTTTAGTTTTAAAGTTTTCACAAAACTGAGGGAAAAATTGGTCATGTTTTCTTTAAATGATTTTTTGCGTCCCACACTTGTATCTTCCCTCCTAGAGCCCCTCATTATACATACAAGTGTATTTGACTGCTTAAAGTTGTCCCAAAACTTGCTTACACTTTTTTCGTCCTGTTTTCACTCTTTGTTTTTCATTCTGCATGGCTCGTTTTGGGTCCTGCTTTTTTGCTAGGTCTGGAAGTCAACTATTCAATTTTTTTTTCTGCTGCAGTATCTGCTTGAACATCAATGCCATTTATCGTATTTTTTATCTCTTTTGTTGTCATCAATGTTAGGTTTGGATCTTCTTATTTTTTTCCTGCTTCTATTTAGCATGCTCATTTCCCCCCTCTAACTTCTTTTATTTGTGTAGTAAAGTTACGATAAATGATTTTAATGTCCTGGCCTAGTAAGTATGCAATTTCTGAGTCTGTTGTAATTGATTTCTTTTTCTCCCAGTAAGGAGGAATATCTTCCTGCTTCTTTGCATGCTTGTTAATTTGTTATTAGATGCTACACATTTGGACTGCTACATTATAAAACATTGAATATATTTCTGTCCTTACAAACAGCTTTAAGTTTTTGTCTACAGTGTAGTTAAGTTTCTGGGAAATAGTTTCCGTCTTTCAGATCATGTTTTTGAGATTTGTCAGCCAATACCAGAGCAACCTTTAGTTTGGGGCTTATTTCTCCCCAGTACTGAAGCCAATCGTTCATTTGACTCCATCCAGTTTTTCACTGTTGATGAAGTCTAACTCTGACCAAAGAGAACAAGACTGTGCTAGGCAGAATTCTGAAATATTCCCCAATGACCTTTATCTAATTTCTTTTCTGTTGAGTGTGGTTAAGAACAATGATTAAGTTATATGGTGCAACTGAAGTTGAGGAAGGTCGATTACACTGGAATGGTCTGACCAAATCAAATGAGTCCCTCAAAAGAAGTAGGATCTTTCTGACAGGAGAACTTGTGTTTAAAGATAGAGAGGCTATATGGCAAGAACCTGAGACCAGCCTGTAGGATGAGAGCAACATCTATTGACAGCAAGTAGACATGCTATCTCACTCCTACAACGGTAAGGCTCTAAGACTTGCTGACAACTTGAATTAACTTGGTTGTGGATTTTTCCCCTAAGTTCGCAGAAAAGAGACCTACTCATTACATACCCTGACATCAGCCTGTGAATCCCTCTGAGCAGAGGACCCAGCCCACCACATTCAGACTTCTGACATAAAAATGATGATCTAATAAATGAGTCTTATTTTCAGCCACTAATCTGTGATCATCTGGTCCAGAGCAATTCATTGAATCTAATGAAAGCACCACTTCTTGGCCTTGTATGAACTCTGAGGACTGTTTTTTCAGTATCCTTCTCTTTCCTCTGTCTCATATGTTTCCCTCACATTCAGATGTTGTTCAGTTCTCAAGTAGTTATCTGTATGGATTTTGGATATTCTCTCTGTGTATCTCTGCTCCAACACCCTTCTTGGCTCACCTGGACTTTCCTCTCTGTCCATTTAACTCACAGAGGCTGCCAGGCAGGCTGTGCCCAAGATCCTTTTCCCTGTACTTTCAAAAGTTTGTCTAGGTTGTTCACTGGGGAAATCACAGGGATCACCTCATTCACTGTCTGTCACTCAGGCATATTGGTCTTTTGTGGGGTGATGGTCAATGATGAAGAATACCCTAACTAGAAGAGATGAAGTCAAATGTGCAAGACTATGAAGGGAAATGGAGTTCCCAGGTCAGATCCATTGAGAAGAGAGACCTGAATAGAGCAGAATTCTTAAGGTCTGAGAGGACCCCTTTAAGTATGTAGCTGAGTATTCAGCAAGGCACGAATGTGTGGATACTGCCCGAGACTGGGGTAAGAACCACCTGAGTAGTACAAGGAACTGTCCGTGATAGCCACACAAAGGTCAGAATAATGCCTGTGCCCAGGTTTTTGTCCCAGGCTTGAGCAATAATTAACTATGTATGAAATATTACTACTACTGCTACTACTACTACTACTACTACTACTACTACTATTATACTTATGTAACAAGTTTTGAAAGTGAGATGTAAAGGGGTCAAACTGGTTCTAAGTGTTCCAGATACTTAAAGGAATACATATGCATCCATCAGTCTAAAATAAAAAATTCACAATATTTGGCATCCAGCAAAAAATGTATAAGGTTCACAGAAAGGAAAGAAAACTTTAACTCACAATTGGGAAAAAAAGAAACTTATCCAGAACTGACATAGGTGTTATAATTAGTGCATAAGGACAATCCAACAAGTTGTTAGCCGTTATGACACGAATTGTAACAATGCTTCAAATGATCAAAAAATTAAGAGACATGAAAGATTTGAAAAGACCCACTTCAATCATCTATTGTTAAAAACTGCAATGTTTGAGGTTAGATGAAAAAATACAACAAATGAGATTAATGGAAAGACTAGGCTTTGAAGAAGGAAAGGCCAGTACACTTGAAAACATAGAAATCAAAAGTAATCAAAGCGAAGCACAGAGAGTTGAAATACTGAGAATAAAATGGAGAGTGCCTGGTGAGCTGTGCGATAACTTAAAGCATTCTAATAGAGGAATTACAGGAGCAGAGGGAAAAGAAACACAATAAAAAATTGTCCAATTTTTATTCAAAATAGTAATGTATGAGTCTGAGAAAATAAAAATGAAAAACAGCAAACTAAGACTCAGACCTCCAACCGACTAAGAAGCATCTGAAACGGTTCAGATTAGCCGTGGACATTGTTGCACAATAGGTTAAGCTGCCGCTTGGAATGCTGTTATCCCATATCATAATGCATTTGCTTATAATCCAGCTTCATTTTGATGCATCCTGGGAGGCGGCAGATGGTGGCCCAGCTGTTTCTGGCCTCGCTACCCACATGAAAATCCTGGTTGGAGTCCCTGGCTTTTGACTTTCTGGCTTCTGCCTTGCAAAGCCCTGGCTGTTGTGGGCATTTTAGGAGTGAACCAGTGGATGATGGGAGCTTTCTCTCTCTCTTTCCCTCCCTCACACACACAGACAATACTCTGTCTTGCAAGGAGAGAGAAGTAAACAAGTATTTTAAAAATTAGATACTGAGTGAACATCTACAGAGAAGATACAGTAAGAAATGGTATTTTATGCACTGAAGAACAAAAAGATTTCAGCAGATTTTTACTCAGAAAAAAATGAAGCAAATGGACCAACATCTTTGAAGTATTGAAAAAGAAAAACTGAAATGTAGAATTCAGTGCAAATATTTTTCTAGAATGGAAGCAAAACAGGTACTGAAATATTTAGAAACAAATCTTTATAGCAGAATTACTCAGAGCAGTTAAACAGAAATAATCTAAATGTCCATCAACAGGCAGATTTATAAACAAATTATAGTATACATAATCAGTGGAATATTATTCAAACATCAAGGTGAATGTTACAATGTGCATGAATCCCAAAAACATGTTAACCGAAACAAACCAGATGCATAAGATAGCTTACTGTTTGATTATACATGTGTATTAAATATGTAGAATAA
The DNA here is from genome assembly GCF_030435755.1 of Ochotona princeps. Classification (NCBI taxonomy): domain Eukaryota; kingdom Metazoa; phylum Chordata; class Mammalia; order Lagomorpha; family Ochotonidae; genus Ochotona; species Ochotona princeps. Next base: position 11,934,875 of record NC_080865.1, read on the forward strand.
ATCATCAAGAACGGAAGCAAAAAGAGGAAAGAATGGAGTGTGATTAGTGTTGGGACAGAGAGTAACGAAAATGTTTTGGAACTAAATAACAGCAATAGTTCACAATTCAACATGAGTGTACTAAATGCCACTGAATTTTATTCTTTAAAATGGTGTTTTAAGATATATTTGTTTACTTGAAATGAGAGAGAGAGAGAGAGAGAAAGAGAGAGAAAGAAAGGGATCTTCCATCCCCTGGTTTACTTCCCAAATGGCCACAACGACCAGAGCTGAGCCTATGCAGATGCCAGGAGCCAGGAGCTTTATCCAGGTCTCCCATATGAGTGCAGGGGCCCAAACACTTGAAGCATCTGCTGCTCCTTTCCTAGGTCATTAACAGCACATTGAATTTGAGGTGGAATAGTCAGACATGAACTGGAGTCCCTTTGGGATGCCGGTGTTATAGAGAGCAGCTTTACCTGCTACATCACAATGTCAGCCCCTGAAATAACTGATTTTATTTTATGTTAATTTCACACCAAAAAAACATACATGGGCCCAGCACGGTAGCCTAACAGCTGATGTCCTCGCTTTGCATGAGCCAGGATCCCATATGGGTGTTGGTTCTAATCCCAGCAGTCCCACTCACCATCCAGCTCCCTGCTTGTGGCCTGGGAAAGCAGTCGAGGATGGCCCAAAGCCTTGGGAATCTGCACTGGCGTGGGAGACCTGGAAGGGGCTCCAGGCTCCTGGCTTCGGATAAGCGCAGCTCCGGCCATTGAGGCCGCTTGGGGAATGAATCAATGGATGGAAGATCTTCCTTTCCATCTCTCCTCCTCTCTCTATATATGACTTTACAATAAAATTAAATAAATCTTTTTTTTTTTTAAAGATTTTATTCATTTTATTACAGCCAGATATACACAGAGGAGGAGAGACAGAGAGGAAGATCTTCCGTCCGATGATTCACTCCCCAAGTGAGCCGCAACGGGCCGATGCGCGCCGATCCGAAGCCAGGAACCAGGAACCTCTTCCGGGTCTCCCACAAGGGTGCAGGGTCCCAATGCATTGGGCTGTCCTCAACTGCTTTCCCAGGCCACAAGCAGGGAGCTGGATGAGAAGTGGAGCTGCCGGGATTGGAATCGGTGACCATATGGGATCCCGGGGCTTTCAAGGCGAGGACTTTAGCCGCTAGGCCACGCCGCCGGGCCCAATTAAATAAATCTTTAAAAAATACATACTTGTTGGACCCGGCGCTGTGGCCTAGCGGTTAAAGTCCTCCCCTTGCACGCGCCGGGATCCCATATGGTCACCGATTCCAATCCCGGCAGCTCCACTTCTCATCCAGCTCCCAGCTCCCTGGGAAAGCAGTCGAGGACGGCCCAATGCCTTGGGACCCTGCACCCGTGTGGGAGTCACGGAAGAGCTCCTGGCTCCCAGCTTCGGATTGGCGCAGCACCGGCTGTTGCAAGCCATCTGAGGAGTGAATCAGTGGATGGAAGATCTTTCTCTCCTCCTCCTCTTCTCTCTGCATATCTGACTTTGCAATAAAAATAAACAAATCTTTAAAAACAAACATATTTGTTGTCCATAGACTGGAGGGCTCAATATAATGAACACATGAATTTTTCCAAATTCATAACAGATTTAAATGGAACTAGAATAACTAAGGTGATCAGTGGAGGAAGGATTGCCTATCAACATATATTATTGAAGTAATTGAATCTAAAGACAAAATCCAAAATACTTTGACTAAAACTTCATGCTTGATACAAATTTAACTTATAATTGGATCATGGAACTTAGTATAAAATGTAAAGCCATAAAACTTTCATAGAATATCTGGATAAAGGACACACTAGAAGTTTTTTGTAATATTAAGAGCAGGTATTGAACTTGCTGGTTAAGACACTCACTTCCTATAATGTAGTGCCTGGGTTCGGTTCCCGGCTCTGGTTCCTAACTCTAGCTCCCTGCTAATGTGAACCCTGGAATGCAGCACTAGTGGCTCAAGTAACTACTACTGGAAGGTATTGGGGGAATAAACCAGTGAATGAAAGCTCTCTCTCTCCCTCTCTCTCTCTCTCATAAACACACACACACACACACACACACACACACACACACACACACAATTAAGTGAATGAATATACTGGAAGAAAAACATCCAGATAGAGCTGGCATGGTGTTATAGAACGATAATCCTCACTCTGCAGTGTAAGTGTCCCATAAAGGTGACTTCTCATGTCCCGGATGCTCCACTTCTTCTGTTCATGGCCTGGGAAAACAGCAGAGGATGATGGCTCAAGTCCTTGAGCCTCTGCACCCACATGGGAGACATGAATGAAGCTCCTGGCTCCTGGTTTCAGACTGGCCCAGCTCTGGTCATTGTGGCAACTTGGAAAGTGAATCAGCAGGTGGAAGATCTCCCCTCTCCTTCTCTTTTTCTTCCTCTTCCTCTCTCCGCCCTTTCTCTCATTCCTTCTTTTTCTTCTTCCTCTTCTTCCTCCTCTCTATAACTCTACCTTTCAAATAATAATAGAATGAATGCTTTTGAAGGCCAGATTTAAAAGCATATATACCATTTGATTCCATTTCCATGAATTTCCAAAGAACGCTAACATTTTATGCTGGCATCAAATATTATTACAAGCAGTGTTGTTTATTGTGTATCAGTGAGACTTCAATAAAACTGTAAAAATATTTATGGAATTTATGATCTATGAACAAAGTTGTGTTTAGAAACAAATTTATAGTTTTAGAAGAGTGTAAAGCATTTAGACACAGACCAAAAACTATCAAAAGCTGGAGAAAGTAAAGCATGATTCAAAATTGCAAATAAACCAGAAACAGCAAACAGTAAGATTTTATAATAAAATCAGAGTCATTCTCAAAATATTATGACATGTAAACTGCATGCAATGGAATAGAAACTCATACTTGCAACAGAAGATAGAAGCAGGAATTTCACCAAATTTTAAATTATTATGTCCAAATGAATGGTAAAGCAGCAAAGCGTTGGACCAATATTTTCTTTTTCTTTCTTTCTTTCTTTCTTTTTTTTTTTTTTTTTTTTGAGAAAAACCAGCTTTGTTTATTTGAAAGACAAAATGACAGGGGGCTGATCTTCCATCCTCATCAAATAGTTGCAACAGCCAAAATGGGCCAAGTTGAAGCCAGGAGCCAGGAACTCCATCCTGGCCTCTCCCCCGAAGGACTCAGGGCATAAGCACTAGGGCCATCTTCTCCTGCCTCCCCAGGTGTATTAGCAGGGAGCTGGAGCAGTAGTAGAGCAGCTGGGGCTCAAACTGGCATTTCAGTATAGAATGTGAGCATCGTAAATGGTTAGTTCAATCCACTATTTCATAGAGCCAGATCAAACTTTCAAGATAACAGGCTTAAAAAAAAAAAATTTGAAAGCAGATTTATAAAGAGAAGGAGAGACAGAAATTTTTCATCTGCTGGCTCACTCCCCAGAAGCCTGTAGTGGTTGGAGCTGAGCTCCAATCCGAAGCCTAGAGCCAGAAGCTTCTTCTGGGTCTGCCACGTGGGTGCAAGGTCCCAAGGACTTGGGAGGCATCTTCTGCTGATTTCCCAGGCCATAAGCAAGAAACTGGATTGAAAGTGGAGCAGCCAGGACTAGAACTGGCACCTATATGGGATGCTGGTGCTGAAAGGTGGAGGATTAGCCTGTTGAGCCACCACATTGCCCCCCCCCCTCATTTTTGAAGTTTCAGAATGTCTTAGATTTAGAATAATACTAAGAAAACACTTCATCTGTTAGGTACTTTGCATTAAATAAGCATTATTCTAAACTGTGGACACATATTCATTCATTTAATCTCTTACAATTATTTTCAGCTGTGAACTGTGTTACAGTTGAGCAAAGTAAGGCCTGGGGAGGTTAAGTATCTTACTTGGCATCATCCAGCTAATAAAGTGGTGAATGTTGGCTTCAAACTAGGCGATCCGGCTCCACAGTCTATCCCTCTAACCCCCACAGCAAAAATGGAAAGCTACTTTAGTTTTTTTTTTGTCAAAATTGCATAGCATTCATTTTAGATTTGATAAAAATATGTGAAAGAGTGATAGTCAATATCACTTATAAATATGCATGTCAATATCTTAAAATATAATTAAATGCACAGTGTATTAAAAGAGAACTTGCTGTAACCAAATGGATTCCATCACAGCAATAAAAATAGTTAATATTTAGAATCAATTAAGATACCAGGGTAATTTATAAGCTTGTAGAAATAGAATTAAAAGATCAGTTTATTTTGGTACAAAAACTTTGAAGTTGAAGTACAGTTTTTAATGATATGCGTCTTCATGTACTTTTAAGAACCCTTTATATGCATAGATTTTAAACATTTTTATGACAAAATGAACTGACCTCTTAAATTCAGTTTCCATGAACTTCTTCAAGTACCCTCATATTAGGTACGTGAATTTCACCTTGAAAACCAGTACTCTTTTACATAAACTCCCCTTGTTTTTCATGAAAGCATGTAAAAGGTAGCAATATCTGAATGGTTTCTTAGTAACATTAAGATTCATTTTGATTAATAGTTGTCATTCTTAACAGTGAAACAATGACAGGTATTCATGTTATACCTTTAAAGAAACGATGATTTTTTTTTTACTTTTTCTAAATTTATTTCTAAATTCATTTTTTTCTACTCATTTATTCATTAATTACATTGCATTACATGACACAATTTCATAGGTACTGGGATTCTTCCCCCTTCACCCCAAACCCTTCCCCCATGGTGGATTCCTTCACCTTGATGCATAACCACAGGTCAAGTTCCGTTGAGATTCCCTAATTAAAAGTTCACACCATACAGAGTCCAGCATCCCACTTGTCCAGTCAAGTTCAACAGCCTCTTAGGGAGGCCCTCTCAGGGTTGAGGGCAGAGCCAGCAGAGCGTCACCTCGATCAATTAGAAGCGCCAACATATCATCAGCAACAGTCCAGGTATGATGAGGCTGGTGCAGAGTCCACTGATTGACATAGTCTATCTTAGAGTTTCCCCTTGTCCAGTTTTTCACTGCAAACATATAGCTGAGGTGGTTGATTGATCTACTCCATCTTCTATCTTTTCTTGGTTAATGTTTTGATTCCTCCATTTTGTTCAGGGGAATCCCCAAAGAAACTTTGAGGTGTTCCCAGTCCAGGCTCCTACATGTACTACTAGTAAGCACAGTACCCACCACAGTCCATCACTCCAATCAGCTGGTGGTTGTAACCCCTGGGTTGGTTCTATTCTGAGCCCCAACCTCCATTGGAACCAATGAGTATTGCAGCTCTTCCCGGCTCTGCCCAACACACACTCGTCCCTCACCTAAACCAGTGGGAGGTGTGCTGGTTGGGTGCTGCATTCCCTACTGGCACAGGCCATTTCACCTTGGCATTTTGTGTTTTGCACTGTTTTTATCGCAACCAAACCTGGCCAGGGAAACGATGATTCTTAAATGACAGCACGGACCCCATAATTATTTGATTTGATTTATGGTGATTTATGGCAGAGATCATAAAACATGTGACAGAAATAAGAATTAGTACTAAGAGTGTCTGCAGTACGGCAAAGTGGGTTAGGCTGGTGCTATAGAATGCCCCCCATTTCATATTGTTACACTAGTTCAATTCCCAGCCAGTTCTCTCTTGATTCAGTTCCCTATTCATGCATCTAGGAGGCAGCAAACGATGGCCCAAGTGCTTGGCCTCCTGACACCCACAAGTGAGATATCAATGGAGCTCCTGGCTCCTGGATTTAGCCTGGCCCAGTCGTGGTTGTTGTGTCCATTTAGAGAATGAACTAGCAGACGAAAGGTTTCTTTTATTCTTTCTCTCCCTTTCTGTCACTATGTCTTTCAAATAAATAAATCTTAAAAAAAAGAAAAAAAAAGAATTAGTGCATTCAGATTTGATAAGATTACTTTGATAATTTTTTTTTAAAGATATATTTATTTTTACTGAAAAGTCAGACTTCCAGAGAGAAGGAGACACAAACAGAAAGGTCTTCCATCTGCTGGTTCACTCCCCAAGTGGCTGCAATGGCCAGAACTGCGCTAATACAAGGCAGGAGCTTTTTCTGAGTCTCCCACGCGGGTGCAGGGTCCCAAGGCTTTGGGCCGTCCTTGACTGCTTTCCCAGGCCACAAGCAGGGAGCTGGATGGGAAGTGGGACAGCCGGGACATGAACTGGCACCCATATGAGATCCCAGCGCATGCAAGGTAAGGACTTTTAGCCACTAGGCTACCATGCTGGGCCCAATTCTTCTTTTTTAAATCTTAAGAAAGTCTTCTTTAGCTAGAAAATTCAAGCAAATTGATGCTACGATTCAAAAAAACTTACGTATGCAGGCTAAGTATATAGAAAGTAATAGCTTCCTGGTAAATCAGCAATTACTGTTTGGAAAATATAATGAAAAAAATCACTTTGGTAATAAAATAAAATCTCTTTGAAACGTGTAGGAAGACCATTAATATGAAACATGAAACATCTACTCAAAAGAATTGCACAGGGAACTCGCGTTCGGGTGTAATGGTTAAGCTATTGCTTCTGATGCTATCACATATCTGGGAGCACTGACTGGAGTCCCAGCTGTTCCCACTCTCATCTGTCTCCCTGCTAATGCAGCTGGCAAGGCAGCAGAATACGGCCCATGCTTGGGCTGCTGCTACTCATTGTGGAAGGTTCCAGGCTTCTCTAATGGCTTCTGTCCGCCTCTGCCTTGGCTGTTGTGACTGAGGAATGAGCAAGGGGATGTGATATCTCTCTCTTTCCCTTCCTCTCCACCCATTCCCTGTTGCTCTGCCTTTAAAGAAATAATTGTTTTAAATGTTTAAAAATTAGTAAGAAAGAAAAATGAGAATATATGGAGAAAAATACTATGTTTGGGAGTAGGAGATTTGAAGATGGCTAAGATAACATTTTTTTCTAAATTAAAGTGTAAGTTTAACATAATATGAATTAAAAATCCCAATATAATTTGAAGCAAGAACTTAACGAAATGATTTTTGAAGCATCTGGAAATGTAAAATGTAAAACTAGTTTTAAAATATCACAAAAGTTGATGAGCAGCCTCATCCTCCACATATTTTAAAGTAATAATAATTGTAGCAGTGTGGCAATAACATAAAGAGAAAATGCATAACCATGAAAGAAAAAACAGACTTGAATGTGTATTTGAGGGTGTTGTCTATAACGGCAGCAATAAAAGTTAGTGAGAGGATTACAACTTTTTTGATGATTATGGAGTAGCAAGATCTAGAATTACCCTCTTACCTTAAATGGTTGAAAAACCAAAGAGCAAACTCCTGACGCAATGGCATTCAGATGCTGAGATGCTGATCTCAGTAACCGGAGCAGAACTATGATTCCTGAGAAAACGGACAAGTGACCTGAGGCTCATGATTGTCCCAGCTGACTGCCTAGCAGCAGTTTCCATGCCTGAGGAAGAGGGAATCTGCAAGACAGCCTTTTGATCTCACCCAATTAAGAAGACTAAGTTTGAAGTTCAGGGAGGCTAAAGAGGCAGGAAAATTCATAAGAAATCACAGTTCCATCAGTCTCGGCTCCTTATGAAGGACTATACCATTGTAGCAAAGTGGGGAAAACCTGTCAGGGGGGTGGGAGTTTGTGGGGGGTGGGAATCCCAAATAAACTAAAATTAAACAAGAAGAGACAGGAAATTGTGGAAGTGCATCTTGAGGAGAAGGGGGCAGCCCAGAGAGGGAGCACAGGTTATCTGCAGAGGGGTCTGATCTAGCGCTTGCTTGAATACTGCTGATCCGATGGGTGAGAAAAAAATCAATGAGAAAAAAATAAAATCTGGCAAACAACCATTAGAAATAACTAGGCCAAAGAGTTTTCAGAGATCCTCAAGGACTGGAAATAGCTTGTAATTCCTCCAGCCAGAATGGACAGACCTTGTGGCAGGTGCGGAGCTTTCAGTAGAGACCTTAGTTGGCTATCATTTTAGTGATAAGGCTAAAGTGACCCTAACAAATTAAAAAAAGAAAAAAACAGCTTCAAAGTGCTGTAAATTACTCTAAGGAACCTAATGATATGTCAAAATAAAATCCAATACTATTTAAAGGAATACTGAGAAAAAAGAAAATCCATCACTCAAGAAAGCAAAATCCAAACTGTCCAGCATTCGGTCAACACTTCTCAAGCACACATGAAAACAAGAAGATGTCACATAATTAGGACAAAAATCACCCATTAGAGATGAAACCAGAAATGACCAATGATGATGAAATTAACCAGCAGTAATGTTAAAAGCATTAATATCAATATATCAATATATCCATATATTTAAGAAGGAAGAAGAAACCATGAACTTGATGAAGAATGTATTTCATAGACCAAAAAATCCACACTGGATGGAATTAATACATTAAATAATACAGAAGAAAAATTTAGTGAGCATGAAACACAAAAATTAAATAAATTGAACTCAATCAAAATTTATACTTTTATCCTTCAAAACTGATTAAGAAAACTGAAAGACAGGAGAGACATTCGGCAAAGTAGTTACATGACAATATGTTTGTCCATATTCATTCAATTATGCCCTGTAAATTATGCTTCTACTAAGCTGATTCTTGAAAAAATGAGTGACAGGCATTTAGCAATATATGCACCTAGGATTAATTTACTGTATCCACCAATTATATATGCAACTAATAATTAATATGCTGATTGGCACACGTGCATCCCAGATCAGGGCCTAGGTTTGAGTCAGATTTCTACTCCCAATTGCAGTTTCCTGTTAATATAGACACTGGGGAACAGTAGAAATGTCTCAGGCAGTTGAGCCTCTGCGACCCATAGAGAAGACATAGAGCAGGTTCCCAGTTCTCAGCTTTCCTAAGCCCCGTTTACTGTGAGCATTTAGGGGGTCAACCAGTAGATGGGAGTTCTCTCTGCCTCTGAAATAGATGAAATTTTAGATGTATATCAAGACATTCTAAAATAAATTCTCAGAGTAAGCAAACATCTAAAATATGAAAAATGTCAGTATCATTAAAGAAAAAAGATAAAGTGACTAAAGGGCCACAATAACTAAATACAACGTGTAAGCCTTGATTACACTGTTGCTCAGAAAAACAAAGCTGTAGAAGGCATAATAGGGAAATTTGATTATACAGAGACTGACTATTAGATAACAGTGTTGTATGAAAACAACTATTTTGTTTATTTAAGAATGCCCTTCCTTTGTGTGACATTAAAAGTATCAAGATGACTGTAGCTAAGATGTGGTTTTAGAAAACAAAACAAACACACAAATAGATACACAGGGACCAGAGTCAAAGGAAATACAGCAAAATATTAATAATTGATAAAGTATGAATTTTAATTTATTTGAAAGGTAGTGAGATGCTCCGGCCAGCAGAGCCAGTATCGTGGACAGGGAGAGGGTCTGGAGATGAAGCACTGACAGGAGACCAGTGATGGTAGAAGTCTCTGCGAAGTCTCGCTTTATTGCTCCTTCACCTCTCCTTATATACTCTTCCCCCCACATCCTAATTTAGTCAGGATATTGGATACAGATGAGTCCAATTAGTCTAGGTGTTTTTTAGCCACAAGCCCAGTACCTGTTCCTGCCTAGCTCAACAAACGCTAATAAACTCCTTAGCCCACAGAAGTGAGGCACAGAAAGAGACGAGTAGATTTTCCATCTGCTGGTTTATGTCCCAAGTGCCTGCAACAGTCAGGTGTGTGGATCCAAAGCCAGCTGTGTGGCTCTCCGTCTAGGCCTTCCTCCCATGTGGTTGGCAGAAACTCAAATACCTCCTGCTTCCCAGGGTCTGCATCAGCAAGAAGCTGCAGTCAGGAGCCAGAGCTGGGAATTGAATGCAGGTACTCTGCTGTGAATGTTGGCATCCAAAGTGGCATCTTAAGCACTACAGCACACACACCAAAACTCTTGAAACAAAGAATCTGAAATACAAGGGTTTATTGAGCTCTTACAGTTGCTAACCAGGGGGTTGAGAGGGAAGGACCTTCAAGCTCTGCTCCTACAACTATTAGCAGCACATGGAAAATGTGTGCTAGATCTAAAAAGCCAGAAAATCGGGAAAGAATGCCTGACTTATTTGCATTGATGTCATATTGGCTATGGATAAGAGGGAGGAATTGCAGACAGTGGGGAAGGCTTCGGGTTGGGAGGGAAGTTTACAAGGGGAAGAAACCGTTGCCTCTGTGTTGCAAGATTATATTGCCATGAAATCATTGTCATTGCAAACGGAGACTTTATGATGGACCATAGCAATCAGTGGACGACCTCATCGAGCGAAACTGGCAGCGATTCATAACTGGAGAACTATTAAAACCACTTGAGCACATATCTCAGGGCATGCCCCACATCCGGGACTTGGGGTGGGTGGGAAACTGGGTGGGGGTTCTCCCTCAATATCCCCCTTTATCTCAGATACATGATGGAAACAATATGGACATAATAGTATTACCCACTTCCCTATACCCCCTGAACCTTTTTTTTAACCGTAATTAACTATGTAAAGATTGTCAACAACAATACAATAAAATAAATTAAGAAAAAAAGAAATCATTGTCATCAACTTTAAAAAGTGGACAATTCCATGATTGCTGAGAAAAATGAGGAATCTGTACCTTCTATTCTGGTGAGAATGCAAATTAGTGTAGTCTTACTGAGTAGCAATTAAGGAAGATCTATTTTGAATGTTAAAATATTCATATTCTAGTATGACAATCTAAGGGATAATTAGAGAGGCTGACCAAGATTTATGCACTGAGTAAATCTTTATAATACTATGTAAAAGGGTGAATATATGGAAATAGCAAAAATGTGCTCAAATAAGGGACTGGTTAAATACATTTTAGTACACACAAGGAAGTAATATGATACAGTTATTAAAAGATACATTATAATTCGTTTATTAAGGACTAAGGATATAAGTAGTAAAGGAAAAAGATTGGAGTTCAAATTCTATACCCAGAAAAAATTTCAACTATTTAAAATTATGTGTTTAAAAAAAAGGCGTGGATCCACTGCTTGGGAGGCTTGTAACCCATATTAGCATGTCAATCAAGTCTGGCCAGCTTCCTGCTAATGCACCTGAGAAGCAATGGATAATCACCCAGCACTTGGGTTCCTGCCACCTAGTGAGAGAGCTGGATGGAATTTCAGGCTCCTGCTTTTCATCTGGCCCAAGCCTGGCTGTGAAATGAGCCAGCAAATGGAAGATTTCACTCAATATTTTACTCTACTTTCTCTTGCTTTCTTTTTTAAAAGATTATTTTTGTTTTTAATTTGGAAGACAGAGTTACAGAAAAAGAGAGAGAGAATTCTCACTCCCCAAATGATAGCAGTGGTGGAATTGGACCCGTCCAAACCAGGAGCATATTGCTTCCTCCAGGTCTCCCACGTGGATGCCGGGGCCCAAGGGCTTAGCCATCTTTCGCTGCTTTCCTAGGAGTATTAGCAGAGAGTGTGATCAGAAGTAGAGCATCTGCGGCTGTAACAGGAGTCTATATGGGTGGGATGGCAGCACCACAGATGGAGGCTTAACTCACTGCTCCATGGTGCTGGCTCCACTATCACTCTATTTTTCAGATGAATATGTAAGTGAATCATTTTTTAAAAAGGGCTTAAAGGAAATGGTTTGACAAGCTCACCGAGGTTTTTTTTTTAAAGATTTTAAATTCACTTGCCCTTTACTTCTTCATAAATTGATATTTTCTTCTGAATCTGTTTCTGACTTGATATCAGACTGCTTCTTTTCCCTGGTTTCCTTTTGATTCTCTAAAATTCAAAAGCCTCTTGTTGGAGTTCCCCATTCCCAGTCTGAAATTTCCCCACCTTATGCATTAATAATGAGGTCTATCGTCGATTCTCCAAGTTCCTGTTTTCTTAGGAGAGCTATTTGAGAATAGTTGTGCAGGCATGGAGAGAACACAGAGTGCAAAACTGCAACGCATGCAAGCTGGGCATGCTCGGAAGGAAAAATAGACTTTAACCTGCAGAGGAAAGAGAAGAAATATTTGAAGCCCTGTGGAAGAAGGGCTCCATTGACCAAACCCATCTTACTAAACTAACCATAAATGACCTGGTTCTGAGTCCCTCCAATCACAATTTTCCTTAATGGTGGCATCTACACAGAAGTTGCTCCCACTTAATTCATAAAAAAACCTGTCCCAGACTCCCTATTTAGGGAGACACACTTGAACTCCACCTTCTTTGTGCTTTGCTGGTAAGCCTCTCAAATCAAATCTATTTCTCTCCCTCTCCCCCCAAATATTGATGTCACAGATTGCTCTTAGTATGCAGCAGGCATCAAACCTGTTTTGCTCTGTAACATTTCTTGTAAGCTGGAACACTGACAGAAGCATTGCAGTAGGTCCCCATCCTCCACAGTTTCACTTGCTGTGATTTTGACCCCATGCATCCAACTGTGGTCTGAAGACATTGCCTGGAACATTCTAGAAATAAGCAACCCACATTTTAAATAGCTTACTATACTCTACTGTTGTAATTCTTCTATAACATTATTGTCTGTTGTTAATCTCTTAGTCTGCCCAATTGGTAGGTTAAATTGTATAACAGATATGTGTGTATAGGAAGAAAACAGTAGATGTGGGGTTCGCTTATGGTGACGGTTGCTGACTTTCACTTGTAGTCTTGCAATATATCTCTTGCAGTTGAGGCAGCAATACTGTTTTTAAAAGAATGAGTGTGGTCTCGGTTGGGAAGGGAAGACCTGTACTTAAGTCTTGATTCTGAATTGGCCCTAAGTTTGTCTCATTTAATTTGTCCCATTTAGGTGGGATTCCCTCCTGCAGTATCTCTGTTCAACTGTCCCTCCCTTGCAGTAACATTTCTAGGGCTGGGAGCGTAAAGGTGGAGGATGTGTATGGGATCCTGTAAAGTAACCTGCGCACCGTAGAGATAATTGTAATTATTTGAACATCTTCCCTATTGAGTTGAAATTGAAGTCCGATAAACGTAATAGCACTTTTCCTCACTGCTGTCAGGTCAACTATGGGTGACTGTGTTCCTTACCTACAAATATACAAAAATAGCCACATAGCTTTCTCCCTCTTCCCTATGCCTTCTCTCTGCAGCCATTCTTTCTGTGGCCCAGTTCTCAGATCCTTTAAGATCATGGTCATCCTTGCCAGGCTACTCAGAGTGTGATCTGTGGACTGGCAATATGGGTATCACCTAGGAGCTGGTAGCAATTTAGATTCTTGAGCTCTGCCTCAGATGTCCAGAGTGGAGCTGTATTTCAGCAAGGTCCTCAGATGGCCTATGTGCATATTAGTGGTTTCCAAGAGGATCCACTTTCATTTGTTGGCATTTGATTTAATAAGCACTCTCCAGATTAAAGAATATCCCAATATCCTTGTGATACACAAAATGATTGCTAAAGCTTCTAATATATGCATTCACCATGGAAGCTAATATTTCTGGAGTTTGTTGCTTTCTGAACTCCTCTTGTCAGTTACTGTTCAGTGGAAGACAAATATGAAAATTGAATCACTGCAAAGGTCTAGCAGTTTCAGGCCTCAGTGGAAGAGCTGTCATAAGACATTCATGATAAATTGGCAAATGGATTATATAGACAATGACATGTATTGAGGCTTAGAGGAAAAAGCGATTATCTGAGAATAGGTGGCTTCAGAGGAGTGGGCTGGTGTCTGAGTTGGTAAGGATGAAATACTCAAGGTAGGAGCTAGACTGTGGCCGGTTCATCTCTGCGTATGGTCATGGGAGATCTGAGAGGCAAAAGGGTCTGGGACAAGGGTTCTCAACTGTAAGGTGTGTTATGGTCCCAAGCATCTAAACTTTTCTCTCGCTTCTTGCTCCCATAGAACTAAGATCTCAAAGCAGACAGATAGTGCACAGGTGAGAGTAATATTTATTTAAAAGTGAGAGTGAGCACACATTCACACCTGAGTGTGGGCAGTCCTACCCCAGTCGTGAGTGGGTCAGACAGCTACCTAGGAGGGTGGGGTACAAGAAGAATTACCAAGCATGATCAAGAACAAAAGAAGGGTATCTCTAATATTGTCGATCTCTTTTATAAGCTAAAAGGTGGAGACTGGGTAGAGCTTAGTGTGAGTGAGGCTTTCTGGGATTTCCGTGGCACCTCCACGTAGATAGTTTAACTTCCTCACCACCATTGGGGTATCTCCTCCTTCCCAGTTCCAGATTAAACACAGGTGCATCATGGGAAAGTGGGTGTTCTAGATTGACAGGCAAGAGGATGGAGTAGCAATGCAGAGCTGGCAGAAATTCCAGCCCAACCATCCCGCGCTGTTGAAAGTCCCTGCCTGGTTCTGCCAGATCAAGGAGCATTGGCATCTCTGAGATGCTTTGTTAGAATGCCAACCGCTGAGTTTCCGAGGTTTTCTAAGTTTCTCATCCAGAAGGTCTGACGTGCACCTGAGAACGTGTTTTTAACAAGTACCTGGCTATGGTGCTAGTGCTGATCTGGGTCCACATTTTGACAAAGCATTGATTTTGGAAAGGTGGACTGGGTCTTGGAGCCAGTTTTGCTTGCACCACTTACTTAGGTAGCAAGGAAGTTTTTCTTCCTGAGGTTTCTCTTTGAGAACTGAACTATTTTATGAGGTCCCTTTAAAAAGTTGTGGAAATGGAATGAAAACACAAGCTTATTTGGATATAAAATGTTTTTGAACTCCATGCATGTGAGAGGTCTTCAAGAAACACGTGGAAAATGCCTGTTGGGAAAAAGTTATGCATTGATTTCAGAAGTTTTTGTCAGTAAAATAAACTTGTTTTGAAATTCCATTTTCATGAGCTTTGTCAATGAGGTACTCCCCTAATAGATATCATACATATTTTGAGACAATTAACGAAACTAAGACCTAGGCAAATCCCTTAGGGCCTTGCCTAGTGCAATGATTGCTGGTGCCCCACAGCTTAACTTAGCTTCCATTCTCTCCTCTAAAGTAATTCTACCTGACAACACTAATTGTGACATATTTGGGTGCAATGTTTTGGTGTGAGGATCACACTCAAGTGGGCACAGTGCCATTCTGGAGAGCCTGGGGTGAGTCCTCCATACTGTTGGCACACACAACATGCTGTCTTTTGTGTGATGGTGTCTACCCATCTTTTACTCTGATGACAATTCATGTCAGCTGGCAGTGAGTCCAAACAAAGACACCTGAAGGCTTAGAGGGATTGCTGCCATTCCAGCTATGTCGCCTAAAGGAATGACTTGAGAAATGTCAACTAGACCTGACATTCCACCAAGGAAAGATAAAAATATATTTCTAATTTATTACAACTGGAAGTCCAGAGTCAACTCCTTCAGGCTTTTTAGTGAAGAAATTCATGCTAGCCTGAATGAGAATATTTCCAATAGTTTGTGGGAAAAAAAATATTTAAAAGGTTAAGTATATCTTAGTGCAAAAAATTTTGAAATCTGTACATACTGTTCTTCCTAATCCATACTTTGCCCCCAGTTCATTGAACACCCCTTCTTATATTTTGAAAGAACACAAATGGGGCCCGGCTGCGTGGCCTAGCGGCTAAAGTCCTCGCCGTGAATGCCCTGGGATCCCATATGGGCACCAGTTCTAATCCCGGCAGCTCCACTTCCCATCCAGCTCCCTGCTTGTGGCCTGGGAAAGCAGTTGAGGACGGCCCAAAGCCTTGAGATCCTGCACCCGTGTGGGAGACCCGGAGGACCTCCTGGCTCCTGGCTTCGGATTGGCGTAGCACCGGCCATTGCGCTCACTTGGGGAGTGAACCATCGGATGGAAGATCTTCCTCTCTGTCTCTCCTCCTCTCTGTATATTTGACTTTGTAATAAAAATAAATAAATCTTTAAAAAAAAAAAAAAGAACACTAATGTAGACTTTCTCTGTTTCTCTGTGTAAATAGGGATTCTCTAAATTTGAATACCATACCATAAACACAGTACATTGCAACTTCCTTTGTGATATCAGATTAAGAAAGAGAATTGATCAGTTCTCCTTATTCCACCATTAGGCCTGACTCCGTCATGGGGATATGTTTATTATATTACAGCTGGTAGGTAATTGATCACACAGAAAACTCCTGAAGGTTAAGGCACAGAGCAGGCATGTGTTGGCTGATGCAGAGAAAAGAAAGCACCATCTTGGAAAAACAGTCCCTGCCAGTTGAGCCGTGGATATTTAGGGACCATCTGCTGGATGGTGGGCATCTGAGGAAGGGCATCAAGCAGGAGAATGAACTAGAAAAGGAAACAAATTTCTCCTACTCCGCAATTTGACTTGAGGTTTCTAAAGTAGACTTAGGTTCTGTCCATGTTGTTTCTTTACCCTCAATAGCTGAACTTTAACCGAGAAAACATCTCACCTCCCAGATTATGTGTCTTTACTGGCTCCACTGGTTGCCTTCTGGATTGAATTTAAACTGCCTATTTCAAGAACAGCCAGCATCCCTTCACTCCAGTGGTGTGTTGTATAAATAGCCATCATGGGCAATTAGTGTCTCTGATTTTCTTCTTTCTAAATAATGTGGTTGAGGGTTGTTTAATATATTTCAGTTTTTCTCTCCCCAAATCATGTCAAGTAAATTATGTTTTCTTATGCCTTGCAAAGTTCATGCATATATCACTTCACCCATGATTAAAAGGGATAAGATGATTAAAAAAATAAGAATATAAACCAACCACTCAGTAACATTTGATGAGCGTAAGACTGCTTGGGTCAGAATCTTCCTTGGGAAAATGTTTTGGATTTTTTTTTTAAGAGAAGACATTTTATTTTTATTTGGTGAAATGTCAAGTTACCGTGTAACAGTCAATGGAAGTTGCTTATTATTCCTACCTTTGCTGCCTACCCAAGTGATCAATGGCACACACAGTCACTGTGCTGAATCACTTGAAGAGTCCTAAACCTGAACTTGTGTAAACATAAAAGCATAGCACGATGTCTATCTGAAAATCAAGGCAGAGACGTGCTCAACTTGCCAGTTCTAGTGCTCCATGTCATGGCTTCTCAGGGGATTACAAATTCCTTAGACCCAAAGTCAGAGGGAAAGACAGAAGGGAGGGCATTCTACCAGCATTTTAAATGGCCACATTGCACCTAAGTACCTGAGTACGGTGGCAGTGACCATCTTCAGGAGCCTGGAAAGATGTCTAGGAGTAGGAACTAGCTTTGTAAGGATGTGCAGGCCCTTCTTTGCCAGTCAACATTCCTTAAGGCTTCACATTTGGACCCAGGATGCTCTTGTTCTGTTCATTTCTCTGCAGGGCAGAGCAAGTCACCACCACTGTTACAAAGAAGGCAAAGGGGCTCATATCTTGCCCCAAATTGATTATCTCAGAAGAGTGCGCATGGAGACACCTCAGTTGTTTTGTTAGCACTCTGCAACTTCTTTCCCTAAAGCCAAGGGCCCTCTTGAGGCTGGAGTTTCAATTCATCAACTGCCCCTGGACTCCTTGACTTCATCTGGTCACCTGAACATCTGGGTAGCCCAAACTGTTCCCTGCTCAAGCTCCAAAGAATCAACCCAACTGAGCCAGCATAGGAGAAAATAGCCTGAACTTCAGCTATGTGGAAGAACAGGCGTGAGAAAAAACTCAGTATGAAGAGAAGAGATTGGGCAGGGTGGAGTGGGAACTGTGCATGTACTATCAAAATACCTTTAGTTCTCACCATCTCCATGGATCCTGTCCTGAAGGCTCCCTACTTTGAGTGCATGGGACTCTGCAAGCTTTCTCTGGCTCGGTGAGCATGCTAGATTTGTCCTTTAAGGCACACTAGATGTGATGGGTCTAGAAATAGACCTAAACTAACAACTGGCAGAAACCAGTGGAGAAATCTTGTGATCTCTTTCCCACTGTATCAGGCAGGATACCTCTCAAATAGGCTCTGAACAGCCTTCAGAGACTTCCAAGAAGATTAAACCTGTCGTGTCAACAGCCATCATCTCATCTTCCCTATATCATGTGTTACCTTCCGTACTACTGTTTCCTGGCATTTCTCTTCAAATCTTTACCTCAGCCATTGTTGTTGAGGAACCCCAATCTAAGAGCTAGAACATGGGATGAACAATGTTGTAGCTGCGCACATCAGCTGAGACCATGTTCTGGAGGCCCAAAATGTCATGTTGAGGTGAGACTTTATTTCCTGGTGATTGCACGGTGGGCATTGGAGAAGAATCCTGTACTAGAGAAATATCCTGGAAAGAGAGAGAGAGAAAGAGGGAGAGAGAGAGAGAGACAGAGAGAGAGAGAGAAAAGATTGCATTAGCGCAATGGGTCTCAAAGTATTGCCTCCAGGCCATGACTATAAGAATGACCTGAGAATGTTTTAGCAATGATAATTCTTAATCTTTATTCTAGACCCATTATATCAGACAGTCTGGAGGCATGCAGGCATTCCAGGTGATTATGTTACTTCTCCCCGTAAAATTTGAGACCCGCTGAATTCAAGAGTGGAGGAGAACTGAAAGCTTGGATATCAGGTTATGTAAGGGGTCTTTCAAAAGCTCATGGCAATATACACTCTGGGAGGCAGCAGGTGATGGTTCAAGTGCTTGAGTCCCTGCCACCCTGAAGAGATCTGAAGTTAGTTCTGGGGTCTTAGTTTTGGCCTGGTCCAGCTTTGGCCACTGTGGCCATTTGGAGAGTGAATCAGCAGATGAAAGATTGCTCTCCATTTCTTTTTCTCTCCCTAATCATCATCATCATCATCATCATCAACAATAATCAAATTATTAATATTAATAATAATAAAAATCATAACAAATTAAATTATGTAAATTAAATAATCATTAAATAATAACAATAATTAAAAGCACACTTTCAGAGTTCATGGAAAAATGTGTGTTATAAAAAAGTTTGCATGTATTTCAGAACTTTTTTTCTTATAGCTAACTGAAGTTAACCTTTGCATTCCATTTTCCATGAACTTTTTGAAGTCCTCTTATAATAGAGCTGTGATGAGAAACTGTAAAAGCCTGAGCTTTTCTTCTTTCTCTTAGCCCTGAGCCATATATGGTCTGCATGCCAAGTGTGCTTCATAATATTTTTGGTTTGAGGTGTCCCATGCCATTATCAAGCACGTTGGAAGCAGTAGCTAGAACAGCGTGGCCGGGGAGTGGTGAAGTGAGGAGGAACCTTCATGCTGACATGGCATCCTGCATGGGAGGTTCAGTCCCCCACTGGACTTATCACATTTAGTGCATCATGCGTTTCTCTATGATAGAGACAAAGCCCCCTCCTAAGAATTTGGAGCACTGGCCCAATCTGATGTCTTTTTTTGAACCACCAATAGCTTACTTCCTCTTTAAAGATCAGGATCTCATGCCTTATGTGTAGAGTCTGAGAAACACAGTAAATCTGAAAATGAAAGCTCCATGAAATGGGCAATCTTTTTTAGAAGAAATTATTTCCTGGGAAAGGGAACATCGTGTGTGTGTACAGCAGATGGGACAGAATATGAGAAGGGAGGTAAAACTTACATCTCCACATAAGTAGCCTGAAGTCCCAAATCAGTTTGAGACCTAATCCATATCATTAGTATTTGCTATTTGTTTGACAACCTTTTATTTTTAGAGTCCACTTGACCAGGGTCTTTCTAAATCATGACTTTCAGAATCCCATAATTATGCCCCTCAACCTTGTCCAACAGCATCCTAGAATCTCAGTGCCTGCTTGTGGGACTGTGAGAACTCCAAGTGCTCCAACAGTGCCCAGGGCTGGGGTGGCTGAGGGAGACGTAGTTGGCAGCCATCTATCCCACTGGGGCATCAACACCAGGAACAACAAGGCTTTTCATGGAGGCCTTCACAGGAAACTGGAGGACTTTCTCTGGGCCAAAAGGCACAATTGGAAAGGTAGTTTTGTGGGTTGCTTTCTGCGCCAGATTTGTTGAAACTAGGCTGTAGTAAGTCTGAAAGAAACCTGGCAGAGGCGGAAAAGGCTCTCCCTGTGCCAGGAACTGCAAAAAACCCACGACCAGTCACAGAAAGCTAGAGTGGTGAGGAAATATTTCTGCCTGGCAAAGATGGCTCCATCGTCTGGTGATTTACCATAAGTGACAGTGGCCAGTGTCCTGCTTGGCGCAATGCGGCCTGTTGAAGAGGAGACGTGACTGGAATGAAGACTGCATTATTTATCTTTGGAAACAAAAGTATAGAGTATGTCTTTTCAAGAGGAACTCAAGAAAGCAAATCTTTTTTTTTTTTTATTGAAAAGGCAGATATACAAAGAGAAGGAGAGACAGAGAGAAAGATCTTCCCTCCACTGATTCACTCCCCAAGTGGCCACAATGGGCAGAGCTGAGCCAATCTGAAGCCAGGGGTCAGGAACCTCCTCCGGGTCTCCCACATGGGTGCAGGGTCCCAAGGCTTTAGGCCATCCTCCACTGCCTTCTCAGGCTGTGAGCAGGGAGCTAGAAGGGAAGTGGAACAGGTGGGATAAGAACTGGCATCCATGTGGGTACATGAAAGGTGAGGACTTTAGCAATTAGGCTAAAGTGCAGGGCCCAGCAAATCTTTTATGATGGCAAAATCTTAATGTCTTTCTGAACTAGTCAGACTGAGCTATTGCCATGTCATTTAAGGCTAGCAGAAAAATAAAAATATACAGGCATGGGCCCGGCGGCGTGGCTTAGCAGCTAACACACTCGCCTTGAATGTGCCGGGATCCCATATGGGCGCCGGTTCTAATCCCAGCTGCTCCACTTCCCATCCAGCTCCCTGCTTGTGGCCTGGGAAAGCAGTTGAGGACAGCACAAAGCCTTGGAACTCTGCACCCTTGTGGGAGACCTGGAGGAAGTTCCTGGCTCCTGGCTTTGGATTGGCGCAGCACCGGCCGTTGCGCTCACTTGGGGAGTGAATCATTGGACAGAACATCTTTCCCTCTGTCTCTCCTCCTCTCTGTATATCTAACTTTCCAATAAAAATAAAAGAAATCTTTTTTTAAAAATGTACAGGCACAAGAATTTACTAAGCATATGATTTTTTTTTCTATCCACACGAAAATAATTACTTAGAAAAGCAGGCTATGGTTGGCTACACCGAGGAACTTCTCAAGTCAACCAGGGCTGCTTTGTAGATTATGTACAGAGCTGTCATAAAATAATTGCAAAATCTCATTTCAGATAGAAAGACCGATGGGAGAGCTGTTGGCTCTGGCCTGGAGAGAATAAATCCATGGGGCTCGCTCAGTGCTGTTAATGCTCTCATAGCAGAAAAGCCTCTGGTCAAGTCCATTCGTCTCCACGAGTCCTTGGTTTTTGCCGAGCTATGTTTCTGGTTGTCATGGCAACCAACTGCGGACTGATAGATGTGGATCGCAAGCAGCCTGTCCAGTTCAGTCATTAAAAGCTAACAGGTTTTCGTGATTGTGATGAGTTTCCTGATTGACGTGAACAAATCTGACAGCAATTAGCTTGACTGCTTAGTTATCAACCCGAGGGTGATAAAAGAATCAGGGAAAAGGCGTTAGAGATGGGTCATTCCTACTCCCCCTCCCAATCTGAGGCCCAGAAGCAGCTAGGTGATGCACAGGTCACATGGCTGGAACGTGCTGGAACTCAGATGAGCCTCCCAGGCTGGACTTTGTCCCTTCTCTCTACCATCTAATTAGCTAATATCCTCAACTCTTTTAATTCACAGAAATTAAACAAAGCTATTTTTTAAAAAAATATTCTGGATTTTTTTTCGACAGAAGTTAATTCCCCAAAGGCATTTCTTAATTAAGCTAACATAAGAAAGATAGCAGCAATAACTATAAAAATTATGCAAGATAAATATGGGCATTCTTTGTAGCTTAATTTATTAGGACTTTAAAAAGAGTCGCTGAAACTTGCTTTGCTTCTGTGAAACATAGTGCATTTTTGCAATTCCCCTCAGTTATAAATTAATACAGGCCATTAGGGATGAGGCTAACGGTGGATGAAGACTTTCTCATGGGGAATATACTAGCACCTGAGAAAGTGAATGGCCGCCATGGTGTATCAACCCCCAACCAGTTCTACAAACAACATACTTGTCACAAAATTGGTCCCCTAAGAGGTATATTCATTTCTAATATATTAACCAGGCCATTTCTTTTCTCAATAAGCATATTTCCCAGGATGCTTTATCCAGAGGAGTTTGGGAATGGCTGTCAAGGAGTTGCGATAGACCCCCTCTTAAGACAACTCCCTAAACTGACACTTGGTTCTTCCCTCTTAGAAATACTTCAAGTACACAGTCAAGATTCTGTGTTGAGAACACAAGCAAACATATTTTCAGACTGGTAAGCCATTATCAGCATGTGTATGAGTGTCCTCTTTAGTGTATAAGAATGTCTGAGGGTCCTGGCACAGTAGCCTAGCGGCTAAAGTCCTTACCTTGAATGCGCTGGGAGCCGATATGGGCAGCTCCGCTTCCCATCCAGCTCCCTGTTTGTGGCCTTGGAAAGCAGTCGAGGATGACCCAAAACCTTGGGACCCTACAGTCATACAGGAGACCCGAAAGAGGTTCCTGACTCCTGGCTTCAGGTCAGCGCAGCTCCGGCCATTGTGACCACTAGAGGAGTGAATCAGTGGACAGATCTTCTCTGTCTCTCCTCCTCTCTGAATATCTGACTTTCCAATAAAATATAAAATACATCTTTAAAAACAAAAGAATGTCTCAGAATCTTTCTAATTCTCGGTGTGACAAAGACAAATCTAGGGAATTTTAGGGAATGCAGGCGTTTGATAAAATCAGACAGAAGCCTGCCCCCTACCCCCACCCACCAACCCCAGTCATCCGAGGTTGCCAAGTAAGGCTTCGCGGAGCTTAGAGCTTAGCAATTCACTGGAGGAGGCCTTGGATAACAGACAAACCATATGCCCCTATAGATTCCTGGTTAGAAATACAGCCATTTTGACAATCCAGGTCTCAGACTGGCAATGAGTTTGTGCAATCAGAAAAGCAAGGCAGTGTGTCTGAGAACTGAAGGTGTGTGCTGCTTTCCTGTGTCTCTAGCCAAGCCACACGTGTGTGCGCTGCCGGTTCCCAAGCCTTCCTCTCACCTCCATGCCTTCCCCACTCTTCTTGTAAGCTTCCCTGCCCTTAGGACATTTGTTCCGGAGACTTAAATGTTTGATTCTGCCTTTCCTCACCTAGGAATATAAACACAGTCTCTCCGTGTGTGCAAATGATAATAATCAGTGCCTGAAGTAAATTAATGCTGAAGGATGAACCTGCATCCGGCATTAGGGGAATGTGATTGATCGCAGCAGCCCAGGGCTCCCAAACATGATTGCACCCCCACATGGCTGCAGAGAAACCAAAAAATGACTGGAAGTGTGATGGGTCCTTGAAGGACAGGCAGCTGTGGCCATTGTGTCACGCAGAGGGCTCACTGGGCTGCCCAGGGTGTTCCTGTGAGTATTGAGGAACTGCCATTTGGAGTATCTTCGACCGAATGCAGGGTCACTTAGATTTTTCTCACTTGACTTCAGTAAAGGAGCAGTGAACCACACAATCGGCTCATAAGTTGCAGTAATGGCTCAGTGTGTCCAGGCTCATTTTCACTCCAGAGGTGAGGCTGATAAAGACTGGAAAGAAAGCAGAAAATGGGTTTACTATAAATTTCATTTTTTTTCCTCTGAAAAGGACAACATCTCCCAGAAGGAATCTTGCTTTTACCAGAACCATTCTGACACAGCTTTCAGAAAATGGGATCAGGGTATATAAAGAAGCTGACAAGTCATCTTTCAGGCCATAGACCTGGTGTTTCTCAGGGTGGTGACTCTATATGGAGTGTGATTATGTCTTGATGGAACAGAGACCGGCGGAAAGGAGCCCATTCCTTTAAAATCATCATTGCACTGCTTGCATTTGGTCAGGCTAGAAATTGGACATTGCAGGAAAAATGGATTAAATAGGAACCAGCTTCAACTGATTGTGGATTGAGAGGATGTAAGGCATGAAATTTAGTAAATTGATTGTCTACCTCCAAAACCATGACCATCAAGTTTGATAGCTTTCTTTTCTATATTCACAGCGTCTTTGAATGAATGAGTCCCTGAGTTGGAAAGGGGCTCAGAGATCATCCATGTCAGCTTCTACTTTTCAATTTGGGGGAAGAAACTAGAAGAATGGGGGAAAGGAAGTGACTTATCACCTCAATCCAAACTACCCAAATGCTGAGGGCCAGAAATGAAGCCCCAGACAGTGCTACCCAGTACCCTTTCCACCACCTTATAATGCCTCAGCCACCAAGTTATAGCAACCGAAATTAGTTAATTTTATGTTACTTTGTACATTTTATATATTCCATTCCCTTGCTGTCTGAAATTCAACAGCTCACTCTTGTCATCAAACCAAGATGGGAAATTTCCTTGGACGTAATCTAGAATAGATTATCTTTTCAGACATACTGTGAAACAACTCAAACATGCAAAGCTTTCCTGATGACTTGCTACCTGTGAAGCAAGTAGCCAAGCTGAGTGTTTCCTTAGAACAAGTAATAAGTCATGCACAGGGCTAGGAGACACTCCTGAAGCCAAGCAATTGCTTATGGAACCAATGAAATCAGTGTAACTGGGAACAAAGAGGAACCCTCAGGTCCAAGCCCTAACCTCAGGAGGTTTATTAGTAAGGCCAGAGTAGCAGCTATGCAACAACGCTAAGTTGGTCAGCAAGAAAGAAGAAAGAAGCAGTCAGCTGAACCCAATGTTTTCACAAATCTGAGGGAGCTTCAAAAAGTGTGGGGAAAAATAGAGTAAAAACCCAACTTTATTTTAGTTAAAAAAAAGAAACAACTTTGACTTCCACTTGTAGTTTGTTCATAAAGCTTATTTTCTAGAAGTTTTCTAAGGACCCCTCACATGCATGCACTTCAAAATATTTCTGCATCAAAATAAATGTGCCTTTTTCATTCCATCTTTCCTTCTACTTCCTCCTTATCAATTCCATGACTTCCAATTGTTGGAGTACTTCAGGCCTCAGTCCTAGGATCTCTTCTCTTCTTTTTCAAAACTATATTTTTAAGGCACAGAAAAAGAGGGAGAGACATTCCATTGGCTGAATTATTTGCCAAGTGGCCACAACAAGGAGAGAAGACTGAAAGTGCATCTGGGTCTCCCATGTGGGTGGCAGAGTATTTGAGCTGTCTTCTGCCACCTTCCCAATGCATTGATAGGGAACTGGATCAGAAGTAGAGCAGCCAGAATTCAAACTGGTGCTCTATATTGGGATTATAGGTGGCGGCTTAAGCCAGAATGCCAGAATGCCGGCCCTTCTCTTCTCTTTGCTATCTGGACCCATTTCTTTGGTGGAGATCTTATTCACACACACAGACACACACACACACTCTTCCCAGCACTTTCAGTACCAGTACCAGTGGGATTACTGTTTCTTTCATTCCTCTTGTATTTCCTGCCTTTGTGTGAATATGGCCTGGTGGTTTGAATCGCAGAATTTTGACACAGAAATGGACATCCAAAACTCCAGTAGAAATCTCCACTTGTTTGTTTTGGCATGCGATAGAAAAGACATGGTTCAGGAATACCCTGACACACATTTTTTTTTGTTGTTTTTTGGTCCTGTCCTGTCATTCTCAGTTGGAGACCTACACTGCTGTGCTATGTCGCTGGTTGTTCAAGGACAAAATACTTGTCTCCATGACTGGTCTAACTGTGTATGACGAGTTTAGAGGAAATCCCTGTCACTTTTTCCTTTCTTTTCTATCCCTGCCTCATCCCAGGGACAGTTCCTGTGATGCATAACTGTCTGATAGGGCAGTGAAGGAGAGAGTTAAACCTGCCAGCAAAATCCAGTTTCCTGGATTGAAACTGAAAGAAACTGGGAAAAAAGAGACCTTGGGAGCCAGAGAGTAAGGAGAAAATTCTGAAAGGAAGGAATTAGAAAAGGAATTCTCTTAATTCTGTATATGCACTGACACAAGTCTCGTACTCACCACAAGCCAGCCGTGTGGACCAGGAGATGCACAGTAAAGTCTTAGAGAACTGAGCTATGACAAGAGTGGTTTACCCCAAATCCCATACAAACTCCTAAGTGCCATACAGACTTGGACAATACAAACAATGGCATTCAATCCTGAAATGACATGTGAACCGCTGCCCGCAGAAAGTGAGACACAATTTGTGGTCCTAACGTAACCATACTGATTTCCTGCTAACGCAAATAAATCTTCTGACATTCCCAAGAGGATTTTGCAGGCCCCAGTCTCACCACATAATAGTCAATACCTCCAGAATGCAATCTAAAATGAGTGAGTGGCATGGCAAAGAAAACAATCATCAGCATGAAGAGACAACCTACAGAGAGGGAGAAAATATTGCAAGTCATATATCTGGCAAGTAGGTGAATATGAAGAATATAAGAGTGACTCAGACAGCTTAACAGCAGACACACACATACAATCCAATTAAAATGGGCAATAGACCTAAAGAAACATTTCTTAAATACATACAGGTGCATACAAAATGCTCAATATCACTAATCATAGAATCAGAAATCAAAATTATACTGAGATATCACCTCACTTCAGTTAGATTGGCTGTTATGGATAAGACAAAAGAATAAGTTTTGGTAAGGATGTGAGGAAAAGAAAGAATATTTACCCAGTTAGTGATTCAGAAATCCCACTATCGGATATTTAAGGAAAATGAAATCAGTCTGTCAAAGAAACATCTACATTCCTATATTTATTGTGGCACTACTCACATTAGGCAGAAAGTGGAAATAACCTAATGATCCATTGGTGAATGCAGTGTGTTACATATACACAATGGAATACAATTCAAGCATAAAAATGGGTGAAAGCTTGACATTCACAACAACTTAGATGGACCTGAAGAACATTATGTTATGTGAGAGCATCTAAACAGAGAAAGCCCAGTACTACATGAACGCACTCATTCATGCAGTCTGACAAAAAGATGAACTCAAAGAAATTAAAAATATAATGGTGGTTGTCAGATGTTGGAAAGTGAAGGAGGTAGAAAAAGAGGGGGAAGATTAATTAGTGGATGCTAAGTTGCACTTAGATAGGAGTAAGAAATTCTGAGGTTCTGTTGCACAGTAATGTGACTATCATGGAAATGCACTGTATGTTTACCTACAAAAAAAAATGAGCAAGAAGACTACATCTTGAATGTTTTCACCATGCAGAATTGTTAAATGTGGAGATGGCTATATCTAAGTATCAGCAGATAGATTGTTGTAACCCTGATTGGGCATTACACAATGCTTCCATGTATTGAAACCTGGAGCCAACATTGTGCTGCCACAATGACACCACCCCATGAGAGTTTGACTCCTAGTTGTTCCACTTCCAGTCCAGCTCCCTGTTGGTGCACCTATGAAAGCAGCAGAAGATGATCCATATACTTGGGCCTTTGCCGCTCAAGTGAGCTATCCAGATGGAGTTCCTGGCTTCTGGCTTTGGTTTTCTCCAGTGCAGGCTATTGAAGCCATTTGGGGAATGAACTACTGGATGGAAACATTCTCTGCCTCTCTCACATGCTCTCAGTAACTGCCCTTCAAGTAAATAAACAAATCCTTAAGTAAATAATCATCATGGGGCTGGTGCTGTGTTATAGTAGGCTAAGCTTCCACTTATGACAACGGCATCCCATATGGGCACTGGTTCATGTCTCAGCTGCTCAACTACCATTCCAACTTCCTGCTTATGACCTGGGAAAGCAGTAGAGGATGGATAGCCCAAAGCCTTGGGACCCTGCACCCATGTAGGAGACGCAAAAGAAGCTCCTGGCTCCTGGATTCAGATCGGCTCAGCTCTAGTTGTAGCCATTTGGGGAGTGAGCCAGTGGATGGAAGACTTTGTTT
The DNA here is from genome assembly GCF_030435755.1 of Ochotona princeps. Taxonomy (NCBI): domain Eukaryota; kingdom Metazoa; phylum Chordata; class Mammalia; order Lagomorpha; family Ochotonidae; genus Ochotona; species Ochotona princeps. The sequence continues at coordinate 11,962,681 of NC_080865.1, forward strand.
TTCTGTCTTTGCTTCCTTCTATAACTCTTGCCTTCTAATAAAAAAAACAAAGAATAAAAAAAATCACATAGTATCCTATAAATATGTGTAATTTTTATGTGTCCGTTGAAGATTTTTTTAAAGACATATTTATTTATTTGAAAGAGATGCAGAGAGGGAGGGAGAGACACACAGAAAGAAATCCTCCATCTACTGGTTCATATCTTAAATGGCTGGTGTGGCCAAGGCTTTGCCAGAAGTCAGGAGCCAGGAACTATTTTCAGGTCTCCCACATGAGTAAAGGAACCCATGGTGTTAAGCCACTGTCTGATGCTTTCCCAGGTGCATTAGCAGGGAGGTGGAACAGAAGTGGAGCAGCTGAGTCTTGAACTGGCACCTATATGAGCTGCTGCTGACATCTCAGGCACTAACTTAGCCTACTATGCTACAATGTCTGCCTCAATGAATTCTTGAGGGTTTTTTTTTATAATGTACTTGAAATACAGAATGACACACAGAGAAAGATCTTTCATCCTCTGATTCACTACCCCAAAAACCTATAGCATCCAGGGCTGTAGCCAAAGCCAGGAACAAGAACTCTATCTGGGTCTCCCATATGGGCAGAAGGGACTCTAATACTTGGGCCCTCACCTGCTGCTTTCCAAGCACATTTGCAGGTAGCTGGATTTTGGAATTATGGTAGCAAGGACTTGAATCAACTTCCTGATAGGGGATGCCAGTATCTCTCCCGCCCCTGCCCTCAAACTACTGTGCTCCAATGATGACCCCAGGGCAAACATTTTTGAAACGAATCAAAAGATAAAAGCTCAGCATCCAACATGGGGGATGAGCCTGAAGTTGGGGTTGGGGGAATCCCAGAACCTATGAAACTGTGTCACAAAATGAAAAAAAAAAAAACAAAAACAGTTCAAAGTAGGAATGAGAAGATAACTAACTACACATTTTGGGTGGGCAATATCAATATAGCTAAAAGTTATAAAAAATGAGTGTTCATATAAAAAAAGATAAAAGCTCTCAGGATAGTAACAGAACCTGTGAGAAAAGAGCCAAATGGGACTGAAAAACAAAAATTAAAAAATAGAAGTAATACTAAGTGGGTTCAGCAACAGAATTGAGATGATAGAAGCAAAAAGCACTTGAAAAAATAGATAGGGCCTGGCACAGTGATCTAGCAGCTAACACACTCGCTGTGAATGTGCCGGGATCCCATATGGGCACCGGTTCTGATCCTGGCAGCTCCACTTCCCATCCAGCTCCCTGCTTGTGCCCTGGGAAAGCAGTAGAGGTCAGTCCAAAGACTTGGGACCCTGCACCCGCATGGGAGACCCGGAGGACCTCCTGGCTCCTGGCTTCAGATTGGCTCAGCTCCGGCCATTGCGGTCACTTGGGGAGTGAATCATCAGGCAGAAAATCTTCCTCTCTGTCTCTCCTCCTGTCTATATATCTGACTTTGCAATAAAAATAAATAAAAAAGAAAGAAAAATAGATAAATATACATTTTTCGATTTGCAGAGCTAAGAGAAAAGAGGACTTTTTAAAAACAGAAGGCAGAAATTGAAAAAGATATGTGAGCTTTAACAAGTGGTGCTGGAATAATTGGATACTGGCTATGATCTGAATGCTTGTGGTGCCCTGAAATTCTGTGCTGAAATAGAAACCTTAAGGTGACAGTATCAGAGGGGGAGGGGGGCTAGGTCATAAGACCTCATTAATAGGTTTAGTGTCCTTGTAAAAGACGCCAGCATCCCGTATTGGCATGCTAGTTAGAATCCTTCTGACCCATTTCCCTACTGGAAAGGCAGTGGAAGATGGCTAATGAACCTGGACCTCTGTCACCTACTTGAGAGACCAGGATGGGAGTTCCAGGCTCCTAGCTTTGGCCTGGTCTAGTCCTGGCCATCTGGGGAGTGAATCAGGGATGGGAGAACTCTCTCTTTCTCTCTCCCCCATTTTATTTTATTTTATTTTATTTTATTTTATTTTATTTTATTTTATTTTATTTTATTTTATTTTATTTTATTTTATTTCGTTTGGTTTCATTTAATTTCATTTTATTTACATAGAGAAGAAGAGACACAAAGAAACATTTCCATGAACTGGTTCTCGCCCCAGGTGTCTACAGTGGCCAGAGCTGAGCCAGTCTAAAGCCGGAGCCAGGAGCGTCTTCTGGGTCTCCCACGTGGGTGCAGGATCCCAAGGCCTTGGGCCGTCCTCTGCTGCTTTCCCAGGCCACAAGCAGGGAGCTCAAAGGGAAGTGGAGCAGCTAGGACAGGAACCAGTGCCCTTATGGGATTCTGTCACGTGCAAGGCAAGGATTTAGCTATTGAGTCATCACCAGGCCTTCTCTTTCCATTTCAAATAAAAAGCTTTTAAAAAGAGAGAGGTCTCATAATGCTACTTGGCATCCCTTCGACGAGAACATAATGAGAAAGTGCTGCCTTTGAGGAACAAGATGTCAGCAGACACTCAAGATGCTAGCACCTTGGTCTTGGACTTTCCAGCCTCCTGGACTGTGAGAAATAAATTTCACTGGTGTATAAGTCACTCAGCTTATTATATTTTATCATAGCAGCCTGAACAAAGACAATACCTGTGTGCCAAAAAAAAGCGCCTAGATGGTATCTCCCACAAAGATAAACTGAAGGTGATTAATTGTAAAATCTAAATCTATAATACTTTCACAGGAAGATAAAGGAGAACATATTTGTGACCTTGAATTAAGCAACGATTTTTTGGCTACATTGCCAAAAATATGATCTGTAACAGGAAAACCAAACAAACAAACAAAAAAAGATAAACTGGGATTCACCAAAATTTAAAACACCAATTCTGCCTAAGACACTTTTAAAAGAATAAAAAGACAAGCTACAGGCTTGGAGAATGTATTTACAAATCACATGTCTGACAAAAAACATTTAAGCAGATTCTATAAAGAACTTTCTATCATCAACACCACAATAAAAGCAAATAACCCAATTTAAAATGGATAAAGATTTGAATGGGTACTTCACCAAAGAAGCTATTTGGATGGAAAATAAGCATCTGAAAAGATGCTCAACATCATTACTCATTAGGAAAAGACAAATGAAAACTACAATCAGATACTCCTACCAACCTACAGAGAATTCAGTAAGTTTGTGGATTCAAATTAAATGAAAAGCAAAGTTTGTTTTAAAGTAGAATAATTTTTAACCTCATGATTGGTTTGTCATAAGCATTTCCATGAACTTTTTGAAGGCCCTCCATACTAGAATGGCAAAGAAATGTGTAAAAACTTGACATTGCTGTTGGAAACACAAAGCAGCATAGTAACTTTGGACGAGCAGGGCACACACTTACCATCTGATCCAACCTTCCCATTCCTAGATAGATACCCAAGAAAACTGAAAACTTTTGTTCACATAAGAACCCGTGTTTGGATGTTTTATACCAGCTTTATCATGATTGCTAGCCAATGGAGACAACCCAGATGTCTTTCATTGAGTAGATGGCTGAGCAGAGTCCAGTAGAGCCTTATTGTGGAATATAACTCAGCCAAAAAATATTCAACTATGGATAACAGCAAAAAGACAATTCATGTCAAATATTTTATGCTGAGTGAGAGAAGCCAGATTCAAAATGCTACTTACTGTATGATTGTATTTATTTGACATCTTGGAAAAGGCAAAACTATATGGACAGAGAACAGATCAGTAATTACCAAAGGCTTGGGAAGTGGGGGGGATGGATTACAAGAGGAAATTTTTTTCAGATAATACAACAAATCTGTATCATGATTGTGGTGATTGTTACATGATTCTGTGCATTTTTCCAAACTCTTACTATAAAATGAAAACAGCTAATGGTTTGTAACCTTAAAACTAAACTTAAAAATTCTTCCAGATTTGTATTTCCAAATTAGACATCTCCCTTTTGGTTTGATTTCTGACCATCTGATATCTGTACCTGAATGCTTAATAAGCATCTTTAATTTAACCTATATGAAACTGGGCTCTGCATCTTTCTCTCCAAACCTGTCCCATCAACCAACAATCTTTCCCATCTCAGTTCACAGCAGCTCCATTTTTCTGATTATCTAGGCCGTAATGCTTGGAGTTCTCCTTGACCCCCTGCCCCGTTTATCTTAAATTTCCATGTCCTGTCCATTGTAAATCCAGTTGCCTTTATGATACAGAAGCATATTCAGACTCTTGCTACTTCTATTTGTATTAGGCTGGCCGAAGCCATCACCATTTTGCAACAGCATATTCATTTAGGCACATGGTTTACATGAGGTGTGAGGATGCCACTCCAGCTGCCTGTCCCAGAAAGCCCATCACTCCCTGCATCTCACATGCACAGGCCTCCTTGCTCATTCCCGAGCAGGCAGGGAAGGGATGTGCCTCAGAGCCTTTGCAATCTACCTTCTCTCCATTTAAGTCTTCCCTTATATACCCTCTGAAATAGTCTCAGAGGACTGCCACAGCAAATTATCATGAGCTTGGTAGCTTAAAGCAAGATGAATTGGCCCTCTTGGGTTCCTGAAGGCTGGAGGTCTGAAATCAAAGAGTTTCAGGGCAAGGAGCTTCCTCTGATGGCTCTAGGAGGCACTCTCTTTGCCTTTTGCAGCTTCAGGTGGCTCCTGGTATGCCTTGGCTTGTGACCACATCACTCCCATCTCTCTACCTTCATGTGGTCTTCTCCTCTGAGTCTGTCTCTCTTCTGTCTCTCTCTTTTTAAAAAAATTTTATTTAATTTCATTGGAATGGCAGATTTACAGAGAGGACAGACACAGAGAAAGATCTTCCGTCTGCTGGTCCACTCCTCAAATGGCCGGGTTGGCTAGAGCTGAGTCAATCTGAAACCAAGAGCCAGGAGTCCAGAGCCTCTTCTAGGTCTCCCACATGGGTGCAGGATCCCAAGGCTTTGGGCTGTTCTCTACTGCTTTCCCAGGCCACAAGCAGGGGGCTGGATGGGAAGTAGAGTAGCTGAGATATGAAGGGGTACCCATACGGGATGGCATGCTTTGAAGTGGAACATTAGCCAATTGATCCTTCGTGCCAGGCCCTTCTCTTTTGTCTGTTACAAGACCATCTTGCCATTGGATTTAGGGCCCTCCTAGATAATTGAGGATGATCATGTAGAGAGCCTTAATCTAATCAACTGAATTCGCATTTGCTGCATCTAGGGGATTAGGATGTGGACACTTCCTTTTGGAGGCATTACTCAACCCATGACAAACTCTTAGCTGATGTTTTCATTTCCTTCAAATCTCTCTGTAGAAGATGTCATCTGACTGTATGACTCACTGCCCTTCGCCCTTCAAGGGCAAGCTTCTGAGCATGTGAACAGCCTAATGATTTAAGAGGTCCCTGTTCCACGTTGGAGTGGCTGCATTCAATTCCTGGCACTGACTGTTGACCTAGCTTCCTGCCAGTGCAGGTCCTGGGAAGTCAAAATGATGGCCCAAGTAACCAAGTTACTGGGTTTTTTTTTTTTTTTAAGATTTATTCATTTTTATTACAGTCAGATATACAGAGAGGAGGAGAGACAGAGAGGAGGATCTTCCGTCCAATGATTCACTCCCCAAGTGAGCCGCAACGGGCCGGTGCTGCGCCAGTCCGAAGCCGGGAACCTGGAACCTCTTCCGGGCCTCCCACGCGGGTGCAGTGTCCCAAGGCATTGGGCCGTCCTCAACTGCTTTCCCAGGCCACAAGTAGGGAGCTGGATGGGAAGTGGAGCTGCCGGGATTAGAACCGGCGCCCATATGGGATCACGGGGCTTTCAAGGCAAGGACCTTACCCGCTAGGCCACGCCGCCGGGCCCAAGTAACTGGGTTTTTGCCAGCCACATGGGAGACCCAGACTGAGTTTCCAACTGCTGGCTCCATCTCTGGCTCAGTCCTAACCATTGTGAGTGTTTGGGTAATGAACTAGTTAGCGAGAGTTCACTGTCAGTCTGTCTTTTTCTCTGAGTCTTGAATTAAAAAAATATTAATAATAAAATGGAAACTTTCTTACCCTATCTTGCCTCTCTGCTTAATGTATCCTGATAGCATTTATAACATCTGACATACTGTATATTTATTTATTTATTCTTTATTACTGCAATAAGAATACTTGTTCCATTATAGTGAGAAGGACTTGTGTATGTGTGCATGTGTGTGTGTTTGTGTGTGTCTGGTATGCATGGATGTATCCTCATCCCTAAGACACTGCTTAATGTATGCTGAATAGGAGATAAGCCCCATTTCATGGGTGCCTAAGCAGACATGGAGAGCTTAAGAATTTGCCCAAGTGTGACATTCAAAGCTAGTTGTCTATCATTAAATTTCATGCTGCTGCAGATGTAACATGTCATTCTGCCTGGAGAACACACCTTTATTGAGCCAGGATAGTCTCCTGGCATGTTCCTGCCCTCGGGAATAACCTATTGCTTCAAGGTTGAAGAAATGGCGAATGGACTTTTTACTCTTGGATTTGGGACACACGCGACCCTTTTCTCATCTAAATATTTTCCTCTGCTGTCCATTTCATTTGATTACATTCCTTGTGAATGGAGTTCTCCCTTCAAACTAGCTTAAATCTTGCCTGCTGCAGTGCCGGTTTTTGCTTCTTGGGTCCTGAGTGTCCAGAGAGAGCAGCTGCTCTCCAATCTCCTTGTGTTTGGAGATTAATATCATCTAGTCACCCTGTGGGCATGGCTGGGCCAGACAAAACACGCCAGACAGGTTCCTTTAGCTTTTTCCAGAAATCTCATTTTATTGCCTCCTTTCCTCTGCCTTCTCCTCTGCCCTGAAATGGGTTTCTGATAAACTGTAAAATGCAAGATGAGATTTTTAGCTTGTAGCACATACTGCCCCTAGGTGATGTTCTATAAATAATGAATAAGAGAACAGCATGTTTTAAAATGCATGTTTTGGCACAAATTCAATGAGCTGTACTGGCACTTGATAACCGAACAAATAAATGCATGTTCCCTGGCAACCCAAGCCTGGCTCCAGCACTTAATGCCTATTTCCTGGGCATCTTAGTCACAAACTGTACTTTTATAAACAAACAGCAGAGAATGCTCAGTGTGACAGGGAAGAGGCAGGTGACTCTCCCACCCAACTCATGGGTAAAGAGACTAAGGCTGGGACAGTAGCCTTCAGGCTGGATGGAGGGTCTAGGGCTTCCCAGACTGTGTCATACTGATGCAGAGAGCTCCAACAGCCAAAGACATTTGCTCTTTTCATCATGTTCTGAAAAGCAAGGCCAGATAAAATGCAAGCTGATGTTTGGATGGACATTATTCTGCTTTGTATGGGCCAGATGCTCAGCCTGGGAAGCTTTGTGGCGATGTGTGGGGAGCTCATCTCATGCTACTTGATGGGATTTATATAATAGGAGAAACTTAAGCCAAATTCATAACCAATATAACTCTGTGTGAATTCCCATAGAATTATGTAAGTTGAGAATCTGACCTATGTGTACATGCATGTATATAACTCGCATTATTTTATGAGGTCAATCTAGCGGCAGAGATGACCATAAAAGTCCCTCCATTACACTGCTGCTTTTTTTTTTTTGAGGGATCATGATCATAGATTGAGATTCTATAGTGGAATAAATGGAAATATATATGCATGTGTGCTATACATAGAACCACACACATACATATATATACACACACGTGTGGAGATGTGGATTGTAAAAATATGCACATGAATTTCAAAATTTTTGCACTAGGATGAATTTACATTTAGTTGCATTATCCCATTAACTATTTGAAATAACCTTGTCTATATACTGGTTTCTGTACAAGCATAAGGGAACTTCATGTTCTTTGAATCCTTTGAACACAACTGTGATTTCGTTTTGTTTTAGTTTCATTTCTGCCTTCCCAGGAAGTTTTGTTTCCCTCCACTATTTTGTTTGATTGAAAAATAGTGACCCTAGTTTTGGACAGTTCTAATCAATCCTGGACAGATGAGCTCTTCAAATTGTTGGAAAAGCGCTTGAGAATTCCATTCAGGAAGTTCCAAACACTAGAGCAATTTAGAGTTGGCCGTGGCTGCCTCCCCCAGTGCAGGTGGCTTTTATCTTTGTTATGAATTGTTCGATGAAACATTTTGGTCATTTTAGTTTATTTTCAATGTAACATTTAAACCTGTAAAGAATAAATCCCATACGTGTAAGAGGGAACAATAGCAGAAAATAAGACACGGAAACTTTCACCTTCCCCCTGCGACCTTGGGTTGGGGGCCAGCCCAAGTCTGCATTGGTAAACCATACCAGCCTTTCAATGAGTGCCATTTCTTATGCTGTGGAAAGAAGGCCGGTGGTCTTGGTCCAGTGGCTCTGTGTGGGCAACCGCCTGCTTCACTAGCCCTAGCTCAGCAGTGCGTGCTGCACTCCTGGGCTCAAATGCTACAGGAGTGATTGGACTCAGAGACCATGGTCCATGCCCCTGACTCAGGTTCACAGGAGGCATAGCCTCTGATGATGTCCTTGGCCTGTCCAAACACCTCTAGCTCTGCTCCCCTTTGTTTTCCTGAACGTCTCCACATTGCAGGCTTTAATAATGGCGGTGTGTGTGCAGATGGAACCCAGATCTAGGCCTGAGCATGCGCAGATGAGGGAGGTTCTTAAACCTCTCTAATCAAGGCTTCCCATTTCCCGTTCCTGACCTATCAAGTTCCAGCTTGCACCCAATCAATGAAACAAACTTGAGTCTTCGCTACCTCCTCCCATCTGACTGCAAAATCTAAGTTTCCTCCGTCTGTGTCTTTTCTCTGAGATTTCAATCCTCTCTCACATTGCAAAAGCATTTAATTCAGCTAATTACTGAGCATATTCTACATCTTCCAGGCTTTGGCTTGGTCACTAATCTGAATGAGGAAATCCAGGTCTTAAGGAACTTGCATGTGAATGAGATGAGGAGAGGGGAGGAGACAGGGTAGAGGAAAGGAAGGGCCAGACCATACCTAGCTGATGGCATCTTATTGCTGAGTAACCATGGTGAGGCAGTCAATGACAACCTGGGGCCACGGTGGAGTTACAGCCAGGAGGAAACAACAAAGACTGAAAACCTTGAATGATGAACAGGACTTGGTCAGGAATGGGGATGGGAGTGAGAGTGAGTGGGGCTGAGGGCAACTCCCACACAAAAGCACCAAACAGGGGAAGGAAGGGACTGTGTAAAAACACTTTGAAATTCAAGCGTATGAGGTGGTCTTGAAAAAGGTCCACAAAAATATTATGAAAAATCTGCCTAGATTCCCCCCTCCCAAATTTTTACACCAAATAAACATGTTTTCATTCCATTTTTTCCCATAACCTTTTGGAAGTACCCTCATATGTTTATAAGGTTTTTTGACGAGCCCCCTCAGTGCCCCCTCTTAACCATCATGCTAAAGGGCAAACTATTTGCAAAGCCGTTTACTTAGCTATTGTCTCTCAGCCTTGGGAGCTGTTTGTTATGGCGCCTCCCTTTGAGCTTCACCTCAAACATGTCAACTACTACAAGGACCAGGGCTTCTTGTATTCTTACAGATGTGCATCTGCTAGCAGAGTCATCTTTTCCCTGCTCCTTTTATTGAGTAACTTTATCTCATCCTTCTGGATTGTCTCCCTGACTCCTCATCCCCTCCCTAGATGTGACATTTCCCTCGTGATTGTGTTCATGGTCCCTTGCACCCAGATACACAGTATTGTCATTGCTGCACACCTTAGGAGCTAGGCCTCTCAGCTCTGAATCCAAAGCATGTAGCAAGCTAAGGCTGGAGGAGGAAAACCTTTTTCTGTGCTCTCTTACGTTAGTTTGTGGGGGCTTGCAAATTAAACTGACAACAGATGAGCAAGAAAGAAAACAAGATTTAATTATACACACACACATGAGTTCTGAAATATGACTCAAAGAAGTGTTAGAGTTTGGACTTACATACCATCTTAACCCTCTTAATAAGGAGTGAGGAGGCACAAAGGAACGCTTTTGGGAGAACAAGCAATTTGGAAAAAAAATAAATGGACTCTTACTAGAATAGATGGGAAATGCGATCATTTCTTTTTCTGACCTGTGCTGATTTCTGCTCTTTGGTGATGGGAGTCCATTTTCCTGGGTTGTGAAACTCTGGGGGAGGGGATCTATGACAATTAAATTCTTCTGGGAGGTTCTGCTTCCAGAAAGATAAGGGAAGTGCAGAAAAAAATCTCTTCCTGCAGCTGCTGATTCTCAGATGCCTTGAGTTCAAAATAATCTGCATTCCCTTGTAGAGTATTTCAGACCCCTTCCACTAGCACATCGTGGATGTTCCAAAAAATATTTGGTGAACAAATATTCTTGAGTATTACAGGCATTTTTGGGGGGGGTGGATGAATCAGCGAATGGGGGAAATCTCTTTTTTTCTCCCCTTTTCAAAGAATTAAAATAGCACTGTAAGAAAATTTAAAAGACAAATATTCCAAATCGTTTCCATTTCCAGTGTTCTTCCTCTTGAAGAAAACCACTGTCAGTGGTTATTTGCCCAAAACCTAAACCCAGGATTCAGCCTTGATTTCCCTCTTGGCCTCCATCCAGTCCATTAGCCATTCTGGTTAGCTGTGTCTATTCGCTTCTCCATCTCTGCCATCCCTTCATTTCAGGGGTCTCCTAGATGGGCATGTGCAGGAGTCTCTGAATGTGTCTCTCCCAACTTCCCCAGCTGTCTGTACATAATCATCCTCTCACTCAGATCTCAGAGTCATTCTCCCCACATGTAAATCTGAACATGCTTGCCTTTCCCTTGTAGTCCCGCAGAAAATAGAACCTGAAGCAAATCTCATGGTTATATTGGAGGGGTTGCATGCTCTGAAAGTTAGAGTGAGGATGGAGGAAGTGAGGCATGGAGGACCGATGAGCCAATAAGAGGCTTGTTATTGAGAAAGCCACTAGTCAGTGTCAAGTGGAAGTCACTGTTCCAGTTCAAGGGCTGGTGCCAGAGAAGCCACATGTGGTCTATATCTCAAGACCGGCTATGCCAGGGGAGGAAAGGAGAGTCCAGCCGGAGACACTGACTCTTCGCACTTAGGAGTTGCACACATGTGAGCTCAGCAGCCCCTGCCTCATTGTTAATTGGGAAAGTCCTGAGGACAGGCAAGCAGCAGCTGGCTGAAGCATAAGAGCAGATGAGGCTGCTATGTGTTTCTGTGAAGTATGTCACAGAGCTCCTCAGGCACCGGCCACCCTGGCCGCTAGGGCAGAGTCACTAGCCCAGGAACCCAGGCAGCAAGTCAGGCTGGGGAAGACTTTAAGCTTTAGGGCACCACTGACATTTTGGTAACACCTACCTCTTTGAGCTTAGCAGTGTACAACTGGAACAGCAGTTCTAACACCTTGGAGGGTATCACTGTTCCTCCTAAAGCCCTCCTATGACTTCCTCTCCATTTCATCTCAGTTGCTGGCCTGCAAGGCTCCTGGCTGCTCCCCAATTCATCTCTTCTTCCCCCTTCTCACATTCACCTCAGCCACACTCACTAATACTGGATGGTACAACCTTGTTGCCACCATAGGGGCTTCACATCTAGTGCACTCCTCCTGCCACAATCTGCTCTCAGATTCACCTAGCTGCTATCTGCATGTCATGGACATCTCACTCCAAAAGCGCCCTCCTTAGAGAGCCTGTCCCCATCACCCTCAACCCCCCACCCTAGGCTCTCTCTACCATGTCACCTGGCTTTTTTCTAATAATTCATGATTGATTTGAGAGGCAGAGTTACAGAAACAGGGGGAGATAGACAGATGGGAGAGAGAGAGATATATCTTCTGTCCCTTAGTTCATTCCCCTAATGGTTGTGATGGTCAGGGCTGGCCTAGGCCAAAGACAGGGCCCTGGAATTCCACCCAGGTCTCCCAGTGGCCACAGAGGCCCAAGCACTTGGGTCATCTTCCACTGCTTTCCCAAGCATGTTACTAGGGAACTAGATTGAAAGTGGAGCAGTCAGGTCTTAAATCAGTGCCAATATGAGATGTCAGCCTAGGAGGCAGCCGCTTAAAGTGCTATGCCACAACATGGGCCCAAGTCATCTGGTTTATTCCCCACACCACCTCCCCCGAGCATTATCTCCATCTTTAATTACCCCATCCATCCCTTTGCTTACACATTCATCATCTGCCTCCTGTGATCAGACTGCAAATGCCAGGTAGGTTTAGAGCTGGCAGGTAGGAGATTCTGAAGACTGGAAGATTCAGGAGGAAGGTGAGTGAACCTGTTCTTATCTCACTTTAGGACCAGGCCTCTTGAGACTTCCAGATGATAATTATTGAATCAAGGAGACCCTCTGAAGTTAAAACAAAAGAACCAAAAGCCATTCAACACACCCCTTTTCCTCCCACCGGCCACATTGGCACATTTATTTCCATGCATAACAGTGACCTCTAGTTTTTTTTTTCCTCTCAATTTGCTATCCTTTTTGCAGTTACCCCTGTTTTCAGGATGAATTTCACAGCCTTCAGTATTGTCTGAGGAACACTTCAAGAAGTTCATAGAAAATAGAATTGAAACATACATTTATTTTGGTTCAAAAACATTTTGAAATCATGTCACTTGGGGTTCTCAAAAAGTTTATGGACAATGTATATTATGGAAAAACAATGTATGGATTTCAAAAGCTGGATGCAAATAAAATTAGCTCTTTAAAGCTCCCCCCCTTTTTACTTGAAATGTAGAGACAAAGGAAAGAGATTGCCCACTAATGGACTAACTCCCTAAATGCTCACAACAGCCAGGGCTGGACCAGGCTGTAGCCAAGAACTTGGAACTCAATCCAGGTGTTCAGCGCAGGTGATGGGGAGCCAAAGACTTGGTCTATTACATTCTGTCTCCCAGGGTATGCATGAGCAGGAAGGATCAAGGAGTGGAGTTAGGACTTGAACCTAGGCACCTCAGTTTGGGATGCAGTGACCCCAATTGGTATCTTACACACTGTGCCAAACATCTGCCCCCAAATTATGCCCTAATTCTGTCTTTCAATGAATTTTGTAAGAAATTATGTATTTATTTGAAAGGCAAGGGGTGGGAATCTCATAGTTGCTGGTTCTCTTCTCAAATAGTCTGAACAGACAGTGCTAGGCCAGATCAAATTTAGGAGCCTCATCAGGGTTTCCTGTGTGTGTGTGGCAGGGATTGGGGTATTTGAGCTGCTGTAGGGCACCACTGACATTTTGGTAACACCTACCTCTTTGAGCTTAGCAGCGTACAACTGGAACAGCAGTTCTAACACCTTGCTTGTTCTTGTCCAGCAGGGCCCGGTGCCTTCTGTTTACTCTGTCTGGAAGTTGTTGTTCATAAAGCCTGCCTATCTAAAACTTATCAACTTGGGGCAGGTGTTGGATGCAGCATAGTATGCCACCACTTGTGTTGCCCACATGCCATATTAGAGTGTCTGTTCTAGTCCCAGCTACTCTGCTTCTAATCCAGCTTCCTGATAATGTAAGCCCTGGGAGGCAGCAGAGGATGGCTCAAATTCTTGCGTCCTTGCCACCCCCATAGGAAACCTGAATCGAGTTCTTTGCTGTTGGCTTTGGCCTGACCAGCTCTCCTGGCTGTTGGTAAGTGAACTTAGTAAATGGAAGGTTTTGTTCTCTCTCTCATATCCTTTCAAGTAGGCCAAAAAAAAAAAAAAACCATAAAAATAAAGCTGATCATCTCTTCTAGGAAGTTCTTTACTGTTCTTTGTGCCCCCATAGCATCCTGTTGTATTCTGGCCATGGTAATCACTGATTGTGATATACCTAGGTTGATTGGTCTCTGTTCTTCTCTAGTGTGGTTGATTATGTCGAAAATTACTATTTCATATGATGAAATCTTACTCAAATTTCAGAAAGAAGGAGATTGTGACAAGATAGGCTGCCACATAGGTGAACTTTGATGACATTAGGCTCAATCAAATTAACCAGTCACAGAAGGACAAATATGGAATGGCTCTACCTACATGGGTGGCTAAAGTGGCCAGACTAATAAAGATGGAAAGTGGAATGCTAGTTTCCAGAGGCTGGGCAGGTGGGCGAAGTGGGTGAGGGGAAATGGGTAATTAGTATTTAATGAAGTTAGAATTTCAGTTTTATAAGATGAACCATTTTGGACATCAGTTGTATAACAATGTGAATGTATTTAGTCCTACTGAACTATATACTTAAAAATGATAAAGATGGTAAATTTTATGTATGTGTATCTTACCAAGAACAGAACTTCTTTAGAAATAGCTGTAACAATAATTCTGGGCCCATGTTTCTGTCCTTTTCCCATCAAGTGATGCAGTCTATTTGGAACATGGGCAAGTCTGGATGCATAGAATGTGAAAGAAAGGCTGCTATGTGCCTCTCTACCATGGGATCATGAAAGGCAGTATAACCTCTGTCAGGATCTTGTTCTTGGGACACCTGTCTTGGGGTCTTAGAGCCATCCTATAATAAGTTTGAACACCAGAAGCCAGTATGCCAAAGACAACACATGGAGAGGCCACATAATGAAAGAGACCTAATGAGATCCAGTTGTCTCAGCTTCTAGCCCTTGCAGTCTTTCCAGCACCAAACTCCAAGTATGTGAGTAAGTGATCCTGGGGTGAATTCAGCACCTGGTCTTTGAGCTGATGATAGGTAGAGCAGATACAAGTTGTTTCCTCTGAGTCTTGTTCATGCTGAGATGTGTGAGCGAAATAAATGCTGCTCTTAGGGTGATCAATTTGTCCTGGTCTGCCTAAGTTTTTTCCTGGTTTAGCACCAAAAGTTTCACATCCGAAGAATCTCTTCAACACTAGAGAACCAGGGTGGTTGAGTTATAGGCTGAACTACATATCCTCCAAAATTCATGTTGAATTCCCAATTCACAGCACCTCTGTATTTTGAGGCAGAGACTTTCAAGAGATAATTAAGTTAAAAATGAAGTCATTAGGGTAGGCCCTAATCCAGTCTCAGTGCTACCCTTATAATAAAAGACTAATAGAAGACAGAACATACACAAATCAAGGGACAACTATGCAACGACGCAGTGAGAAGCAGGTGATTTACAAGTCAGAGAGAGAGAGATTCCAAAGAAACCTATTCTGGCAATACTCTGACCTTGAACTTCTAGCCTCTGAAACTATGGGGAAATTAACTTCTGTTGTTTAAGCCATTAAGCTGTGGTAGATACTGCAACCCATTTGGGCACTGTCACAGACTGTATCTCCAAAATTCCTGTATTGAAGTCCTATCCACAAATGTGATGGTATCTGAAGATAGAGAGATAGAGCCTCTGGTTTAAATGAGATCATGTAGGTGGGACTTTCATGATGGGATTTGTGCCTCTGTAAGAACGGTTCTGCAGGTGCATCAAGGAAGGGTTATGTAAGTACACAGTGGAAAGAGAGCCCTCATCAAGAACCAGATTCGCCAATACCCTTGTCTTGGACTTCTCAGCCTCACAAACATGAAAAAAAAATACATGTCTGTTGCTGTACCTCTCAATCTATTGCATTTGTTACATCAGCCCACAGTAAGATGTCTATGCCAATATTTGGGATACTAAGTTTCATGGTGGATTATTATACAACAGTCAGCAAAAAGGCTAACTTGATGATGAACTCTTTGAGGGAAAATGTCTTCTGTTTCATTATTGTATTTGTAGCACTTCACACATAAAATTTTTTAGAATACCCCACCTTTTTGTGAATGTCAGAATGACTGGCTGAATGATGGTGTACATAGAGGAAGGGAGTGGGAGGGGCAATGTTCACCCCAGGGGACAGCATCTGAGGTGCATTATGTAACTGGGCTTTAGAATGTCTGAGTGCATAAAGCTATGTGACAAAACAGATTGCCTTTAGCAGTTTCACCCCATTCCTTTCCTCTGGCAAGCTCAGGGCCTATGATTGCTTCTGTCTCTCAGCAATTGCTCAGTGGCCCAAATGTGGTTACCAATCAGACCTTTTGCTCATTTAATCTCCCACCCGGCAGGGGCTATCGGAACATATAAAAATCATCCTGGCTTACATCTGCTTCCCCAATCATTACTGGCTGAGATTTCAAACTATTATCTGTCTATAATGATGTCTCTCTTTTCTCCACACTGTCCAGATTTATTGAATTTGAAAGTCTTGGATTCCTCTTGCTTAAGCATGAACCCCTGGGATTTCTAACTCCTCACCCAGGTCTTAAATTAGAGTCATCAACAGCTGCTTAGCATACACTATTTGGACTGCAGGTGTACTTTGCTAGTAAAATAAACACCTTGGTTCACTCTTGCACATGATTAAGAATAGTACCCAGATGTTGGGATGGATACAAGGGGATCGAACGTCTGTGGGAAAAATGCATTAGCTTCCGAGATGAGCCAAAGCCCTTAATAGACACAGTGGACAGCTTGGAATCAGATGTGCTGGGGTGGTGAATGCCAAAAGGCCACACCAGTAGATCCTACCCTTGAGACACAGCCTAACTCTGTCACTGTTGCTAGATTGTTGACTCGGGGGTAAACAACATAGATATTAAGAAAACCTCTCATAGCTCTCTGCTCAGTTTTGGGACTGGACTACATGGTCTCGGGAAGTCAGTAGTCAATGGAATTGTACCAGTGCCACAAGGCAGGCTATGGGACACCCAATTCCTCTCACTCTTGAATAGGCTGCTTCTTCGCCTATGCACCTGAACAGAGGCCTACAGTGGCATGGAAAGGATGATGACAAGGACAAGAAGGGCTTTCTGGGACTTACCCACTTCCTGATTCAGCAGCAATATGTCAGGGTCCCCAGTATCCCAACTTGAGACTGAGGATCCAGGCAATTTTTTAGTTTTGCATGTTTTATTAAATATAAGGCACAAACAGGAAAGCACAGAAATTATAAATGAATGGTTTGGTCAATGATTTAAAATTGAACATGTCTATGTAATCAGTGCCCTGATCAAGAAGTAAAACATGATTTGCCGATCCCAGAAGTCCCTTCATGTCCTCCAGTCATTTTCCCCACCCTCCAGGGTCATTTCTGTTCTGACATTTAACAGTATCCATAAGTTTTGCCCATTTGGAGAAACGTGCATAAACTTAATCATCTGTGCATCTTTTTTGGTCTGTTTCCGGCAGTATCTACTAAATTTATCAATATATCATGCTTAATTATACATCATTTGTTCTTATGGTTGTATAGTATTCCTTTGTGGCAGTACATCACAACATATTTATATGTTCAAAACATATAACATTCAAAACATTCATGGAAAGTAGAATTATTTTGATGCAAAGAATTTGAAATCCATATCTAGTTTTTTTCAAAATATGTATTTCTGTGAACTTTTTGAGGAAATACCCCCATGCAAAGGTTTGAAAAATTTTTGTGCTGAAATTTATAATTTTGAATTTTATTTTCCATGAGTGTTTTTAAGCCTCTGTGTCCATTGTGCTAGTGATGTGCATTTTTGTGGTTCCTGGTTTTACTGTTGACAGTTGAACCAGGGAGTAGACTAGATCAGAGAGTATGGACAGTAGATTGTGTTTGCTTTAATTCATTCAGGAGAATTTTTGCTTAAAAGAAGTAGAATCAGGGATGCGGGTTATTTCGGCATATTGACATCTCAGGACTAGCCCAAGAATATTTCAAGAAAAGAAGTGACAAAGCTGTGGGCTTGTTCCCTTGTTCTTACTTCTCAGCGCTTTCTGCTATACACACCCAAGCAAGCACTACAGGGTGTGGCCTTCACTCTTACAAGATGGCTGTAAGGAGAAATCTTTTTCTTAAAACCCCCATTGGCCTGAGTCTGTTGTGTAAATTTCCTTGGGAAAGAAATGATAAAGCAATGACAAGATAGTGGTAGGGAAGGTAATGTTCGGACTTGGAAGCTTAAAGCAGGCTGATCAGAGGTCAGGTGCTGGGTACATGGCCTGATGTCAACACCAAGCACGTGACCCTAAATGGATGCAACAGTGCTCGTTATCAGATCAATAAAGCATGAGACATAAAATCTGCGTGGGGGGACCCTGTCACAGTCAGAATTAGAGGACAGATCTTAGATTAAACCTTGTGGGGGAGAATTGAAAAACCAAGAGACCCAGACCCATCAAATCAGATGCTCTGGGGTTGGGGAAGTCCAGGCAACTCAGTTGGCCCCAAGTTGCAGCCAAGAGGTGATCTTGCTCCTCCAGGATATACAGGACTATACAGGATATACAGGGCATACTTGCTTCTGTGGAATACACAGGAAAGCCCCACATATAAGAACCAACCAGCACCAAATGACAGTGGCTCTGAAATTGAGAGACCCTACTCTAGGCAAATTTTTATGGAAAGTGGGAATAGGCATGGTTTCTTTAAAAGTCTAAGGCTGGCTTCAGATCAGCACAGCTCCGGCCATTGCAGCTGCTTGGGGGGTGAGTCATCGGATGGAGGATCTTCCTCTCTGTCTCTCCTCCTCTCTGTGTATCTGACTTTTCAATAAAAAGAAATAAATCTTCAAAAAAAAGTCTAAGGCTGAGGCTAGCAAATGTGGTACAGCGGGTTAAGCCACAGCCTATGACATCAGCATCCCATATTGGATGTCCTGGCTGCTCTATTTTTGATCCAGCTTCCTGCTGGTGCACCAGAGAATACCGTAGAAGATTGCTTAGTTGCTTGGGCCCTTTAGCCCTGACTATTGCGGCCCCTTGTGGAGTGACCCAGCATATAGAAAATCTCTTCTCTCTCTTTCTGTTATTCTGTCTTTCAAATAAGTAAATACATCTTTAAAAAATAGAAAGATCTGAGATTTTTCTCCAGCTCTTTCCCTTGAATTGGAAGCCAAATTATAATTTTGAAAAGATGATCTCTCCTCTCTCCTACTTCCTCATGACATCTCCTTGTCCTCTTCACTTCGTAACAAAAATAATCTGCATGAAAAGTACTGCAGTAAGCTGTACAGATATTACAAAGTGAGCATTCCAGAAACAGGACAAATTTATTATCAAGCAGTATACTAACTACATTTTAAAATAATACACTCAGGGCCCAGTGCGGTAACCTAGTAGCTAAAGTCCTCACCTTGATGAACCAGCATCCTATATGGGTGCCTGCTCATGTCCCAGCTGCTCTACTTCCCTTCCAGCTCCCTGCTGATTGCTTGAGAAAGCAGTCGAGGATGGGTCAAAGCTGTGAGATCCTGAACCTGCATGGGAGGCCAGGAGGAGGTTCCTTGCTCCTGGCTTCCAATCGGCTTAGCTCCGGCCATTGTGGCCACTTGGGGAATGAACCAGTAGATGGAAGATCTTTCTTTCTCTGTATATCTGAGTTTCCAATAAAAATAAATAAATATTTTTAAAAAGTAATACATTCAATGTCTTTTTTCTCAACCTCTTGTAATTACAGTCTTTCTGTTGTATTTCCAGAATTTATGAACATGCTGGAATGTAGATTTTTTGCATTTTTATTCATGTTACTGAATACATTCATCAAAACTAATTTATAAATATATTTTTCTCTGTTACAGATATTGGAAATATTCTGTAAGATAGTTATTGCCATATGTTTGAAATGTTGTCTATGTAACCTTTTTAGGATTAACTACTCAGCTTGTTGTTTTAAAATTAGTGGTATTCAGGTGCTGTGGCACAGAAAGTTAAACAACCGCTTGGGACACTGATACCTCATACAGAAGTGCTGGTTTGAATCCCAGGTGGTCTACTTCTAGCTCCTAACTAATGCATACTGAGGAAGCAATGGAAGATAGCCCAAGTACTTTAGACCCCACCACCTGTGTGGGAGACTTGGGTGGAGCTTTTGACTCCTGACTTTAGCCTATTTGTACCCTGGCTGTGGCAGGTGTTAGTGAATGGAAGCTTTTTAGATATCTCTGGCTTTTTTTTCTCTCTCACTCTCTCCCTCTCCCTCACCAACCCCCCTTCCTTCGCTTTTTCTCAAATATAGAAGTAAATGAATCTTTTAAAAGAACAAGTAGGAGCTGGGCCCGGCGCAATGGTTCAGTGGCTAAATCCTTGCCTTGCATGTGTCAAGATCACATATGAGTGCCAGTTCATGTCCCAGCTGCTTCACTTCCTATCCAGCACTCTGTTTGTGGCCTGGGAAAGCAGTAGAGGATGGGCCAAAGCCTTGGGACCCTGCACCCTCATGGGAGAACCAGAAGAAGCTCCTGGCTCCTGGCTTCAGGCTTCAGATCAGTTCAGCTCTGTCTGTTGCAGCCACTTGGGGAGTGATCCTGCAGACAGAAGATCTTTTTCTCTGTCTCTTCTTCTTTCTGTAAATCTGCCTTTCCAATAAGAATAAAATAAATCTTAAAAAAAAGAATAAGTAGGAGTTGATATTGACACGTCAGGCTAAGCCACCTCCTGTGATTGATATTGCCCACATGCCACATCTGAGTGGCTGGGTTTGCTTCAAACTCTGACTCCAGCTTTCTGCTAATGCAGACCCTGAAAGGCAACAGCGTGAGTTCTGGTTGAGTCCACAACACCCAGCTAGGTGATGTGCCTGAGTTCCTGACTCCCACCTTTGATCCTGGTCCAGCCCTGACAGTTGCAAGTATTTTGGCAGGTGAATCAGCACATGGGAGCTCTTTCTCCTTCTCTCTCTCTTACTTTTTTAAAAAATGCAAATTTAAAAAAGAAAAAGGAGTGTGTTATTTGAAAGTAATGTATTATGTCAATATATGCTTAGCCCATACATCATGATTTGGGGGGGCACTCTGTGTTAAAGAATTTGGGGGAAATCCATTTATTTGAGTAATCAAAGTTTGGGTGGTACTTGCTTCTAAGAGAATGGCTGCTGACACACGGTTTCCAAGGCCCCCTTCATTGGCATTACCCAGAAAGGCTTATTAAAAGAACACATTTCTGGGCCTCCCTCCAGATTGGCTGAAGCAGAGCCTTAACATCCACAGCTGAAGCAAGCGCCTGTTGCCATACTCGTGCATGCAAGATTCACTGTGTTTTTATAAGTCTCCAGTGCCACCCCATGATGCATGCAGATGTGTGGTGAGTCACAAACTGAATAAGTCCCCTCATCACCAAGGCCGACAAATAAAGCCATCAAGTGGAGGTGACAGTTGGGTCAGAGCCAGGAGTGTCATTTGGGGGTTGGTTTTATAAGAAGAGAACAGTAGCAATTTGGTTTCTGGAGAGATTGTGCTGTTATAATGACAATACCAATGTCAGCAGCAGCAAATAATTTTAAAATATGGTATGTACTTGTATCTAATCGCTAAAGAACTTGAAAAGATAGCTACCATTATTGTTAGCTCCATTTTACAGATGAGCAAACCGGGGCACAGAAAAGCAATTATCTCACCGAAGATCCTGCAGCCAGAATGACGAAGAGCTGGAAATTTGCATCCAGGCAGGCACCCTGTAAGCCTCCAGCTTCGGCCGTGGGCTCTGGCCCCAGATAGCTTGAATGTTTCTTCTGAGAGAATTGAGGTGGGAACCTGGACATATTTCCTGAGAGGGTTTGCTTACAGTGGCCTCTTCTTTATGCATGACATTGTGCAACCAATGGGCCCTTCCTCTTAGCCAGAAACTGTTTTAGGCTCTGGGCACAGGAAAATGAAGAAAGCAGCATGTCTCTAACTTCAAGGAACTCCATCGGGGAGGAGTGAAGCACATCATTGCACGCAGCTGGGTCACTTTCAGCTCTGTTTCGTGTTGTTCTGGGAAATATGAGGCAGGGCCTTCCTTCCTCCTTGGAGAGGGAAAGCCAGAAGTCTGGAATTGACATGACAGTATGGGGATGGCTTGACGCTGCTGCGTGATGTCTAGGGCTTTGCCCGCGCTAACCTGAAAACTGGAGTCAGAAAGTTCTGCTAACCAGAGCCCTTCCGTGGGACCTCTGTGTGGCTTGGGCTTTTCAGAGCACAGTGACTGAATCCCAGAGGGTCCATCCCAACAGGGTCACGGAAGCGTGAACATGTCCAGAGAACTAAGCAGAAGCCATGTGATCTTTTCAGACCCAGAGTCACAGATCATCCCATTTCTTAAAAACCAAATATTTGTCTGAAAATCAGAGTTACAGAGAGCAGAGGGGGACAGAAATATTCCATCTGCTGGTTCTTTCTTCAGATGGCCACAACAGCTTGGAAAGTCCAATATACAGAAAGGAGGAGAAACAGAGAGAAAGATGTTCCATCCAATGATTCACTCCCCAAGCAGCTGCAACACCTGGAGCTGAACCAATCTGAAGCCAGGAGTCTGGAGCCTCTTCCAGGTCTCCCACGCGGGTGCAGGAACCCAAGGCTTTGGGCCATCCTCAACTGCTTTCCCAGGCCACAAGCAGGGAGCTGAATGGGAGTGGGGCTGCCAGGATTAGAACCGGTGCCCATATGGGATCCCAGTGCATGCAAGGCGAGAGCTTTAGCCACTAAGCTACCGCACTAGGCCCATCCTGTCTGATTTCTAATCCACTGGCCTGGAGAGCCATCATCTTGGTTTGATTAAAAGAGAGGGGAGCGAGATCTTGTCAGAGACCTTTGTTCCACAGAAATTCATAGTTTAAAAAGAGAGCATGTTAACCGAGGAGGATGACTTGTTAACTGTGAACATTTATTTGCCCCAGTTGGTGAAGAGATATTTTTACTAGAAGTGTCTCAGGTCATGGCCCTGGGCCATTTTCAATTATTCAGTGAACTTGCCTGATGGAGGCTGGGAAAATATCTAGGAATCTGCATCATTTTGTCAGGTGAATCAGAAATCTAGGGAAGAGCTTAGTAATGTGGATATTTTCCCCTTATTCTAGTTAAGAAAGCATTTTATTAACATGTAATACTTGTGCATCTTCTATGGAATGCAGTGCAATATTTTAACACACATACACAGTAGAAATGGATCAAACCAGGCACTCATCACTTCTTTGTACTTGGAACCTGTCAACTTCTCTCTCTTTTGGTTCTTTATCCATTCCTGTGAACCATAGTTCTGTGAATCGCAATGTCCGCAGGAACTCTAGAACTTGTGACTTCTGCTCCTGTTTTGGTACCTGTTCCTCAGCTTCCCTCTATCCCCTCCCCCCTGTCCTTTCCAGTCTCTAGTCATCACTATTCTAAACTCTGACTGAGAACAGTCTTTATTAATTTGAAAGGCAGACAGAGACAGATAGGCAGAGATCTCCCATCCATTAACTCACTCCCCAAATGCCTGCAAGAGATAAGGCTGGGACAGGAATAAATTAGAAACTTGGAACTCAATTTGAGTTTCCTACAAAGGCAACAGGAACCCAACTAGTTGGCTTATCACCTGCTGCCTCCCAAGGTGCCTATTTGGCAGGAAGCTGGAACTGGAAGTGAAGCTGAGTCTTGGACCCAAGCTCTGCAGTGTGAAACACAGGCATCCCAAGCAGCATCTCAACTGTTCCCCCAAACGTCTGCCATATTTTTTTTTTTTAAGATTTATTTTTTTATTTTTATTACAAAGTCAGATATACTGAGAGGAGGAGAGATAGAGAGGAAGTGGAGCTGCCGGGATTAGAACCAGCAGCCATATGGGATCAAGGCGAAGACCTTAGCCACTAGGCCACGCTGCCAAGCCCACGTCTGCCATATTTTTAAAAATTCCACCTATGAGAAAGAGCCTGTGCTGTTATTTTCTCTTTGTGGTGGAGTTTAAATATTCAATATGCATCATATTTAATTTTAAATTTATCTTGGTTGACACAAAGTCTGTGTCCCTCTTTATAAGGTATAATGTGATATTTGATTCTTGTTCCTTGGGAGAAACATCTAACCCTCTTTCTGTCTTCTCTTGTCTTACCCTTCCCAGTTTCTAAGTGGTTTGATAAGCTCTCCAGGTGTTTTGTATGTGAGCTGAAGCTTGAGAACCACATCATGCTGTACAGCATAGAGCCTCAGAAAGGCTGAGGAATGTACACACCCATGCTAAAGTGTGAGATTCTTGTCTCCCTCCTCCACCTTACTCCAAGAATGCCACCCACCAGGCTTACACTTGCCCCTCCTTCTACTTGCCTTTCGTTATCTTTCCTCCAAGGGTGCGATACCACAGGATCGCTTTCTGGAGAAAATTACTGACCTTAAAACGAAGTTCTTTAGATTAGTGCTGTTTCCTTAACATAGTTTTGATTTTCATCATTTTCCCCTATAGTCAAGGCCACATGCAGACCCCTCATATACAGGCTTTCCAGTCAGAATTGTAGTGCTGCTCTTTGAAACATGAGTGGACAGCCTTCAAGAGCCACCAGTTTTGTAGAAAACCACAGAAAAGGTAGAGATCAGATGGATAGAGTCAGACAGTAGAAGAGAAATAAAGGAAACACAGAAAACAGTGCCCAGCAGAAATGAAGGCAACAACCAAAAAGTTCACTAGCAATGAATGTTTCTAAATATGTCAGAGAAGACAATGGCTTCATGAAACAAGGGTGTGACCTAATGAAATATAGAAATGAGAGAAGTACAAGTTCTTGGAAATCCAAATAGGATGCTAAAAATTTTAGAAGGTTGCAAATAAAGTCACAAATAATTTCCCAGAAACCATAATAAAAAGACTAAGAAGTGAAATACGGAGGAGAAAAATAAGGAAACCAGATGGAAGACATATTTCACCAGGCTTACTGCTTCTGTCCCAAGGCAGGCCTGATACTCAGCAAATTCCTGCAAGTCCTAGGCCTGGAGTTTTGCACAACATATTTCTCACGGAAGTAGGACTCCACTGCAGTGGGCTGAACCACCATTCAGGCAGAGGTCCCTAAGGGCAAAGGAACTGTGTTTCCACAGAAGAACACATGGAAGAGTCATTGAGAGGTTAAAACCCACCTACATTCTACTTGAGCTCCCCAAAGTGAGGTCAGAACCCAGAGAAGGTCCACCTGGGCTTACTAATGCCATGCAAAGGTGTTTGCGTTTGGGAATATTTTCCCCTTTTCCAAATGCCTTAAAAAAAGAGGAAGAGAGAGAGAGGGAGGGAGGAAGGAAGGCAGACAGACAGGCAGGCAAAAAAGAAGGAAGGAAAGAAACAGAGACAGAAAGAAAGACAAGGAAAGAGAGAGAGAGAGAGAGAGAAAAGAGGATCCATGGCTTGGAGATATATATATATATATATATATATATATATATATATATATATATATATATATTTGCAAAGGTGCATGTGCTGAGAGCTTGGGCCCCCAGGTAATGGTATTTGGGCAGTGGGGCCTTTAAGAGACAATTGGAGAAAAACAACAGGAATGCCTTAGCTGCACAGCAGAAAGATCCCAAAGAGGACTAACTCAAGACAAAGAAGGGTTTGAGGCCAGTCATGGATAGGTCAATCACAAATCACTTTCAGCCCTATCTCCTCTCTCCCTCAAGTCTTTAGAGAGGCTATGAGTAATTTGAGATCCTCTACACACATTGGATAATATTTGAGCAAATGCTGGTAGAAACTCAAAGGCAGGATTGTCTTAGCCAACAGCATCACTACACAGACATGATTTCACTTAGTGCATGACTAATCTTCAAGTTAGCCTTCACTATTGTGATTTGGCAGAGGAGGAAACTTAGAATTTAAAACAGAAGTTGGGAACCAGCACTGAGATACATTGAGTTGAGTTGCCATTTGTGATGCTGGCATCCCAAATTGGAAAGCTATTCAATTCCCAGCTGCTCTGCTTCTGATCGAGTTCCCTTTTCATATGCCTGGGACAGCAGCAGCAGATGACACAAGTCGTTGGGTTCCTGCTGGGCTCTTGACTTCAGCCTGGCTCAGCCTAAGTTATTATTGTCATTCGGGAGAATGAATCAGCAGATGGAAGTTATCTTTCTTTCTGTACTTATACCTTTCAAATAAATGAATAAATCATTAAACAAATAAAAAAGGAATTGGCTAACTTACCTGAGAGAACTCAAGCTTTAATTGGCTGAGCAGAGATTCAGCTCTCTGACTCCAGAGATAGTGCTTCTCCCGTCATTCAGTGTTGAACAACAAGGAAATAAGTATCAAGTTCAAGTTCTTCAACCTTTTATTGAAGGGACTGCACTTCCCAATTACTGTTTCTTTAAATTTATTTATTTATGAGAGAGAGATTGTCCATCGAATGATTAACTTTCCAAATGGCCACAACGGCCAGAACTGGGTCAGGCTGAAGCGCAACCTGGATGTCCGTCTATGTCTCCCATGTGGGTGGCAAGGGCCTAAGTTCTTAGGCCATCTTCTGCTGCCTTCACGGACAAATTAGCCTGGCTGCTGAGGATTGATACAGCAGAGTTCACTCCAGCGAGGAGTAGCTTATGACTGATGGTAGATGTTTATCTCCATCTTGATTTTTTCCTGGTGGCTTGAGGCTTTGTAGTCTCCTTCTTCCTCCCATT
Organism: Ochotona princeps; assembly: GCF_030435755.1. Classification (NCBI taxonomy): domain Eukaryota; kingdom Metazoa; phylum Chordata; class Mammalia; order Lagomorpha; family Ochotonidae; genus Ochotona; species Ochotona princeps. The sequence goes on from NC_080865.1 coordinate 11,988,925, forward strand.
CTTCCTCCTTTTTCTTCACTTTCTCCTCTTTTTCCTCTTCCTTTTTCTTCATTATCTGAATTCTATTCTATTTTCCTCCATCAGCACGCATGCATGAGACATAGACAGCCTCATTTATTTTAACTATAAAGGAAGAGCCCTGGGAAGCTAATCAGACTGCCAGGAATGTGGAATTTGCTGATGAATGGACATTTGGCTGAGCATAGTAAATTCTCAGCTAATTGAAAGCAGATAACAAGAGTAATGCATCCACCTTGAAAAACATCACACTCCTAATAAATAATTGGAAATGGCAATTTTTTGACATATGAACCGCCAGGGAAAAGTCTTAAATAAATTCTGGACTAATTCCTGTCACATATATTATACTGTATTTAGCAGTTATGCTATATGAGAAGATTAAAAGCCATAAATCTCTTCTCAACACCATTTCTAGCAGTGTTTTAAATCCAGAATAAATAGGAGGCGGGTTCTTAGAATGCATATTATATTGACTTCCATTGGTTTTTATGTTGTGTGTTGTGTGTTGTGCAGGCAGGGGTGGGGGTGGTGAGAGGGGTGTTATTTTTCTTTCTGCACTTGAGCTGAACACCAAAAGGCATAAATGTTGGAAGTGATACCGTGGATTATCTTGGTTACATAAATGCTGTCACAGAGGGCATCTTCTAGAAACTTCTTAATAGCCCCCAAGTGATGCATGGCTGTAAAAAGTATGGGTATCACCCAGTAGCCTATTGGCAATGTGGAATTTCTGGCCTCACCTCAGACCTAATGACAATTTACATTTTCACAGGGTGCTGTGGGGACTCATGGGCTCATCAGGCTCCAAGAAATACTGTTGTAGAGTTCATTCCAGAACAACTCTAGAACTCAGGTGACAGCGAACCCAATTGTATCCATCCAGAGCTGATTTCATCCAAGGTCATGGGAGAAGGCTAATGCTCAGGATATATCTTCAGAAAAGCCTTCTGTCTCCTATGGCCATATCCTAAGATCTAGCCTCAACCCCTTGCCCAGGCCTTCCCTTGATACTCAGTTTCCAAAGCCAGGTATTTGTCCTGTCCCTTCCCTCCTACTCCCCATTTCAGTCTCTGTGTTCCCTGAAACACTGGACTGGGGATTGCTAGCCTGTCCTCCTCTGTGTTATCTTGGGAACTGCAGGTCTCCTTGAGCTGTCTCTGGTCTGTGCACTTCAGGAGACTTACTGGCTGCTGGTGTCCTTGGATAGGATCTGCCTGCCCACCTGCTGAGGGTAGGTGGCCACCGGGGTGGAGAGCCGGCTATTGAAGGAGGGAGCCCATGGACTCTGTGAGTTTGTTCCTGCTCAGGAATCAGCTTGGATTTCTCAATGAGGAGGATTTATTAAGATGCCTTAAGTCACTTATACAAAAAAACCTGTGTGTGTGGGGGGGGGGAGGTGGGAAGTGTTATCTGAGAGGCAAACAAATGAAAGAGAGAAAGAGAGAGAGGTTCCCAACTTGACTGGTTTGCCCTTGGAATATATGCAATGGTCAAGACTGGTTAAAGTCTCCTTCAGGTTACCTCACCCCCAAGATTTTATATTGTAAGTCTCTAAATGAGTCATGCTCTGTTGTGCTCTGCATTTGGATGTGCTTTTTCATTCTCATTGTTTGCTACCTGCCCTACTCCATCCCTCAACTGGCTCTCTGTAATGAATATCTATTTTCATCCGGATGAGTTTGTGGTGCCCAAACTTAATGGAACCTTCTCACATGCTTGGGGGAAAGTGTTCTGAGGTGGTGATCACTTGACAGAGTAAAGGTGGAGTTCCCCTTCCCTCAAAGTGAGACTGTGGGCTGTGATGACGCACTTCAGATGTCTATGTGACTGCATCACAAGGTGTCTAAGTGTTTGGTCAGTCGATTGCACACTGTTTCTGTGTGTTACTAGATGAGATGAGTGTGAGTTGATAGACTGATTACGGCCAACTGCTCTCTCCATTGTGAATGGACAGGGCCTGAACAGCACAAAGTAGCGAAGGAAGAAGGGACAGCTTTCTCCATCTCTACCTGTTGTGTGAGCTGGGGCATGGCTCTCCTCTTCACCACAAGATGTCACTTACACCATCATTATACCTGGTTCTTGGGCCTTGGATTAGACTGGAATATATATAAGTCACCAATTTTCTTGGGTCTCCAATTTATAGAAGTACCATGAAACTTACATGAGCCAACTCATTCTAATTAATCTTTACCTCGTAGTTACCTTTCTGTATCTCTCTCTCTGGACCTTTCGCGCTCTCTTTCCTGTTTTCCTGGAGAACCATGGCTATATATCTCCTCCAGAGGACACATGAATGTTCTATTATTTTTGCTCCAACCATTTCACCAATATTTCCTGAGAAAAGAGGGCCTTTATTTGCCAGAAAAGAACCAAAATTCCCACAGTGTATCCCTCACAGAATTCGCAGGCTGATCTAATGGGAAAAGAATTTGTAAACTGTAAAGTGCTCTATAAAACTAAGCTGTTGTTGTTGCAGTTCCTCACTCTTGGGTTCTGGGTTACTTCAAAGTGAAACTTCAGCCAAAAGGATAAATTTCCAATCCTGCATCTGGAAAGAACAATTTGACTACAATGCTGGTGCTGTGTGATTTTTTTTTTTCCTCTTGGGGCTTCCTTTCATGAATAGAAGTACGGTTCTATTTTATTACTTTTAACTTCTATAAGAATTTTCCTGCATAATAAACTGCCAACCAGTTGGTTTCAGTTTTTCTTTGAACATTTAAATTGGACAAAATAGACATGTAGAACAATTAAAATAATTATTAAAAAATTACTTGTGCAAAAGAGTTTCTTTCTCATACCACTCCTGGGAGAAAAAAAGAATAAGAAAAATCTGGAAAATCTCTCCCGACAGAATGAATTATTTCATTAGAATGGATTCATGCTTGGCAATTTAAAAAATCCACAATAGTTGATCGTCTCCAATACAAGTAAACCTGTAATTAGAAACCCTTATTAAATTATTCCTATTTTTCTCTTTGCCAATTGCAAAATTCCTAGTTTCTTTCACTTGACAGATATTTATAGTTACACTATTCAATCATCCCTATGACTTTTCTTGCAGCCTTTCTGAATTTGTAACTGGCAGAATTCAGAAGGGAATACTCTAGTGGCAAAGAATTCTTTTAGGCGCCGTGCGCGTTATTCCTCCTTCTTCCGTCCCTCTTGGACCTTGATTAAATAGCACAATTATTTAGCTAACACGTTTGAAAGTTAAGTCTGCAGGTGCCTTCATCGTATAAGAACATGGTTATCTTCAATCCCAAAAGGTTAAATACCACATGTTTGCCTTAATTTAAGATGATATGATGCTATGTATAACATGTTATGTTATGACTGTTATATGTTGTGTATAAACTAAAATTGAAATGTAAGTGAGGTGGTCACAGAAGGTGGCTAGGAACTCGCATCTACTTTTAACATATTGGTTACTCATTACTATGTCAATTAATTCCATAATGATGTAAATTTTTGCTGATGGTATGTTGGAGCTTTCAATTGACTGGGATGATACTCTGCTGGCTCTGTCTTTAGACCAGAAAGGGCATACCTAAGAAGCCGTTGAACTTGACTGGACAATAAGATGCTGGACTCTATGTTTGGTATACGCTTGCAATGGGGGAATCTCAACTGAACTTGAGCTGTGGTTATGCAACAAGGTGGAGGAATCCACCATGGTGGGAGGGTTTGGGGAGGGGTGGGGAGAACCCAAGTACCTATGAAACTGTGTCACATAATGCAATGTAATTAATGAATTAAAAATAATAAATAATATAAAAAAATGAAACGCAATAAAAAATATATGAAAAAAAGAAAAAAAAGAACATGGTTATCTTGAGTTTACTTGTATCAAATTTAGATTTTTGCACTGAATCTGGGTAATTATCATTGCTAACATCCTTCTTCATGTTTGTTTCTTCAGTGTTATTAGAAGATTTTGATAGTGTAGTTACAAGCTGCCAAAGTAGCCTCTTTCCTGACTTCCTCCAAGGCTCAGAATGCCATTATGTGGAAACATGTAAAACAAACTTTATATTCTGTCCTTCAGGTCGTTGATGAAATGGCTAAAGTAATGGATTGAAAGCTGATTGACATGAGGCTCATGCTAAACCTTGCCAGTGTTGGTACAGTATAGCTGTTAAGGACACTGAGCGTGTTGGTTGAGCTTTGAGAAGCTGCGTGATGCATAATTTAAACCGAAATGCTCTATGAATGTCATACGTTTGTGCTGTTGCCACATGTCAAGAGTGAAAAAATGTAAAGTCTTGGGTAAACAGAACCAGGGTTTAAAAGCAGGCTCTGTCTCTTACTAGTTGGGCAAGTCTCTTAGCTTCCGTGAACTTCAGGTTTCTCCTCAATAAAATGGAGATAGTAATGGCAACTTCATACAGGTGTCAGGATTAGTGAAGTTTGTAAGTACTTGGCTTGTCCAAAGAGCCCACTCTTTGGTGACCACTTCGTTTGTAATGAATCTCTGGATATGAGTCTTAAGCTTGTGCCCTCTCTCAAAACTGTGTGGTTTGGAACACATGGAATTTTCCAGTTTACTGATGAATCTATCCTTCTAAACAAAATTAAAGGCTCTTTAGCGTCAAGAGTGATTATTTGCACATTTTCGTTATGATGATTTAAGTGGTTTAAGATAGGAAATTCCATCAATTCCATACAAACCTATGAAAGTTGTTTTCTTGTATCCAATTTCTCCTTAAAACTTCATAGTCTGTCTTGATCCAATTTTATTCATATATGTGCCATAAAATAGAAATGACATGTATGGTTCCATAATTCCTGAACCCATCTCTTGGTTGGTGTGAAATAATATTTATATAAGCACTTTTATTATCCCTACATGAAGCTTTTGCACTTCGGATCTTGTTTCAAGTGGTAGCCTGGTCAATTTCCTGTACTTCCTGGAGTGAGGCAACAGGTCAGTGCCATTTCCATAGCAGTCAACAATGACATTGCCTACAATACCACAGCATGGTTTTATGCTCTCCATATCAAACATGACCTGTTCTTGCTTCCAGTTCAGTAATCTCTCATTCACAAGTAGCTCGATCTATTTTAAATCTATATTAAATGAAGACTTCACTGACAGCAAAGCTCTGATCCCTGACTCCCACAGGTGGCTCTGAGAGAAAGCTCTGGAACGAGAAAAAAGGCCACTCTATGTCATCACAACAAACTTTTGAAGAATTGCAGAAATGATAGGCCCAATGAGTATGGAACACAACACATGTTTAGTCTAATGATCAACTTGCAGGCAGGTTAGTGGGGGGGGGGTGATGTTTATATGCAACAAGTTAAAATTTGGTTTGGGTTTGGGATTGGAGGTTATTCTAACAGCTTCAAGCAGATTGAAAAGCCATGAGAAAAAGATTGGAAAAGTGAAAAATATACTGCTTAACCTCACCATTTTGAGGCTTTCCATTATATGGGAGAGATGTCAGATGGAGCCCAAGGAGGCACCTACCGATGAGTCTTTATTTGCCACTTTTGTTAGTGACCTAAAATATTAGCATGCAACGGGAAATTCAGGGACCAAGCATTGATCACCAGTGACTGACAACATGACAAGATGACAGCCAGGTATTATAAACTTTCAAGTAGAAGAGCACACCATCATTTATGAATAAGTCTTTCCCTAAAGATCAAATGCAAGTCTGATCAAAAATCTAGATTTTGCCACCAATTTACCAATAGTAAGAAGACAAAGAACACATCAAATGACACAACAGGGTTAGATTCAGTAAACTTCAGATTTTAAGGCGTAAACAGAACAATCCTGTATCTACACAAAATCAAAGGAAAGCAAAAGGCATAGATGAGGGACATATAAGACTAAAGATATTTAGGAGAGTAATTATTGAATCAGTAGCTTCACTTTATCTCAATATTAGTTCAAACGAATGGTTAGAAAAAGACTTAGGAGATGAATGGAAATCTCAGAGCACTGTGCCAAACATCCGCCCCTGCTAATAACTGAAGTTGGGTAGTAGAGTCTCATTGTAGCATTCGCTTTACTTTTGTGTCTGTTTAAAAATTTTCATGGGCTCGGCACAGTAGCCTAATGGCTAAAGTCCTTGCCTTTCATGCACGGGGATCCCATGTGGGCACTGATTCATGTCGTGGCTGCTCCACTTGCCTTCCAGCTCCCTGCTTGTGGCCTGGGAAAGCAGCTGAGGATGGCCCAAAGCCTTGGGACCCTGCACCTGTGTGGGAGTCCCGGAAGACACTTCAAGCTCTTGGCTTCAGATCGGCTCACCTCTGGCTGTTGATCATCCGTTAGTGTGCTCGTTTGGTATCTGTATGTCTTTTTTAGCAAGGTGCCTGTTAAGGTGTTTTGTCTCTTTTCTATTCAGGTTGCTTACTTTCTAGTTGTTGAGTTCTAAGAGTTCTGTGTATGTTGTGGATGATAGCCTTTATCAGCTATGTCTTTTGCAAATACTTATTTTTCCCAATCTGAGGCTTATCTTCTCATTCCCTTGACAATGTCTTTTGCAAATAAGTTTTCAATTTGGGATCTGGCATGATGACTCAGTGGCTAAATCCTTACCTTGCATGTGCCCCTATGTATGCCAGTTTGTGTCTCAACTGCTCCACTTCCCATCCAACTCCCTGCTTGTGGCCTAGAAAAGCACTAGAGGGTGGCCCAAAGCCTTGGGACCCTGCACCCGCGTGGGAAATCTACCTCTTTGTTTTTCCTTCCTTTTGTAAATCTACCTTTCCAATAAGAATAAATAAATCTTTTCTAAAACAAAAGTTCTAAGTTTTAGCGAAAATTAAAATGATCAATTATTTCTTCATGGACCATGTCTTCGGTGTAGTATCTAAAAAGCTATCACCAAATACAAGGTTGTTTTGAGCTTCTGCTTTATCTTTTGAAATACTTATATTTCTTGCATTTTGCATTTGGAAATATGACCCATTTTGAGTTAATTTTTGTGAAAGGATAAGATTTGTGTTTAGATTCCTTTTTCTTACACGTGGACGACCAGTTATACAAGTATCGTTTATCAAGAAAACTATCTTTTCTCCATTTTATTGCTTTTATTCCTTTGTCCAAGACATAATGACTATGTTTGCATGGGTGTTTTCCTGGGCTTTATTGTTCCATTAATCTATTTACAGATTCTTTCACTGATACCACACTGTCTTAATTGCTATAGCTTCACATCAAATCTTAAAGTCTGGTAGTGTCAGTCTTCCGAAGTTTTTCCTCTTTCTTCAGGATTATGCTGGTTATTCTGAATCTTTTGCCTCTCTAAACAAACCTCAGAAGCATTCTGACAATCGACTCTTCCTATCCATGAACATGGAGTCTCCCTTCATTTAGTTAACTCTCATTTCTTTCATTAGAGTTTTTTTTAATGTTTTTTTAAGAATTATTTATTTATTTTTATTGGAAAGTCAGATATACAGAGAGGAGGAGAGACAGAGAGGAAGATCTTCCATCCGATGGTTCACTCCCCAAGCAGTCACAACAGCTGGAGCTGAGCCAATCCAAAGCCTGGAGCCAGGTCTCCCACTGGTGTGCAGGGTCCCAAAGTCTTGGGTTGTCCTTAAGTGCTTTCCCAGGTCACAGGCAAGGAGCTGGATGGGAAGCAGGGCCGCTGGGATTAGAACTGGTATCCATAAGGAATCCCAGCGCGTTCAAGGCCAGGACCTTAACCGCTACGCTATTGTGCCGGGCCCTTTCATCAGAGTTTTACCGTTTTTCTTATATAGGTCTTACGGTATGTTAGATTTGTATTTAAGAATTTCATTTTTTGAGATGCTAATGGAAATGGTGCTTTATTTTTAGTTTTCTTTTTGTTCATGGCTGATATATAGGAAAAAAATCTACTTTTGTCTATTAACCTTTTATTCTGAGACCTTAGTAGAAAAGCTTCTTAGTTCCAGAAGGGTTTTTTTTTTTTTTTGACAGTTCTTTTAAACTTTCTACCTAGACAAACATGGCATCTGTGAACAAAGACAGTTTTATTTCTCCATTTCAAGTTTGTGTATCTTTTACTTCCTTTTTTTTTGGCTTGTGCTTTAGCCACAATTTCCGATAATATGTTGAAAAATATGAAGGAGGGGATGCTCTTGACTTGCTCCTGATTTGAGTGATAAAGTTTCCAGTTTCTCACTGCTAAGAAAGCCTGCTGTCTTAGTGACTGGTTCTTTGTAAATGTTTCAAATCAACTAGAGAAAGTCATCCTCTATTCTTAGCTTGCTGAGAGTTTTAAATCATGAATGTATGTTGGATTTTTTCAGATACATTCTATTCATTTATTGACATAATTGTGATTTTTCTTTAGTTTGTTGATATGATGAATTATATTTTTTGAATGTAACACACCTGCAATAAATCCCATTCAATAAAAATAATTTTTCATTATTACTGACAAAAGGAATAAAATAACTTTTAATCTCACTTTTTTGCATGTTAAGTGAGAGAAGTAAGATGGAATATACTTTGTATTTTTGACAACTCACGATTTAACAGTTTGTGAAATTATATTTTGAAAATTTGGTTCCAGTTCCAGTTTAATTTGAAACAACTTGGCTTAGCATATCTGGCAAAGATACTGATAAAGATATAGGAATTCAAAAGGAGGAATAAAGCTACTATATGCATTGAATAATCATAATACTTTTTTCTTTGAAAAGCTACATATCAGTTGAATTAATTAGGACTCTCCAGAGAGAGAGAAGCAAAAAGAGCCATATTCCCTACTGTTTCTAAGTAATAACCTGACTAAAAAAATAATGAAGACCAAGCATTTACATGGTCCACTGTCTGCAAGCTGGAGACCCAGGAATGTTGGTGGTATAATTCCTGTCTAAGTCTGAGACCCAGGAACCTGAGGCGAGGATGGTATAAATCCCAGTACAAAGGCAGGTGAGGGTTAATGTTCCAGTTCAAGTAGGCAAGCAAGAAACGGCCAAATTCTTTCTCTCTTCACTTTTTGTTCTGTTCAGGCTCTTAACAGACTGAATGATAAGCACCCACAATGAGGAAGGCAGTCTGTTAAGTTCACCAATTTAAATGGTAATGTAATCCAGAAATACCCTGAGACATATTCAGAAATGACTGTAATCTCAGACACCTTGTGTTATTCAAGTTAAATAAAATTTACCATATCATTAATTATACAAATATTTGGGGTGATAGAATTTTAGAGTAGTAGTTAAGGTAACAGTTAAGTTTTCAACATTCCATACCAAGGTGCCTGGGTTTGATTCTCAGCTCTGGCTCCTGACTCAGCTTCCTGTTAATGTAGACCCTAGCAAGTGGTACTGATGGTTCAAGTAATTGAGTCCCTGATACTTACATGGTAGACCTGTGTTGTGTTCTTGGCTCCCAGCCCTAGTCCAGTTCTAACCCAGTCCCAGCTTCTGTGAACATTTGGGAATAAACCAAAGATTTTTGTTGAAATTTGACCAGTAGATTGCTATCTTTTAATTCTATGTATTTATTATTTGAAAGGCACAGTGACAGAGACACAGAGCTTCCATCTCCTGGTTCTATTCCCAAATTCCCACAGTGGCTCTATGCTAAGGCTGAAGCTGGGATCCAAGAATACAATCTGGGTCTCCCAGAAGGGTAGCAGGGACCCAACTACTTGGACCGTCATCTGCTGCCTCCCAGGACATGCATCAGCAGAAAGCTAGAATCAAGAACTGAACCAGCACTTCACTCTTAGCACTTTAACATCATCCCAGTCACTAGCTCAAATGCTCATCCCAAATTTCTTTAACAGCAGACAAATTCAATAAAATAAGAAGAAGATATAACATTTTGAATGTATCTTTACTTGAAGGATACTTGAGTAATGTTGAAAATTTTAAGTCTGTGGTTTTTATATGTGTATAGATACGAGAGTTTGATAAGGGTCATCCATACACGTTGTTTTAACAAACAAACAAAAAAGACACAACAAAGGAAATTTCTGAACATCTTTACTCTCTCCGTAATGTTTGTTTCAGAAGCTTACTTCCCCATTTATTAAAGAAATAGATATCAATTTTAAATCTTAAAGGCAGAGATTGCTAGGTTTTTTCGGCATTAGCTGTTTTTGAAATAAGCTCTTTTCAGTTTGCTGCCACAAGCCGAAGCAGCAGACACAGTGAGCTACGCAGGAGGTTTTACTCCAGCAGGGATGATGACCATGGATATGGTAGCAGAGGCAGAGAGCAGGAAAGAGAAAGAGAAGTCTTCTGTGGCAGGAGGGGGCTCCAAGGAAAGAGTGAGAGATGGGGAGAACAAGAAAGGTGGTATGCATGCAAGAGTGTTGCAGAGGGAGCAGGTATCACGGGGCTGTGAGGGCTTGGTGAATAGGGCCATGGGCGGGCCGCACGGGATTGGTAGATACAGTGGTAGGTAGGTACTAGGGGGAGGGGCTGCAAGGGATCGTTGTGTGAATAGGGCCCTCAGGTACAGCGCCATGATGTTACAATGGATTGGTAGGAACTGGGTCACGAAGTTACAGCAGATTCGTGGAGAACAGGGTTACAAGGTTACAACAGATTCGCAGACAACAAAATTTGAATCTTGAAGGGTGTGTGGATCTCAAGGAAGCTGAGACCTAGGGGAAGCAGATATTTTAAATGGTGCCAAGTCCAAAATGGCGGGGATCTTTGTTTGAGTCCCTCCTCACAGAGGTTATATTCATTTAGGACTGAAGTAGAACAATCCTCAAAACTGGTTGGAGGAGTTACTACATAACCTCCCAAACTAGGTCCACTCACTGATATTCAGAAAACCAATCACTGACATCAGAGTTGGTTTCTGCAAAGCGCAGAGCAAGAAGTCGAGCAACTATTCCTTAATTCCCCTGGGCTCTTCAGGGAGTTATGGGCGAAGGTTCTTGAAGAGCTAAATTGGAGCTGAGAGAAGTATTTGGTTCACATTCAAGTTCTGATTGGACTGCGATATCTGTGGTGTTTGAGGCCTTCTCTGATCCAAAATACCGCTACTATCCCCACCATCTGATCCCACATTTTCCTCCTTCCCAAAGTAAAGGAGTTAGATGGGCTAACAAGTAGTTACAGTCAGGTCCCTATTGGAATAAGAAAAAGGTGAGTCTTTTTAAAAGTGTGCAAGGTGCTTGCTTCTGCTCAGACCTGATTGGGAATATGGAGGTAGCAATCTCATTTCTGAGTTTCTAATTTTGTCATGAGAACAGCACGAAGACAGTGATTGACACTTGGTCCTTCTGAACATCTGAATTTCTGTGAGAACGAAGTTATCAATCATGTCCTGATGGATTTTTGTTCTGAGTAAGCTAGACAGCATCAGAATTCCAAAATTCCAGTTTGTATTCTCACCCTCTGATAGAGGTTAGCTGTTGTTGCTCCCCCCGCTGTCCCCTCAAAAGAACATTGTGTTTAAAAGACCCTACTTCAATCTGATTTTTGAGTTTTCCTCTGGTGGAGCCTCCCTCCTGACTGGTGCAGCAGGATGTTTCTGACTTGAACATGTTTTCCTCACTGCATTGTCCGCATGGAAATTCTTTCACCAGCGACCAGAACCTTCACCAAGGTTGCTTCCTTCCTTTGTGTCAATTCCCTGTAACCTTATTAATCAGTCATTCTCACAATAACCTTTCCTAATTCCCCTGGAAACCACCAATCTGCTTCCTGTCCCCATTGCTATTTTGAAACACCCGCTTTTTCTCAGAATAATGTGTCCACTGTGAGTCACTAGAGACTTCTGGAAGTATGCTAATTTAACCAACATAGTAAACAGAATCAAAGCTGCTTTGATTTCTTACTTTTCAGAAAATCAGAAATATCATAGCAGTGATAATGATTTCTCTCTGAAGTTCACAGCCAATCTTCAGAGATCACAGTTCCTAGAATGCTTTAGATGTATCAAAATTGGACCCCAAGCTGCTCAATGCTGGGCAGGCAACACACAGATGTGTGAGCTGATGGTGAAAGACACTATTTTTATTAGAGTGACCACTGAAACCAAATATATGCTGGTACTTGTGATTGGAAAGGATTAGAAAAGAAACAATGGGTCTAGTCAACTGATTATCAGCCAGTTTTGGGATATGCCTGATCATCATGGTGCCAGTCAGGGACAGGTTCTTTGGTGTGGACCTTACATGTTTTGTGATAGGTGGTTGCAAATTTCTTTCTTAGGTGGAATATAAGGTCTAGCATTTTAATCATTTCTGTCCAGTTGGCTCCAGAAATTCTTACACAAGCAGTATTATAAGTAAGAATAGCCACATGTAAATCATGAGAATTGTAGTTAGATTTCATTAGTTAAAATATGAAAAGGAGGGAAAAGAACGTGCACTTGCTAGAGTTACACAGATGATCAATACATCATTGTTGAATGAACTTTCTTTCCCATTTTAAATCCTTCCCCCAATATACACCTTTAAGGCTTTAGGTTCACTGTTTACACTTGGTATTTTGGCAGTATGTATAATGCTGGATGAAGTGACATACTCCTAGAAATTATGTATTGCAATTGAAAGCTTGGTCCCTGTCCCTGGTGCCAAATCAAAATTAGTTACTCCTCACTAGGGTATTGAAGATTTCTCTGCACACCCTCCTAAAACTGTTGTGTACCTAAACTGTTGACATATGTCTTGTTAGAGTTATAAGCCAGTCTAGACTACCCGAAAAAAAAAAAAAGCCAAGTTCAGCAAAATTATGCTTCAACACTATAAAATGCTAAATATTATAATGAAAATAGACACGAGACAGCTGAATAGTAATCCATAGCCATTTTAAGGTGTATAGAACCCAGTTGTTTATGAACTAAAGTTGAAATGTCAATGAAGGGATCGCAGGATGTGGTAAAGAACTTGCATTTATTTTTAACATATTGGTTACTCAATACTATTTCAATTAATTCCATAACGTTATAAATTGTTGCTGATGTAATGTCGGGGCTTTTAATTGAACGGGATGATACTCTGCCGGCTCTACTTTCAGACCAGAGATGGTCTCCCCAAGAAGCCGTTGAACTTATCTGGACAATGAGATGTTGGACTCTATGCTTGGTATATGCTTGCAATGAAGGAATCTCAACTGAACTTGAACTGTAGTAATGCAACAAGGTGGAGGAATCCACCATAGGGGGTGGGTTTGGGGAGGGGTGGGGAGAATCCCAGTACCTATAAAACTGTGTCACATAATGCAATGTAATTAATAACAACAACAAAAAAAAGGTTTTGTGGCGAAGGAAAGAGAACACCTAATCTGTTGAAAGATGAGAAGGAAACTTACTTCAGGGTCTCAAAAACTACCACTGTGATCGATGAAGGTATTTAGGGGAGTTTGAAAAACGGCTTCATTGGAGGGGTGGGGAGGGGGGTGCTGGTATAATGCAGTCCTGAAGGAGTCACAGGTCCCTGGGGTCTGGTACCAAGGCTTGTAACTAGGTCGATAGCAATACTTTTTCTTTATTTTTTCATAGTAGTCCTTGACGTCCACAGGTGCTGAGAGTAGAGCTTGCCTGATCAAGTCTTCTGCTTTTCAAGAAAATTCGAGATAAAGAATGAAGTAACATGTGCCTTAGGACACCAGCAAGCAGGAAGCCAGTGTTCCAGTTGGGTGCACATTTAAGTAGTTCAGATTGTTGGTTTATGTTATTTTATACCTGGTTATACTGCCTAACCAGTGGACCATTTATTCTGAGAGAAAATGGAGTGCTTGAAAATACACTTATGAAGCCCTTCTTCCTAGGTTCTGTGTTCCCACTGTCTTTCCCACACCCAAGGCAGGCCTGTAGGATGTACTGTGGCAGAGACTGGAAGCCCCTGCAGCCCTCCCCAGTGGCATCTCACAGGCTCTCTTCTATTGATGAGGGATGAGCAGGTGGATAACTAAGTCTGTTGAGCTGGAAGCCACTCCCCACCATATACCCTCCTACCCATTTATCAAACTGCAGTTTTTTGGGAGGCATCTCCTTCACTTGGGACCTGGAGGATTGGCACCATGCAAATACCCACTCTGCCATTGGACTTCATGAATGAGGCTGGCAATTGGGAAGATCTCTCTCTTCTGCTGGAAATCTTGCCTGGAGGCCATGTGCAGGTGCTCTCGCACTCTAAGTTTCTCCTCCACTATGCCCTTCTCCTTCGCAGCTCACTTCCTACTTAGGACAAAGATTTCTTTGTATGGGCCAACCCATGTGCATGTGTATTTTTCTGTGTGTGTGTGTGCTCCCTTTCTCACCTTCTGAGTAAAATTTACCTGACATACGCCAGCTTTAAGAATTCCTCTCTCACACTGTCATATCCAGATGTGAAGAGACAATGCAGCATGCATCTCTACTTCCAAATTAAAGATGTACTCCCAATGAAACTGTTAAGTGTATCTTGACAATAGGATGCACCCTCTGCCATTGTCCATACCTACAATGTTAGGGTACATTTAACCACAGAATGACGGGCTCAGGACTGTATATGAGGGACTATATTATTCTAATAAAATAGGGGAAATCAGTGTGGGGACAAGATTTGGGAGGGGTGGGGAAATCTCAGAAACTACGGAACTGTATCATGGAATAATAAATGAAACAAAGCAAAATAAATAAATTATTTTGGGAAAATATCTTTTAAAGATTTGTTTATTAATTTGAAAAGCAGAGTTTTAGAAAAAGAGGAGGAGACACAGGGGGAGAGATAATTCATCCACTGGTCACCCCCCCCCCAATGACTGTAACAACTGAAGCCAGGAACTCAGAGTTTCTTCCAGGTCTCTCACCTGTGTGTAGGAGTCCAAGAACTTGGGCCATCTTGCACTGTTTCCTAGATGCATTAACAGATTGTTGGAATGTAAGTGGAGCAGCCAGGATTTGAACTGGGATCCATATGCCAGCACTACACATTACTCACTATGCCACAGAGCTGGTGTTAGAATTCTCTTTTTGCATGACAAGAGCCTAGAATTTTTTTTTTAAATGATCCCCACTTCACTACGAGGTTGGTTTGGTTCCCATTGCAGGACATAGTTCTTTGTTTTCAGACACCACAAACTGCAGCCCTTCTTGGTTTCCCTGGCTCTCTCCCTCCAGGGTAACTTCCTTTAGGGACACTCATCTCCTTTCCTGTGGTACCAGTGATATAATGTACAATCAGCTTGAGCTTTCCATAACTTTTATGATGTTGAAACTGAGCCAGGCTTTGGGTTCAGGATGTGGTGCATAGTCAAAAGAGAGAGAAGCCACATATGTAAGGGGACTTCCAAAGGCTTATAGAAAATGGAATTAAAAGGTTTTTAAGAATTAAAATGAAATTAAAATACATAAGATCTTTTGGAGTTTTTAA
Organism: Ochotona princeps; assembly: GCF_030435755.1. NCBI lineage: Eukaryota > Metazoa > Chordata > Mammalia > Lagomorpha > Ochotonidae > Ochotona > Ochotona princeps. The sequence goes on from NC_080865.1 coordinate 12,004,233, forward strand.
ATTTATTTTAAAGGCAGAGTTACAGAGAGAAGAAAAGAGAGAAAGAGAGATTTTCCATCTCCTAGTTCACTCCCTAAATGGCCTCAACAGCTGGATTGAGCCAATCGGAAGCCAGGAGTCAGGAACTTCTTCTGGGTCTTGCACATGGGTGCAAGAGCTCAAGGACTTGGACCATCATCTGCTGCTTTCCCAGGAGCATCAGCAGGGATCCAGATTGAAAGTGGAGCTGCCCGGACATGAACTGGCGCCCATAAAGAGTGCCAGTACCGCAAGTGGAAGTTTAACCTACTATACCACAGACCTGGCCCCTGGAACCAATTGTTTTTTAAATCCGTGTATATGAGGAGCCGTGTATATGAGGAGCCTTCAGAAAGTTCATACAAAACATGTATTAAGAAAAAAAGTATGTATGCATTTCTAAGCTGTTTCACATCCAAAAATACCTTTTTCTATTCCATGTCTACACCTTTTGAAGTCACCACAATCATGACCTTAGGTTTGATTGGGGGAATTTCCGTAGGGTGGAGAAAGTTCTTGACTGATTCCTACCATTTCTTCTCTTCTCTTCCCACAGCACAAGGTAGTCAGGGACCTCTCAACCAGAAAAGAGATTGTATTTTCCCTGAAGGATTTACACATACCTGTGGTTTGGCGAAGGTTCTTGCATGAGTGATTCTGGAATAATATAGAATCTAACACTTTCAGGCTGTCGCTGAACTATCACAACTGAAAGCCCATTGCAGACAGGGCTGGGCCTTGCCAACATTGTATTCCTCCATGCCTTGTGTGGCTCTTGACATCCAAAGAATACAAATATTAGTTAAATGAGTGAATCAATGAATAAAACAATGAATGAGTATGTTGGAGTGAAACAAAGAGCAACAATGTGCTAAAAGCGCAGCAGCCGAAACTCACGGCAACACCCTTGGGATCAGGTTGGTAGCCAGTAACCCCCTCACAGCAGGAACGGAAGATGCTGCAGTTCAGGACTGGGCTGCACGGCAATCATCCTGACCACAGGAATTAAAATCCAGCATCTGTGGATCTAGGAGAGCCATGTCAGGCTTAGTGAAGTCTCAGTTCTAAATCTCTGTGTCTTCCACATCCTGACACTCTTGGCTGATTTATTCCCCCCTTTGCTTTTATGATGTGAGGCTTCTCACATTGCTAATACATTATTCATGTTAGCTATATGGACAGCAAGGTCAAACAGGCAACCTATTGGAGCTCAGAAAGTGACTGATGGTCCCCTAGACCTGGCTTCCCTCAGAGGAAACATCTTGCTCTCTTGAGTAAATTTATAGCTTTGGAAAGTCTAATTTGCATGTTACTACTATGCCATTCACCCTCTCCCCCTCAACACACACACACACACACACACACACACACACACACACACACACACTCACACAATTCCTCCCAACTACCACTTCCCCGCTGTCCTCATCCTGGGGGCTGGGTAAATTATGTTGCCTACTAATTGCACACACTGCTGGGACTGCTCAGTAATGAGTCAGAGGGATTTGGCTGTGTCTGCTCCTCCGGCTTACCCCTCTCATAAACATTCAGAGTGACAAACTTTTTCTTTGGCTTGGGGTCATATAAAGAAAAAAAAATCATTTTTTTCCAACTTAAGACTTCACTGAAATATTTTCCACCATTCTCAGCAAGACATAATGCTGCGTGTCATGAATCAATTAATGAGAAAAATACGGATGGCCTCAGTTTCTCGGGCACCCATGGGACCTTTGGCCCCTCTGAGGACAAGTCACTCTCTAAGTCTTTGGGGGTCCCTGAGAAGCATCTGCTTTCCGTCTGATCCAAAGATTCTGGGAATCAGCCTCTCTCCTTGGCAGTCTGCTGCATTTACCTTGAACTTGGGCACACCTCCCCCATGGGACCCTCCTTAGAACCCTCCTAGAAGCTGTCAAGTGGGTGAAAGGCTCGGCAGCAGACTTTGCCAAATGCCAGCTAGCAATTACTTCAATGTGGTCCTTTTCATATTTTATTTCATCACTGGGTCAAAAATTGCTTTCCTAAAGAAGAGCATCCAGACCCTTAGCTAGGCATTTAGCTGGTTCTCTACCATCTGGCCACAACCTGCCTTGGCAACTTTATTTTCCACAACTCTTTTCCAACTCTAACCAAACAGTATTACTGCTGCTGCCTGAACTCCCTTCCTTGCTAATATGTTCTTCACTTCAACCAATCTGAATCCTTTCCCCTTAGAGTTGGTGGGGACAGCTAACTAACTATTTAGTGCTTTCCCCCGCCACTGATAGTCTTTAAAAGCTTTACTTGATGTTTTTCAGCATATGTGATGGAAGCCAAGCTAGTTTTTTTCAAGTAATAAAAGTAATAGAAATAAACAATTCACTTTCTAATTTATTCCAAGAACTGAAAATAATCAGTGTTCCAAAATAAAAGTCAACAAAACTACTCTTAGTTTCTGTTCTTTCTTCAGTTTTCTTTTATTTTGTACCACTTATCTATTTTAAGGTCAGAGTTCCAGAGAGAAAAGGAGAGAGAGAGAGAGAGAGAGAGAGAGATCTTCTATCCTCCGGTTCACTCCTCCAGAAGGCTATAATGGCCAGATCTGGGCCAGGCCCAAGCAAGGAGTCAGGAGCTTTTTATGGATCTCCCACTTGGATATCAAGGGCACAAGCTCTTGGACTATTTTCCAATGCTTTCCAAGGCACATTAGCAGGGAGCTGTATTGCAAATGGAGCAACCAGAACTCAAACTGGCACTAATATGTGATGCCAGCACTGCAGGCAGAGAATTCACTCATTATGCCCCAATGCCAGCCCAGTTTTTTTTATTAGCAACTTGAGACGTAGAAAGAGAGACAGAATGAGCTCCCTTCTGCTGACTCACTCCCCAGATGCCCAGAATGGCCAGGGTCAAGGGAAGCTGGGATCACAAGCTGGCAAATCAATCTAGGTCTTCCTTGTGTGTAGCAGGAACACAATTACTTAAGCCCTCACTGTTGACTTTCAGGGTCTGTATCAGCAAGAAGTTAGAGTCAGGATCAAGAGTTGGGTATCAAACATAGGCACTCCAATATCCAACATAGGCATCTAAATCCTTTCTTGTCTTAACCACTGAGCTAAACATTCACTCCTGGTTTTCCCCAGTTACATAACTTTTGGGGAAGCATATCATGAAGCTTAAAATACAGCTTATTAAAAGTATCATTCTTTCCCGGCAGCCAATCCCCATTAAACATGATTTTGGTTTGGAAATTCAATTCATCATAATCAGTTTTAGCTGGATAGTAAGGCTTGTGGTGGTTGCACTTCTATGTCTGTGTCACCAAACATTTAATAGAAATAAATTAGCAACACACACACACACACACACACACTCACAATTAACCTTTTTGTATCTCATTCCACAAACCATAGACTGAAAAGATCCAGAAAAAATATTATGCTGTTGTTAGCGTGTACTAAAACCTACAGTAAAATAACTATACAGCATATATGTTTCATTATCTGTTACAGATAATCTAGAGGTGATTGAAAGTGCACCGTGGTATGAGTAGATTCTATGCCAACATTCTACCATTTTCTATTAGGAACTTGAGCATTCTCAGATCTGGGTCCTGAGGGATGGCTATGCATCTCTCTCTCTCTCTCTCTCTCTCTCTCTCTCTCTCTCACACACACACACACATATATGTATACACAAATATACTGAATGTCATACCTACTATGATTTATACAAGGATGTGTCAAAAACTTCATGGAAAATGGAAATAAAGTATTTTTATGCAAAAAATGTTGAAACCCATATGCAGTTTTTTCATTATATATATAATCCATTTTATATATATATATGCATATATCCTCCATAAACTTTTTAACACCTTTTATATATATTAAGAATCTGCCTGTTTAAGTGGAAGCAGAATAGATTTACATTTGATTGATTTAGTAAGAATTAGATGCCCGGGCATAGAGTCACTGTGGGGGGATCAGCTTGACTGGATGACCACTGCTCCACATCCACGTATTCCTCAGAACACTCACCTTTGTTATCACCCTCCCAGATACTTTCATACACAAGATTCCAGTATGTTCCACAACTGGAACTTGGCCACTCTAAATGAGAATCACAGATTAGGACCAATAGTCGTACCTAGCAGAATTTTGGGTCCGCTTCAGAACTCCTAAATCAGAGGTGATTTGTAAATACATGGAAGTTTAAAAGCTCTGGACTAAAACACACTGTATAGTCTGAGCGTTCTTTCTGGTTGCTTCTCATATTTGACTTGTGGATTCCAGAGAGTGGTTGCTGTAGTTTCTCATTCTCTCTTCTCTCCCATGTCACTTACTTGGACATAAAAGGGCTATTGGGTCACTTTTGTTGCAAAATTGGTCTGCTTTTTAGTTGAATTCAGCTCTGGAATAAAATAAGGAGGTCCCAGAGAAAAAAGAGGTCTCGCATCTGTTATTTCTTTCATAACTCTCACTGTGGTTCAACTTTTATATGTTAAGTTTGACTTTTTTTCCAGGAAGTGAAAGAGTTTTTTCCTTCAAGGCCTAGGATTTCTATAATTCTGTAATTGAACCCCAAAGACTTTTTTATTTTGACCTCAAGCGCAATTCATAAAGACAACTTTGACAATACCAGTTCCCCTTTGGGCAACAATACTCCCATTGCAAATGCAGAAAGTATCCTATTGAGTAAAATGTTTCTTAATTTACTGTAAAAAGTGTATTTAGAAAAGCAAATAAGTTATGACAGAATATAGAACTGTCCACTATTATGCAATCCATGAAGAAGGAAAAGTAAACTGAGCACTTCAAATGATTGTATGTGTGTGGTTTGTATTGTTTTATATAAGAAGGCCAATGGCTCTCAGTTTCTTTGGTGGGTATTGTGCAGCATGTATCAAACATCATAATGCAAGGAGCCTAATCTGCCCTCCTTCAGAAATCTAGGCTTGCAGGACAAAATTTCAGTTCTCTAGTTTTACATGGAGGTCCCCTGGCCTCATGGGATTCTGGGATTAAAAATCAAGACAAAGAGGAAGGAAAGCTACATAAATACCTCTTAAGAGTGTGTGTGGGGAGTGAGGCATCATTATTGGGAACTCAGTGTAGGGAGGGATGGAGCTGACAGGTATGACTTTCAAATATATGTTGATTGTCACAGAAATGTTCTCAGGACTTACCTTGCAGAATTTACTTCAAGCTTCTTGATGAATGAGAATTTGATGCTGGAGAAAAAGAGGGATGACTTCTGAAGACCTTAAAAACAGGTGTACTTAAACCACCCAGGTTGGGTCTGGTTCAATTGCTCAATGACTAAATCCTTACCTTGCAAATACTGGGACCTCATATGGGTACCAGTTCATGTCCTAGCTGCTACACTTCCCATTCAGCTTTCTACTTGTGGCCTGGGAAAGTAGCAAAGGATGGCCCATAGACTTGGGGTCCTGCATACACATGGGAGACCCGGAAGAAACTCCTGTCTTCTTCTTTTGGATCAGTTCAGCTCCAGCTGCTGTGGCCACTTAGGAACCAGTGGATGGAAGATCTTCCTGTCTTTCCTCTCTGTAAATCTGACCTGCTTTCCCAACAAAAATAAATACTTTTAAAAAAATCACCCAGGTTGGCTGGCTATCAGCTATGATTATTTGGAAGGAAAATACTCACTTAATTTGGGAGTGAAACAAGACAGAGACTTGCCCCTCAGAGTGGGTATGGGAAGGTGAGTTTTAGAGTAAGGATGAAGGCAGCCAATGAGGAGGTCTATGAGCTGTTTATGGAAGAGAGTGCTGTTTAGGGCAAGGGTTTAGGTTACTATTTATGGTTTATCATGAACTTGTCATGAACTTCCAAGGCCTCAGTCACCCCAAACTTAGACTTCCCAGAGACCAATGAAAAATGATGATCCAAGGGTAACAAGCACACACTCATTTATGAACATTTATTCATGAAATAAATGTTCAATGAAAACAAGCATTGGTCAATGAGACACCTCCTGTGTGCCAGGCATTGTGTTAGGTGCTAGGGACAGAAAAAGAAATAAGGATCCATTTTTTGCCTTGGAAAAACATCCATTGTCCAAAATTGTGTCATAGCAAGTAAAATCATTATCTGAGATACCGAGATCCCATATGGGTGTTGGTTGGCATCTCGGCAGTTCTATTTCTTTTCCTGCTCTGCTTGTGTACCTGGAAAAGCAGTGGAAGACGGGCCAGGTTCTTGGGCCCCTGTACCTACCTGGGAGATCTGGATGAAGCTTCTGGCTCCTGGCTTTGGCTTGGCTTGGCCCAGCTGCAATTATTGTGGATACTTGAGAATAAACCAGCAGATGGGAGACCTCTTTTTTTCTCTGGGACTATGCATTTTAAATAAATTAAATGAATATTTATTTTAAAAATGTAAAGGAAAAGACCCAGTTCAATGGGGGAAGCCCAGAAAACCAATATCTGGAAGTTACTGTGGCACATGCTGGTGGAGAGACATATCCAAGGAATTAAGGCACTCTGGGAGAGACTTAACACCTTAGGAAGATTTTGATTATTATTTCTGATCCATTATTCCCCACTTACAGCTACATCTTTTGCCCTATGACTTTGCTGTTTTTTCCCACAGAATATGAATTTCTAGATTTTTACTTTCTACTTGACCATGTGAGATATCTTGACAGCACAGTGCTAGTGCATAGAACTCCAGCAGGGTCTTGAAATGTAGCTGCATGACCGAACTTGCGCTCTGGTGCTTCAGATACTATCACAAGAAGAAATGTGCCTCAACTAGCCACTAGTCCCAGGAGGAAGGGAAGACACACTTTAAGTTCCCTTGGACCAATTGGACTTATGTATTTTAAAAACCAGAGTTACACAGAGAAAAAGAGAGAGAGAGAGAGAGAGAACTTTCAACCACTGGTTCACACCCCAAATAGTCACAGTGGCTGAACTAGGGCATAACAAAACCAAGAGCCAGAAACTTCATCATTTGTGTCTGCTGTGTGAGTGGCAGAGACCTAAGTACTTGAGCTGCTTTCCCAGGCACTTTAGTAGGGAGCTGGATTAGAAGTGGAGCAACTGGAACACAAACCTGTGTTTATATGGGATGCTGGCATTGTAGGTGGTGACTTAATCTGCTGTGGCCCAGTAACCAGTTAGATTTGTGGCTCAAGGTGAAGGTTAGCTATACAGAGGACTTCCAGCCTCCCTTGTCCCCACCACTTCAGGGAATTTCTGTCATAGCAAAGAACAGCAGAAGAAGTCGACAAACAAAAGCAGAGTTAGGCACATGCAATTTTTAAATGCTCACTCTCTGGAAGGCATTGTCTTAGATCCCTGAGATAAAGAGTAAAAAGAATAAGGTGTTGTATCTGAGTTTGACCAATTAATAATGGTATGAACTATAGCTACCATCATTAAGAATTTCCTGTAAGCCAGTCCCTCTGCCAAAAATGTGGCATTTTCTCATTCGGCCCTCCCAACAATCCTTCAATGAAGACCATTACCATCTCCATTTTCCAGATGAGAGATCTGAAGCTCAGAGGATGTTGTGACTTGCCTGGAGGCCAAAAAAAAAAAAAAAAAAACCAAACATACAGCAAGGAATTGAACCCCACTCTCTGCTTCCAAAGCTTCAAGTCTTAACTACTTAACTTCAGAGACATGAGGAAGAAGGTCCAAGTTGGCATGTATACACTACACTTTTTCATATATATATATATATATATGTATATATATATATATATATATACAGTAATGTAACTATAAATTAGGCACAGTAAGAGATTAACAACCATGATGAATAACAAAGTGGAGCAATTATGATGATATACTATTATAAATATAATGAAATTTTTGTGCTTTCAGGAGGCAGTTGGCCACTGGTAACTGAAGCCATGAAAAACAAAGCTGTGGCTAAAACTCACTGTGCATATACATTAACCAATGCTGCTTAGCTTTAGAAAACAGAACAACTGGCGCTGTGTGTGTTAATGCTCTCGCTTTGTCAGCTGGGGAGCTTCAATCACCTTGCTCCTTCCACTGTGTTATAATGGAGCCCGTAACATGTGGCTCACCCTGCCTGTAGTGTAAGGGAAAGCGTCAGACGATGCAGGGCTTTTGTTCTCACAAAGCAAACTCTTGATTGTTTCCTGACCAGCAGTTTCCCCAAACCACTGAGACGGTGAGGTGACAATGTTCAGCAGCAAGAACTACCGGAGACAGTCTGAACATGTCTGTTTATTGTAAAGCAAGCACAAAACTTATATAGACTAAGAAAGTAAAAGGCAAAAAGGCATCTCTTGACAGTCCCCCCATCCAACAATGACACTGTAATTAGCTATAAGGCATGTCTATCTCTCTGGACCCTCCAATCATGTACAACGTGTATGGCTGGCAGGTATGCTGCAGGTCACATACAACATGCTGCCTGGTAAGTAATGTGGCCTTGTCAGAGTTGCTTATCAAGGAAGTCTCAGCACAGTTCGTTCAAAGACAGAGAAGACAGACTGGGGTGCAGTCCACCACTCTTGCCTGTATGGCCAGTGGTCAAGCCAGGTTAAAACCTCAGTGAGCCTAGACCATTATCAGGGGCTTCCCCTGGGAACACGGTGTGCCACATACTTATGGCCTCCCACATAGGCAAAGCAGGCAGATCCAGGGGCCATCTCCCACAGCAATCTAGAATAGTTTTTGCCATCCTCCTTTCCTAAGCTTGATCGTCCCCCCATCTTTCCAGCTTGTCCAGGTGCTCAGATGCGTGTCATCAGCACCTATAGCAGGGGACCTATTGTCTTCTTACCCCATATTTGGACACACCTAAGTTTGCTATGCCTTTCTTTAATTTAGAAAAAGCATGCTTTGACATGCCCTCTCAGGAGAAACACATTTATTGGCCCCAGAGAGTTTTGCCCACAGTTCCCACTTTAGCCTCTCTTGGACTACTTCTTCATGATTAGAAATTCTCAGTATGCCCTGGGTTTGGGGCCTCTGTGAAGATGGTGGAAAAGCCTAGAGCATTTTGAAAGCAGTACTGCTGGGTGGGCCATTTTGGATCACTTAGCACCTTTTGTGGGAAGGGGTGTGGCCCCTACTTTGTGCCAACCCACACACCAGCCCCTGAGCCCACAGCAAAGAAAGCTAAGAGCCTCCACCAAAATATCATTTGGAGCACAAGACATAGGGACATGGAAGGTGTTCTCTGAAGGATCATCATGTGTGTGGTGTGCACTTGAGACCAACTGGATTACAAGGCCTTTGAAATGATGTCCCCTTTGAAAAATGGCAGCCTGCCCCAATCCCCAAGACTTCCCAGAATATTTACATGAGCGTGGGTTTTCTCAGAGTTCCTCCGAGGCAAGGCTCCCAGTCCCATTAACAGAAAAAATGTGGCCTGCACCACAGACTGCTGAATCTAGCTGTTCTCATGAAGAATAATTTAATATTAAAAGAAGCAGCCATTAAAGAACAACTCTACCTCCTGCTCTTTACCCCTTCCTTTCTGACCCATCTTGCTGCAAGAGGCAAGCCATGAATCCTATGATTGTGAAACTCAGGGGCCAACTTCATTGCTAACCCAGTAAAGTCAGGCAGCAAAGAAGAAAGAACAATACGACTCATTGGTTCATGTTACCTCATAAATCACGTGGACTTTTCCCATAGTCAGATGGTCATGACATGCTCTGGTTTCCAGTTAGGTTTACAAGAGTGTTCTCGACATGAGATGTGAACTGTGATGGACTGACTGGCACAGGACACGAAGAAACACAAACCACTTAGGAAACAAAATGTCAGGAGCTCGTTGACCCCAGGCAGGCTCTCTTCCCTGACAAGTGATTTGGATTCCCATTTGGGGATAGCTTAGGTCACTAATAGCTTTTCAGTGTCCTGATAAAATTGAGCGAGGGAGAAGGCACCCAAGTTGTTGGAGCCATCTTCCATGTGATTTTCTTCTTGGCAAAGGATTTTGGCTGGCTCAGCAAAACTTGTCCTGGCCTTCATGTAAGGGTCTGGGCCAAAAAGAAGAACAGAGCTAGTTAGAAAAGGAGAAAAGGAGAGGCATGGCCTCTAAACATGAGCTGAAAATGCCTGGTGGGGAGATCCTCTGGCCGAAGCCATGCCATCCACACCTCTGTGAGAATCCAATATTTGTTTCTCACAAGTGCTGTAAGGAACATTGAGGAAAGCACTCCAGTAGTTCTGCCAGGCTAAGTTGGTCCTAATCCTCACCTCATGCAAGGGAATTTGTGAGAGCAACATACTGTAAGGATGCCTTGGAAAAAGGGGAGGATTTCACGGATTTCACAGGTTCAGTTCCAGACTGAGTATTATAAGAAAGGAAGTCATATACATTTCTCTCTCTGCTGGTACATACTTAGAAGGGTTATTAAGAAACCTGTGAAAAATATATTTTGAATAAACTATTCATAGAGTTCAAAAGTTGTTTGCACCAAATAAATACATATTTTAAATCTACTTTCCATGAGCATTTTGAAGCACTCTCACAAAAATTATGGTTACTTATGCTGTGGTCTATTTTTCAAAGATCCATTCATTTATTTATTTAAAAGTCAGAGAGAAAGAAAGAGAGAGAGAACCAACAGGTGGTTGGCCACAATGGCCAAAGTTAGGTCAGTCTGAAGCAGAGTTAGAATTCTATTTGGGTCTTTTAGGTGGGTGACAGTGGCCTAAGCGGTTAGGTTGTCTTCCAGTGCTTTCCCAAGAGCAGCAGCAGGAAGTTGGATGGCTTGAACTTGAACTGGCACTCCAATATGGGATTCAGGTGACACAGGTGGTAGCTTAATCCACTGTGCCACAATAGCAGCTTCTGTTGGAGTGCAACAGAATTATGTCTGAAAAATACAACATGGATACCATCATCAAAAATATTTTATTAAGGTGTGTATTTAGACACCAATTAGGATACCTCATTCCACATCATTCACTGTGTTCCTGATTCCACTTTCCTGCTAATGCAGACTCTGAGAGGGAGCTATGATGGCTCAATTGGATTCCTGTTTCCCATGTGGGAGACTCGCATTGAGATCCTGACTCCTTGCTTCAGCCCAATCCAACCCAAGATGTATGTATCTGGAGAGTGAATCATTGAATGAAAGTTTTCTGTCTCTCTCTCACTATCTGTATCTTTCAAAGAAAGAAATTAAATTTAAAAATAAACCACCTTATTGCTTTTTAAAAAGTGCTAACAATCAGTAGAACTATTGGAAAAATGGGGTCAATGGACTTGATAGTTCTCAGCATTGCCCCAAATCTTCAGTGTTTAATAACCACTGCGTTGGTGGAGTGCAGAAACATGAGGTATGTCTATAATAAAAAAAAAAACAGGTTTTTTTTCTGTTTGTGGTGACTGCATTGGACACATGTTCACAAAACTCCCAGTTGAGAGATCTCTTTAAAATAAAGAAGCCGAAGAAGGAGACTTAGACGCACTGAGTGGCCTAGACTTAGCCAGGGGTTTATACCCCTCTGTGTCTCATCCTGGATCAGGATGTTTCACCAAATGCCTTTTTGCTTCTTTCTCTTGGCTTCCATAGGAAAAAAAATAAACACAGAAAGCCTGGTTTACCCCCTGCTGGGAAGCAATTAATAATGTGTCATAGGATTATGACAAACTCCGGACTTCAGACAAGGCCACTGTCATTTCTGCAGCTGTACATTTTGCAGAAGGCTTTTGTGGAGTGAAACATTTTCCTTGAACCAACTGATTGCTCCACATTTATGATTTTACGGTCAGTCAGGTAATCACCTGTGCACTGTTTCCAAAGACCTGAAACCGTGACGATAGTCTTTTAGGATGTGATTAGACGATAGTCTTTTTAGGATGTGTATGTGGTAGACTATGACCTCAAAAAATAAAGATGAATCAGGATGTTTTTAAACTCTGGACAAAGCACGAGGTTCTTTCCTCCTTTCTCTCCCTACCTCCTGACCACAGCTCTTTATTAACTTAAAACAAGGTTAAAATAAGCCCCAGACAGCCTTGAAGTGGATGAAAACCACACAGGGCCTGTAACTTATAGGGATGTGCCCTGGAGGAAGGGACAGTATCATCAACCTGGCCTTGGAGATGAGTCATGAGAAGATGGCATAATCCCCTACGTCTGCAGATATTTTTAGGCTTTCAAGTTTTGGGATTGAGGTCACCAGTAATGGTAGACTGTTGACTGAAAGCCTTTATCAGTTCCTGGTACAATGGGCATTTACAGAGGGCAGTATACCCACTGGCTATTGTCCTCAGTGCTCTAAGCCTGGCTCCGTACAGGCTTCTCTTGAGGTCAGAGAACCTTGCCCTACAATCTCTTCTAAAAAAAAAAATATGTTCTGCTTGCAGAGTCTTTTATGGGTAAGATTAATGCACCAGAAACAGACTCCTGTGGCCCCAGTGCCCTTACACAGATTCATCACTGGAACTATTCTCTTGTCATTTGTTTGCATGTGTAGGAAAAATGCAACAAGAAAAATCTGGAAGAGCCCATCTGTTTTCCTCCACTTCTGACTTCTGCATGGTCACTCAAAGGATAAGATCTATCTGCTTTGTAACTTTTACGGAGCCCACATGACTCCAACTGGGTTCAACGTTTCCCAGAGACACACGATTGGAAGAATGATATGTTCACTGGGAAGATTAACAGTTCTGTTTATGCAGTGTTTCTATGAGAAGGGAGCATCTTTTCTCTGCTGCACCACTGTAAATGACCATCATGTCACAGAAAATAAGCAAATGTTAATGGAGTTATGCACAGGCTTTGTCCTCCCTGTTGTTGCATAATCTAGAAAATGCACAACACTAGAATCCAGGCATGTTGTAGGTAAATGAAAGGAAATTTGACATACTCCTTTAGGGGCTTGTGTGTAACCCCTCAAACAACAAGATAAAAAGTATACTCATTTTTTTTTTTTTATTAGAACCAGGGTCTGTGCTCACTGGGCCCCAGAGATGTTTGGTTGCATGGTTGATCTGTATCTCCCCTGTTTACTTCTTTGAAACTGGAATGCTTCCATAAGCCAAGATGCTCCCACAGCTTTTCATTGGTGGGTGGGATTCTCTGAACCCTCACACATGTATTTTAAGTGGGGAAGGATTTAAGGAACATCCTTTTGCCTAACTAAAGTTGGCTTGTCTTACTTGTTTATAAGAGCCTCCAGGAAGTCACTTCTTCCTTACTGTTACAACCAGAAAATAACCTCCCTTAAGCTTTTTTCCATTGTCCAAGGTCAGATTATCTTGTCCTTGGTGGGATAAATCCAGGGTCAAGTGCTGCTAGTTCTCCACAGCTGGGTCTGGCTAACCTGTCAACTCCTCAAAGGCTGATTTCTGGAATCTGTAGCCTTTTTTGAATTTACTCTGCTCCCAAGGCCAAGTACAGGTTCTGGATTTAGGCAGAAGACGACAGACTCTTGATTTTTCCATCTTAGCTCAGCCACCACATCTTGGGCTCTTCCAGAACAAGTTGTTCAAATACTTTTCTGGCCCTCCATGATCACACAATGATAACCATCTTAGCTACTGAAGAGAGAAATCTTTCCTGATCCCAACATGAAACCAACCATTTCAAGAGCAAAACCAAAAGCATATGAAGTCATCAAGACTTTAATGACTTTATATTCAGAGAATATTCTTGGTTAAAATACTCCTAAAGGGAAAGGGTAACAGGTATCAATCCATGCCACTCTTGCAGCTGTATCATCTGTTTCCTAATTTAAGAAACAGCTGTCATTGAGGTAGCCTAGAATAGTCTCTTCTGCCAAGGTAGCCTGCTTTTGACAAAGGACATTGGAGTGGAGGTTGGAGAAGGCAGTGGGATATCATTCTGCCTTAAAGGGAAAAGCAATTCTGACAATCTACAATATGGTTGAACCCGGAGGACATCACACTAAATGTAACAAACTATATACAGAAGGACAAACATGGTAGGATTGCACCTAAATGAGATATCTAGAGTAGTCACACTCATAGGGACAAGGAATAGAGTAGTGGTTGTCACGACAGAGGGGAGGAGGAAATGAAGAGCTGTGGTTGAGTGGAGCTTCAGTCTTGCAAGGTAAAAAGAGTCCCAGAGACTAGTAGCACATGATGTAAATGTAGTTAATGTTATTGAACATGACACTTAAAAAAGTTAAAATGATAGAGTCTGTGTCATGTATACTTCACCAAAATAAAATGTTTTTTAAATAAAAATAAATAAAGTAACGTAGGGATGGGTGTTTGGCCTAGAAGTTTAAGGCACAGGTTGGTATGTTTGTGTCACATGTTGGAGTGCTTAGTCCTAGCTGTCCACTCCTGAGTTCAGTTTCCTGCTAATGCAAACCCTGGGGTGCAGTAAGTGATGGTTCCACCCCTCACACATGGGAGACCTGGATTGAGTTTCCGGCTCTTGGTTTTGATGCCTCTGCTATTGCAGGATAGAATCAATGAGTGGAAGTTCTCTGTGCCTCTCAACCTCTGTAATAAATAGATAAACATGATAAACTTTTTAAAATAAGCACAGGGTATTAGTATCCAGGAGGAGCTTTCTTTGGAATTTTCTCAGGCCACAGTGTCCTGCAAACGTGTGTTCAGGACAGGCAAGTGCCTGGGGTCAGAGCGACATGCTCAGCGTGCTGTCAGCGCAGCAAAAAAAAAAAAAAAAAAAAAAGAAAAAAGAAAAAAGATGTTTCTGAAGAGAAAATCAATCTGTCTTCATCTCTGAATTCCCTAAACATTCTTTGGTGCCATAACAGCCAAGAACTTTCTTCTTCTAGTGGAGAAAAAGACTGAAGGTCCGCAGTAGGCTCCTTTTGCTTGCCTACCAACTGTGTGCTGGTTTTTGGACCTGCTGGAAGCATCTACAGAACTAGAAGGACAATTTTCCCCCACAACTTTGTGAGGATAAAGCCCCCAAATAGATGCCTTCTGACTTAGTTGATAACTAGATTGAGCTCCTGATTTTCCTTTGCAGAGGTTGAGGTGAAGGTATTATGGAATTCTTTGAAACTCCTGAAAAACAGCCTAAAATATCTTTTATTACTCTCCTTTCTGTATCATTTCCTTTGTTTCCATCCAATGAGAATCAATTACGGAATGTGTTAAAGGTTCCTCAGCACCTCACCCACAAAAAAAAAAAAAAAAAAAAAGACGAAACTCTATTAATTTCTAAGGAAAAGGAAAACCAAAGCAAAAGATTCCAGAGTAAGCCAAACTCTTGAAGGCCCTCTGGGAGGTGTATTGGGGGTGAAGCTGAATACTTTCAGTTTTTTCCATTACCACCTTTCTAAGTTCAGGGGTAAATGATTCTATAATGGTGTGACATACACAACAAATTAAGTCTTTCCCATGGTTTGTCTGAATGGTAAAGATACACTGGAACTTTTGACAAAGCTTTACATAATCCTAAGGAACAACAACCAAAAGGAAAAAAAAAAGATACAAACACAAATAGTGGTATAAGGTTTACAAAATATTCTTTTGATCCCAGTTGGAGTGTTTCCAAGGCTTTCAGCCTGTATTCTACTTGGTGGGCTGAGTTGAGATTTGCCCAAACTGTCAAGTGCTTGCTTAACTCTCTCATTTCCATGTTTTAATGAAGCCTACCATGCAGGCCCTTAACTAAATACAAGACATCTTTGAGTGAACTTGACAAAAGAGGTTTCTCTGGGAAGATGTATTACTCCTGCAGGTTCATGTCTTAAGAAGCAGAGAATCCTCCAGTTCATTTTCTACTTAATCCCCCCCAGGCAGGCACTATAGTACAGTAGACCAGCTGCCCCACTGTATTTGGTGGTTCTGCCCATCACCCAAGGCATTTCAAACTAACTTCAGTTGTGTGTTATCAAGAACACACATGCTACGTTTCTTCTACCTGTCTAGGGCCTTAGCTTTCAGGTCTGGTTTCTGGACTGAAGAAATTCCTCTTCACTGATTAACTGCCATGAAGAATGACATACCAGGACTCCATGCCTACAAAGCTTTACTTGGAATTGACTTTTGGCCTAGCAGTTTAGATACTGGTAAGATGCCCACATCCCATATTGGCAAACAGTGCCTGTGTTCAAGCCCTGGGTCTTGGTTTCAGCCTCCTGCTACTGCAGACCATTGGAGGTAGTAGATAATTGTTCAAGCGGACCCATTTCTGCCACCCAATTGAGAGACCTCAATTCAGTTCTTGGTTTCCAGTTTTGGCCTGGCTTAGCCCAAGCCATTGCGGGCATTTTGGGGAATGAATGAACAAATGATGCCTGTCTCTCTCATCTCTCTTTTATTCTCTCTCTCTCTCTCTTTCTCTGCCTCTTAAATAATGGAAGGAAGGAGAAGAGGGAGGAGAGAACAGACTTTCTTGTCAGCCTACCAGGATTTCTTAATGTAGTATAATGACTGCATTATTTTTGCAATAACAGTGTATTTGGAGTCATACAAGGGTGGCTCCTACATGAAGAGAAAAAATTTTAAACAGGTTTAATGGCCAGTTGATAAGAAATAGTTGAACTCAGCTTGGACTTCTAAAGGGCAGGTCCCCTTTCAAGGATCTGGCTTTTCAGCTAAACAGAATCACGGTAAGTCTGCATGGATTTCTCGTGTTGATTGTCATCCAAATTTACAAAGTGCAGAAATATGTTATTTTTGAACAAAACAGATAAGCTCTGTGTCTAGGATCAACAGGCTGATTTTCAGCAAAACACACACCCTGCTGGGTTCTGCTGTACATAGCCGGCACATATTTTGGGTAGACCATGTTATGTAAGCCAAGGGTGGTTTCCTCATACAATAGTCCCTTGCACTTGAAAGGCTTGTGCCTTAAGTGTACATTTATTGATGTTGATGTGATATTTAGGGTAATCTCCCCTTGCGCAAGCTTCCCTAGGATTAAAAAAAAACATAAAGGACAAAAGTAGCCCATAATTTAACAATTTGATCAACAACACAGACAATGAATTTTAAACTTGCTAACAGGCTGGGCTGGAAAATATTCTCAATATGATTAGGTTTCCAGGTTAATCTACATCTCGCATGCCAAAAACACCATCCATGATGTATGTTATTATGTTGGAATATTTTTAGCAGAAAAATTGTAGTTGGAACGTTATTAAGAGAAATCACATCTATTTGGGTGGAAACAAAGCTTTTACAAAATGAATTGCTAAG
Organism: Ochotona princeps; assembly: GCF_030435755.1. Lineage (NCBI taxonomy): Eukaryota > Metazoa > Chordata > Mammalia > Lagomorpha > Ochotonidae > Ochotona > Ochotona princeps. The sequence goes on from NC_080865.1 coordinate 12,021,356, forward strand.
GAGAAAAATGTTAAATACAAGTCTTGCTAAGGTTTAGGATAAAAACAGACTTGGAAACATCTGAAAAGGTCAAGGGTGATGGTGGGGGTTTCCAGGTTTAGTTAAAGGGGCTTAGAGGGTAATGACAATGATTTTCTGTTTTGCTTTCTTATTCTGTCCTGCTCTGATGAAGGCATGATTGGTATGAAGGTGGAATTTGGGGCTCAAATATGAGAAAGAGAGAAAGCAATTAGGACAGAGGTGGGTGGATGGACAAAGACTGTGCAAGGTGCCAAACGAGACACAGCTCAGAGCAACAAAGCAGAAGAGCAACAGGGCCACATGTGAATGGGAAAGTCCATAATCTCAAAGGTAAGAAGGGAGGTAAGCAGAGGCCCCAACACCTGTTAATGCCACCTGCTCCTTTTCCCCCAAGTACCTGGGGGTGGGCAAGCAAAGGAAAACTTAAGGAATAACTAGCTGCTTGCTCATTATGTTCACGGTATTCTTGATGCAAGTGTTTATGGTTGGGAAAAATCTTTCGTTTTTCTTGATTGAGCAAATCAGTGAGTAGAAGATACCCAGAGCAGCAACTTGTCAGCAGTGGTTACGTTTATTGAACTCTGATGATGAGCCGACCCCTTAGCTATGTGCCAAATGACACTCTACCTTCCCCCACCTGCCATTTCCTCCTTGCTTGCATCCATGCTAAGAGCTCAGTATTAATTCTCCCTACTGTGCCAGAGAGTGACTTGAGACACAGAGAAAAGACAAGGCTGACCTCAACGTGACAGATCTTGTAAGTGAAGGGACTGAGTTCAAATTTGGATGTTCCCATCCCAAGCAATGTTGTACAACAGTGCTTCAACACCCCGCCCCTTGTTTTTGAAACTGAAATTAAAATGTAAGTTTATTTTTGGTGCAAAAAGATTGAAATGCAAGTAATGCACTTCAAAAAGTGCATTACTTTGGTGCAAAGGCCTTTGGTGCAAAGGCTTAGTGGATAAATCCTTACCTTGCATGTGCCAGGGTCCCATATGGGCACCAGTTCGTGACCCAGCTGTTCCACTTCCCATCCAGCTCCCTGCTTGTGACCTGGGAAAGCAGTAGAGGATGGCCCAAAGCTTTGGGACCCTGCATCCACCTGGGAGACCCAGAAGAAGCTCCTGGCTCCTGGTTTTGGATCGGCTCAGCTCCAGCTGTTGCAGCCGGTTGCAGAGTAAACCAATCATTGGAGAATCTTTCTGTCTCTCCTTCTCTCTGTAAATGTGCCTTTCCAATAAATAAATAAAGAAATAAATACATCTTTTTGAAAAATATCCATAGAAACTGCATTATGGAAAAGCTTTGCATGAATTTCAAAATATTTGTACCAAAAAAGCCATACTTCAAAATGTAGTTATTTAGCTGGTTGGGAGAGACACAAAGGAAGCGCCTGTCTTCTGGTTCACTTCTGAAATGTCTGCACCAACTATTACTGGTCTGTGGGCGGGTGCAGGAATCTGGAACTGAGATATCAACCCAGCACTTGATGTGGGTGGCAGGAACCCAGTTAACTAGACCCTCACCATTGCATCCTGGGATCTTCCTCCACAGGAAGCTGAGGTCAGGAGCCAGAGCCAAAGATTGAACCCAGGTACTCCTTTTTGGAATCCAGACATCTTCACTAGCATCTTGGCAACTAGACTGAACACCCAGTGCAGCTTACCCTGGAAGTCCATGTTTCCACATACTTTCTGAAGTGTCCTCCTACAGTCCTTGTGGAAATAAATGCTAGAGCTAGTAAATGATTTATCATTAACATGGTAAGACAAATGAGCACATTTCAAACAGCCTCAGTGTTTGAGGAGTGGAATTTAAGATGCAGCCCTCACTATTTTCGCTCCCTTCTTCCCTGTTTCAACCAATATGCAAACATTTAGTCACCTCCTGCTCTGTACCAGGCTCTGAGATAAACAGCAGGGGTATAATGGTGATGGAGAGCCAGGCCCTGCCCTCAAGGACAAAGCATTAGACTTGTTGAAATTTTTTTTTTTATTTAAAGACAGGAGCCCAAGAGTTGTACGAGGGAATCCCCGCTGGCTTCTGGGTTAGGGACCAAGGAAGACTTGCACACTGGCCTGGTGCATGGGGGGGGGGGGGGGCGGGGATTAGCTGAATGAAGATGAACGGGATAAAGTGTATGAGTTAGCGGAGCCAGTGTGAGCTAAGCCCAGGAGACAATGTGAGCCAGGCTCGGAGGACTGGTGTGTTCTTTTGCTTCCGAAACAGAAGCCAGTCAGTTTCCTAACCTCCCATGGCAAGCCTCATTCAGTGGGGCTTCCGTTAGAGGAAGGAAGAGTCATGCTCGGTGGTAACCTGAAGGTGGCTTTGTGCTCAGGGAGCTCAAATCAGGAACTTGGAATTCACTACAGAAGAGCATTTCTAACAGGGACATTGACAGCTGCAACGTATCAGGGTTTTGTAACTCCTGGAAAGCTGGTTGCCTAACGTTCACCAACACACTCTGGTCCCCAGTTTCAGAAGACGCTCCATGCAGGCACATTTCTGTCTTGGGATGTAGCTTTAATTCTGCTTCTCATCTGGACCTGGACACATTGTGCCTGATCCTCTGTATCACCCATGAGCCACTGCTCACTGAGCAAACAGTGAGCTGCAGATGGGAGACGAGTAACTGAAGCTAGTGCTGCTATGGTCGGTTTCTCACCGTGGTCTCCTATGACTGCAGATCTTGTCACATTCACATGTGCTAGCATCCTGTGAGTTTTCCCACTTTCACAGCTTTTAAAGTCAAACATATGTTAAAAACACCACCAACTGTTTTCCTTAGACGTTAATGCTCATTAACACACACCTAGACTCCCGCGGTTCCATTTTCACACCTGTAATTTGATTTACAGGAATAAATCTTTGCTTGTACCTACTTGAAGCCATCCGCAGGAAACCAACATTTCCCTTTCCAAAGCAGACTCCTGCTACACACAGCAACCTGCATGAGATTGCATTATAGATGAATTAACACCTTCAAAATCCACCTTGTCGAAGTGACCCAGTTTCCGTGGTAAAGGCTATGATCTTATACGAAATAAGAACTAGAGCGGAGGTGAGCTCGGGTTAGCACATGACACTTTGTCATTTTCAGTCATCTGACCTCCCTTCCCCCTACTCCACCCTTGCTTTATTGATCTGCTGCGGATTTATACACCCAGTGCACATTGGGCAAATTCCCTTGTGGGTTCTGAATGGTGTCTCTCATTGTCGCTGGAAGGGAAGGTAGCAAAGATAGATGAAGTCCGATCCTCACAGTGAGGGCTGAGTGCGCGTGAGGCAGATTTGGAGGACACTGACTCCATCTGAGTGCGAGAGGAGAAAATTCATTCCAGCTCACGGCAGGTTGGGAGTTTATTTGTTTTGGCATTTAATGTGAATTAGCATCTTAAAATTTTACCCATATGCTTTTTCAGCAAGATGAGGAATTTTTGTTCTAGAAATCAGACCAAATATTTTTGAGTTATATGAATATCTAAACCTTTGCCCCAACATTGTACATTTAGATGTGGATGCCTTGATGTACAAGTACTAAAATATCCTCTAAAAATGAGTTGAAATGAAGCAAAGCTGCACCCGTCTAAGATCCTATCAAGGAAATAAAAGATGCAACAGAGAGAAGTGTTGGATTACCCAGCTAATCTGATGGGATAAGACTTCCTCCTCTGAATCTACTGTTTTTATTCCTAATTAAATTTTTTGTCTGTGATCACCAAGCCAATATTAAAACTAATACAGAACCAGTGTTAATATCATTAGTAAACAAAGCAATGGGATTTCTTTTGAAAAGGAAAAGTAAATAAAGACTACATAAATCAACTTTCTAAATGTTCCGACTACTTGACTGTCTCCATTACACCCGTACCTTTTTCCATTTCCAATTTCAAAGACAATCCAGGATAGTTGAAAAAGTATGCACTTGGGTGAAACCCCAGCCTCACTGCTTTCTGATTCTTGTGACATTGAGCATCGCACTAAGGCTCTCCATGTCTTAGTTCCCTGTTCTATAGAATTTGGAGTAATAATGTCAATCATTAGAATTGCTGCAAGAACCCAGAGAATGCAATGCGCAGTATCTAATTTTGAGCAGTATAGATTTAAAGTTTTGTCCCTTATGTTCATATAAGAACTTTTCATTCTTAATACAGAAATACTGTTAGGAATCATGATTGTAGGGGCAAGTATTGTGGAATAGAGTGTTAAGCTGTCACTTGTGATGCTGCTATCTCATATCGGAGGTCTGGCTCCTGTCTCGGCTGCTCCACTTCTAATCCAGCTCCATGCTAATGGCCTGGGAAAGCAGCAGAGGATGGCCCAAGTGCTTTTGTGCCTGTAAAATTGTGGGTGACCTGAATGCGGTTTCTGGCTCCTGGTCCTTGCCACCACTTGGGGAGTGAATCAGCAGATGGTAGATCTATCTCTTTCTCCCCCCTCCCCATAACTGCCTATCAAATACACAAATAAATCTTTGAAAATTTTAAATAAATAACTGTGTACAAGTGGTTGTGGGATGAGGGAGGAAGTTGAATCAGAGTACTCATTACCAGATATCCAAACCTGTCTTCCTTGATTATAAAACACATTAGGAAAACCAAGCCATGAATCTCGAAATCTGTTTTTGAAGGCTTTTCTATTCAGTGTATTTTGCAAACAGCCTCTCCCTTCCCTTCTTTACTGTTTCATTTCTTAATTTTTTCTTCTTTTCTATTCCTTCATTCCCTACTTACTTCCTCCTGTAAGAGTAAGAGATATAGCAGAAGTACTATTCTCAGTTATCCCAATATTTAACCACTTAAAATTTTCAGATTGTCTATGCTACAATTCCGTGTGTTAAACATGAAAGTCCCAGCAAAAAATAACCTTCAGCATTGAATGTGTTTTTTTCCCATTAATCACCCATGACTAGACATGATTATATCTTTGATCACCATAGAGTTTTCTCATTTACACCTTCCATTTGAGATTGGCTTGCAGCTTGAAGAAAATATTGCAGGTAACTCTCATTTTATGTAAAAAGATGGTCACAAAAATCATCAACATCTCCATAGCTGGAAACATTGTCAGTACCCTGGAATTCTCAAGGAGCCACTCCCATCATGTCTTTCTCAAAATCAAATTGAAAATGACTTAAGAGCCAGATGGGCAAGAAGGGACCTGGCATGTTCTACTTATGTTAATTGTCCCACACACCCCATCAGTTGCTCAGTCTGCCCTCTTGGACACATGAAGGCAACTGTCTGCTTGGCATCCTTCCTGACCAACCCCAAAGTCCCCTGAGGACCCTGACCCTTCCATCTGCCTGTTGGGCCCTCCCTGCTTGCTCCACCCCACCCCAGCCAGATGGGGATCAGACATCTACCCCAGCATAACTTGAAAACATTGCTCTACTTCCCATCCTGCAAGTTTTATCTTGGGGACAGAGACATGTCCTCTTTAACCCTAAAAACAGAAAGAAATGGTCATTTTGCTACTTCTAACTCATGGTGTATGTGTCTTTGCTTAGTGCTGGAAGGATGCCAACTCAGCAAGTGTTGAGGAGGCCTTGGCTTGATGCAGGTGCGAGGATATTAATAGTCACACATGTCTCTAATGACTCAAAAAATTCTAAATTATTTTAAAATAAATACAACTTGTTTGTTAGTTACCATCTATCACTAAGGGTCCTTTAGAAACAGAGGGTACAGTCAAGGACTGATTTAAGAGGAAAGACCCTTTATAGAATTGTGCACAGGACTAAAGAAATCTGCCAAGTTGTTGATGTACCTCAGGGAATATAAAAAGTAGAACACCATTACCAACCGAGATTCAAAGGCCAGGAGAAGGACAGTGTGACTGGAACCCCACAGAGGTATAACTGTGGGGGAAGGATCACCTACAGGAAAGGGAAAATTGCTGCTTGTAAGCAGATAGAGATAGGATGCATTTCTGGACCTCGGTCTTAGAACATTCAGATTTCCTTCAGTGCCTGAAACTGGCCTAACCCAGGCAAGCACCTAGAGATCTGGTTAGGCCAGTCAATGCAGCCGGCAGGGGTCAGCCCTAAGGCAGGAGGAAGAAAGGAGAAAGTGGGACTGATAGTGTGTGAGAGTAACCTGAGACACAGCCAGAAGAGTTTTGAATGCCATTGTGAATACAAAATACATGAAAGGATGGAGTGAGGATTAAGGAAAACAAAGGAGGTTTCTGGTTAGCACAAAAGAGAAGCAGTGAAGGGAAGAAAACAGAGCTCAATGGAAATCAGAATTTGACTAATTCAGAGACATTGATTTAACAAGCGGGAAGCATTCTGTTCAGTTTGTAATCCTGAAGATTGCTAGTAGAAGGATCTGCAGAAAATCACTCCCCTCATTTGTGCTGTAGTATCAACTCTTCCCAAGCAGGTTGAGGTTAGTGGCTATGTATATTGACAGGTTTCTCAGTCCGAAAAGGGGACCCAAGATGTAGAAGTGAAGTCCACATTGCTATGACAGCCCAGGCTGTTTGTGAGGAAGGTGTTCTCTGGTGCCCACCTCGGGGGGACTCTGAGTCTCTCCACAGTGTCCCCTTCAGTTTCCAAGTGTCCCAGCAAGGCCTATGCTTTTTGTTTGCCCTGGAACATCAGCTGCAGAGAGAAAAGTGTAAACACTTAAGCCATGGCAATGAAAGATGCAGATTGAAACATATCCAGATGAATTTCAGATTTTAAGCCTCCAAATGAAGATTAAATCAAAAGAAGCCTTTTTAGGCACTGCCTTCTGGGCCAATTTATGAGCCACACAAAGAAACTTCTCTTTTTATTTCATGTTTACTAAGACTGAGACTAAAAACAGTATTATCAAACTTGATCATCCATCTCACATATCTTATTGACTTTCAAATTGTTTGGTTTTTATTTTTTGCTTTTTTGCTTTTTTAAGATTTATTTATTTGAAAGTCAGAGTTACAGAGAAAGAAGGAGAGGCAGAAAGAGGGATTTTCTACCCACTAATCCACCACTCTCAATCCAAGTGGCCTCAAAATGACCAGGGTTTGGGGAGATCAAAGCCAGGAACCACGGGCCCAAAAACTGGAGCCATCTTCTGACACTTTTTGGAGGGCACTAGCAGACAGCTGAATGAGAAGTGGAGCTACTAGAATGTGAACCAACACCCATGTAAGATAATAGGCATCAGAGTTTGTAACTTTGTCCATTATATCATTCTGATTGACTCTTAACTCTTCCCATTACTCAAATCTACTCATAAAGACAAAGATATGATCATCACTTTGGGTTGAGGCGAGGTTGGGAGAGTATAGGGAATACATCCAAAGCACTAAAAGTAACTATTAAAAAGAATGTAAAAAAATGATTCCAGCATAGTGGCCTTGCCTGCACCAGGATCCGTATGAACACCAGTTTGTGTCCCAGCTGCCCCACTTTCCTTCCAGCTCTGTGCTTGTGGCCTAGGAAAGGGTTAGAGGAGGGCCCAAAGCCTTGAGACCATGCACCCACCTGGGAGACCTGGAAGAAGCTCCTGGCTCCTGGCTTCAGATTGGCTCAGCTCCATGTGGGAAGTGAAGGAGTGGACAAAAGATCTTGCTTTCTGTCTCTCCTTCTCTCTGTAAATCTGCCTTTGCAATAAAACTAAAATAAATCTTTAACAAACATTGGAAAAATATTTTGAGTATTTGTGTTTTGAGCTCTTATATGTTTATCTAATTTAATTTTTAGCCTCTAATTTTGCTGACCAGCTAAAGGATCTGTGTGAATTCACCTCTATAATCTTCCCACAATGGTGTCTGCCTCCTAGGAATGACCCCTCTCGACTGGGCTGGACTGAACAACTTACTTCTAATAAGCAAAACACAGCAAGGATGATAAGACATCACTTCTCAGAACAAGTTACCAAAACACTGGCTTCTTTTTTTGCTTGTGATCTTTTACATGTGGTCTGTCTCCTAGAGCCATCACTCTTGAGGAAGCAAGCTTTCATGTGCTAAACTGCCCTCTGGAAATGCCCACTGCACCATGAACTCAGAGAGGCCTTCAGTCAACAGCCAGTGATTACTAGTGACCTTCAATCCCAAAACTTGAGAGGTTCTGAATTTTGTTAACAATCTAGTCAGTGAGCTTGCTTGGAAGTTGATTTTCTTCAGTCTGTTTTAGAAAATCTTGGCATGTGAGAACTAGCAGCCAAAGGTGGGAGATACTGCCAGACTGGGAAACAAAAACAAACCCCAAAATGGGAAAGATCCACTATTGCATAGAATTTAATTGATTGGGGCAATTTGTGGACAGTAGTGTCTCAATACTGGTATTATGGCACAGTAGGTTAAGCCACCAAGTAACAATGCTGACCTCCCCTGTGAGCACCAGTTTGAATTCCAGCTGCTCCACTTCTAAGTCAGCTGTCTGCTAATGTGCCTGGAAATGCAGTGGAAGATGGCCCAAGTACTCAGGTACCTGCCATCCATGAGGTATAACTGGATGGAGTTCCAGGCTCCTGGCTTCAGCCTGGCGCAGCACAGGCAATGTTTCCCATTTGGAGTAGTGAACAAGCAGGTGCCAACTCTCTCTCTCTCTCTTTTTTTCTCTTTCTCTCTCTTCCTCTACTAACTCTTTCAAGTAAGTAAATAACGCTTGAAAAAAAAAATCAGAAGTGTGATCTCAGGTGGCCATAAGATATGCGAATTTCTTTGCTCCCAGTCAGTGAAAGGAATGTATGTTAAGTTTGACAATGGTGGTTTACAAATAACCTAAGTATACCAGCACTTTCTCAAGAAGTATTAGTAGTTCACACATTGGATAAGGGACATTCCAGGGTTGACTTGACATCCAGCCTAGTGGGTTACCTGACTTAGTTTATTCTGCAAGCTTTGGGATGACCAGCAGGGTTACCTATAAGTCAAGAAGGCAGTGAGCAGCAAAATGGCTGTGACTCAGGTCAAGCTAATTTCTGCACATGCTGTCAGATAGCAACTACAACCCTGACCAACATCTCGAGTGCTGTTATGTTAGACATCTGAGTCAGAGAAGTCAATTAAACTATACCCAAATTTCTGACCCATGGAAAGTAGATCATAAATGCTGCTTTAAGTCACTAAGTTTTGGACTAATTTTTCAAGTAGCAGTTAATTAATACAAGATGTCTGGTATGGCGTGATCAAAGAAAGAAATACTGTTTTCCTACTGTAACAAGCATTATTAACACGTATCTATATAAAATTTAAAGTAATAAGATTTTTATTCAAGACTATTATTAAAGATTTTAATGTAACTGAATAAATCAAAGACATAAACTGATCAGTGTGAACAATTCTTCCATAATGCCCATCGTTATTATGATAGAATGTCAACATTCACGTTTGGGTAAAAAACTGACTTGGATTCTTTATTTCTATCTTTTGACAATTTTTCTTTTTCTTTATATGAGGATCAGATGGAGAGATGGAGACACCAACACAGGCGCTTTTCTGTCCATTGTTTCACCCCTAAATGCCCATAATAGCCAGACCAGGGCTGAGATCAGAGCCAGAAATCGAGAACTTACTTCAACTCTCCCACACAAGTGGCAGGACCCCAATCACTTCATCTATCACCACAGCCTCCCAGGATCTACGGTAGCAGGCAGCTAGAGTCGGGAGCTAGAGCCAAGGATTGAACCCAAGCACTCCAAGGTGAGATGCAGGCATCTTAACTAGCATCTTAACCACTGCGCAATTTTTACCACCTTCCTCTTATAATGCTTTTAAAAAATCTACTTTCACCACAATAATATACTGGAAATGCTTCCAGAGAGGATATTAATTAAGGCAATCACATAAACAGTATCGCATCTCTGTATAAGTCCTATTTCATGCTTGACTTCATTTCATACACTTTGAAGACAGACTTTTTTTCCCCAGGAGTATCTCTAAACCTGGATCACTACTGAGAGATGACCAGGTTGGCCTGTGGCCAGTAGCTTGTTTATAGGAACCTTTTCCCTGCCTCTCTGGCCAGCAAGTTCATCCCAACTAGAGCTGTCTGGTCAGGGAGGCAGCTGGATAAAGTCATGACTTCAGTTTAGGCTTGAAAAAGCCCATGACTGTTTCTCACAGGTTTAGTGAATGACTGCCCAAGGAAGGGCAGTTTTGCCATCTGAAGGTGATGTAGTTCATGGGCTAAGGCTTGGGAGAAAGATACATGTTGAACATCTTTTTCCCCTCCCTTTCTTTCACCAATGGTTCATTATTAAACTGGATTGTTAATGATGGACTGATTTCCTTGCAGGTCTTAGTGTTTGCCAAAAACACCCAATTTATAAATGCAAACCAAGCTAAATTTACATTCTGTGTAGATGTGCTGAGAGATCACATATGAAAAAAGAAATTATTGACATGAGACTCCTGTGTTTAATCCACAGCTAGAGAGTAGAGCTTGTGCTAATGTTTCCATTACAACCGGTAGTTCTAAGGATCGGAATGAGATCAAGGAAGAGAATACCCTGCGGGAGTCCGGCCATCTCTGAGAAAGGATTGCTTGGTGATTTTTCCTGACTCAAACTTGGATGCTCATCCTCAAGCTAGTAAGAATAAAGATCAGGTTTCCAGAAGACTCAATAGATTTTGAGTGAGAGATGAAATTCCTGATTTCTGTTGATGTAAGCCTGGTGATTTGCATTTCTGGCAGTCAATTGCCTTGCCAAGCCTTCTGGGCCTACCACTGTGGGAAACTTCCACAGTCTTCTCTTGAATCTCTTAGATGAGAACTTTTGAGAAGAACTAGAAGGTCTGTTTTACTAGGAGAACTTAAAGACTGTTGTGAAATCATTTGAGGCTGTGTCAGGGTAATAAAATCTTTCTGGGATTTGGAGACAGCTCTGTGATGTGTGAATGGAGATGAAGAGGGACCCTCAACAAGATCCTACCTGATTCGGATCCCTGACACCAATTCAGCTTTTTTGTGGGATGGCTCGCCAGTGTGCCTCCTCTAAGACAACCAGTAGGCCACGTCTTCAAGAGTCAGAAATCTGCTTGAATAGTAAATCTTACTGATGGTGTGTGTTTTCTGATATACATGAGGGCAAAGGGGAAGCATGTCAATCACAGTTGCAGGGTTTAAATATCATTGCCCAAGGGCCAGTGGGAAAGTAGTTAGATTTATGTTCCCAATTGCTTTTCTTTCCATTTTTTGCTTATTTATTAGAAAAATAGAGAGGTAGAGAGATAAAAAGAAAGAGAGAGCTCCTACCTGCTGATTTATACCCTAAATGCAACATCATCTAAGGCTGGGCCAGGCCAAAGCCAGGAGCTAGGCCAAAGCCTGGAACTCAAACTGTATCTCCCACTTGGGTGGCAGGGACACAAGTAATTGAACTATCACCTGTTGCCTTTCCAGGCTCATATTAACAGAAATCTGGAAGTAAAAGTGCTGCTAGGACTTCAGCATAACCACTTGGATATGAGATTTGGGCACCCCAACTGGCATTTAACAGCTAGGCCTAACACTCTCCTATGCCCCTAATTCTTAATGCTCTTCTTATACCTTTACCATGTGACTTTGCAATGCCCCTTGAGAGAGTAAACAGATTGTATTCCCTGGACTCACTGACTTTGATCTTAGCCATGTGACTTGCTTCAGTCAAAGCAGTATAGAAAAAAGTGAAGGAGTGATAGTACCTGGCTGAGGCTTTAGGAGCTACTGTTTCCACTCACTCCTCTCTCTGTAGTTTTGACATTAGTCATGAAAAAAACATGCCTAGGTAACTAACCGCTGCTCACAGAGCAAAGAGGCATATGGGACAAGCCTGAATCCAATTTGAACTTTGGGGCTAAGCCCAGCTGTGCCCAAATGAGCTGTATGTAGCTGATTTTCAGATCCCTGAGCTAGAAATAACTGATAATCGTTCGAAGCCACCAAGTGTTATGAGTATGTTTTATTGTACAGAATCCTGACTAATATATCTGGGACCCTCCCTCTTCTCACACTCAAATAAAACATTCAATAAAGGATTTAAGTTGTGATCTACTTCTGTTGTCTCATAATTACACCAAAGCCTTCCCAGTGAGATGGCAAAACTCTAAAGTGCAAGAGTTAGGTGGCAGAGTCAGGACCTAAGTCTAGACTCCTAGATTCTCATGCCATGATGAAATAAATTCCTGATTTCCACTTAGGAAACATCCCTTAATCAAGGAATCATGTGTCAATTCTGTACAAACATTGGGCATAACAATGTTGTGAAACTTAACCAAGATGACCTATGGAGAGATAAAACAAAAGTGTATCATAATGAATGCAGGCTAGTGACAGGAATTCTGTCTAGAACATTTTCTCACCAGATCAGACTAGAGAAAGAGGTAGAGTAAGAGAGAGACAGAGTGAAACAGAGACACAGAATGTGTACTCCCATTCACTGATTCACTCTTTAATTGTAGCTTAGTTCAGGGCAAAAGGTAGAGGCCAGGAATGCTCTCCAGGACTCCCATATATGTGGCAGAGACCCATTTAAAATTTGTGAAATTTATTTTTAATATTGTTTACATAGTTGAGAGGGATGCAAGCCTATCTAGACACCTCTGATTAGTCTGAGGCTGCAGAGGGTCAAGATGTAAAGAAAGGTAGATAAGACAAATGTTTCAGTTCTTCTTTTTCCTCCTGTGTCCTTGGGGAGAGAGGAGGAGAGTGGCTGCTCCTTCAAACTACATCAGCACTAAAGGATCGGAATGGCACTTGATGTCATCTTGGAGACCCCCGATGTGGGGAAGAATGCATGAGCCTTCGATTGGAATGGGGAAGATTGAGGTGTGGAGGAGGGTGGGTGAGACAAGTGTTTCAGTTCTTTCTATTCTCCTGGTCTGCTTGGGAGAAAGGAGGGTGACTACTCTTTGCAGCCACACTATATTAGCTCCTGGGGATAGTGGACAGTCATTTGATGATGCCATAGACACCTTGATCTGGGGAAGAGTGTTCCAAGGTTGTTGCTTGAGCAATTTTGATGGTTCTGAGATGTCCTCTGCTTCATTGCAACGGGGTTGAGAAAATCTTTCCAAGGTCTATTGGCTGACCATGTTCACCTTAGCGCATCCACAGACCCAAGAACATGCTGCAAAGCTTTATCAGGAGAGTGGTTCAACCTGTTCTGCTTTCCATCCTCTGATGAGGCAATCAACATCCCCTGCTGGCCTAGATGTGCTGGCTGCAATGTCCCCGTGTGCATCTGGAAATGTTGTCCACTGCACAGGCATCAGCAACTGAAGAGTCCCAGTCTTGATATATGGATTCCAAGGTCAGACCACATATATTGTGATTTTCCCTATGACCAGAGTTTGAGTCCAGGAGTCTAGCTTGGGAGTCCCGCTCTCTCCCAAACAACCTCACCTGGAGTGATCTCAGACTTGATTTTTGTGTATGCCAATCAGTGAAGGGTCAGGTTTGGTCTATCACCTGCACCAGACAATGCATATACTTGTGGATGCAAGCTGCCTGGTCAGTTCCACTCCAGTCCTATCTCAGGTGCAAATCAATGGGTTCTGCTACCTAGCTCAAATCAGCCCATCACAAATCCAGCCCTTATACACACCAGTGGGAACTGCAACTTAGTTGGGAACCCCCTAACAGCTCCCACCAGGCTTGCCCTCAGTCCTGGTTTTTGCATGTGCCAGCATGTGCTGTGGCCTAGACTGGTCCATCCTGTATCCCATCTGGCTCTCATGCACACCCATGGGAGCTGCAGCTTAACATAGGGCAGGGATCCATTTACTCAAGCTGTCATCACCGCCTTCCCAAGGTCTGTATTAGCAGGAAGCTGGAATCATGAGTCAGACTGACCCAGGGATTGAACTCAGGGACTTGAGTATCTTATCTAATAGGCTAAATGTCTGCTCCATTATTTGAACACACACACACACACACACACACACACACACACACACACGTATATTTAAGCATGCTGGTTGGGTAAGACAGGAATAAAAACATTGTATGAGAGACTGAATGTTGATCTGTCTCTATCCCAAAGTAACCACTTAAATAGCTCAGTTACAAATATTAGCTGTTCACTCTTCCTTTCTGTTTCGCTGCGGATTTCAATAGTTATGTCGTAAAGACTGTTATCTCAGCCGTACCCTAAAAATCTACAGGAGATGGAGTTCTGTGAAAGAAGTATGATCCTACCTGGAGGTGCCAGGCTGATCCAGGTGTTTTTTGCAATTCTTTATTGCAATGTCATTAAGAAAGCAACTGATAATGTTAGTAAATTTCAGAATTTTTTTCTTTTGTATAAATACATGGGCCAAATTCCTAAGTGTTTAAATACCTTCTCCTTGTAATAAATCTGTCATCCTATAACTTTTCATAGCATTTTTCCTACAGAGTTTAAAAGATCTGGAGAAAAAAATCATTCCAGAAAATATTCTTTTTTTAAAGGTTTATTTGAAAGACAGAGTCACAGAGAGGGTGGCACACACACACACACACACACACACACACTGAGAGAGAGAGAAAGAGAGAGACTGACTTTTCATCTGCTGTTTCACTCCCTAATTGGCTTGAACAGCAGCTGGGGGGTGGACCAGGTCAAAGCCAAGAACTGGAGCTTCTTCAGGGTCTCCCACATGGATACAGGGGCCCAGGTACTTGATTCATCTTCTGATGCTTTTTTAGGCCAGTTAGCAGGAAGATGGATATTAAGTAGATCATCTTGGACCAGCACCCATATGGGATTCCAGCATTGCAGGCAGTGACTTTACCAATTATGCTATAGTATTGACTCCAGTAAGCTCACATTTAAAAAATAGCTTTTTAAAAAAGATTTATTTTAAAGGCAGAGTTTACATAAAGAGAAGAAATGACAGAGAGTTCTTCCATCTGTTGGCTTACTTCTCAAATGTCTACAACAGCCAGAGCTGAGCCAATCCGAAGCCAGGAGCTTCCTCCAGGTCTCCCATGTGAGGGCAGGGGACTCAAGGACTTGAGCCATCCACTGCTGCTTTCTCAGGCTATAAGCATGGAGCTAGATGGGCAGTGGAACAGTTGAGACACAAACTGACATGCAAATGTGATGCTGGCACTTGCAGGTAGAGGATTAGCCTTATACTCTATCATGCTGGACCCTGTTCCTTAATCATTAAGTTAAGTTCACCTTCAGAAGGCACTTTAAAGTCAGTTCCCTGGAAGCAATGTGAAGTGGGAAACTGAGAGTCTTTTTCACTTGGCACCCTGTCCCATTGCTTCTCTCCACCTGCCTGTGAAGCAACCAATAACATCTTGATGGTGGTCAATTAGAAATTATAAAAATCTAATTGTGTCTCCCTGCTGCTCCCTAATAGCATCCCCCAACCTAGAACTCAGGCAGAAAACTTCACATTGATTTTGGGAGTGGTTAACTGCCCCCTAGCCCATCCCCCATTACCACTTTGCCCTTTACTCAATACTTTCCAGGTGTTCTTTCAGAGTTCCTGAAAAATTCAGACATTTCACTCTAGGCTATGGTTTGGATATAGGTTAAGTATGTCTCCCCCACTCCTTTTAAGTCCCATGTGTTGGGAGCTTGATCCCAGAGGTGGCAGTATTGGAAAGCAATGGAGACTTGAAGAGGTAGAGGTTAGTCGGGGGCACTCTTGAAGCAGACAGCCCAGGATGGGATGCATGTTAGAGATGTAGTCTTTTCTGCCTCAGAAATTCAAAGTCCATGTGAGTAAACTAAGCCAAGAAAAATCATTGCAAGCTGTGGATGTTAATGAATATGATGCACCTGAACACAAAATTGTGGTAAGAAATTGTGTGTGTGTGTGTGTGTGTGTGTGTGTGTGTGTCTTTGTATGAAGACTAAGATTTAGTAGTCCTGACAACCTCCTCTTTGCTATTCTTCTTCGGTATTTCCTTACCGTTCTTTCAGATAGACAATTTAGTCCCACCCACCACACGCAAAAGGAAGTAGATTATAACAGGAAGATGAAAAACGTCATTGTCCTTGTTTTTGTTGTTTTAAACGTTCCGGATGGCTATATTCGTTCCTTTGTGGAAATCAAGGTAACGTTTCTGAACACTTACCACTATACCAACCACAAAGTCCTAAGTAAGTATGAATCTGGCTTTGTTGTTTTTGTTTGTTTGTTTGTTTGTTTTTGGTTTTGCTTTTTTATTTGAAAAGTAAACACAAGTGATAACGCTTTTGCACAGTCTGAAAGTTGAAAATGAAAGACTAATATATATATATATGTATTGTTTCCTATAGGTTGTTGATGAATTCTGGCTTTTCCCTTTTTTAAAAGATTTTTTAATATGTATATGCACATGTTTATGTATATATGTGCATATATGCATATATACATATATGAAACATATACTTATATATATGTGTATATGTGCATATATACATATATGAAACATATATTTGTGTATATATGTATATGCATGAGATATGTGTGTATATGTATACATGTATACACATATGTGATTGTGTGTGTGTGTGTGTGTGAAAGGCAGATTTATAGAGAAGAGGAGAGACAGAAAAACCTTCCAGCACTGTTTCACTTCCCAAATGGCCACAATGACTGGAACTGAGCCAATCCAAACACAAAAGCTGGGAACTTTCCCTACCACCAGATCTCCCTACATGGGTACAGGATAGGATCCCAAGACTTTGGAGCATAGTTCACTGCTTTCCTAGGCCATAAGCAGGGAGCTGGATGGGAAGTAGAGCAACTGGGACATGAACCATATGGAATGCTGGTGCTTGCAGGTAGCGGCTTAGCCAGTTGAGCAATTGCACTGGCCCCCAGCTTTTTCCTTTAATCTGAGTCAATCCAAGTGTTAGAAATGTGGGGATATGAAATGATCTCCAGCAAATAAACAATTCAGGATTGTATAATTAGACCCATGTGTAGAGTGTTTATTTCTACACATAAGAATTTTTCTGTGTGTTCGTAAAATTTATTGATTTTGCCTCATTTGGAAAGCAGAGAGATACAGACACAGATATAGGTCTTCCATTTACTGTTTCACTCTCCCTACTGTTTAATCTCCCCTACAAAAAGAGAATTGGGGACTCCAATCCAACCTCTCATATGTGTGGCTGGAGCCCAATCTCTGGGCTATTGCCTATTGTCTTCCAAGAGGAACAACAGCAGGAAGCTGAAGCAATACAGAGTGCAGCCCACTGTCAAACTGAAACACTGTGGTATGGGATCGGGGAATCCCAAACAACATCTTCACCACTCTACCAAATGTCAGCTGGCTCATGATCAGTTTCTCCCTGAGAGCAGAACTCTCAAGATCACAAACAGCCTTTACTGATGATGGGGGAGGAAAAGTACCGTTTGCAAGAGAATTCTTACACACAATATTTAAAAGAGAACAAAATAGGGCACAGGAACTTGCATACTACTTGTAATGTTTGTATTACTACAATCCACTTCCATGTTGTGTGTGAATATTTTTAGATGACATCTTAGTCTCTTGGGCTGCTATAAAAGAACGTCACAGCCGGGGTGACAGGAATCTTGAAGACCAAGATCAAGGGGCCAGTTGATTCAGTTCTTGGTGAGGATGACTCGCTACTTATTAGGTTTAGGAGGCAATTGAAGAGTGGGAGAGAGAGCGAGAGCCTTAGTGCAGGCAGAGAGTTTTAATTAGGGGAGAGAGTCTGGCAGGCTGTTCCCTGGTGGGAGATAGCCTGGAACCTACATGGTAGGGTGATGGCATGAGGGAAATGATCGCCCAGGGTATACAGCACTGGGCTTTTATACATCTTAGGCACCGGGAATGGGAGAAGGTGGCAACTCCTCTGTGCATGTGTGTTACGTCTTGCACAGGGCAATCACCATGGCAGGTGCGGATCCTCTGCACCAAGACAAGGTTAGGGTGCGGAGCCCTTTCCATGTTGGACTGCCACATGATAGAAGGAAGGCCAGAGAGCGCTCTATGATCTCTTATCAGGGCAACTAATTCTATTCACAAGGTCTCCACCCTCATTATTTGATCATCTCCCAGACACGGCTCCTTCTAATATCACCACAGTAGGAGTTAGGGCTTCAAAGTTTGGATTTGACAGGACCCAAACATTCAGACAACAGCAAATAAGAACTGGAAGTGAGGAAATGCAAACTAAATTATTCTGCTTAACAACATTTTGTGTATTAAACAAAAATGTTTTTCCAAATTTCCCCTAGAAATGTGATGGCTTTTACTGATTATAGGCCTTCTTAAATTACTGAGACAGTTTCTAAAGTTAAGACAACAAATGAGTGCCTTGGGTGATCTAGAACTGGCATCTGGACAAGGTTAGATGAGCCCATCCAGGCCTGCTGAGGTCTTGGCCACACCTTCAGGTGGGCGGTACCAGCATTGCCCACCCATTTTCTAATTAATTAAGAGACAGCCAATGGGGAACATCTTACCTGTATGTTCCCCGCCCAACAAGGAGGGGTCAAGGAAGGCTTAAAATCCCAAGACCCTTCCTCAAACCTTTGGTGTCTCTCTCCCTCCCCTTTCGAGAGGCACTCGGTTTTCTCTCCGGAGGTCCTTTCCCCTTCCTCTCCCTTCCCTGCTCACCTGGTCCTTTCGCAAATAAACTTTTCTGTCTGCAACAGATTCCTAAGCTGAGGAAAGAACCCACCGGGCATTTCTGGTAACATTACAGATAAGGTATATATATTTTTATATAAGTATATCATCTGTAAGGAAGCAGAAAATACAGTTCCTTCATTCTGAAGAAATCATTCCTGGGAAGAACCAAGACACCACGTCCTGTACATACTTCATAGAAATAGCTGTGGTCATTAAGACCAAGCCTGGTGCAAACACATTGCTTGAACAGTCAGCACCTAGCACCTAGCAAATTTGCCAGGTTGAGGCAAAAGCCGGAGATCATCATTACTCCATCCCATGCCCTGGTGTGTTCTTTATGCACAAGAGTCATGGTGTATTATATAAGTGTGATTTCAAATACAAGCATTCTCCTGAACTTCAGCTTTAGAATGGTTGGTCCTGTCCTTGGACAATTCTAGAAAAATAAGCCTTCAACAAGGATTCCATAGAATTTGGTAAAACAGCTGTTAAGTTTGGCAGGGAAGGGGCAGATGAGTATATTTGTACCAAGAATTAAATTGTGACAATACTTTTAGACCCTTTCAGCGTTTCCATTTTTAATTGTTCTGAAATGAATATTCAACTCAGGAATCCCTGACTCCATGTATCTCCTTGAGGTATTCCTTTCATGGATCTGAAACTCTTGACAGAAAATCTTTGAAGAAAAAAATATTTTTGATTCTAGCTAGTACTCAATAGATGTGCTTCAGGTACTATTTCTGGGAAGGTTCTGGAAAGTATCTAAGGCTATAGCACCAGCCCTCGGACTTTCATATTTTACAACCAACTCTGATGTTATGCTGTGAAGAAGAAGGAAGTTTGAACTAGAGTATGGAAAGGTAGCCTTCCGACCAGCATGCTCCTCCCTCCCACTGCATCTCCTGAAGTTAGAGCATGGGTGTGCACAACCAGCCTCCACCCACTCATTCATTTGGGAAGTTTGAAATTCTTTCCAAGTAATGTGCTTTTCTTGGCTTGAGGAATCAACTAATTGCTTGTTTTCCTTGCTGCTTTGCAAATCTGAATAATCTTGACTCAGGTAGAATATTACACAATTATTTATGCTGTGGGTGGTAATTATTCGCAACTACATTTATAGTTAGAGTGAAACTCCAGCAAGTTTGTACAATTCAATTATCCACCTCCTAGTAATGATTTCTACACCCCCACTTCTTTCAAAAAAAAAACTCTTAATAATTGTTCTTCATTTACTGTTGATAAAATTGGTTTTCTGAGTCTTACCTCCTCCGCTCATTACACAGATCATCAATGCAGAAAACAGAGACAAAGCTAATTTCGATTTCTTTTTGAAATATAAATCTGTAAGAGTTTGAAATTCTCCTTTGCAATAATTTATGTATGGTCTATATTGACTAGCACTGGGTTTTGTAGAGAGTGATTAATGATAATAGTCATTATCTCACCAAGTTTAATAGCTACTACTACTTACCTTCAATATTTTTAGTGAAATTTAAAAATCTGGTAATTCTTTTCATAACAGAAGTCTGTTTGCATCTACTTGAAAGATGATGTCACACACACACATATATATACACACACGCATGCACGCACATACACACACACCACAGAGAGAGGTAAGAAAGAACACTTTACTCGCTGGTTGACTCTCCAAATGCCAACAGCAGCTAGGGCCGGGCCAGGCTGATGATGGAAACTTAGAATTCCATCCCAGACTCTCCCACATGTCGCAAGAGCCCAAACACTTGAACCATCATCTGCTACATCATAGGGTGTACATTAACAGGAAGCTAGATCCAACAGCAGAACAGCCAGTAACAAACGAACACTCTCATATGGGATGCAAGCACTGCAAGCTTAACCACTGTACACAATGCCAATAGTTTGGTCATTCTTAAACAAAACAAAATGAAACGAGCCCGGCGGCGTGGCCTAGCGGCTAAAGTCCTCTCCTTGAATGCCCCGGGATCCCATATGGGCGCTGGTTCTAATCCCGGCAGCTCCACTTCCCATCCAGCTCCCTGCTTGTGGCCTGGAAAAGCAGGAGAGGACGGCCCAAAGCTTTGGGACCCTGCACCCACGTGGGAGACCCGGAAGAGGTTCCTGGTTCCCGGCTTCGGATCGGCATGCACCGGCCCGTTGGGCTCACTTGGGGAGTGAACCATCGGATGGAAGATCTTCCTCTCTGTCTCTCCTCCTCTCTGTATATCTGGCTTTCCAATAACAATAAAATCTTAAAAAAAAAAAAATGAAACAAAACTAAACAAATAAATAAATAAAAACCTTAAAATTGCTAAAAGGGGAAAGTTGTCTACAGTTTGTAACTAAGTTTATTCACAATTTGATGTCAATAGATCGTGGCTACTGTTATGCTGCAATTATACTGCAAAAAGATATAGACTTTAATTATACATTTTAAAAGGTTAGTAGTAAGTGACTGACTATTCTTTGGGTAATAGCAAATTTTAGCTTCCTGTAGTTTGAAACTGAACTTAGCCACTGATAAGAGTTTCGATAGGAACTATCTCTCTGATAAAATGAGTCAGAATGCACATTTTTTTTGTACAGCAGTGGCCACTAATATTGATTTCCATTTAACTTTTTCTTCCTATTAGCAGAGAACCTGAAATAGTATTTTGTCAGGAATGTGTGTGAACAATGCAACCTAAATTCACATGTATTAGACAAAAACCTTACTATTTTTAAGGTGAAAGTTGTGCTACATTTCCTCAGTTTAAAACACAAAGAAAAAATAACTGGAATGAAAAACAAGACTGGCAATGTGGTGTAGCAAGCTAAACTACTGTCTATGATGTCGATACCCCGGATTGGAGTGCCAGTTTCTATCCAGCTCCCCACTAACGTGCCTGGAAAGCAGAGGGAGATACCCCAAGTGCTTGGTCCCTTGCCACCCTTGTGGGAGACTCAAATGGATTTTCTAGATCCTGGCCTGGTTCAACTTCAGTCATTGTGGTCAACTGAGGAGTGAACCAGTAGATATGCGACTGGCTCTCTCTCTCTCTCCCCTGACCTACTCTTTTAAAAAATAGATATATTTTTTAAAGGAAATGTTATTCAAAATGTAGTACCTTGCTAAGCTGACTGCTTGGAAGTCAAACAAAGCTTCTCCCTTTCCCTTCGGCAATGCAGGCTTTGTCTGTGATTCTCTTACACACCCAAAGACTGGATCCTCCATTGGAAAGAACACTAGAACCGACAGCACACCCAGGACCCAGGAGTGCTTAGACCTTGTTCTTCAGGCCCATCCATCTCCACTAAAATCTTTACTCTTCCTCTAAATTGACTGCATTCCCACTCCCTCGCCCTTATGCAGAGGCACATAAGCTTCTAAATCTCATTGAGTTATGGGATATTCATTTTCCTGTGAGGCCCCCAAGCATGTCACAAATCTGTATACTGTTTCCCCTGCTAACATATTGTCTATTTATCAAACTTTCAAAAGGTACAATGTAAGTTGTCTTTGCCCCTATGGGACAATGTTCCCCTGCATTTGAAACTAAGTGTGCTTTTACAACTATTGCCAATCAAGTATCACAGAAGTGAATCTAAAAAGCTTCTGAGGCCAGGTCAGCAAAAAGCCATTTCACTTGCACCTTGGTCACCAAAGCACTAATGTATGCCAGCCTGCATCTCCCTGCAAGTAGTCCTGCTCCTCTTCCGCCTTGAACCACTAATTAAAGTGGCCTAAAATATAGTTTCTCTTTAGAATCCATGATACACTTCAGAAACCTAATATAAAGGCAATGTCTAATTTCAAGGCAATTTAAGGCAAACATTGGAATAGTTTTAATGCAACAAAACCTCCTCAGCTGAGATGAACTCATTTCTGAAATATTTTCTTTGATGTCCTCCCTCACAACTGGCAGCCCTATTTCCCTGCATAGACAACAATAGATTATGGTTGAAGTAAAAAAAAAACTTAGGTATAACAGGTACATCTACAGAGTTCCATAACTGTTGAACCATTAAACACAACAATCTGATTCTGAAAAGAAGGTTAGAGCTCCTGCAACTCAGCTGAAGGAAAGAAAAAGCAGCACATGTGATGGATGATAGTAGGGAGAATGAGAGAAATATGTTTTGAAAATTAAAATATAGTCCCAATTTGGAGGCTAAGAAAGTTCAGTGCAACTCAGGTCTTTTCCTGCTAAGCTTTGTTTGCCCTGGGGAAAATACAACTTCCTGTTTTGAAGGAAAAGCTGCAGTAGGTTCATAAGGTCCCTTGGGGACTCATCTCCTACCAACATTTGAGCCATTTTAAATGTAAATTAGGGAAAATATGGATTGGGTTTCATTTGCCACACAACGTAAATAAGAGAATGGAAAACAAATTGATTTGGAAATGATGGCAGGCAATGGAGCGCTCCAGATCCTGGTCAATTTTCATATCCTGTCATGGCAGGATGTCTGCCAGGCCCAGCAGCAGTGGAGGTTTCATTCCACCATCAGGACAATGGGCATCAGTTGCCCACCTGCCCCACCAACAGTAGAAACAAATAGTCCCTTCCTCCCAACCCTACAAAATAGGGGAAGAATTGAATAACAGAATACTCACAAAGAAAGACAATTCTCTTTCTTCTGGGTATAATTAAGAATTCTCACACATCTAGCAAACAACTGTTTTCTTGTGCAGTGTTCTCACTACCAGGCTCATTAGAACTCCCGGAAGGCTTGTTAAAACACAGCCACACTGCCAGCCAGCCACAAATTCAGTTAGCTTGAGGGGAGACCTGAAAATAAGCATTTCTAACAAATTCTTAGGGTGGTCTGGGGTGGGCCGGCTATCCCCACCCTCTGCACTGAAAATCACCCTCCTGTGTTCCCCAGCCTTCCATGATGGATGGAAAAGCTTGTATGCTTTATGTCTTCACAGATGGATACAACAGACCACATAGTCACAGAGTACCCATGTAATGGTTGGGTACAATTGGTTTATAACAAATGTGCTAAGGTTCCTTAAAACAATCTTTGTTTATGCAAGATGCCTTCAATCATTCTTGCTCACATTATAGCATTTTCCTTAGACTTTCAGAGCAAGTGTAGAGGTAAACCTCAGCTTGATCCAGAAGAAATCTTCATGAAGGAATGGGCTCGAACCCATCAAACCTTGCTGTATTTAATGCAGCAATTTTGCATGTTTTAACTTAATTATCTGGTGTGGGAGTACTTGGCTGGTGTTGAATTCTGCTGGTTATATAATTTTTGCATCAATTCTAATTTACATGGAGATGTTCTGTATTTTTCAGGGGATCAGTTTCAAACTAGGGAAAAACAATGTTGGGCTCCCTTCCCTCCTCTAACAAAGAGATCACACCGATTTTCATGAAATACTGACTGCACAAAATAACATGAAATTATAAACGCGAAAAGATTACAAATTTATTCTCTTCTCGCTTGTTGGCATAGAAACTTTCTCAGATTTGTACATCTCCAATCAGTCTGATACTCTCATTTCCTTCTTTTGTGTATGTATTCAATCCATTGACACAAACCTGCAGGACAATTGGCTACTACTCTTCTGGAAAAAAAAAAAAACAGTACACTGTATTTAATAGTGATGCATTGGGAGAGCTTCAGCAGTTGGGACTAGCATGAAATGCAAAATGTGACAAGGCAGCAGGAAGTACTAAAAAGAGCATAAGAATATTGAATCAAAGAGCTTAGGTTTTACTTGTACCTCTTTAAACTCCATCCCTCCATTTAAAAGAAAAATGATTTAGTTATTTAATTGAAAGGCAGAGTTACACAAAGAGAGCTGTTCCATCCTCTGGTTGTACTAAATGATCACAACAGCCAGAACTGGACAGGTCCAAAGCCAAGAGCCAAGAGCTTCTTCCAGGTTTCTCGTATGGGTACATGGTCCCATGCTCTTGTGCCATCCTGCTGTGCTTTCCCAAGCTCATTAGCAAGGAGCTAGCTGGGAGGTGGAGCAACTGGGACTTGAATCAGTGCCCACATAGGATGCCAGCATTGGACTCCCCTGTAGCCTTTAACTGCCATGCTCTGATTTTTCACTTTGTCATTCTTTTTTTTTATCACTTTGTCTTTCTTTTTTTTAATTTTTTTTATTAATTTTTTTTTTGCATTATGTGACAGTTTCATAGGCTCTGGGAATCCCCCCACCCCTCCCCACGCCAGCTACTTCACTTTGTCTTTCTTAACAGAAAGAAAAAAGCAATCATAAGGGGGTTTTGTGAAGTTTGGAAATACATTTAAGCAAAAAACTATAGCAAATTATGAAAAAGCCATTTTTGGTTGTTATTTATAGATGTGAGTTCTATTACGTGTGTTGGATCTTATCGATGAAGATGATGCTTTTCTATTTTTCAATTTTCACTTAATTTTTCCACTGTATTTGGAAAGAGAAAGAAAGAGCGAGAGTTTTCCCATCTGCTGGTTCATGCTCCAAATTGCCGCAATAGCTGCAGCAGCTGGGCCGCGCTAAAGCCAGGGTCCAGGGGCTTCAGACACATTTCTCATGTGGGTGGCAGGGATCCGAATAGTTGAGCCACTGCCATTCTTCCCATGATGTGCTGTAGCACAGTCAGGAGTCTCAGTGAGGTATGAAATATGGGGCACAGGTATCCCAAGCTACTCTTGTGTGAAGTGTGTAAAGTGCCACCCCCTCCTCATTGTTTTTATTTGTTTATTTTGTTTTGTTTTTATATAAGTAATGACTTATTTGGGTTTTTCTTTTTAGATAACATAGTTTTACTATACACCATAGTCAAAAGCTTAATGACTCTGTTCATTAAAGAGTTCAAAAAATAAAAAGTCAAAAAGAAAAAGAGTCAAATATGAACCACTTCCATTTTTGCTTGATATTTTAGGACTATGAGCTATATTTGAACAGATTTTCTAGCTCTGTTTTCAATCACTTATATTTGACCACAAAGCAAAGTAATTGCATGTGGCCTAAATCCAGAAAAAAAAAATCCTTCATTGTAACCTTTCTGGTGCCACACCTTATGCCACGCAGCATCCTAGTGACGTTCAATTGTACCTCAGAGAACATGGCAAGTGGCTTCTCTGAAAACAATTCACCCTAAAAGCATAACAGGTGTTATCTATTTCATGGGCCCTCCATAGTATGCATTGATTTGCTCATACTGCCATAAAGAAGCACCACAAACTAGGTGTCTTTGTCTGCTTACACTATTGTAGCAAAGTATTTTAGTCCTGGCAACTTACATAACAGAAATTCATTTTCCTACCACTCTGCAGGCTCAAAGTCCAAGACCACAGTATCAACAGGATCAATAGACCTTTTCCTAAGATCTCCCTCCCTATCTTGAAGATAACTGCCTGTGTCCTCACATGTTCAGTCCTCTGTACACGCCTGTGTCCACATCTCCTTGTCCGATAAGGACAACATACTAGATTAAGACCCACATTAATGATTTAATGTAACTTAATCAGATCTTTAAAAAAATCTATCTCCAATTGAACTCATATTTTGAGAAACTTGGGATTAGAACTTCATCACATAAATTTTATGGGGACACAGTTCAGTCCATAACACTATGCATAAGTCCATCACGTCTTGTTTGTTTTAGTAAGGTAGAGATCATGATAGTGTTATGTGAATTTTTTTCATTTAAGATAGTGTTTTGTATGTGTTCTAGAAGTGGTTTGACCACCAGAGGGCTCCTATATTTATGCAATGAACCAAATTAGAATGACATACAAAATTAAATAAAAATTGATTATGAAAGTTAATGCTTGATATCTATGTACCCTAGGTAGGTCAATTCATAAGCATCTCTTAATTAATTTGATGATGATGATGATGATGATGGCTACACTTATAGAGTGGTAACCATGAGCTATCACTCTACCAGATGTTTTACATATATGATGCAATTTACTACTTGCAACTCCTTTGTTACATTTAGTATTTGTTATAAACAAACTATTTTAAGCTTGGAGAATTTAAATGAGAACATGCAACTAGAAAGAGATCAAAAGTAAATGCACTATTATGCACTAGTTGCATCATGAAATCCTTGGAGGACAGTTCCTAATTAGCTTGGAGAGATTTATGAACCTCTGAAACGTTATGCAAAATGTACAAGTATGTATACAAGTGCAGAGACAAAAGATCCAAATTTATTATTTTGTTTAGAAGCGCAGGGCTGGTTGTAGTTTTGAAAATATAACTACATGGCAGAGTCAACATGGTTCTGATCTAAACTCCATCTTTTATTGTTTTCATTGCTTGACTCATTGATTCTTGATAGAAAAATTTCTCTAGTGGGTATATGAACTCTACTACCCCTCTAGTTTTATCAATTGTTTTGTTGCAAGTATACCTGGCTGAGTTTTCCATTCATATTAGCCAGAATCCTTGGTTGCAAGTGACAGAATCACAATTTGTATGATTTTAGTACCTAGGAATGTCCAGTGTGGAGCTCACTCTCAAATACACTTAAAACAAGAGACTTCCACTCTAATGGCCATGGATCAAGCCTCTTTCTGTGGGTTGACCTCATTGTCTTCAACTAAAGATAGATTTTTCCCAACCTGGTCAAAATTTTTATGCTCATATTCGAATAGTCTTGATGCCAAAGAAGGAAAGCTCTAGTTAGCTCTATTTAGAGAACTCCAAGGTAACTACCAATTAACTTGGCTTGAAGCATATAGCTGTGTCTTGAGTCATCACTGTGTCTAGGGAAAAGTGGCACTATGAGTGTCAATGCCCGAACTGCACACCCTTGTCTCTGACTAGGTAGGTGGGATGTCACAACAGGAAGGTCCCTTCCTCCCAAATCACATGAAAGCAGTCAAGAAAGAGCAGCCCCCAATGATGAATCATGAAATTATCCAGAAAAAGAATGTAAAACTCCATCAGAGCAATGCCTTTCACTAGCATATGCAATGCTTTCTCCTTTCTGCCTTCAAAAGGTGAGTACACAAACAAACAAACAAAAAAACGTGAGCACAGCTGAGCTGGGTGATCTGCAAGAACCCCTGGAATTAAATTCCAAACTGACACTAACTCCTAAAGCATTAGAACTGTTGATTGTTACACACAGCAAAATCATCATTATGAATTTTAGTATGATTTAGTGTTAATGCTAAAATATGTAGTCATTAATTGTAGGTGCTTATCGATTTATAATTGTGTTACATCTTGACAAAGGGGCCCTAAGTTGATGATCATAAGCGGGGGGTGCATGGAATCCCCTTAATTAGAGCATGTCTCAATTCAGCAATGTAGCACAGCCCCTCATGACCATGGGGCTGCCTTGGAGCTGCGCTCACTAATGCTGCCTAGCATTGTCAGGTGGTATCTGACACAGCTCTAACTCAGGAAAGATCCAAATTCAACCTTAGAAAGGATGGTTTCTGTTGAATGTGCATTGCTTTCAACTTCATGAGAAAGTAAAAAAAAAAAAATCTTAAGTTGAACCATTGTAAGTTGAGAACTACCTGTATATTGAACATTTTTGTTCTCTAACGTCTATTAAAAAATCAACATTCACTATTCATTATTGACACAAGTGACAGATGTGACTGGAATTATTTGCTATTGGCTATATTCTTTTGTCCCTAAGTGTTTTTGTTATAATTTCCCCCTTTCCCTCAGTCTCTCCAATTAAAGTGGTTGTAGGTTGGGGCCAGCATAACGGATCAATTAGTTAATCCTCTGCTCTCAAAAACCAGCATCCCAATTGGGATCTGGTTCCTGTCTGGCTGCTCCACTTCCCATCTAGCTCCCTGTTTGTGGCCTGGGAAAACAGGCCAAGGCTTGAGGACCCTGTACCCATATGGGAGACCCAGAAGAAGCTCCTGGCTCCTGGCTTCAGATTGGCTCAGCCCCGGCCATTGCAGCCTCTTGGGGAGTGAACCAGCAGACTGAAGATCTTTCTCTCTCTTCTCTGCAAATCCAACTTTCCAATAACAAACAAATCTGTAAAAAAAAAAAAAATTAGACTTGAAGATTATTTCAAAAAATAAAAAAAAAAAAGTCTAAATAGGGCCCAGCGCGGTGGCCTAGCAGCTAAAGTCCTCACCTTCAATGTGCCTGGATCCCATATGGGCACCGGTTCTGATCCCAGCAGCTTCACTTCCCTTCCAGCTCCCTTCTTGTGGCCTGGGGAAGCAGTTGAGGACGGCCCAAGACCTTGGGACCCTGCACCTGTGTGGGAGACCTGGAAGAAGCTCCTGGCTTCGGATCAGCGCAGCACTGGCCATTGTGGTCACTTGGGGAGTGAATCATCAGACAGAACATCTTCCTCTCTGTATATCTGACTTCGCAATAAAAATAAATAAATCTTTAAAGAAAGTCTAAATAAACTCTTTGTTGTCCTATGTGTTTCATTATTCTTGGGATCTATCTGTTATCCTGTGTCTTTGGTGACATTTGTAAGATTTTTCCCACTATGACCCCGGTTATGTGAGTCTTTTCCTCTCTTTCTTTTTTTGTACTTTATTTCTCAGTAGTCTATTGTAGTCATGCTTCTTTTCTGCTGGGAGCCTCTCAAACACATGCTTGGATGTGTGAGCAAAGTAATTAACTCCGGGAAGATTTCAAGCTAGCTTGTTTCAAAAATTTTTCAGAACATTATCCTTGGATTAGGGGTTGGACACAAAGCCATGGAGCCATTCAGCATGATAGATGTCTTCCTGTGCAAACAAAGTGACTTGGTGGTCACTCAGCCTTCTCTGTTCTGTCCTTGGATCTACCAAGGAAAAGCATCAGAGGCGCTTTGCCTTATTTCCTGAATGCTAACTTCCAACATCAGCTTTCATCAGTTAGGAAGCCAGCAAGCAATGGAGGTAATGGGATTCCCCTAGCAACTATGTATTTCATTCACAAGATGAGCTTCGCCTCAGTTGAAAGGCTTGCATAATTCTCCTCATCCCATAGTTTTTTTTTTTTTTTGAATTGTGACTGCTCAGGACTTCAGACAAAATACACAGTGAGGGTGGCATACCATACAGCAAAATGAGCCATGGGTCATGTATGCCAGAAGTCTGAGAGAGGAAAAAAAATAAAATCAAATGAAAACAAGTGTGTTGGGCCAAATAATAAGAAATAAACAGAAATGAAGTCAAGTCACAAACCAAGCCAGAAAAGAAACAGAAACCCCATAAGAAAATACGCTTAAGGAAATCAACAAAATGTGTAGCCAAAGGAACATCAGGGAGGTTGTTCCCAGAAGGCCAGCTCTCCTGGGCAGTCACCCCTTCTGTAGGCAGCTAGCCTACAGCTGGATCAGAATGCTTGGGCCCAGAGTCGACCTTGGAAAGCTTTGAGAGAACACAGGAGAAGGGGTTCTTTCCTCAAAACCTAGTCCTGTACTACTGCAATATGGGGGAAAATGATGAGGGGGGAAATGATGAGAGGGGAAAATGGAGAGGGAGAAAAGGTATTGAAAGGAGGGAATCCTTATACCTGCAAAACTGTAAAAGAATAAAACTAACTTAAAAACAAACAAAAAAAGCCTTCTTAGAGACAACTTAGTCCCCAGGCTCTGAACTGCAGGGTTGGGAAAATAATAAGGGTATGAGTTGTACAAGCAAGGCATATCTTCTCTTTCCAGACAAATAAAATTACTGAGGAGACAAAAACCTTGCAATGCTGCAAGGCCGGCTCTGAATCCCACCTCTTCACCTATTGTATGCTCTGAGGTCCTTCCTGTCTCTTCTCTGTATCTCATATTTCTCTCCTTTGAAAGGCAGAAATGATCATAGCACTTACTCAGCAAGGTCACAGTGCAAATAAATGAGATTGTGTATGTCAAATGTTCAAAGATGTTGTCTCTTGTGATACCCGGAATCTGTGTGTGTCAGGCGGGGCATGGAGGTTGAGGGGTTAGCCAGGGGACAGAAGGAGTTCTATACAGCAATGAAGGAAGAGTGCCTTGCCCAGGGATCTCTGCCTTGTCAACATTTTAGTCACTTGTAAGTTTCCCTGATGAGTGGTTCCTCCTGGACTTTCCCAAGAACTGATCAGCCATTCTCAGATGCCCTCAGAATGATCTGGAAGCAATTCTCTCCCACAACGATGAGTGTGGTGTGGGTTTCTCTATGACAGGACACAAAAATCTGGGCATGTCTGGAATTTCCTGGGTATCAGGAATTGCATCTGGGAAAGAGCTACCTAGTACGGTTGGCTGCAAAACAGGCACAGGCACCAAGCCTACACTGGCAAGCAGCCACCCCCCTGGGGGTTTCCTGAGCTTATCTGAACCTTCATGGCCTCTAATGGCTGAATCATCACCAGGCACATGGCTATAGGAAAAATAAAGATAAGGTAAAGAAAACAAACATTCACTAGGCCCTAACTGCCACCAATTCCCAAAGGCTCTATTGCAATAACCATTTGTCTCAATTGTCTAGTGACTCAGGGGACATGGTCCCTCAAACTGGGTGACTCCACCATTGGTGGAATAGCAGAGGCTTTTTCCATGACATTTTCCTTCCTTTCCTTTTATGGGAATGTGACTGCTAGCACAACCGAATTTAGTTTATTCCTTGTCAAGTAGAAACACTCAGATTACATTGTGTAGGGGCGCAGAAAGTGGTATCCCAAAGAGTGACAGTTTGACATGCCAAGTGGAAGAAGCAGGTTCAGAAGGAGGGTCTCTCTGACCTACCTTAAGTTTCTCCTCCATGCACAGGGCAGGGCTCTCTGAAAGTCCGTTATCTGACTGAGAAAACTTCTTCTGAAAGCAATGTGATTGTCTTAAATCCCCACCCTAGGAATCTCATCAAACAAGAGAAGAAAGGAGACCAAAAGTCCTCACCACACCCACACAGACTTTTCATTTATTCTTCTCTGGGCAACTCTGAGACATTACTAGAAGAATTTATCAGCATCACAAGACACACTTTGTTCACAGTAAAGTTCCATCCCTCCACTTGCTGTAACTCCTCACTACCCTACCAGCTACCCACCACCCTATTTCCCCTCTTTCCTAGGAAGAAGATATTTGTGTACAACTCTCGGGCCCTTTGAGTGTTTATATTTGGTGTGGCTCCCCTGCACATGTGCGTATTAATAAATTTGTTACGCATTTCTCCTCTTAACCTGTCTTTTGTTATAGGGTGTTAGCCATGACCCTCCATATGAGGACAGGGAAGAGGTTACCACTTTGTTCACCGCTATAGCAGGATGTAGGGACAGTTTGAATTCCAGTTTCCAGAACTCTGTGCTGCAGAGCCTCCTTCTCATCCTGGAGATTGTTAGATGATTGCAAATGATTTCATATGCACACAATTTAAGTCATGTGCATATTTGTCTTTCAACTATGGCATCTTCTTAGGAACCTTTCATTGCAAAATTTTTAGGCATGTGAATTTTTTCCTTAACAATCCTTCACCTTCTTGTTATATGTTCTTCATTCCCTGTCCGTTCCCTCCTCTCCTGGGCCTCCCCAGAAGGCCCTCCTGGCCCACCCCCCCAACACACACACACATACACACTCACCCACCCTCACACACACACTGCCCCATTACCCTTTCTCTCTATGAACTCTCTACATTTGACAAAAATAGGTGGATACTGGGTGCTTTAATGCCAAGAGATCATTTGGACTCATACGATCAAGGCATTCCCACTGATGTGTTAAGGTCTATAATGAATTCATACATAGTCCCGCATGGGAAATAGAGTTCCCATTTAGTAAGACCTTCCTGAGGCCTTAATGTGTTAAGTCAATCCAAAGGAGCGAACAGATATTTGTACATCCATTTGAGGCCGTATCTACTGCTTTCATGATGCTGACTACAGTCATCAAACATCTTAATGCGTCTTGAAAAAACATCTGCTAAATCCTTGGATTGGGATCAGGCACTTGGACGGCATCAATAGTAGCCTGGCTATACTACAGAAAATATTCCAGAAGCTCTTGTCTTTCCAGGCTTGAGCTCTTTTATTTATACTGTCAGATACGCATGGGGTTGCTGCTATGAGGGTGGCCTTGAGGATATTAACAGAATCACCATTAGAATTGAGAAATTCAGCCCTGCTTCTGTCATCAACTAGCTTTGTGGTCCTGGGAGAGAGCTCCTTAATCTCTCGGGCCTCCATTTCTTCCTTTTATAATTAGAAACCTTGGACTAAATTGTTCCTAACATCCTTATAAGCTAAAAATTCTAACTTCTAAAATCCACTGGTGAGGCCTGCTAGGGTGTGACTATCTCAGTGCTGAACACTGGAGTATTCTCAGTGGGGTTACTTTAGGGCACTGTGGCACTATCTCACTGGGGACATTGTTTTTTGTCTGTAGAGAGTGCTGTCTTGCCACAGAAGGTTCTTTCGCATGGCTCCAAGTGCTGAGTTACTAACCCATAAACAGTGTTTTATCTTTCCAAGAACAAATGCATGGTCACTATTTCTTCGACATGTCTTCAGTGTACTTATTTTAGCTTCAATTGTTTGCAGTCCAAGGTTTTGGGTCACAGAATTTCTCTCAATACTTATTTTAGTCAGTACTTTTCTGTGTCCTGCTTGGCCATATTGGTAAACAACTGAGTGGGATACACTTAACACTTTTTCAAACTTGGTACTTCCACATTACTTCAATTGCTCTGGAAACTCCTAAGCAAATTTCATGACAATTCTGAACATCATGTTATCTCCTAATGTGGATCAGTATAACCGAAAAGATTTGTTTTGCCTAGTGATTCCACTTCTGGGGATATATCTAAAAAGAACTGAAAGCAAAGCCTTACAGAGACATTTGTACATCCATGTTCACAGCCTCGGTGTTCACCATAGCTAAGGGGTAGAAGTAATCCAAGTATCCATCAACTGATGAGTGAACAGAGAAAATGCAATCTATTCAACAATGGAGTATCATCTGGCCTTAAAACAGAAGGACATCCTGCCGCATTCAGCAAGATGAATGGAATTTGAGAGCACTGCACTTTAGTGAAATGTCACCAAAAATGACTACTACATGATTCCACTTACACAAGGTATTTCAAGGAGTGAAACTCATAGAAACAGAGTAGAATTTTGATTGCTGAAGCCTGGAGCAAGAGGAATGCAATTGTTCAATGGATGCAGAGTTTCAATTTTACAAGATGAAAAAGTTTCTGGAGATTGGTTACACAGCAGTGAAAATTCACTTAATGCCACTGAGTGTGCTTTTAGAAATGGCTAAGATGATATAGTTTTTAAATATTTCTTTATTTTTTACTGAAAAGTCAGATCTGCAGAGAGAAGAAACCAGAAAGATCTTCCATCTGCTGGTTCACTCCTCAAGTGGCCACAACGGCTAGAACTGAACTGACCTGAAGCCAGGAGCCAGGAGCCAGGAGCTTCTTTTTGGTCTCCCACGTGGATGCAGGGTCCTAAGGTCTTGGGCTATCCTCAACTACTTTCCCAGGCCACAGGCAGGGAGCTGGATGAGAAGTGGAGCATTTGTGATACAAACTAGCGGCCATATGGGATCTCAGCACATGCAAGGCAAGGACTTAAGCCACTAGGCTACTATGCCGGGCCCTAGGATTATATATTTTGTGTTATTTTATTTACCACTTAAAATAAGATAATATTTTAAAATATTTTTTTTCTGTCGTTGTTTTTCTAAGTTCAACAATTCTACCACCAGGATTCCTTGGTTTGTTGTACAGGCATTTCTAGAAACTGTGTCTGCTTACCTTGTTCTTTCTGTAACAAGGTTATACCAAGACTCTGAATGTGAAGTTTGACTCAGAAGTTTGGCGTCAAGTGTCACTTGCACAAATCTTGTCTTTTCTCCTCCTTACATCAAAGGATTGCAATTTGGGGTAAAAGACATAACCAAAGAATGCTAGATACTATTCTCTTGAAACTTTAGAGCTAAGCAAGTGGAATTTCATGGGAAACAAGGACATGGCAATCACCCAAACAGCTCCCCAAAGACTTACAGGGTAGTACAAGTCTTGTGCACTACATCAATCACTTTTTTTCACACATAGCTAAAGCTCAATAAATGTTGAAGTGCGGAGAGAAATGTTCCGCCTCTCCTACCCCAACACTAGCTGCAAGGATGTGTGGTCCCTGTGGAAGAACCCTTGCTTTGGTTCAGTGTCCTAGCATCACTTCCACGAAATTCATAATAATTTTGTGCTTTCTTGGTGATGGCTGGTGAGACAATGGAGCATATGCATGAATAGAGGAGATTGACTTGATATGTGTGTGTTTCCCTGGTGTCCCCTGAGTGCATAATCCCAATGGACCTTCAGTACGAGTGAATTCAGCAACACTCATTCAAAGGGTGTTGTATCTGCACTTGAGTAAGATGTCACAGTTTTCATTTGAACCAGTACTTGCTTTGAGTTCAGAACTAAGGCAATACCACTCTAAGAAACGTGGAAGACCATGGAAGTCAGCCATGTTTTTTCCTATGTGACTTCTGTGTATTTGCCAACCATTTATATTGAAAATGGAGATATAGGAGGAAAGGAAAAGAGAGGACAATCTACTGCTGCTTCTACTCTTCCCTTCCTTATCAGTGAATTAAATATCGAGGGTGTTGATGGACTGTGTGCATATGTGAACTGAAGTGAAATAAAAGCAATGCAGTTAGTTTTGTGTAGCATTCCCACTCTTCTGGCACGGACAAAGCATACATAAACATATGAGTTACAAAATCCAAATTGTGTAATTTTGGTATTTCCACATATGGGTCAAATGATCTTATATTTGCATATATAATTGGCATTATGCAATGTGAGATGAATGGTAAATTCATGCTAATAATTTAACATTTCAATTTGCCTTTACTTAGAATGGCCTTAAATAGCAAATGAGAAACACCATGACATGTCAAGAGGGAAACTGCAGAAAAAGGGTGAAAGCTTTGTATTTTAGTACTTTAAGTGGCAGCTTTTTCCATGCTTTTTTGAACAAGGGGTTCTCTGTGTTTTCATTTTGCACTGGGCTCTGCAAATGATGGAGTTGGTGCTGATGTTCTGAATGGCATTTGATTAGTGTACTTTCCAGGGAGGTAAGCGGAATCAGAAAAGACCTCTGTGGTCAAAGGGTTTTGAATTTACAATTCATATCTCTGTCCCAAAGGCCAAAAAGGGTACATGACCAAAAGGGTACGTGACCATCAATTTTTTTCTATAATGTTAAGCAATGGTACCTGTGCTAATAGTTGCACGTGAAATTAAGCCAGAAACAGATGGAGTTCTAAGGGCCAACTTTTGCCAGTCATGGAAAACCTGCTCTCCTTAAATAGACTCTGGTGTAACTGTCTGCCCACACCCTGCCCACTTTTCAGGTTTAAACACAAGGCGACATTTGGTATGCATTTCCTGTAATAAAGAAGCATGTGATGATTATTCCCAAGATGTTATTTTTAAGACTATTGTTAACTGCGGTCTGTCTTTGGTTTCTCAGTTAAGGAAAAAGCAACTTGACTCAAAGCATCGCATCGCTAGTTCAAATTGGGCAACCACAGCAGAGCAAGCTATTGTGACCAAAATCTAAAGGAAAATGGGGATAAATGCACCCCACACTTTACAGACACTGAGGTATGGTGTAACTGGGTGATTCCTGGGAAAGCTCAAACCTTACAATACTGGAAGCCAGGAAGCCGCCGACTAACACATGCAGTTATTTATTTTTGTAGCAGTCATTAATGTTTTTTTGTTATACAGTTATTTGAATAGACCACCGTGTGGACATGCGGAGAAGCAGCCAAATCTTGCTTATTATTGGGTTTTTCTTTGGGGGGGGAGTAATTTCATAATTAAAAATAGTTTAGAAATCAATCATGCTACAGGGTAACAACTTATTTTTTTCTGATTATAAAAAAAGAAAATTA
This sequence comes from Ochotona princeps, assembly GCF_030435755.1. Taxonomy (NCBI): domain Eukaryota; kingdom Metazoa; phylum Chordata; class Mammalia; order Lagomorpha; family Ochotonidae; genus Ochotona; species Ochotona princeps. Next base: position 12,057,686 of record NC_080865.1, read on the forward strand.
TCACCCCTTGGTTCTAGAAGTTTCTTTGGATACCAAAATCCACCAATGTCCTAGTCCCTTATAGATGGTATAATATTTGCACTTAATCTTCATACATTCTCCAGTATAGTTTGGATGACTCATAATACCTAGTACAGTATAAATTCTACATAAATAGTCATTATACTGTATCCCTTAGAGGACTGTGATGGGGAGAAGTAAGCCCATACATGTTTAGCCCAGATGCAACCATTTTTTTTTTTTGCGAATATTTTCCGGCCATAATCAGTTGAATCCACAGATGCAGACCTCTTGGGTACAGACAGCTGACTGCACAGTGTAAATGCAAGCAACTCATTAAAACCATAAGACATTTGCACTTAAACTAGGAAAGAATTTGTGACTGACGAGGAGTCTATGATTGTGAAGTTGGAATAGAGTCGAATCCAACGCATGCTCAAACCCACTGTGGTGCGCCCGGTACTTGTCTCGGGACATTGGCACTAAAATCAGCCAGGGGGATGAATTGAGTAGAGACCAGGACCTTCTGGGGAATGCAAAGAAATACCAGCAAGTCTTGTGCCCAAATCAGGAGTGAGCCATTAAAAGTAAAGTGGTCCCTGAAGAATGAAGAAAGACCTGGGTGTAGCTGGATTTCCTGGAAGGCTTTGGATCTACAAAAAAAGTAAAACTTACTAAGATTCATTTTACTTAGTCCTTGAGTGGACATTCCAAGATCGGTGTGTTTGGAATTTGGTGCAGTTTATTTAAGAAGGTATCTGGCTGAGGTTCAGAGTGAGGCAGGGCCTTTTTAAATCTATATTGTGTCTGTATAAATTCTATAAAATCCAGCCAGTGTTCATAATTAGCGTTAGGCTGAACCATATGAAAATGTTGATGGAGATTTTGTGCGGTTCAGCTTAACACTTCAATATTTGCACTTGTTATTTTAAATGTTTTGTATGCTGATAAAAGCCTGTGTTTGGGCTGTGCTATCTTCCTGCTCTCCTCCAGTGAACTGGGTGTGTGCTAGGATGAGTTGGTTGTCTTGGTTAGACTTATTCGAGTCCCACAGTGTCTGTACCGCCCTTGCAAGGCACTCTGGCACATAGTGCGATCAGTAGTAGGAGATATTGCAAATACTTTATTATCAACAATAGCTAAAATCCAAGATTTTTGAACTTACTGAAGAGAAACTAATGCAGAACCAACACTCTACCTTTAATAATGAAATCCTCAACCGATCAAACAGCCATGAGTTTTTCTTGAGTAGAAGAGAAAAGCTATTCTGGGAGTGATGTCCATGGGAGAGGGTCACAAATGTTATGACAAAGAGCATGACAAACAAATGTGGAGGAAAAATATTCTAAAAGAACAAGTGTTCACTTAATAGTAGTCATCTCTACCGGATATAATGCTCAGAAAATTGGTTATCAAGGTTTTGGATTTCAGAAGAAAATTTAAGAGCTAATATCAGGTTTCTACTTTTTATATTTTCAACTTTGGTCTTTAGAGACCCAAATCCTTTTATAAAAAGGAGAAAGATATCTTGCATGAAAAGTGGAGTAAGTTTAGTTGTGGGGAAAGCATTATGAATTATCTTCAGTTTTCTGATTTTGCTAAAAGTTAGGGGAAAATATTAAGAATTGGCTCAAATTTATGAACCATTGACCCAAGACAATCACCATCAACTATTAAGCACCTGCTTGTTGTAAGCATTCTGCCAAGAGTGTTAATATACTTTATTTCTGATCTTCCATGTTTTATATTATTATGTTTATTTTTTAGGTGATACTGACACTCAAAAGATTAGATAACTCTTCAAAATTGAAAATGCAAAATAATGGCAAAATTTTACAACCTACCAAATTTTTTAATTTTATAGTTGGTAAGGGGGATGTAGAATTCAAATGCAATTTCTGGGTAGATGTTAATGCATTTTGAGTTGGAGTTTTTGTGCTTCCCGCATCTCTACTAGACTTTGCAGGGTCCCTGACCAAATTTTGTGTGTGTGTGTGCTTTTTTCTTTTTATTGATTGCATTACATTATGTGACACAGTTTTATAGGCACTGGGATTCCCCTTCCCTCACCCCTCCCCAAACCCTCCCACCATGGTGGATTCCTCCACCTTGTTGCATAACCACATTTCAAATTCAGTTGAGATTCTTTCATTGCAAGCATTTACCAAGCATAAAGCCCAGCATCTTATTGTTCAGGTAAGTTCAACGGTTTTTGGGGGAGACCATCTCTGGTCTGAAGGTAGAGCTGGCAGAGTATCATCCCGATCAATTAAAAGCCCCAACATAACATCAGTAACAGTTTATAACGTTATGGAATTAATTGACATGGTATTGAGTAACCAATATGTTAAAAAAAAAAAAGAATCAAGTTCTGGACCACATCCTATGACTTCTTCATTGACATTTCAATTATTAGTTTATATACAACCAGTTTCTATACATCTTAAAATGGCTATAGATTACTATGCAGCTGTCTCGTGTCTATTTTAATTTTAGTATTTAGCAGTTTATAGCACTGAAGCATGATTTTGCTGAAGCTGGCTGTTTTTGGTGTATGCTTTTTAAAATTTTTTTATGTAAAATGAGTACATTTCATGATTTTCACAGTATAGATTAAGAAATATAAAGAATTCTCCTTTCCCTCTGCTTCTTCCTTGTCTCCTTTTCTCCTCTCAAGTTATTATGATGGCATATTCATTCACTTCAGAGACAGTAGCTTAACAATCTGGCACTTAAAGACACCATACTATAACTAAAAAAAAAGAAAAAAATGGAAATTCAGCTATTACTCAGAATCCATGAAGGAAACCTGGACTCCATCACCTATAGGCAATAAGGAATGACTATGCTTGCTTCTATCTTCCCTGACCAAATTTTACAATTACACACGTAGAGCAGACAACCTTAATCCCAGAGGGAACCATGAGGGAATGGTTTTGTCTTAGGTTGTGTTCCCAAGGTAGACCTCAGCAAAGGTCTATTTAATGATTTTATTTGAAAGATAAAAAAAGTTACAGAGAGGGGAGAGAGAGAGAGAGAGAAAGAGATCGTCTATTTGTTGGTTTACTCCCCAGATGGCTACAACTGCTGGAGCTGAGCCCATCTGAAGCCAGAAACCAGGAGCTTCTTCTGGCTCTCACTCATGGGCGCAGAGTTCCAAGGACTTGAGCAATGCTCCGCTGCTTTCCTAGGCCACAAACATAAAGCTGGATCAGAAGCGGAGCAGCTGGGACACTAACTGATGCCCATATGGATGTTAATGCCACTATAGCCAGAAGCTTAGCTTACATGCCACACCAGGGGCCCAAATGTGTACACATTTTCCTTAGAAATATTTATTTATTTAAAGGAAAAATAGCAGAAATAGAGATCTCCCATTTGCTGGTTCACTCCCCAAATGGCCATAACACCTGGGACGGGACTGGGCCAGGCCAAAGTCAAGAGCCTAGAATTACATCTGGGTCTCTCAACATGAGTGGAGGGGTCCAACCACTTGAGCTATCTTCCACTGCCTTCCCAAGTACATTAATAGCAAGCTAGATAGGAAGCAAAGCAGTCAGGACTCAAACTGGCACTCATGGGAAATGCAGGCATCACAAGTGATGGCTTGACCTGTTGTCCTATAACCATTGACCCTGTATTCATGAATTTTTTAGGTAGTACTTCTAGGAAAAATAAAAAGTAAGGGACTAGAAGTAGTAGAAAAGTTGAAGGAGAGGAAGTTGAGTAAGGTGAGTAATCTCAGGCAGTCCCATTTGGTATAGTCTTGGCCTGATTCACCAGGGGAGTTCTGGAGAGTAAGTCACACCCACTCCAGACTAGAGAGCCAGTTTTCCATGCCCCCAACACAAGTCAGTTACAAGGTAAAGGCTGGTCAGGAAGGGTGAGGGGTAGAGATGGAGAAGTGTGAAGTCCCAGGGATTTTCCAGCTGCCTATACACTCAGGCAAAGTCCTTTAGTAGCTAGATGGCAGGACTGTGAGCAAGTGTGAAGTTCAGACCATTGATAGCAGGACATGGGCACATGAACAAGGTGAAAGGGATTTGAGGGGCTCAGAGCAGGTGACTGACAGTGTGTGGGACAGTGTGCTGAATCCCGAAGCACACCTTGCGGACACAAGGGGAGCACACAGCTAAAGGAAGTGTCATGCAATGCCCAGGAAGCCATAAAGCTCATGATGGGGTCAATCATGGCCTCAGTGGAAAAGCAAGCACAAGGAGGCAGGGGTGGCAGTGGGGGTTGGGAGGGTGGGATTCATGGAACAAAATGGAATTAGAAGATAAGCTTATTTTGGTACAAAACATTTTGAAATCCATGGATAGTTTTTTCATCATTCATATTTTCCATTGTGTGCATGGATTTCAAAAAAGTTTTTTTGAGGGCTAAGCTTGATGGCCTAGTGGCTAAAGTCCTTGCCTTGCATGCACTGGGATCCCACATGGACGCTGGTTCATGCCCCAGCTGCTCCACTTCCCATCCAGCTCCCTGCTTGTGGCCTGGGAAAGCAATAGAGGATGGTCCAAAGCCTTGGGACTCCGCACCCACGTGGGAGACCCAGAAGAAGCTCCTGGCTTCTGGCTTCTCATTGGCTCAGCTCTAGCCATTGGGGCCACTTGAGGAGTGAACCAGTGGACAGAGGATCTTTTTCTCTGTGTCTTATCCTTTTCCAATAAAAATAAACATTTTTTAAAAAACTCACCTTTTCTTTAAAAAAAGGGCTTTTTAGAAAAAGATTTATTTATTTGAAAAGCAGAGTTACAAAGAGAGGGGAGAAACACATAGAGACTTTCCATCTTTTCAGTCACTCCTCAAATAGCTGTAATGTCCAGGGCTGGGCCAGCTGAACTTAGAAGCCTGGAACTCCATCCGGGTCTCCTATGTGGGTGACAAGGGAACAAGTAGTCAGGTCATTCTCCAACAATTTCTCAAGTGTATTATCATGGAGTCAGATCAGAAGTTAGACAATTTCTTAGTTGAGTCCCTTCTTAGGGGCTCGAACTAGAACTCATATGGCAAGCTGGCATTGCAGGCAGCAACTGAACCTATTGTGCCAAAATTGTTTCACACCAAAACAATTCTATTTTTTAATGTTTATTTGAGAGAAAGAGAGAAAGGAAAAGAGAGGGAGAGAAACAGAAATCGTCCATCTGCTGGTTTACTGCCACAACAACCATGACTGGACCAGATTGAAACCACAAGCTAGCTAGTACTTCCACCCAGAACTCCCAAATGGGTGGCAGGAACCCAATACTTGGACCCTCACTGCTGCCTCCCAGGGTGAAGCAGAAGCTCAGATACCTGTCATTCAACCAGAGTGCTACAACTGTCTGGCCTACACCTAATCTAACAGATTCTTCTTTTATTTTTATTCAAACAAATAAACAAAAGCTTCTGGACTGGTGTTTGGCCTAGTGGGTAAAACAGTGTTTGATATGCCATATTACAGTGTCTCAGTTTGAGTCCTGGTTCCATTCCTGGTTCCAGCTTCCTTATAATGTTTCCCCTGGGAAGTAACAGATGATAACTCAAGTACTTGAATTCCTGCATCTCACATAGGGTCTCTGGATTGAGTTCCAGGTTCTTGGTCAGTCTGTCACAACCTGATCTGTTGAGAGCATTTAAGGGATGAGCCAGAGGATGAACTTGCTCTCCCTGTCTCCCTATGCCTCTGAAATAAATGCAATGTATTTTTTTAAAACCTCAACATATTCATCTGCAAAGAATTCAACTTCACAACTTTGGTTTTCATGACCACATTCGATCAATTTCTGAGGCTGTTAGTCAAATCAAAAACTTTGGTATAGTGGTATGAACAGAATAGGCAATGGCCATTGCAGAAACTTGGTGTGGCCTAAATTAATGCAGGTAGGAAAATCAAAAGTGTGCAAGAATCTGGACTCAAGGTTGGAGGCATTTGTGAGTAGAATTTACAGATGAAACAGAGATCATCAATTAATCTGCTCAGTCTTAAGGAGTGATAAGTCAAGAGGATTTTTTACTACATGTGGCTTGACATAAAATATTACTTCTATAGTTCCTTTGGCTCTCCAAGCTGTCTTCATCAGAGGATAACAATAACTGATATGAACTCTCTAGGAGTAGATTCTCTATACCATTTGGTCTTACCTTTTTTTGACTCACGGATTTTGCTAAAAATCTAGTATATTACAGACCCCATATTCACAAAATTATACACTTAACATGCACACATCCAACATTATGTGGGATTTTAATTCCTGGATCTCATTTGCAGATTCTTCATTCATAAGCATTATTATTCACTATTAAACAAAGTAGGGGCAAACAGTCAACCTAGTAATAAAGACATCCACATCCCATATCAGAGTACCTGGGTTCACTTCCAGTTCCAGGTTCCTGCTAATATGTACTCTGGGATGCAGCAGTTGTGGCCCTGTGGTCAGGTCCCTAAGGGAGAGCTGGAAGGAGCTCCCAACTCCTAGCTTCAGCCTGGTCTGGCCGCAGCTATTGCATGTACATGGGGAGTAAACCAGTGCGTGAGAACTCTGTTTCTGTCTCTCTCTCAAATAAATAAGCAACACACAGAGTGAAGTGTTCATAGGCAGTATTGCTATTTTGTTATCTGGAAACAAAACAAACAAACAAAGAAAACCCAAAAAGCAAGCAAACAAACAAACAAACAAAAAACATTGGATTGCATTTACCTGCTAGAATTTGTTGAGCCTAAGTGCCACTGTCTAGTTCTTGGGAAAAGAAACGGTCACAGAGACACAGCCTCACTCATACGCAACATTTGCTTAGCTCCTTCCAGAGAGTAGTGAGAATCATTGTGGTCTGATTCATCTTTCAGGAAGGAAGAGGGAAGCACAGTATGAAGCCACAACCCAGGCCACAAGAAAAGACTTGGGCCTGGGGCACAGAAGAGATTGGGGGCATTCAAGGGCAGGGCAGTGGCTGTCAGCTGAGTAAGGATTGTGTCACCAACCTTCAGATGGCACAGCTTCGTGGGGCCTTGGCCATTATCCAAGTCAGCTCATTCTACCACTCGTTCCCATCAGGCATAAGGTATTACAGAGTGACAAGCAGGAGATCCTTCTATCCTATCTTCTTTCAGCTCTAGGAGGAGCAGGAATTGCTTTCCTGACCTTGATTAACTCACAGGTGGTTGGCGCCAAGTGTGTTCCTCCTTGTCCCGAAGATGATAAAAGTTGAGCTCATCACCATGAGTGGCTACAAGTTGGTGATAGCAGTTGGGTGGGAAAGCCAGCCCACTGACTTTTCTTCCCATGCCACTGCTACCGCATCTTACTGTTTCAGGCTTCGGTGATATCTTTGCAGTTTGGCTAATCAGGGTAATGTGATTTAAATGTAAGAATTTTTCAAGGACATTCTCATGAGGCCATGGCCCTCCTTGCCAGCTTCTCTGTTTGGGAACAGCTTTGAGACCTCAGGCATAACCTCTGAAATCATCAGTGATATTTATGCTTTTATGTTTCTTCAGAGCCGCTGTTCCTTTGCATACAACATCTTTAACCCAAATGTGAATGATTAGAACTTGCAATCAAGTTGATTCCTCATTTTGCTGTCTTTCATAGGACATTGAATGGTAATTGCACTCATCTAAAGAACAAGTGGTTATGTACGAACTCGGGTCATAGTTGGTAGGAAGCTGATTCTCAACTATCAGGACTCAAGTTAAGACCTGACTTGGATGCAAGAATGGAGAAAGGCCTGAGAAGACTGGGAAAGAAGGCTTTGATCTGTGCTCCTGGCTTCGGTATGATCTGGTCTTGGCTGCTCCCACCAGGTGGAGAAGTGAAAGAGTGGATGGGGAATCTTTTCTGTCCCTGTCCCATTTTCTATTTCTCTTTGCTTTTCAAATAAAATGAAAAGAAGCAAATTAAAGTGAATTTTTAAAAATCCTGTTTTATGTACATATACTCATTTATTAAAGCGTAAGGGCATACAGATAACTTTAAAATTATATTATGAGAAAACCACGCATGGATTTCAAAATTGTATGGCAGAATAAACTTTTCTCTTTTTTTTAAAAAAAAGATTTATTTCTTTGAAATGCAAAGTTACAGAAAGAGAGGGAGAGGGACAGAGATCTTCCATCTGCTGGTTCACTTGCCAAATGGCCTCAGTGACTGGGGGACAGCTGAAATCAGGAGCATAGAACCCTCTCTAGGTCTCTCATGTGGGAGGGATGGGCCCAAGTCCTCAGACCATCTTCTGCTGCTTTCCCTGGCACATTAGCCAGGAGCTGGATCAGAAGGAGAACAACAAGGAATCAAACCAGAGCCTTTATGGAATGACATTATCATAGGCAACAGCTTACCCTTCTGTATCACAACATTTTCGTTCTATTTCACTTTCCCATAAATCTTTCAAATCTCCTGGTATTTCTGCATGTGCATCTATCTGCTACCTCCTTTCAATGATGGGGCCTAAAGTAATGGTGTCCTCACAGCAACTGAATAAACCCAGCTCCTAGACTTGCCTTCTACTTCCATAAAGGAAACCCTGTTTCCCTTCCAAAAAAGGATGTTTCCAGGGATGAAGCAGGGAAAGGAAAACAATGACACTGAAGGAACTCATTATGCCAGAAAGTCAGCTAGTGCTCCGAGAAAGATGAACAAAGTTCAAGAGGACACAAGAGCCTCGTTTGAGAAGGCGACCACTGACTAATCTGAGACTATTGGAATTTGAAATTAAACAATGATAGCAAAGGAGAACCTTACTAATACAAACAGATTTTTAAAAAATGAATTCAGGAGAGAAGAGGGCTGGTTCTCACAATAGAAAGGTCACAAACATGACACAGCGCGGTGGTCTAGTGGCTAAAGTTCTAGTCTTGAACGCACTGGGAGTCCATATGAGCACCAGTTCTGATCCCAGCAACCCTACTTCCCTTCCAGCTCCCTGCTTGTGGCCTGGGAAAGCAGTTGAGGATGGCCCAAAGCCTTAGGACCCTGCACCCGCGTGCGAGACCTGGAAGAAGCTCCTGGCTTCAGATCCACGTAGCAGCAGCCATTGTGATCACTTGGGGAGTGAATCATCGGATGGGAGATCTTCCTCTCTGTCTCTCCTCCTCTCTGTATATCTGACTTTGCAATAAAAACATAATTAAAAAAAAAGAAAGGTCACAAGCATAATCATTCAACATCGTCATGATGACAACTGACTTAGGCAAGAATCAACAATGGCACATCCAGCAGACCATGGTGGTATACCACATATTGCACCATGTGTAATCCAAGTAGCATGTGTGACTGTTCTTTCAAAACAGCATCCAGGCTCAGTTGCTTTATAGCTTTCTGCAAATGCCTGTGAGGACATAGCTAACACTTCCTGTGAATTGTCAGAGTTTGGCTCCCAACAAATCCTGAGAAAGGAGAATTTGTGTTATGTGTAGAAGTTGGTGGTGTCAGATAATGCCTATTCTCATTCATTCACATTTTGAAGCAATGATAATTTTAATAGAATTTATTATTATTTTACTTGACAAATCATGAACATATAAATGCATGCAGTACAATGTGATGTTTTGATATAGGTATGTGTTACGACTTAGATGAGAGTTTGGTTGTCCCCTAAAGCTCATACAATGTCAAGTTGATGCTCAGATTCTTATGCTGATGTTTAGTAGATTAAGGGATGGAGACTTGAACTAAACAAAGCATCTAGGGGGTGGGAAAATTTTAGGTTCCTGGGGACTTGCCCTCAGCCCTTAGATCCCTCAAAAGGATTGGTTATTTAAGACAAGTTTGGCCTAGTTTCTCTTCTTGCTTCATGGCTCATCGCATAATCCCGCATCAGCACATGTTCCATGCACCATCAGTTTCACCAGATACCAGACTGAAGGAGCTGTCTAATCTTGGACTGTGAGCCTCTGAAACTGTAAGCCAAAAGAAAATTTCTTCTGGAGCAGCCTTTGAGCTTGTGCCCCACATCCCACATCAAAATGCCTAGGTTTGATTACCAGTTCTGGCTTCGGACTTCCTAATTGATGACTCTGGCCCACGCCCGGTCCCAGTTCTGTAGGCACCTGGGGTAGAAACTCTCTGTTTACCTGCCTCTTTGCTTCTCAAATAAAATCGAAAAACAAAAATACATAATTTTCTTCCTTCCTTTCTTAGTAGAACCTCTTAGAATTTTTTGCTGCAGTAATAAAAAGTTGATAGAGGATATAGCATATTCTAGAATATTTAGATGGTTAACACACTCATGACTTCATTGGTATATCCTTTTGTGGTGAGACATTTAAAATCTGCTCCCTATATTATTTTAAAATATACAATATTCCTTGAACTTACTGATTTCAATTCATTTGGATATAGAATTCAGAAGTAGGGGTTGCTGGATTACACAGTAGGTAAACTTGTAGCTTTTGTGAGGTGCCTCCATACTATTTTCTTTTTGTTCTTTTTATATTTTTTTAATTTAATTCTATTTTTATTGGAAAATCAGATATACAGAAAGGAGGAGAGACAGAGAGGAAGATCTTCCATCCTTCGATTCACTCATCAAGTGGCAACAACTGCCAGAGCTGTGCCAATCTGAAGCCACAAGCCCTGAGCTCTTCTGGGTCTCCCACACGGGTGCAGGGTCCCAAGGCTTTGGACCATCCTTGACTGCTTTCCCAGGCCACAGGCATGGAGCTGGATGGGAAGTGGGGCAGCCGGGACACGAACTGGTGATCGTATGGGATCCCAGTGCGTTCAAGGCAAAGACTTCAGCTGCTATGCTACCACACCAGGCCCTTGTTCTTTTTTTTTTTTTTTTTTTTTTTTTTTTTTTGTAATTGATTTTCTTTATTTTATGTGCAAAGAGCTATCATGATTTTCCAAAGTGTCGATGTCTTGGAGCATCCATCCAAGGAATATGACTGACAATGACAGCATGTTAGGACATATTTCCACATCAAATTGTGCCCATTCGAGCACAGCTGGCAAGAGCAGAAACTCTGGCTGAATTTTTGCGGTGACTCCAGTAAAGCTACTGGTCACCCATCTTGTCCTCATGAGAGCAAAGAGGTGAAAGGCCATGTTGTTTTCTATAATAGCTATAGTGATTCACAGTCCTACGAACAGTGTGCCAGCATGTTCTTTTCTTTACATTCTTGACAACTTTTTGATACTTATCATTGTGACAGATGTGAGGTTCATTGTGTGCCCTGAGGTTTAGTGATGGAAGGCATTTTTCATCAACCTGTTGTTCATTTCTGTATCTTCTTTTAAGAAATGTCTGTCGAGATCATTTTCCCAGGCCTGGCGTGATAGCGTAGCAGCTAAAGTCCTTGCCTTGAATGGGTGCCGGTTCTAGTCCCGGCGGCTCCACTTCCCATCCAGCTCCTTGCTTGTGGCCTGGGAAAGCAGTAAAGGACAGCCCAAAGCCTTGGGACCCTGCATCTGCATGGTAGACCCAGAGGAGGCTCCTGGCTTTGGACTGGTTCAGCTCCAGCCATTGCAACCACTTGGAGAGTGAACCGTTGAATGAAAGATCTTCCTCTCTGTCTTTCCTCCTCTCTGTATATCTGCCTTTCCAATAAAAATAAATAAAATCTTTTTTAAAAAGATCATTTCCCATATTTTAATCAGACTATTTGCTTTCTTGTTACTTAGTTGTTTCAAACTCATATAGTTTGGATGCTAACCCATTATCTAATGTGTGACTTGTGGATATATTGTCACATTCTCTGCTTTGTCTCTACATTTTGTTGCTTTTCTTGGCTGTGCAGAAGCTTTTTAGCTTGATGCAATTCATTAATCTGCTTTTGCTGTCTGTGTTTTCAGGGCCATATCCAAAATTTGCCACGTATCTTTTCCTTTAATGGTTTTATAGCTTTAGGTCTTAACTTAGGTTTTTGAACCATTTTGAGTTGACCATTGTATAGGGTATAAGGTTAGAATCCAATTTCATTCTTCTATATAGGAATACAGTGTTCTCAAACCATTTAACTGAAGAGACTGTCTTTTCTTCATTGTATGTTTTTGATGTCTTTGTTCAAACTCAACCGACTGTAAATGCCTGGGTTTCTATCTGGGTTCTCTATTGTGCTGCATTGAAGGATGTGTCTGTTTTTGTGCAATTATGACTTTTTATTTTAGATATTTACTATATTACATACATACTTGTTTTTGATAGGAGTCTTTTTAAAATGAATGTAATTATATTTATGGTACATAACATGTTGCTATGGGATACATATAGAAAGTGAAGATGATACAGCTGTTTCTTGGTATTCACATGGGATTTGTTCCAATAACCTCTTGGATATCAAAAGCCACAGATGTTCAAGTCTCCTATATAAAATGGCATAATATTTGCATACAACTTCCACATGTCCTCCTGTATGCAATGTAAATATTATGTAAATAGTTGCACCGTTTAGGGAATAATCATGAGGGAAAAAGTATGTACATGTTCACTACAGATGCAATTTTTTTAATAGTTTCAATCCTTGGTTGAGTGGATCTGTGGATATAGAAGGCCAGGCCACCAATAGAATAGTAAAGCTTGTTAACATATCCATCATCTTACACTGTTACACATCTTTTTTGTTGAATATGTAGTTAAGAGTAGTTAAAATCTACTCATTGATTGTGAATTCCATATACAGTATCATGCAGTCCTCATGTTATGCATTAGGTCTCTAGACTTGTTTATCCTACACACTCAGTATCCATTGCTTTCTGTCCTCTGATCTATAACTACCCTTTCCTCCTCTGCTCTCCCTTCCCTTTTTGTACCACTGTTTTATTCTACATCTCAATATATTTGAATTTTTAAATTTTTACACATACTGGGATTATGCAATATTTTCATTTTTTTAATAAATTTTTTTTTTACTAAAAAGGCAGATTTACAGAGAGCCAGAGAGACAGAGAGAAAGATCTTCCATCCACTGGTTCACTCCTCAAGTGGCCACAATGGCCAGAGCTGAGTTGAAGCCAGGAGCCAAAAACATCTTCTGGGTCTCCCACATGGGTGCAGGGTCCCAAGACTTTTGGGCCATTCTCTACTGCTTTCCCAGGCCACAAACAAGGAGCTGGAATGGAAGTGGGGTCACTGGGATTAGAATCAGCACCCATATGGGATCCTGACACATGCAAGGTGAGGACTTTAGCCCTAGCCTACTGTGCAGGGTCCAATATTTTCTTTTCTGTGTCTGAGTTCATCTAACATAATGTCCTCCATATTCATCCATGGTATGGTATATTATTCTATCATAAAAAGAAATGAGATCTTGTGAGAGTCATGCTGTTTTGATTACAATAGCTTTACAGTATATTTTATTAATCGTCCAGCTTTGTGCTTTTATTTATGATTTATTTTGTTATTCATGATATTTTATGATTCTATACTAACTTAAAGGTTTTGAAAATTATTGTGAAAAATCACATTGAATTTCAGAATTTGAAAGGGATTGCCTTGATTCTGCAGATTGCTTTAGGTGGTATTGCCATTTACCCATATCAGTTCTTCCAATAATTAACATAATATGTCTTCCCATTATTTGTGCTTTCTTCAGTTTCTTTCATGAGTGTTTCATAGTTTTCAGTTTATAAGTCTCTCACCTCTTTGCTTAATTATACACCTTTAATTTATTTTTCATTCCTCTTTAAAATGAGATTGTTTCCCTAGTTTCTTTTTCAGATCTTTAGATTTTCCTATGTGTGTATAGAAACTGCTAAATTTTGTATGCTTATCTGTCGTACTGCATGTTACTAAATTCATTTATCTAACAGACTTTTTTCATAAAACTTTTAGCATTTCTATGTATAAAATCATGTCAACAAACAGACAATTTAGATCAGCAAATATCTTGCACTGTTTACAATCTTCCCTTCTTCTATAATTTTGGACATTTGAGGAGGATGTATAAAGCTTATTGAGCAAAACATTCTGATTGTGATTGTAGTAACTGCTCCAGGAATGGCCCTACATGAACCATGTTTGTTTGTACTCTTGTTCTGTGTACTCCCTTTTCACAATGACTCTAAGCTTCATCTTGGGACACTGCCAAGCTTGACACAGGCACAGGCTCAATACCTATTTGCACCTGGAAACCATTTCTGCTTGGAAATTTGCTCTAAGAAACCAACCAACTGGCATGTAAGAGACCTAAGCACCCTGGCATCTCAATGCTGTCAGGAAGCTAAAGTGTGTGGAGCAGCCGCATGATGAAGGACCAAGATATTCCAAGTTATTTCAGCTGTGCTAGTCAGAGTGCTGGCCTGTCTGGAATATGTGACAAGGTCATGTGTCCTGGGGTACACGTTACATGTTATTTTTGTGCAGTGTTTCTATTGTGCTGGTAATGGCAGAATGCCTATGTGTTTAACAAGCTTCAAAATATGAACTGAGTGATTCAGGTGATCCTACATGTGAGGTGAACACCTTTAAATGAGCAGTTAAAACTGCTGTTGTAGGGTAGGTGTTGTGATGCAACTGGTTAATCCAGTGCTTAGGACACCTGCATCCCTCTATCTAAGTGCGTGTTCAAGTTTCAACTGCTCTGCTTCTGAGCCAACTTCTTACTAATACACCTGGGAGACCAACAATGGGCTCACTGGCATCCATTTGGAATACCTGGATAGAGTTCTGGGCTTCTGCTTTAGTCTGGCCAAAGCTTGGCAACTGCAGACATATAGAGAATGAATCAGCAGCCAGAATATCTCTTTCTCTCTGTCTTTTGCTGATTATCCTTTCAATTAGATGAAACTTCAATGCTCATGAAAGTGTAAGCATTTGGTGCAGTAGGTAAGACACCCACATCCCACGTCAAAGTGCCAGAGTACTAGTCCTTGCTCTGCTTCTAATTCCAACTTCCTTCTAATGCACACTGTAGGAGGCAGCAGATGGTGGCTCAAAGTGCTTGGACGCCTTCATGCTCACATGAAAGATCAAAATTGTGTTCCCAGCTTTAGGCTTTAGTTTGGCCCAGGCCTGCTGCAAAAATCTGAGTCAGTGGCTTAAAGACGCCTGTTTGTGTGTCTGTGTGCTGCTTCTGCATTTCAAGTAACAATAATTTTTTAAAAGTTTGAGGAAAAATGGAATTAAAAGACAGGCTTATTTTAGCACATTTTTTAAGTCTCTGCATAATTTTTTTTTTCATAATACACATTTTCCACGAACTACCAAAAGGTCTGCCTATGCGTTGTTTTAAGCCCCCCCCAAATAATGGTAATTTGTTACAACAGCACTTGAAAGTTAACACAAAAATCAAGAACCACAGACCAGCCACAAGCAAGGTGTGATTGACATCACATAGAACAGAAAACTACCCAATCAACCCACAGGAGCTCTAGAATGAATACATTGTTTCCACGAGGGAACTTCTCTGTTGAAAAATAAATGTAGGTCTAAGTGAGGAGTAGTTTGATTGCAAGCGACAGAAAAGAACAACATGCAGGGCCAGTCGTGTGGCACATTGGAAAGCAGTGGATGGTAAACCCAAGCTCCTTGGCCCCTGACACCCACATAAGGCCATATGGCACTCCTGGCTTCTGACTTCGGCCTGACCAACTTTGGGCATTATGGGCATTTGCCAGGTGAACCAGCAAGTGGCAGACCTCTATCTATATAACTTGTGTCTTTCAAATAAATAAATATTTAAAAAGAAAAAGAAAATTATGGGTTATGTCAAAATCTATATGTGGGGAGGACTATTCAAAAGGTTCATGGAAAATGGATACTACAAAAAAAATTAGGCATGAATTTCAGTTTCTTTTTACTTTTTATTTTTCCCCCAAATAAGCTAACTTTTTAAGTCCACTTTTCTATGAACTTTTTGAACTTCCCCTGTGCAGAAGTGTCTCGGAAACCAGGAAATGAAGGGAAAGTACAAGAGGACGTTGAATCGGGGCCTGCAGGATTAGCAGAAGCACCATGGGGTGTGTCTGCTGCTGTAGGGTCTGTACCATCATAGACTCTCTTGAACCTTCCTCTTCACACTACCCCTTGTCCCCCTCTCTCTCCCACCCCACCCGCTGCCTAGGGTAACATCTGCTGCTTCAGGCATTCATGGTCACACAGGATGTCTCTCAGCCCTACCTTTCCTTCATTTGCAATCTGAGCTCTCAGCACACTGAGCAATCCCTAAGAGCCTCAATTTTTAAAATTCTCAGAGAAAGAAAGTGGCCAGGTGGGGTTATTAGGCAGCTTTTGCCTAATCTGAAATGGTCAGGCTAGTCAGCTAGTACAAGCATAATCTCCTGTGTGTGTGTGTGTGTGTGTGTGTGTGTGTGTGTGTGTGTGTTAGCATCTTGAGGCAGCTAGACACACCAGTGATGTTCTTATACCCCAGTTTTCCTAGGCAATAATAATCTGTTTGGACATGATGCTGCCACTTTGGAACAAGTCAGAAGGGTGAAACATGTGGTCCCAAATGCCAACGCCAGGAATTCTGGGAGTGCAGAGCCAATGCTGCCCCAGGGAAAGGCTGAGTCAGAGCCCAGGCTCCTGGGGTGCTGCTTCCTGGAGCAGTCACACCCCACCCACTCACACTGGCACTGGGGAAATCCAGATCATCAGGACATTCGGGGCCTGGGCATTCCGGAAGCTCACTGTGTGCTGTGGGTGGTGAATAGTCAGCCTGTCTGGGTTTAATCTGTCTCTAGACAACATACTCCTTTATGCTCCTCCACCTTTCCTGGTTCATGCCTCTATGCGAGGTATTGAAAGTCCCACACCCTCCTAATCGTGATTCTATCTTCAAAGTGAATTAGCTATTGGAACCAGAATCTAATCTGTAGTTATATATGTCGGACAGTTAGTTTCCAGTAAACATGCCTCCGGGAGAGTCTGCTGTATTGTCCAGGCAGAAGGGCATGCTTTGTTCTCTGCTCCACGCCTCTAACCCCTCCCCTGGGCTGAGAGCAGCTGATTTCAAATTCTGAAACACTTGATTCCATTCTGCAGATCTTCTCATTGGTGTTAGTGATTATGAAACCAGCACTTTTGAAATCTAAGACATGACCTGAGAGTGAGGACCGTGAGGATGCATTTACAATGAAAAAATAGCCTTGGACCATTTCATTTTATTAAATTTCATTTTGTTGAATAGCTTTCTATCTGTTATTAAAAAGTCAGCCATTTCCTATATGCCCACATTCTGTGTCATACTTTTGGAAGTATGTAGAAAATGCCATTTGTGTAAATGAATAAAATGTACAACTCAGTGGCTAGTTGATCCACTCATAGTGGGAATAATAGCTTTTGTAGCATGCCACTTCTTGCCTACAATCCAAGTGGTATACAAAGAGTCATGTTCTGTGTTTATTACCCCCAACACCTCACCATTCATTTAAGATTGGGTTTTCTAAGGCCACCTGTTGTTGTCTTGAGCATTAGCAAAGAATCTCATTCGAAATCACATTTCTGCTTGAGGGATACATTGTTTCTACTAACAGCCAGAATAGATTGCTGTGTAAAACCCTTTTCCCAGAACAGTTAAAATAATAAAGGATTCGGGCGTTCGTTTCTTGGAAAGACCTAGAGTCAAAATTTTTTAAAGATTTATTTATTTATGCGAAAGGCAGAGTGATAGACAGGGAGAAACAGAGAGGCAGAGAATCTTTCATCTCTTGATTCACTTCCCCAGCAGCTGGGGCTGGGCAAGGCTGAAGCCAGGAGCCAGGAACGCCATCCAGGTCTCCCACAAGAGTGGCGGGAATCCAAGTACTTGGGTCATCATAGGAAGCCTTCCAGGCCTGTTAGCAGAAAGCTGGATTGGACAAAGTGGAGGCAGAAATCAATCTCAGGTACCCTGATACTGGATGCTGTTTAACTTGCTGCACCACAATACCCACCCCTAAATAAATATTTCTCACAATGATTGTGTGTATTGTTTTGAAGTATGATAAAAAGGAGAAGTAGTTAGGATCCCTTTTCAATAAAAAAATAAAGAAATTTACTATAGTACTACTGCATTAGTCAAGATTTCTCCTGGAAAATACTTAAGAAAAATTTTTCATGAGTACTGACTTATTTTGCACTAAAAATTACAGTTTTTCAGGGATGGCATGGTGATATAACTGGTAAAGTTGCTGACTGCAGTGCTGATATCCCAAATGGGCACTGGTTCAAGTCCCAGCTGCTTTATTTATGATCCAACTCCCTGATTAGTGCACCTGGGAAGGCAGCAGAATATGGTCCCAATTCCTTGGTCCCATGTACCCATGCGGCAGATCCAGAAGAAATTCTTAGCTTCTAGCTTTGGATTAGCTCAGCTCTGGCCATTGCAGCCATTTGGGAAGTAAATCAGCAGTTGAAAAAGTCTCACTGTCTATAACTCTACCTTTCAAATAAATAAATCCGTTTTTAAAAATCTGTGTTTTCATAACCTTTTTGAAGGATCCTCATTTGTAGAGACATGTATGTGTGTGTATGTATATACGTACATACATACACAAGTGCAAATTTATTATGTGGAATTGGGTCATGCAATTGTGGAGGCTAAGAAGTGTTGATGGTACATATCCTAGTTGAAAGACAAGAGAAGACTGCTCCAGCTCGTGCAGTGATAAATTTCTCTTTATTCTCTTTTGTTCTATTTGACTCTCAGGATTGGACAATGCTTGCTCACATGGAGAATGGCCATCTACTTTATTGACTTTGTCCATTCAAATGTTATCCCATTGTGAAATGCTTTCACAAACACCCAGAAACAAAGTTTAATCTGGGCTTCCCATGGTCTAGTCAAATCAACACACAAAATTAACCTGCTCACGACCTTAATATATTAATACATGAAAGCCATAACAGGAAGAAAATCCAAGGGGCCCTTCAAAAATTTGTGGAAAATAGAATTTTAAAGAAATTCATTTTGGTGCAAAAATCTTTTGAAACCCATGCATAGTTTTCTCATAATACAGTTTCCACAAACCTTTGGAAGACCCTTCTTATGCATAATTTCAAGTCTGTTTTGCAGCACAATAAATATGTCTTTTAATTCCATTTTTCCATGAACTTTTTTTGGAAGGGCCCTTACAATTCCTTGTAATGCAATTTTGCAGAAGTTCACCTATTGTAGTAGTTTTTTTTTAAAGAAATGAAGCTCACATTACATAAAAATAGCCACTTAAAATGAAGAATTCAGGGATTTTTTTTTTAGTACATTAATAGTGTTGCACAGCCTAGTTCCAAAATGTTTTTAGAATTCCCACTAAACAACTACTCTTCATCACTACCTGCCTCAAACCTCGGCCATCACCAACCTGTTTTCTGTATAGTAGCTTGCTTGCTTGCTTGCTTGTTTTTCAGAAAGAAAGAAAGACTAGAATTTACTTTTTCCAGATAATTTTGATATTCACACAAAAAAGATTACATGGAAAGTACAGAGAGTTCCCCATCTACTCTCTGCCCCCACTCATACACAAACTCCTGTATTATCAAGCGGAGTCACCAGAGTGGTGCATTTGTTACAGTCCTGGGTTGGCCTTGTAGTGGGAGAATTTTTAAAGGTTCTTTGAATGTTGTTGTCATAACTGAGTTTATGTGGGCAGCGTATCCATGGTAAATTTCTACACAATTGTTCTCTGCTTCCACTTTTAACACTATTGTACTCTATTCTCAAATGTTGTCTACGTGAGCTCTTTTCCCCTGTTAACTCTTGACATTCCTGATGATCTGCTTTATGATTCTAAAGATGGACTGAATAAGTGCTTTTCCCCCCCTTTTTTGGTAGGTTCTCAGCCTTTTGGAATTGTGTACCTTCATCTCTCAAGGGTTGACATGAGCATTCCGCAAAAGTAAAAGTTATTAATGACCTTACAGCTCTTCAACTTGCTGAAACATGAAGTCTGTTCCTCTTACAGAATAATGAAAGTGTTGGAAAGAGCACATGGCTTTTTATTAGTTTGCTTCTTTAATTTTGAATTCATTTTTATCGTCTTTGAAAGCCAGAGAGGCAGTGAGAGAATGAGACAGAAGAAATCTTCCATTCACTGGTTCACTCCACAAACAATGCAAGGGCTAGGCTAGTTTGAGGTCAGGAGCCTGGAACTCTTTCTGGTCTCCCACATGTGTGGCAGGAATCCAAGAATTTGAGCTCCCACCTGCTGCCTCCCAGGGTGTTCATTGGCAGGAATCTAGACAAGGAAGCAGAGTAAACAGAATTAGGCATCTTGATGTACAAATGGGGGTGTCTCAAGCAGTGTGTTTATTGCTGCGACACATTATGACCGAGCACCTTTTATTTTATTTTTAAAATAAAGTTGACTCAATCTTCGAATGAAATACATGATTTCAGAACACAATTGTTTTAAGTAAATCAATAATTTAAATCTCAAATTAGTTAGCTGTTTAATAAGTCTTTGAATGATCGTTTGTTGGGTATCACCAGGTATTCTAGGCTGCTTTGAAAAAATGAAAAATTTAAATAAGAATAGGTAATTGGCCTAGCAGTTAAGACACTCACTAAGATGCCCACATCACACATTAGAGTACCTAGTTTGACACCTGGTTCTGATCCTTGACTTCAGCCTCCTGCTAATGCACACCCTGGGAAGCAACAGGTGATGGCAGTACTTGGCAACCCAGAATGAGTTCCCAGATCCTGGCTTTAGCCTAAGCAAACCCTGGTTGTTATGAGCATTTGGAAAGTGCTCAACAGATAGCGAGTGAGCTCTTTCTAAGTCTCTAATAAAATCAATCAATCAATAGAAGAATTAAAGTTAGTGTTATAGTCCAAGAAGTGGGTCACAGAACAGCATTTGATTATTCACCAAAACGGTACGAAGTCTGTGTATTCAGTGGCAGACCCATATGGGATGATCTCAAATGTTTTCAAAGAGGTGAGGCTTTGATTGGTTTATAATATGTAAATCTGTGAAAAGAAACATCTAGTATCCTGCACAATGAATTGCAGAGATGGAAATGAAACATCCCCTCGGAGGAGAGATCCATAATTGCAGAAACCTGGATGAAGTAACATGGTGTAGAAGTTCAGAGAAGAAAGGAATTTAAGGAAGAAATTCTTGGTGTAGTGGAAACTATAGGAAACTAAAAAGCAAATGCCAGCTCAGTAAATACAACTAGTCGAAAGTTCCCACTAACATCACTGCACATGCTTTTTTCATTTCTCAACACAGCTGACATGCAAATACAATACAATGGAGATTATGGGAGTACAAGGATAAGACATACTAAAAGTATGCTGGAAAATGTCACCAGTGTTGTGGCCCCACGGATTAATCCACAGCTTGTGATGCTGGCATCCCATATCAGAATGCTAGTTTAAGTCTTAGCCGCCCTGCTGCTAACCCAGTTAATGTGCCTGACAGACAGTAGATAATGGTGCCAGCACTTGGACTCCTGCCACCCATGTAGAAAACTCCAGGGAAGTTCCAGGTTCCTGGTTTCAGCCTGATCCAGACCCAGCTATTTGTGACCATTGGGGAAGTGAACCAGTAGATGGAAGATTTCTTTTCCTCTCTGTTTCTTCCTGTCTTTCTATCACCTTGCCTTTCAAATGACTAAAATCAATCTTTTTAAGAAATAAATTAAGGAAAAAAAGGAAACTGGTCACTGACCCAAATACTTCTAAAAGTCACTGCCACGTCTCGCAAGTGCTGGCATCTGGAGCGCTGTACCATAACCACATACCTGGAGGGAGGGCTACTTGAGACTTAGAAAGCATGAGAATGAAAAGTACCGTGGTAACACCCCTAGCATCCTATTACAAGCCAGGAAGGTGGTATGTTCAAAATCAATCTTCTTTTAATTCACACTTAAAACTTAGAATTCTATCAATAATGTTCCACCATTATTTACTGATAATCTAGATAAGCTCACAAGGCCACACATTTGTAGCAAGAATACAGGAAAGGATCAGCAGAGAACCAAGCTGCGGCACTATGTTTTAAATTGTGTAGCATATTCATAACACTTAGATTGGTCTTCCTTCTTAATTCCTTTCTGTTTAACTCATTTGAAAAGAAAAAAAATGACTTTCACTAGAATATTTTTTAAATCAGCTTTAGTTCAATTTGGATAAATGTCTTGAAGCCATTTCAGTCTTGCCTTTGTACTGTTTAGAAAGTGGATACAGAACTCTGCTCAAAAATCACATTATAAAAGCCTGTAGCCTTGAAGAACCCAATTTATTTTAAATTACTGACTTGAATAATCAGTTTGATATGTAAGAGGATCTGAAATAACATCAAATTTTTGAAATAACGCCATTGGACATTGGCTGCTGACAAAATAAGCCTGTGGGGGACTTGGTGGTAAGAGGAAAACATTGCTCTGTTGTGGTGGACACTGCCAGAGCTGGGATCAGTGTGTGTGTCTGGGCAAGGGAAAGGTAATGGCTCCAGGAGGTTGACTGTGAGAAAGCTCCCAGATCGAAAGAAAGCAAGAGGCAGCATGGCTAACCCCACTAGCTGATGGGTGGAAACAATGTGGAGACACAAAGAGAAAAAAATGTATTTGGAGAAGCTCCTGGGTACAAAGTCAACGTCACATGACTCTAGGGTCATCATCCCACTGGCTACTTTCCTTCTGTTGTGACGTCAGGGCTGCCACACCTTCCTGCATTCCACCAGAACCAGATAGTGACCTAGAAGGTTTAGAGACACAGAGAAGAGTCAGTGCTTTTAGGAGGGGGAAGGTGTGGCAAATTTGCAAGGAGGATGCATATATCAGGGAGCACATCCATTAGAGGAAATTTTGAGTCTCATTACCAGACTGTCAGGATGTGTGCATCTGTGATTGAGGAACATTTTTAATAAAGGACATTAGCAATAAGTCAAGTTGATGAGGATGCTATATTCAGTACTGAAGACTCACTGCACTTCGTCACATTTGCTTGAATCCAGCTGAAACAAGAGTCCCCGTGGGATTCTGAGGACTGTCACCTGTGTGGCTCACGGACTCCATTCCTCTTCCCTGGACTCCCGGTTTCTGGAAGCAACTCAGGTAATCCCTGCCCTGACATGCCTGCTGGCCCTCTACTTGGGATGCTTCCTTCTCTTTACATGCTGATTCCTTCAGGGTACAGCTTCCACTGGCCTCTGCCAGGGGAGCCTTTGCCAACCTCCAACTCCTCTCCTCAATCTGCACAATTCCTGACTGGTCATGACATATTGGTTGGCTTGCTTTTTCGCTCCTTCTTGCCTTAATGGCAGGTAAATTAGCTTGCTTTGGCTGCCACAACCATGTTCACAGACTGAGTGACATGAGCAACAGTGATTTATTGTCTCCTAATTCTGGAGGCTGCAAGTTCAAGGTCAAGGGGGCAGCAGGGTTGATTCCTTCTGAAATTTCTCTCTTTAGCTTACACATTGGCTGATTGTTCCCTCTGTCTTCATAATACTGTCCCATTGTGTTTGCATCCAAATGTCCACTTTTTATTAGGACAGACCTCGTATTAGAATAGGGCCTAGCCTGAAAAATCTCATTTTAACTTCAGTGACTTCTACAAAGATCCTATATCCAAATACAGTCCCACTTTGAGGCTCTGGGGCTTAGGTCATGTGAATTTTAAGGGACCAAGGAACACAATTTAGCATATAACAGAAAGAATTGTGAGACTCTCTCAACATCCATTTTTGGCTGCTCAGCATCAAGTCAAGAATAGTTCCTGGTCCCCTGTGGGTGCTAGTTGATGTTCCAGCTGCTCCGCTTCTGATCCAGCTTATGGCCTAGGAAAGCAGTGGAGGATGACTCAAGTCTTTGAGCCCCTGCACATGCATGGAGACCCAGAGCAAGTTCTTGGCTCCCAACTTTAGATCAGCTCAGCCCTGCCATTGCAGCCATTTGGGGAGCAAACCAGTAGATGGAAGATATCTGTCTCTCCTTTTCTGAAAAATGTACCTTTCCAATAAAAATAGATAGGTTTTTTAGATTAAAAATAAAACAAATGAATTCACCTTCAGGCCTAGGTGGACCCTCGTGTGTGATTCTTGCATGTTGGAGACTTCTTTGGCACTTTAAGAACCTCAGTGAGTGCACGTATTTTGGAACCTTCTCATAAAGACTTAGACTGACTCTTCAGAATACAGAAAATACAAGATGACAAGGTTCTAAAATGGAGCAATCACATGTCACATAGATTCATTCTCTTGTTTACAGAGGTGAACTTGCGCTGTCCCCAAGCTTTTTAATTTCTACACGGTTCATTGATTCCATTAGATAAAAATAGGCCAACAACTCAGGACAAGAACAACTCTGGTGGATTGTGGGTGGTAAGAATGGAGGAGGAATTGTCCTGGATGTTACCCTGGAGGAAACATGGCATGTTCTGAGAAATACAAATTGATAACGCTGATAGCATGTTTTCACTAAGATACACCAACAGGTCTACAAGTCTGCTTGTTTCTATTTTTTTCTTTTAAAAAGGAGTTAATTATGATACATTTTCTGCTTTTATTTTTTTAACAATTTATTTTGTTTGCTTGGAAAACAAAGTGACAGAGAGAGAATGAGAGATTGATCTTCCATCTGCTGGTTCACTCTCTAAATGGCCACAGTGGTTGGGCAAGGTCAGGCCAAAACCAGGAGCCTGGAATTCCATCCAGGTGGACCACAGAGGCCCAAGTACTTGAGCCATATTATGCTGTTTCTTTTTTTTCACTAGGTACATTAGCAGAGAGCCAGAAGGGAAGCAGATGTTGGCATCACAGGCAATGGCTTAATTCTCTGTGCGGTAATGCCAACCTGCATAATTTCTGATTTTAAAGGATCACATGTTAAATTGAGAAGATCTGATATATATAGATAAATGAAAAAAAGAAGGAAAAAAGACATTAAGGATAATCAAGTTGTGAAAATACTCAGTTGCTATTGGATTAGAAATTTATTCATCTATAAAGCATACTGGGAGGAATTAATGCTTTAACATCAAAAGATTTTGAAATTCAGAAATATGGCATCTCTCTCTGTTAAAATACTTTCAGTGTGGCCAGTGCTGTAAATAGTGGATCAGCCAACTGCCTGTAATGCCGGCATCCCATATGAACACTGTTTGAGGTCCCTATGATCAATCCAACTCCCTACTAACGCCCATGGGAAGGCAGCAGAAGATGACGCAAGTACTTATGCCCTTGCCACCCACAAAGGAAGCTGGATGGAGTCTCAGGCTCCTGACTTTGGCCTGGTTCAACTCCAGCCATTATTGCCATATGGGGAGTGAATGAGAAAATGGAATATTTTCTCTCATCCTTCCTTTCTTTTAATAAGCCTGCCTTTCAAATAAGCAGATAAACATAACATGTTTTTGGTTTTTTTGTTTTTTAATTTACATAAAATTGTACATTTCTTAAGATCACCTATAAAGGTACATTTTTGTTCATTTTGTAAATGAAAAAATTTCTAAACATATGCCAGAAAATAATCATTGATAATAATCCAGCTTCCTTTGTGGATGGCGAGGGTGTTAGTATTTGGGTCGTCTTCTGCTGCCCATCTGAACAGTTATAAAATTTTCACAAATAATTTTTTGAGATAGGTTTTTAAAAAGTAAACATAAGATTATTTCCTTATTTATTTATTTATTTATTTATTTATTTATTTATTTATGTGAAAGAGCAACAGAGAGAAAGATGATGAAAGAGAGAGAGAGAGAGAACTTCCATTTGCTGGTTTACTCCCTGTACAGCACAAAACCCAGGATTGGGCTAGGCAGAAGTCAAGAACCAGCAACTCCATCCTGGTCTCTGATATGAATGACAGGGACCAAAGTACTTGGGCCATTATCTGCTGCTTTCCCAGACACAATCACAGGAAGCTGAATCAGAAGCAGAGCAGCCAGGACACAGGGCACTCAGATAGGAAATGCTACCGGTGTGAGACGTGGCTTAATCTGAGGTACAGCAACCTTGCCCTCCCCCCCCCAGGCTAAAGCTATTTTTGTTATTATATAGAGGAGAGCTTTAGGTCTTATTTCTCATGTGCCTATGCACCACAGTAAATGAAAAACAATCTTCAAAGAGAATCTTAGCTTCTCCCATGGTTTTCCCATGTCTTGTCTTAAGCAGAGGTTCTATGGCTCACCATTCAGGCATTCACCCTGTCAGGAGGTTCCTTTTCACAAAAACATGCCAACTCTCTCTAGATCACTGATCTTTTATTTCTAAATTTTTATTTATTTGTTTATTTGAAGAGTAGAGATATCCATTCAAAGAGAGAATGACAATGAGAAAGAGAGAGAGAGAAAATCTTAAATCTGTTGGTTCACTCCCCAAATGACCTCAACAGCCAAGCCTGAACCAGGCTGAATCTAGGAGCCAGGAGGCAGGGGGTCTTCCCTGGTCTACCAAGTGGATGCCAGGGACACAAGCACTAGAGCCGTCTTCTGCTGTTTGCTAGGCATATTAGCAGGGAGTTGAGTCGAAAGCAAAGCAACTAGAATTCAAACTGATGCTCAGTATCATTTTGGGATACTGGTGTCAGAAACAGCAGTTTCTCAGAAGCCACTGAGTACTTGCCCCCCTCCTCAACATTTCTTTTTTTTTTTTTTAAGATTTAATTATTTTTATTGGAAAGTCAGATTTTACAGAGAAAAAGAGAGACAGAAAGATCTTCCATCTACTGGTTCACTCCCCAAGCGGCTGTAAGCTCAGCTGATCAGAAGATAGGAGCCAAGAGCTTCTTCCAGGTCTCCCACGCAAGTACAGGTTCTCAAGACTTTGGGCCATCTGCTACTGCTTTCTCAGGCTGTAAACAGGGAGCTTAAAAGGAAGTGGAGCAGCTGGAATATAAACAGCCATTTATATGGGATCCTTGCGTACGCAAGGTGAGGACTTTAACCACTAGGCTACTGTCCCAGACCCCCACCAATATTTCTTCTGTAAAAAAAAAAAAGTTTCATTTATTTATTTGAGGGTAACAGAGAGAAAGAAGAAGGAGTTGAAAGAGAGAGAGATTCCATCATTCCATCTGATGGTTACTCCCTAAATGCCAACAAAAATATCTAAAACCCCAAGCCTGGAACTCCATCTGGGTCTTCCACATAGGTAAAATAAACTAAAATACTTAATTTAATGTCATCTTAGTTGAAACACAGAGAGACAGAAAGGCAGATAAAGAGATTTTTCCATCTGCTGGTTCACTCCCCAAATGTTCCCAATAGCCAGAGATGGGCCAGGTCAAAGTCAGGAGCCTGGAGTTCAATCTAGGTCACCCATGTGGATGTAAGGGACCCAAGTATTTGAGCTGTTGTCTGCTGCCCTCCATCTTACACACTAAGAGAAAGATGGACTCAGATGTAAAGTTGGGATTTGAATCCAAGCACTCTAATATCAGTTGTAGGTATCCCGACAAGTATGTCCTACACCCACCCCTCCATTTCCAATACTTCTACCTTGTTTTCCTTATCTTGTTTCATTGCGGTGTCCAGAAATCACAAGAAATGAAAATGAATGGTTGTGATTTTTAAACTCCTTATCTTATTCCTGATGAAAAGCCTGCCAGAATGATGTAGGTCATTAGTTTGTCATATACACCATCTATCATGTTAACAAATATTTCTTATCTTAGCTTATCACATATGTTTATAACTCATGGACACTTAGTTTTATTATTTATCAATTCATATGGAGACACTCATTGAAAGTCTGGCTTTTCTTTTTTCTTTTTTTTTAAGATTTATTTATTTTATTGGAAAGGCAGATACACAGAGAGGAGGAGAGACAGAGAGGAAGATCTTCCGTCCGATGATTCACTCCCCAAGTGGCCGGTGCCAATCCGAAGCCAGGAGCCAGGAACCTCTTCTGGGTCTCCCACACAGGTGCAGGGTCCCAAGGCTTTGGGCTGTCCTCAACTGCTTTCCCAGGCCACAAGCAGGGAGCTGGATGGAAAGCAGGGCTGCCAGGATTAGAACCGACACCCATATGGGATCCCGGCATGTTCAAGGCGAGGACCTTAACTATTACGCTACCGCGCCGGCCCAAAAGTCTGGCTTTTCTGTTGATGTACTACATTGTATTAGTATATTTTAAAATGTTAAATGACCTCTGTATTCCAAGAATGAACTCTTTCTCTCTATAACAAACTGTTCTTTTATTTTCACACTGGATTCAATTTGCCAATGCTCAATTTAAGATTCTTGTTCTATACACTCACTGAACTTTTTAATAAGCTTTCTGTCTGAGTGTGTATTCTTTATCAGGTTTTGATACTATGGTTTTACTAACTTCATAAAATGAATTGGAAGTTTTCCATCAATTTCTCTACTTTAAGAATTACTTAAATAGCATTGGAATGTTATAAAAATGAACATAACCCAAAAAGTCTTCTCCAAGAAGTTTTCCAGTTTTTTTTCCCATGGTTTATGATCTATTCTGACATCTTACTTTTTCTTGAACCAGTTCATGGGGATCTTTTTTCAGAAAAGTGCTTCTGGAATGTTAATGTGTATACAAATGTCCTACAAATATCATTAACATGTAGATTCCAATCCAGTAAGACTACACCATGCAGTTCAACTGTCTCACACGCTAGTATTCCAAATTAGGTTCAGCATAAAAGATATCAGACTAGCTAAGGAGATGGATATTTCTTAGGTCATTCTTCAGCAGTAGACCTTAATTTGAAACTTCATCTTCTTAGGACATATTTAAAAAGTACTCCCAGGTTGGGCCCGGCGGTGTGGCCTAGCGGCTAAAGTCCTCGCCTTGAAAGCCCAGGGATCCCATATGGGCGCCGCTTCTAATCCCGGCAGCTCCACTTCCCATCCAGCTCCCTGCTTGTGCCCTGGGAAAGCAGTTGAGGACGGCCCAATGCATTGGGACCCTGCACCCGCGTGGGAGACCCGGAAGAGGTTCCTGGTTCCTGGCTTCGGATCGGCGCGCACCGACCCGTTGCGGCTCACTTGGGGAGTGAATCATCGGACGGAAGATCTTCCTCTCTGTCTCTCCTCCTCTGTGTATATCTGGCTGTAATAAAATGAATAAATCTTTAAAAAAAAAAGTACTCCCAGGGGAAAACTAGCAAGGCTACAAGGGAAGCAGAATGCAGAGGAGGAAGAAGCCAAGGAAGACTGGCTGTCCAGAGGGACATCCCAGACTCAGGCTGACCTTGCAAGGTAGCCCTGCAGAATGTTAAATAAAATCCATAGGATGTCAGTGGTTTGGACTGAGCTTGTGCGCTAGGCTCTACAGATCAAAGCAAAATGAAATTATACATGCTGAAGTTCTAGGTCACCACGCTGAACCTAAATTGTTTATCTGACTTTTTGTGAAATTAGGAGAGCAAGATAACTGCCAGATCCCTACATGAGTCAGTCTTAGCCAATCTGATCAGGAAGTTCCCTCTGATTCCACCCTTCCCAAAACTGTGGCTTGAAGTAAGTTGATGTTAACCAGTAAGGATTTTTCTTTCTATTGTTCTGTTTCTTTGTTTCCACCTTTGTTTTGCTATTGTCCAGTGGGAACTTCCATTTTTTGCTGCCACAGTCTTCATATATAGCCTCTAGGTCACTGAAGTATGGGGAAGAGAGGACTAGGGAGCTAGCGCTTTGGATTCTTATGTTGTGCGAGCCAGAGCAGCAATTGTTTCTGCCCATTAGCCAGAACTAGACATCTTGTCCCATCAATGGCAAGGGGCTGGGCAATGTGATGAGAGATGGATACTGATGGAGCAGTAAAAGTTCTGCCACATCTTTCACTCTTCATTCTATTTTTCCAAAAATGTTCTGAAACATTTGGAATGCAACCTACTAAATTTTAGTCTTCCTTCTTTAGAAGCAGCAGCAACAGCAACAACTCTTTGGACAAGAAGAGCAGGAAATAAAGTAAAACGAAAAGGAACATACACGATTTCCTATTTATATTGTTGAACATTTTTGTATCTGCTGCACCATTCCTATCCAACCAAGACTCTTACGGTTCCTGAGAAGTATCATGAATCATGATTGAATGTCTAGTTCATTTAGCTTAGGCCACAACTAATTCCTGGCTGCAAACCCATAAGTTGAGGAAAGGCTATTGGCATTTTGAAATGTCCTTGATGATTTCTCTTTGGAGTAATAAAAATATAATGATAATGTGCATGTGTGTCAGTTATAGCTGAAGCATCGTGGCTCTCTAATTGACACATGGGTCTGAGAAATCTGGACTTGAAACAGAAACTAAACATATTATGTGAGAAGAATTCCCAAAGCTTCAGAATTTTGTAGTTTGAGTGGAGGGGAGGGTATAACGTAACCCTGTTAAGATAAGGCAAAGTCTTGCGTTCACAAGCAAAACAAATTCTTCTCAAAAAAACACTTCGAAATAATTGCATAATTTGAATTGAGTTCTCTGACAGATAAGATAAATTATGAAATTTTGCCCATCTCTTGTTGTACTGGCAGGAAATTCTTCATAAAGCAACAGGGAGAAAGCTGTGTTTTTCGTATTAGTGGTTTCATCATCTTTTGTATTTGGGTTTAGAGAAATCCTCCCCATTGTCATCATATGTAACATTTCCGGTCTGTCTGAGGCCTGCTGCATGAAGTTAATCCCAGGTGCCATTCTGAAATCACTTTGTGCTTGAATGTTTGTCTTGGTCTGGGCAGCCAAGAGTCTTGTAGAAATAGAAGTGGACAGTTGGCCTGCCTTAGACTTCTAAATATTTACACAGCCTGGTTAGGAGTCAGTTTGCTGCCTCTTCCTCTGTTTTATTTGCTCCTAAGACGACTCAGGCACTGGACTTTTATGATCACCTACCTACAGGTAAGCACAAAACTCACACACACGTGCAGCCCAGCTCTCTCCCTCTGACCCTTGGTACAGTTCACTTATTTACTTTGCTGTCTCTTAGGCATTTTCCAATCTACACTCTTGATTCTGCATCTGGCTCCACTACACATTCCTTCAGTCTTTCTTGTTTTTGTCAGTCACAACACAATCTCATCAGTTGTTCAGGGTAACAGCCTACATATCCTTGATTTCTCTTTTCCTCTCAAATCTTTAAGCCAACCCAGCGAGTTCTCCAGGAATTCTGTCTTCAGAGTATCTCTGGAATCCAGCTACATTTCACCACTCCACCACTATCAACTACATCCAAGTTTTTAATAAAAGGTTAAGTGTTAATTTGTCCATGAATTAGTTCCTGCAGAGAGGGACTTGGCCTCCTGCAGATCCCCATAGAAACTGGCCAGGGCCAGTAGTTAAGGCAATCAATCCTGGTCAACCACTAGGCTTGGATTTCAGCCCTCCAAATATGCCTGGATGGGGCTGATGCTTCTTCCATCATAAACACTAGCACAACAAATCCTGCTGTTAGTTTCTTAGGTCAGGCAGCTATAATAAGGGAGCTTTGACTGTATCCTCACTTTGGTAACACTAAAAGAGGAGGTGGGAGGCTGTACCTACAGCCAGGTTCTACTGTATCATGTTGTTGTTTCAGCAGGTCTGGGTAGTTCACCATCAATACTATTGTATGTTCTATTATATCCAAATCAGGAAGCTTAGTGAGTACAGTCGGCTGCACCCACTGTACTCACTTCTCTAAGCCAATTAAATGGGAATATAGTTGTCAGTTGTACACACACACACACACACACACACACACATCTAAGTGCCAAACCTAATACCTGTTCCATACCAACCATAAATTCAATGCATCAACAACTCTGTGAAGCTCTTTATATATTTATATAGTCATATATTATATTTTATATTTATATTATATAACATACAGTATATATAATATACATCACATATTATATATGTATATAATGTATTCATATATTATATATTATATTTATATATACTATTTATATATTAGAGCAGTTAGTATGGTACAGTGGGTAAGCTGCTTATTGGGATGTCTACATCCCATATCCGAGTGCCAGAGTTCGAGTCTCACCTCTGCTTCCCTGGTAATACTTCCTGATAATACTCTTGAGAAGCAGCAGATCCTGCCATCCATGTGGGAGACCCAGATTTGAGTTTCAGGCTTGTGGCTTTGGCGTGTCCTGGCTCCAGCTGTTTTGGGTGTGAACCAACAGATGAAAGATCTCCCCGTGTCTCTGTCTCTATTTTTGTCTTTCCCTTGTTCTGTCACCACATCTTTTAAGTAAATGGAAATAAATAAATAAGTGAATGAACTAATTAATTAATTAAAAAAATGTATTTAATAGAAACAGTGAGGATAGAGAAGAGAGAGAACTCTCACTGCTGGTTTACTTGCCAAGTGCCTATGACAGTGAGGCCCTCAGCTCAGCTGAAGTCAGGAACCTGGAACTCAACACTTGCATTAACAAAAAGGTGGGAGTCAAGAGATGTAACTCGGTATTGAACCTACATACCCTGATGTAGATAGGACATGGATGTTTTAACTGCCAGGCAAAATGCCTGACCCAATGTCTACCTTTAAAACAGTCTGCATGCCATCATGTGTCACTGCAGTGACTTCCTGTGCAATCTTTTACAAACATGAATCAGGTCATGGCATTCTGTAGCTCAAAACTCTCCAGGCATCTCTCATCATGTTCAAACACACCCTCAAGCTTCACCACAGCCACCAACTCAACGTGGTCTGGTGCTCAGTTCATTTTCTTCTACTCTGGCTCTTATTTCTTCTCCTTCAGCACCCATCAACCCCACCTCTTTGTTCAACTTGAATGTGCCAAGCTTAATTCCCACTGCCTACAGCAATGGTCTCCTCCCACCAGCCCTTGAACGGCCTCTCTTCTTTCCCTGGTCACCCCCCAAGCACCACCTCTGTATCTCTTTATCCTTTTTTATTTACTTCTTTGTACTAACCTTCACTTGAAAGTATACTGTACATTTGCTTATGAGCTTGTCTGTCTACCAAATTTAAGGTCAGCTTCATGAAAGCTGGGACCATGTCTGTCCTGCTTGTGACTATCTTGAAGGCCTAAAACAATGGCTTGACATGGCTTAAAAATTGTTAGCTAAATAAATAAATGAGAGGTATAAAAACTGTTTGGAAAATCATCTCTTGCTGTCTGAAAGAGGCAGGGAAGATTCCTATAAATGCAATTATTCATCAATTCAGTAAGGAATGGCAGGATTTTCTGCTCTTGATAGGAGTTTAATAAGTACAGATTGAATGACTAGATAGATAAAATGAACCTGTCTCTATTCATCACATACATCACATAAAGTAACTGTAGAATACCTTCAAGTCTGTTATTTGTTCTTGACTCTCACCACCAAAGATGTTTTTCAAGATTAAGTTTTAATTGACAAAGTCATAAATTTGGGACAGAGAAACTATTCAGTATGTGAAAAAAAGTCTTTTGGGAAAAATAAAGATGTGTCAGATATGATGAGTGATATCTTTTTTTTTTTGGAGGAAGATCAAGAAATATAATCTTGCTTTGAATATCCAGTCAATGACTAGTCATCATTTCAAATGTGTACATTAATTATAAGCTGTCAGTACAAACTCTAAGAATAATTCTTTCCATGTGAAATTGACCTTAAGTAAGATTAAAACTGATCTTATATGAGTTTGTTGAGCTACTAGGGAAAGCAGTGCTCCTGAGACATGCAAAGTTAATTAAAAATCTATTTCTAAATGAAGGTCACATTTAATACTACAGGAAGTGAATATTTCTTCATACTGTGAAAGTTAAGAATTTGAGAAGAATAAGATTTGACAGTAGAGTCTATTATTTTATACTAACAACATAAAAGCTTGAAGTTCAAATATAACTGAAAGAGTTCTTATTCTGTTGAAAAAAGTTACTGCTTCCTAGCCTGCCAGTAGTTTTACAGACATCATAATATGAGAGTCAAAGACCTTGGGTCTGTTTATAGCCAGGACTGAGTTCACCATTTCCTTCAGTGTTCTCTTGCAGGGCCTTGTAGAGGAGCCATGCAGAGAAATAATGTTTGAAAAGAAAACAAGGACAGTTCAATATCTCAAATAACCTTCACATGGAACTTTTTAAATCAGTTTACTTTACCCATAAGACAGATAAAATAAGTGAGGTTGTAATAAGGTAACAACTTTCTGTAAATTGTAAAGCTAAATAAGAATGTCCAGGTTGGGGTGACTGTGATGCAGTTGTATCAAGGCTTTGTGAAGCGTAACAGCAGATGGTCAGTTTGACTTTCTACCCCAGTGAAAGGTATGAATGGGATATTTAAGTGGCAATTTCTGAATGTAAGTGGAAATTCATTATTTGGAGTTCAGAAGATAGACAAATAATAGAAATTAGTAGTGAGTTAATATTTGAACCAAAAACTAGATAAATTACTCAGGTGGATCGTACTGGAGAAACAAATGGAAGGAAGCCTTGAAAGGAAAGAGATGCCCAAGTAGGTGTGGGTTCCATAACAACATGAGGACTAAGAGAAGGAAGAATTTGATGGAAGAGTTGCTCCCTAGGCTCAGATACAAGCATTCCTTTGGAGTAAGAAGTAAGACCTTTGAAATGAAATGCACATTAGGGCCCTTCCCTCTTCCACAGGGCCCCCAGCAGTTTAGCAGACCACTAAGAAATATTTTCAACGTTTTTATTCAAGAGACAAAACTTCCATTCACTGGTTCACACTGCAAATGTTGGGAGCTAAGAATTCAAATTATGTCTCCGATGTGGGTGTCAGGAACCCCAAACTCATCATCGCTTGCTGCCTCCCATCAGCAGGAAGCTGACACTGGGAATGGAACTGGGACTCCAACACAGGCCCTCTGATATGGGATGCAAGTGTCCCAACTGATGGCTTAAGAGCTAGGCCAAATGTCTGCCCCGAGTCGTGATTTCAACAACCCTATTTCTCACCTACATAAGGCAGGGCTAATTTTAGAACCACACTGAAGCAACACAACACATTTTGTTAGAGGATTTATTTTCTCAAAGAGAAGTCCTTTTTTCCCCTCAGTGATTTTCAGTCCTCTTCGAATACTTACATTTTTAATTTTGTGTATAAAATATTTTTTCATTATCTTCATGGTTTAATTTGGAGAGAATTTATTTAAGAAGAGAAAGACCAGATAAAAATTTTAATTTTTCTATTACACTAAGAACATTGCTCTTAAAGTGATTTCTATGAAGTTCAAAAGGTGCTTAAATTTAGAGTGGAGTCTTCTTTCTTTCTGCATCTTTTACTCACCAAATCTTGTCTCTGATTTATGCCTTTGATGAGGCATACACTATGTTGTAAGAGAAGATGTCCCTTCAGTGCTTTGAAGGGGGCCATAAAATGGTAGAGAAGATGCCAAAAGAGATAATTCATGAAAACTAGCTTATAACTAGTGGTTCATCCACTTAAATATATACAATGAACTTGTTTATTGACCTGGTTTATTGTTCATGTTGACAATGGCTAAAGACTGCTCTTTAGAATCACCTGTCTCCCCCACCCCCATGCTAGCTTCTTAATCAACTAATACTTGGAGGAAGGAGACGCATATTGTATATTATATATATGTGTGTGTGTTTCATGGACTACTTTTTAGAGCAGTTGAGTAGGAAGTGAAGAAAGTTTCCATATATTCCTTGTTCCCCACATAAGCACAACCCTCCCACTGTTGATATTCAGTACCTTTTCCAATTGATAGGCATGTATTGAGAGGTCTCTATGACCTGAAGTCCACAATTTAACTGAGAGCTTACTCTTGGGACTGTAAATGGAGCTTGTCAAATAGTGATTGATAACCACCATTATAATATACAGAACACTTACAGTGCCCAAAAAATCATCCATCCACAGCCCATTCACCTCCTTTCCATCCTAATCCTTGGCATTCACTGATGTTTTGATGTGTGGAAACATGCATAGCCCTTTCTGATTGGCTTCTTTTACTTAGTAATATGCATTTCAGGGTTTGCGATGTTTTCTCATGATTTCATGACTCATTTACTTTTAGTGTTAAATATTATTTCACTGTCTGAATGTACCGGAGTCATACATTCACTTTAGATCTCAGCTTCCAAGTTTCAACAAAGTTGAATAATAAACTGCTACAAACAACTTCATGCAGACCTAAGCATGTATGGACATCAGCTCTCAAGTTATTTGGGTAAATCTCAAGGATTATGTGGTTAAGAATCTAAGAAACTTAGATTCTTAGATCACATGGTTAAGAATTTAAGGAACTACCAGACTGTCTTCTGAAGTGGCTGTAACAGTTTGTGTTCCTACTGCTCCACATCTTCACCGGTCTTTGGTGTTGTCAGTGTTAATGACTCAGGCCATTCTGATGCTGTGTGGTAGTACCTCATTGTTTTCATCTATATTTTATCTAACGATTTTTGACAAAGAGCTTGTCTTCATATATGTATTCCTCCCTATCAGTCTCCTTTAGTGGGGTGTTTGTTCAGGTATTTTGGCTATATTTTAAATCGTTGGTCATTTTCTAATTCTTGGGTTAAAAAGATTTTTATATGTATTTTGGCCAATAGTTTTTTATCACTTATATTGTTTACAAATGGCTTTTCTTTCAATTCCCTTGACACTGGTTTTCACAGAACAGAAAATTTTAATTTTAATGAAGCCCAGCTTATCAATTTTGGCTTTCCTGGATAGTGAGGAGAGCCTTTACAAACACCAAATGCCCACAGTCTTCACCACCCTGAAATTCTGCTTTAATTAGCTTAGTGGTTGCCTGGGCATCAGCATTTTTAAGGCTCTCCATTCCTTTCTCAGGGTGAAGAGCTCAGGCACAAAGCTGTAGTGCCCTTTCTCTAATTTCAGGGACCAACCTTCTGTGGCTGGAAAGCAAAAACATGTTGCTACTTATTTGTATGGTAGATAGCTTACTCCCTTGGTTGTCATTCTATCCATTTGGTTTCTATTTTTTCCTAGAATTTATTTAATCTGAAAGACATAGTTGGGGGCTAGAGAGAGAGAGAGAGAGAAAATCTTCCATCTACTGATTCATTTCCAACTGACTGTGATGACAGGGCTGGGCCAGGACAGAACCAGGAGCCAGGAGCCAGAAGCTTTATCTGAATTTCCCACATGGTTGGCAAGGGCTCAATTACTTGGACCATCCTTCTGCAGCTTTCCCAGGTTCATTAATAGGGAGCTGTATTAGAAGCAGAACACCTGGGACACAAACCAGCATGCATGTGCGATGTCGACATCATAGGCAAAAGTTTAAACTCACTGTGCCACAACATTATCCTCCTTCTTATCAATCACACTCAATAGATAATCTCCAGGGTTCTTTCCTACTTCCTCTTTTCCTTAGCTAGATTCTCTCTCTAGGTGATCTCTACCAGTTGCATAGCTTTAAATACCTTTCATAGGCTGGCAGACTCCAAATGCATAACTCTAGCTTTGAAATTGCCCCCTGAAAACAAGATGTGCATGTCAAATCAAGACATACATGTCAAATCACCTTCTCTATATTTCAACTTGAATGTCATAAAAGAATGCCAAACTGAATCCATTCCAAACAGAATAAATGAATGAAACTCAACTCCTTATCACATCTGCACTTGTCTCACTCCAAGATGGAACAGGGATCATCCTCTCCTCTCCTCTCCTCTCCTCTCCTCTCCTCTCCTCTCCTCTCCTCTTCTCTCTTCTCCTCTCCTCTTTTATTCTAGTTGCCACACCTAATCCAGAAGCAACTCTTGTATATTGTTCTCCCCCCAAATATCTGAAATTGCCCACTTCATTCTATTTCTGCTATCTCAACTTTGATGCAAGCTGCTAACTTGTCTTGCTAGGAGATGTCAATGACCTCTCTCTTGCAACTTCTTGTCCCTCCCCACATCCACCTGTGTCCAAAAGCCATCTCCATTTAGGAGTCAGAGTAAGCTCCTAGAAATGGGAATCATGATTTCTACCCAGTTGCAAACAGACTTATGTTAGTTGCCTATGATGGTCATATCAGAGTTCCAAAATGTATGTTGTTTAGAACAATACAAATGTATCATCTTAGAGTTTGAGAAGGCAGAAATCTGAAATCAAGGAGTCAGCAGGATATTGCATGTTTTCCAGCCATTCATATAGGGGGAATCCTCCCTTGCACGTCTAGCCTCTGGTGTTGCCCAGCATTCCTTGGTTTTCAGATACATCTTTCCAATCATATTATCACCTCCTTCCAGTGTTTCTTTACATTGTTCTCACTCTGAACATATTTCTAACATTTCCCTTGTTTATGAGATTGGATTAGGAGCTACCCCAATGGCCTCATTTCAATTTGATCATTTCTGTAAGAACCAATTTCCAAATAAAGCTACATTCTGAAGTAACATTCTGAAGCTAACATTTCCACATATCTTTTTTTTTTAAAGATTTATTTTTTATTACAAAGTCAGATATACAGAGGAGGACAGAGAGGAAGATCTTCTGTCCGATGATTCACTCCCCAAGTGAGCCGCAACGGGCCGGTGCTGCGCCGATCCGAAGCCGGGAACCAGGAACCTCTTCCAGGTCTCCCACGCAGGTGCAGTGTCCCAATGCATTGGGCCATCCTCGGCTGCTTTCCCAGGCCACAAGCAGGGAGCTGGATGGGAAGTGGAGCTGCAGGGATTAGAACCGGTGCCCATATGGGATCCCGGGGCTTTCAAGGCGAGGACTTTAGCCGCTAAGCCACGCTGCCGGGCCCCCACATATCTTTTTTATTGGTGGTAGGTTGGAATGAAATACTATTCAACCCATTACAAAACACGAAGCTGCCTACACAAGCCTATGAAGCTCTCTGTCAGCTCTCTGTTTAATCAGGTTCTATAACCCACAGACTGAACCAACCATGAATGGAAAATGTTGGGGGGGGGGAAACTTTGTCTTTGATGAACACCAGCAGACTTTTCTTTTTTGTTCCCTAAAAATATATGATGCTGTTTACATAACACATTATATTAGATAGTGTAAGTAATCTAGTCTCTTAAAATATTTGTTTGTTGATTAATTTTAAGGCATAGTAACAGAGAAAGGAGAAAAGACACAGAGAAAAATTTCCTGTCTGCTAGTTCATTCCCAAAATGGCCATTCCCCATGACAGGAACTCTATCTTGGTCTCCTACAAGAGTGATGGAGTCTCAAGAACTTGTATCATCTTCTGCTGTTTTCCTAGCATCATTAGCAGGGAAATGGGTTGGGAGCAGAATATCAAGGACTTGAACTGACGCTCTAATATGGGAATGCCATCACTGCGAGTGGTGCTGGCCCCTTGTAAATTATCTAAAGATGAGTTACACTGTAAGGGAAAATGTGTATAGGTTAGGTGCAAGTACTATATCTTTTTCAGGAAAGTACTTGAGCATTTTCAAATGCTGGTAACCAAGGAAGGTTCTGGAAACAGTCCCTCAGAGATACTAAGGTACAGTTGTACATGGCTTCTGCTTCCCTCTCTGACAACATCTCCTGGGGCTTGCCCATTTCATCCTATTCTAGCTTCCCTGGCACTTCAGATCAGCAAGCTTGCACCCAGTATTGAAATGCAGACATCACCTCCACAGGGAGAACAGCTCTGATTGGTTATCTCACCTCCCTTACTTGTTAACTTCTCTTTTTCTTCATTAGCATTAGTCACACTCCAGAGTTACCTTGTACATACATTGTCTCACTGTTACAAATGCTTCTGGATATCTTCCTAACACCATCCAACTTCTTTCATTGCTCGAAAGGTTGTGTTTGGTCTGCCAACTACCCAGCCTCAAGGGCCTGGTTACTGACAGTGGTTAGACTGAGTGTGTGGTCAGGTTCTGGCCAAGGGATTGTAAGAGGAAGTCTTCAAGGTTCTGGAATGATCTTTCTCCTGATTGAGAAAGTACACAAAGAATAAATTCTGTCCTTGAGTCTTGACTTCTCAATTTCAGGATGATTTCTAGTTTGAACAGCTATCTAGCATCCACAAGTTGCCTTGTTAAAGAAAACAGAAGCCAATAATGCTGAACATGATGGAAGTGGAAGTGGGATGAGCATGATTTTCCTTCCCTCCCTCCCTTCCTCCCTTCTTTCCTTCCTTCCTTCCTTCCTTCCTTCCTTCCTTCCTTCCTTCCTTCCTTCCTTCCTTCCTTCCCTCCTTTCTTTCTTTCTTTCCCTTTCTTTTTCTCTCTCCTTCCTTCCTTTTTTCTCTCCTTCCTTCCTTCCTTCCTTCTTTCCCTCCTTCCTTCCTTCCTGATTTTGTTCCATTTTTAATCTTTAATGATTGGGTTTTTATAACTAGCTATTTGTTTAAAAGTCAGAGATGTGGGGGCTGGTGCTGTGGCTCAGCAGGCCTATCCTCTACTTTCAAGTGCTAGCATCATATAGGGGCACCTGTTCCTGTCCTGGATGCTTCATTTCCGATCCAACTCCCTGCTTATGGCCTGGGAAATCTGCAGAGAATGACCCAAGTCCTTGGGACCCTGTGTCCATATGGGAGACTAGGAAGAAAGTCCTGGCTCCTGGCTTCTGATCGACTCAGCTCCAGCTGTTGTGGACATTTGGAAAATGAACCAGAAAATGGGAGATCTTTCTCTCTGTCTTTTCTTCTCTCTGTAAATTCACCTTTTCAATAAAAATAAGTAAATCTTTTTTATTACTAAAAAATATGCATTTGTGTGTGCTTTGCTTTTTTTTTAATCAGAGAGAGAGATACAGAGAACCCCCATCCACTGTTTTACTCTCTAAATGTTCACAGCAGTTGGAGCTGGGCCAGGTTGAAGTCAGACCAGGGATTTATACCCATGTGGGTCTCCCATGTAGGTAAACAGAAACCCTTATACTTGAACCTTCATTTTGTTGCCTTGTTGCCTTCCCTCCCAGTATACACATTAGGAGGACGTTAGAATCAGAAGCACAGCCAGGAGGTGACCCCAGGTACCCAATATGGGATATGGCACCCCAAGCAACATCTGATCCTCTAGAACAAATGCCTGCCCTAGGCTGAGGTTTTTGATGATATCATGGATTCACTGTGCCAACCCTAGAACCCCTGCTCACTTCTTGAGTGAGCACCATAATTTTTCCTGTGTTTCAAGCCATTGATATTTAAGCTTTTCATCATTTGCTTTTTTTTTTTTAAAGATTTATTTTATTTTTATTACAAAGTCAGATATACTGAGAGGAGGAGAGATAGAGAGGAAGTGGAGCCGCGGAGATTAGAACCAGCGGCCATATGGGATCAAGGTGAGGGCCTTAGCCACCAGGCCACGCTGCCGAGCCCGTCATTTGCTTTTAATATGTGCTCACTGACACTCTCATCCAATATAACCATTAAATCCATGTGCTATCACAGATTCTCTGGGCCAAAGCCCCCAGAAATGACAGTGGCAGAGGAAGACAGAGAGGGAGGAAAAAAAAGATAGAGTATGTGAGAGATTGTTCATCTACTGATTTATGACCATGACAGAGAGACACAAAGAGTTCTTCCATTCACCAGTTCATTCCCTAAATGCCCATAACAGCCAGGGATAGGCACCCAAAGCCCAAAACTCCATCCAGGTCTCCCACGTGGGTAGCAGGGACCCAAATACTTGAGCCATCACCTGGGGCTTCTTAGGGTCTGTTTATGCTGAATGTGGATCTCAAATGAAGGTAGTACTTGAACTGACACTCTGCTACGGAATGTAGGCATCCTAAGACATGGCTTAACCTGCTGTTACCTTAAATGCTCTGTTTTTTTTTTAATTGTTGTTGTTGTTTTAAAGCGGATTCATTCCATCCAGCTGCTTTCATAAAATAATATTTGCTGAATGAATACATGGATGGGTGGAATGAAAGTACCTGTTTGCACCCCTATTGTGCTACTTATCTTTGTTCTCAGCCTCAGTTTTCCTTTCCCACTTTTATCACCTCTCCCTTTGTGTCAGACTGATTTTGCATTTTCTCCTCCTTTTATCACTATGTGGTCCCTGGTCCCTAGCCTGGCACCATTCTGCTCTCCTCATTCTCCTGGCTTATTGCA
The DNA here is from genome assembly GCF_030435755.1 of Ochotona princeps. Taxonomy (NCBI): domain Eukaryota; kingdom Metazoa; phylum Chordata; class Mammalia; order Lagomorpha; family Ochotonidae; genus Ochotona; species Ochotona princeps. The sequence continues at coordinate 12,099,425 of NC_080865.1, forward strand.
GCATACACCCAGGTGTATGCTTTTGTCCTGTGATTCTCTCTCTGTCTTCAGAGTACAAACACAATGGAGTTCCCCTGAGTATAGCACTCCCCCTTCAGAATCCTTTGCTTTTCTTGTGACCCTTATCCAGTGTCTTTGCAACCAAATATTTCTCTCTTCTCTCCAGCATCATAAACACTTGAAAAACCAGACCAGTAACCTGCTTTTATTTGTCTGCCTTGCAAGAACGGAGTGTTACTATTAAGGTGATGCTCAGAAAGTTCTGTTGAATGGAGGCAGCATCATATACAGTGGTTAATCTATTGACCACTTGGCCTTCTGGCACAGGAAAGTCAAGTTAATGTCCACATCATTTGCTTGCTGTGTCAACTCCAAGCAAGTCAACTAATCTATTCAAACCTTTGTTTATTGTTTATTTGCTTGTTTGTGAAATAGAGGCATAAGAGTATTACCTTATAGGACTGCTTTTTATCTCACTCTCAGAGAGATGGTATTGTGCACATATACCATGGATCTTGTACATAGGACTTTCCTACTTTCCAAGTGTTTTAATAGAGAACTATAGTGAACCTAAAGGTATTTATTTGCTTGGGAAACTAACTAGGAGAAAGTGGAAGGAGCACTTCCATTTGTATGCTAATGATGAGTGCTTGCTTAAATTTGGAAAATTTTCAGATCAGGACACCTGGCTGCCAACCTGAAAACCTGGCTCCTGTTAATTAAAGCCGCAAGGAATTTCTTGGCAGGATCATAGCAGAGTTGTGGGTTTGGTTTAGAGAATCACCAAGAAAAGTAATGATCCAGACCCAGAAAATGGTGGCCAACACAGACACAACCAAAAAGAACAGACTGCTAAGGATGCCATCATGGGGACCAAGTGTCTTCAGGACATCTTCTGTAACATGGCTGTTCTCTGCTATCCACGACAATGGCTATTGCAATTTTCAGGTTGTCATTGTCACCACAGGGAATGGTTGCTGAATGCCTTAGGTGCTGGTGACCCAGACTAGGTCACATCTGGCTTCTGCAGCTGCCCTAAGGAGAGGGGAGGAAGCACCTGCTCTTTCAGGTTGTAAAACCAGGAAGCCTCTTGGATATCCTTTGCCTTAGAGGATGCTGAACAACTCCTATGAATGTCCATTAGAGCTCCCCAGAAAGCCTGAAGACAGGATCAGAAAAAATCAAAGGCTCGGAGGGATTCCCTGCAAGAATTTTGCATGCAGCCCATAGCTGTCTCCTTCTGCATGCAAGCACTTCTGAATACAGAGGAAATAACAGCAGGGGTATTCTCATCCTTTTTAGCAGGAATGGGAATTTCAAAGGGACCCTTCTTAGCAAACTGAATGAGTTAGTGAGGCCCGCTAAGGAGCCAAACCGGGTACAATGATATTTCGCTCTCGCAAGAAGCACGGAGATGTGATGAGAGGAGGTGCTCTGTCTGGATTCCTCCTGATGGGCTTAGACCTAGGGTCCCCTGGAGCCCCAGGGGCGGAGGCCAAGCCTCTCTCCTGAAAGGGGGCAACAGATGGTATTCTCAGCACCCCTCATGACAGCGTAATGGCTGCAGGAAGCCATGGGGCGCCATCTGGGAGGGAGCCTGTCTCCTGCCGCCAAGAAGTCAATGTGTTTGCAATCTTCACACTTTCTATGGGGCTCTTTCAGGAGGGCAGATTGTAGAAGGCTGGAAAATTCCGCTTGAGGAAGGACCACACCTTTTCATGTGGCTTCAACACATCCAGGGTCACCCTGAGAATCGGAAGGTGAAAGATGGCAGGGTGGAGTGTGGCACACATGTTGGGAAAGCCAGAGATTATTTCTGGGGAGGTGAGAATGGGGGGTGGGGAGGACGATGAAAAGGTGGGAGGATGTCAAGCTCAGATATTTGCAAATGTTGGTGGCCAAGCAATTCATTCTCTCTCCCAATCTAACCCACACACTTGAGCCAGAAAACGTATTCCCGGCTGTTTCCACGGCTCTTACTCAGCTCCAAGTCATTTCCCCTCTCCGATTATTTCCATTTTTAAGGCCCAATTTCCATTCCCTTTTTGATCTTCTGCTTTTAAGACATTGAGCCAATAGGATCACGAGCCAAGTACCAAGTTTTCTTTCAAGGCTTTGAACCGATCCTTTACGTCCTCGTCCTCTCCTCCGAGGTGGATTCTCTTTGGGTTTGCCGGCTCAGAGTTCTCCAGGTGGAATCAAAGAGAAGAGGCTTCTTATAAAAGGATGGAGGTAAAACTGAAAACTCTAAGATGCCTCTTGTAAACATCAATGACTGCCCAGAGGAAAGGTGCTGTGAAAAATTAATAAATTAATTACCAGTTTATTAATGAATAACACATGGTTCACACCATTGAAAAACACTGGCTTGGTATCCCTGGAGAAACATCTTCTGAAATTTTATGATATAGTTAGTTTTATGTGAATTTTTAAAAATGATGTTCGGTTTAAATTTTCATCACCATTAATAAAACAAAGTACACTATACAGGGCTGAGTCTACTGGGCATAAAAAGAAAAAAATACCTGTGAGTGGTTCTTTGTGTTTTGCACACACACACACACACAAAAATGCCAACAGTCTTCTGTATTAATTTTGAAGTTTTATCACGGCAAGATTTATGAAAGAATTCCATAGTTCCATAGTTCCTTTTGTGGTCTCACAGCGGCAAGTACCTAACCTCACAGAGTTAGTTACTTTGTCACTTTTCTACAAGTTGTGGGGTGGGGAGGTGGCCTTACCTGCCAGTGTCAAAAAAAAAAAAAAAATAGTCACCAAGTCCACGTTCTCATGGTTTCCAAATTACATCTAACTTTTAATTCTAAACGTTGCAATGTACCCCTCCGTGTGGTGGGGTGGGGGCCAGGGGGCAAACTCTCACCACCTACAGATGTTGCAAGCAAGCAGGGCAGCGTCCACAGCGCCGCCGGAGAGATTTCTGATGCCCACCTCTCCCTCTCTTCGCTACGAATTTCAACTTCATCCCAGGCAGCTGCCGGATCGTTCAAGAGAATACCACTATGGCTTTCCCTTTGCAAAACTGCATGTCTGTGGCGGACTGGCACCTCTTTCAGGGCAGCCGCGTGCCTGCCAAATCAATCAATCTAGAAATAAAGGAAACTGGGACTATTTACGTAGCCTCTTATTATTTCCAGAATCAAAAAAGAAGAAGAAGAAAAAACACAGGCAAGGGAGGGAACATTTCCGTGCCCTTGCTCTTCTAAACCGTTCCCATGCTAAGATGCTCCGTGGAAGGGAAGCGGGCGGTGGGCAGAGGCTGTGAGTCGCCGATACGATAAGGAGCGCCTCACATTTCCGTGGCATTCCCATTTGCTAGTGCGCTGCTGTGGCCGCACGCCTGATTGATATATGCCTCCAATGGCACTTTTCCATTTGACATTCTCTCTCTCTTCCCCCCTCTCTCTGCCTCTCTCTCTCTCTCTCTCTCTCTCTCTCTCTCTCTCTCCCTCTCCCGCTCTCTCTCTCCCAGTGTCGCTTAAACAACAGTCCTAACTTTTGTGTGTTGCAAATATAAAAGGCAAGCCATGTGACAGAGGGACAGAAGAACAAAAGCATTTGGAAGTAACAGGACCTCTTTCTAGCTCTCAGAAAAGTCTGAGAAGAAAGGAGCCCTCCTTTCTCCCAAGGTAAGCAGGAAAACAAGCGCTGACGGCTCGCCTAGGAAATTACTTCTTTCCAAACCCAGCATTTCATCCTCCTCGCAGACAAAGAGGCAACCTTTAAATACCACTTAAATTTGCATTACTTTCATTTGCATTAATCTGTAGCCTGCTAGCATTGTGTTTTTTTTTTTTTTTAATGAACGGGGCTTTGAAGTCTGCGGAGCAGGAAGCCTCCCAGAGAAGCAGCAATAAAAAAAAAAAAAAGAATATATATATATAGATATATCTATCTATCTATATATCTATATCTATATCTATATCTATCTATCTATCTATCTTCTGGGCTCGACTTTAAGAGATTTTTTTTTCTTTGCAAACTCTGCGTAGTTAGACGTAAGTTTGTAATGGTTCTTCTATCTGACCCTGTGAAAGGGGCCAGCGCAGCAGCAAGTCGCCGACTTTGATTCGCGGAGCCCGGTATCTTCCCCGCCGCCCTCATCCCACTTACAATGGGGGCACTATGAACACAGGCGAGCCTACGAGGTTAAAAGCGCACTGTTTACTTTTATTACTACTTATGTATGCTGCTGATCTCCTGCCAGGGCTCTGCCGGAGCGCTCAAAAACGACTTCAAACAATAGGCAACATTTATTTCTAGCTTTCGGTGTCAGCCTTTGCTGCAGGACTCCAGCTCGTTTTCTCCCTACGCGCGCGGGACTTCGCTGCCATAGATGCGTCCGGGGAGCAAAGAGGGTGGTAGCGGTGGAGGGCGGGCGGCGGGGTGGAGGAGAGGGTGACGAGGACGGGTTTACTGTATGATTGTGATTGGGTAAAAAAAAAAAAAAAAAAAAAAAAAAAAAAGTCCGAGGAAATGCATGCTGTTTGCCTTGGCCTTCTTGCAAGGGGTTATTTTTAGTAGTCAGCTTGTCCCAGGAGTGCCAGGGGAAAGGATGCTCCCACCAGCCCAGGGGACCAGGACCTGTAGGAATGAATCCTATAGACACCTGCGGGATAGTCTGAGGCTTTTTGCGGAACTCCTGAATACGAGTGTTCTCTCTAAAGGAACAACTGAGCTGTAGGAGGCCTGGGCACCAGCGCTTTCCTGGGGGAACGGGAAGTTCGATTGTGTCCAGAATGTTAATGACTTAGAACTCACAGTAACTGAGGCTCATTGGAATGGACGAGCTCTGCTAAGTTTCCAGGAAAAGAGGCAGACACTCCTCTCTAGTGCCATTCAGGTGTGGGAAGGAAAGCTGTCTGACAAGATAGGAGTCCCACGTGCAGTTCTCTGTAACTGTCATTAATAACAGCAATAGCTGCTGCCAGGCAGGTCTCTCTTCAGTTCTCATACTAGTGACTTTTCATTATAAGAAGCTGTCCTTGGCCAATTGCACTATCATATAGCTTTGAATATCAGGCGCATTTGGAAGTATAGAGATGGTAGAGTGCTGCCAAAGATACTGCAGACCCTATGCACGCTTCTCAACGTAGCCTTTAGACCAGATGCAAATATCTGCTGCTTGGCTTCTCACTGGACTTGTTTCTGAAAGTAAACTTCAGAGTCTCGTAGAGCTCGCTTGTCATTGTGGAGCACAGACAGGGTGTCCTGGGGACTTTTCTGCTTTTACTCTGCTGGCTAGCCTAACAAGCATTGTTGAAAGCAACTCTGACGTGTGCAATGAGTTAATTTACAACTCTGGGAAATTCACTATTCCAGAAAGCCTGGGAAAGGTACTATGGAGCCTACTGTTATCCAATTTTACAGGGATTTTTTTTTTAAACTACTGTTGTTAGCAAAGCATTAGCCAACTCCAGACAGTTTTCATAGCTTCTAATTCTGCATCGTTGATTTTGAAGCACATTTGGTTCAGGAGAAGCAGTGGAGGCCTTCTTAGGACTATGTGTAAGCAGCTGACACCTACAGATGGAAATGTGCCGGAGGAGTTTTCAATCTTAATTCTAGTTCCAATGACACTGTCAAGGGAAAAATAAATCATTTTTCAATACATTTAACAATTTCCAACTCATTTATTTTCTCAAGCCCCTGATAAAAGAGGGGTGAGTTTCTCAGGATTACAGCCACCAAGGGTGGCTGGTCATTTCTCCTCTATTTTAGGAACTCACAATTCAAGTACTTTTTATTCTTGCTTGTTAATTATTCATTCCATCATCCCATCAATAAATATTTATGAAGCATTTTCTATATGCCTGGCACTATGCTATTCTTGATGGATGCACAGGCAAATGAGGCACACACCCTAGTTCTCACTCTCAATGCAACCTGTCTTTGGAAAACAAGTGGGCTTTGCCAGTGGGTAAACCAGGCAATGATGTTCTTGTTTAAAAGATTCATTTGAGGTAGCTGCCGGGGTCTAGGTGTCTTTAAAATGACTCTTGTTTATCAATGGGCTCTCTTTCTGCTTCGCCTTAAGTCTTTATGGGCTACTCCAGCATAGAGCTCACCTACAGAGCTAAGCTGGCCTGGGTCTTTTCAGCCCAGGGAGAAGTCTGGAGAACAAGCAGTTTAATCCTTTCTTCTGCTCTTCTGAATACCCTTTGGAAAGGGCCACATGCTGTCTCTCTCCCTAAGATGAGTATGAGTCACCTACTCAGCAGCTGACATCAGGCGACTTGATGAGTCACTGAATCAGAAACAGGCAGGGAGGAAGATACAGTCACTGTCTTCCACCACCTACTTGTCCCGCCCCCCAGGGATGACAAAATCCATGATCTCTGGACCTGGCCTAAATGCCAGAGACCCCTGGGAAGATGCTGCCCACAATTGTTCACCAAATTCGAATCTCTGGCAGAACCACACATAGTGCTCCTTTCAAATGGCCCAGTTTGGTGTTTGATCAGGCAGTGAGGTTACAGGGGCGGTAGAGTGGGAGGGAGGGAGCAAAATCTGATGATAGCATCACTAGGGACCTTGACTTGATCCTTTATCAGCAAACCATCCTCTGTGATTGGGCTGAAATACCTCTCAAGCCCTAGGGTGCCTGATTCGCCCTACCCATCCTCAGCTTCTTGGCCAGTGGCCTTCGCGCCATCCTTGCCTCTTCCCATGAGAGCCAGTCAATGCCACTTTGTTCAGTGCAGCGGGAGCAGAGGAGATGGGCAGGCAGGTGGAAGGACCGAGAAGGCCTAAGGCCCTCTGGGATAGGGCAGTGGGGAGGGCAGAGGGGATAGGGCAGGGCCATGGGAGGGTGGTTGAGCTCCAGGGCTGAAATTGCTGTGGCCTGTCCTGGCCGTGATCAGCTGTCATTTCCTCTTCGTGTATGACACTGTGGAACATATTAAAATTTCTCTGGGATGGTATGTTTGGAATTCCTCTGATGCCCCACCTCACCAACTTACCCAGACAATAAAAGCAAGGTTGTAAGCCTTTGAACAGCTGGCCGGCTATATATTTCCCCTCTTTCTTTCACATAATCTAATTCAGAAAAGAATCCCACTAGACTGGCAGTGCCATGTCTGGGTACTTGCTTCCTGCAAGGCATAGCCTCCCGCCACCTCCTCCAGCCCGCCCTGGAATCTTCTTGGGTGGCATGTGGCTTTTCTTTTCTTTTTGCTCACCGCTGGTCATGGCCCGCCCCCTTTTCCGCTGTGCCTGAGCTCCTTCTATTGTGAGCTTCTCTTTGCTCTGCCTGTTTTCCACACAGCCTGGGCCCTGCGCTGTGGAGAACAGCCCATGAGGTCTGCCCATCTCCATAATATTCCCAGGATGTCATTCCTGGCACCAGCTCTGCTGGGCTGCTAGGATTTGGGGGGCTTTTTGGAGCCCTGAGCCCTAACCCATGTGCAGCAGGGAACAGCCTCGTGGCCAGCTGAGAGCAGGGCTGCAGGGACCTAGGGTTGGCAGGGGCAAACATACCATCACAGTGACCCAGACGTCTCCAGCAAGGGCCTGGGGGAGGGATCGCTAGGAGAAAGACTAGATGCATTTGCCCTACATGAAAAGAAATGTGGTTACCCATGTGTCAGGACAAGGGACTTGACACTAAGCTTCCTGGATCCTTGGCCCATGCCTTATCACCTTCCTCATCCTTCCCTCTTCTTCCTCCCCAAACTGAAAGAAGGAGAGACAGGACTTTTCATTGGGCCAGCATGGGCCTGACAGTCCTTACGAAATCCATTTGGTGAGTGGGAGGAGGCAAGGGGAGTTTTGGGTTGATCTGATTGAAAAATGCAGAGGATTTGGGAGACAGGAGTCATCTCCCTGCTCCCTCCCTCCTATATTTCCTCCCTTTTCACCTTCCTTCTTCCTTGTTCTCTTCCTTCCTCCCTCCGCCCCATTCCTTTCTTCTCTCCCATATCTTCTTTTTGTCTTAACAACAGAGCAACTGTTTAGTTGGTAGTTGCAATTGGAAAAAAACAGATCTCAGCTACAATTTTCCATCTGAGTCTCTTGCTACCCTCCTGGTGCAGCATCTTTAAAGGATGCTGTTGAGATCCTTAGGGCCAAAAAGGTATTAAAGAACTATCTGCAAGGTGACTTTCTATTCCTTTGCTTTTCTTGCAGGCTTTTCTTGTCTTTTCCGGATGAGTGAAAATTTATTAAAAGCCTCAACAAGGAAACATTTAACACAGCTGAATTAAAATGGGTCTTTTCCTGTTAGTTTGACAAGACAGAAACGGGAAGGGGGAGAGAAAGGGAGAGGGGTATAAAGAAAGAGAAGAAATAATCAACTGCTCCCTACTGCCACTTCTTGGGTTTTAATATGAATTATTCCATACAAGTCCCTAGGCTAGAGGATCTATTTAAAGACAGCTGGCAGCATGAAGGGAGAGGGTAAAAATACAACCACTCTTTTGTCCATCAAAGGTTTTCTTTGGGAGGACATTAAGAGCATTCCTGCTTTCCCGTCTGCCCCTGCCAGTGGCAGCTTTCCAGTGGGTAGTACCCACTCCTCAGCCATCAGGTCAGCAACCATCAACTTCTTGAGTTTGATTCCAAGAGGAAACAAAGGCTGAGCAAGAAGTCTTTCCAAAACCCCTATGTGCATGCAGCCGGGCAGGGGCAGTTGGTACTGAAATGAGCCCTTACTTGATTGTGCAGGTTGCATGCTGCAAATTCACACACCCACCCACATGCTGGAATTTTTCAGGCAATTGTGCCGATGGCGTTATTTCTGATGCCAGCTTCCTGCACATCTGCAAAACTTCATTCTTGTGTCTCTGGCAATGGTTTGCTTGGCACCATTCATGCTTGCTGTTCCCCTTTGCACAGGGTCTCAGGTCCTGATGGCTATCACTAAGAGTTCCATCCCCTATACCCATTTCCAACAGAGAGAATGTAACACCCCTCAATGGGGTTTACAATCTCGAACAACTCTGCTCTTGTTAGAAAGAATGCTGACTCAAGAGATTCAAAGAATGGGCAGCTTCATCGGGCAATATATTCCCCCTGCTTGTAATCACGAATGCGTCCAAATTGGGCTCCATTTCACTCACATGTCAAAACACAGCTATGAACATGGACTGGGAGCTTCAAACTGGTCCTAAGATTTGCAGTAGACAGATATCTTTTTCTTTTTTTCTCCTTTTCTTTTTTCCACAAAAGCTAATAATTTTTTCCAGTTTTTTTTTTTCCCCGTTTGCTCTCTTCCAAGGTCTGGCTCAGTCCCAACTTGTTCTTTCAAGCTCTGATCCAACCAATTGCAGTATCCCTTAAAAATGAAAGGGCAACAGGTTAAGACATTCAAGAAAGTTGATGAGCTGTCAGAAAATGCTTGGGGGGCGGGGGAGTAACCTCTCTATAGTGCCCCAAACCAAAGTGACCCTAAACATGGAGTCCCCATCTATCCTTTTATCTACAAGGCATAATAAAATAGATAAAGAACAGGTCATGGGAGAAGTAGGAAGGATTATTTTTGATGTTCAAAATCTGCCACTGCCCTTTCATTTTTTTTCAAATAGCACAGTTTCAAAAAGAGGTTTGAAATTGCCTTCTTTACCTGAGAAAACAGGTCAGCTCCTCAAGTGAAAAAAATGCCCCTCATCCTCCCCCTCCTAATATGTCTGCAAAGAATAAGGAAAAAAATCCCATCCTTAATCAGAATCCAATTTTCCTTTAAAAACTCAAGGGGATGCTTTAGGACGTGAAACATTTCTATGATTCCCCCCACCCCCACCAAAATGATGAAAAATTGCTCCTCTGCAGAATGAAGATTTTTCTTTTAAGGTTTGGAATCCAAAGGCAGCAGAATAGGAGCGTTGCAGGAGAGTTTGCCATCAGAAGACAGGGTTGTAGTAAAATATGAACAGAAGATCCTAAACCCCACAAGTTCATGATTGTTAGTCATTTCAGGAAAGGGATTTTCGTGTGATTCTTTTTTTTGTTTTGTTTTGTTTTTTTTGTTTTTTTTTGTTTGTTTTATCTGAATCTTGCCCTCTTGACATAAGCTGCAGGGGTATTCCAGACTGCAATAGGGCTGAGGTACCATAATACAATCCCAGTATGGGACAGAAAAAGCAAATTGAACAGGGGAATGGACAGACTGTGTTGCTCTTATTGTTTATGCCCGGTTCCTGAGTGAGGGCTCTACAGCTGTTAGGTGAGATCACTACTGACCATTCCAGAACGTTGTTGTGGATGAGGAGCTTCAAATGCAGCTTTGGAAACACTTTGCTTGACACTTCAAAGGAAGGTCAACATATTCATTTGGCTCCAGGAGAAGAGGGAGCTTGGACCCAGTATGCACATGTGTCACCTCTCTTCCTCTGTGTTGTGTCACAGTCAGCACTCCAAGGGTACAGCAAGTGTTGGGTTGCTTCAGGGCTGAGAACCCCAGGACACCTGACCACCCTTGCTTATCTGCCAGGTGGATGCATGTTCATGTGCTTGAACAGGTCTGAATCCCCCACAGTTGGGGTATCTCAGAATTCTTGTTTTGCTTCCAAATGATCTAATGTAAGGTGAAAGATGGAGTGGGTACCATTCTTCACATGAATTCTTCCCTCCTAGGAGGAAGCAGGTGATGTGAATTTCTGTTTCAAAAATTGCAAAAAATATTTAGCATATTTTTGAACATCAAAATAGCCCTTCCTTCTTCTCTTTTGATACTTCTTCCATGGTTCCCCCTCCCCCGACTTGACTTTCCTCTTCATGAAAGGGTGGAAAGTACTTGGTGTTGATTTGGGGCACCACTAGGCATTTTCTCACAGCTAATTACCATATCAGTTACAGTTTCAAATCAGATGGCTAGATCTACACAAGTAATCCAAGCCCTCCAGAGGGAAAAGATTTGATAGAAAAGTGCTCTCCAATACTCAAATAGTCAAACCTGTTCATTTCTAAAGTTTGCAAGATTTGTATTTGGAAAGTAAGTAAAATCAATGGTTAAGATTGCAGAATGAGTCTATTCATAGAAACCACTGAAGCCCAATGATACCCAGTATAGGATCCAAAGCCCTATCCAATGATCATCTTTTTTAGTCACACAGCCTAGCCCTGGGCTTTGGGAATTTACCTCCTGAGGCATGGAGATTCTTTATAGGCTCTACAGAATACAGGACTTTGGTCTTGATCACTAATACCTTACTAAGTCTCCATCTGCAGAGGCAACAGCTCTTCTAAATAATCTTCCTCTTCTGTGCAGTCAGGGCACCACAGATGGCCCTGACAGAGCATCAGGATCTAGAGTTCAAGTTCACCTTAGCCATAAGGGTCGTTCCTAAGAAAGGTACAGGAAGGCTGAACTCAGCCTGTGTCATCATCATCATCAAATGAAAGAAATCTGATCTTGGCATGATTGATTATTATCCTTGCTCCTTTCCTGATTAACGCTTTGATGGAGATTGGAAAAAGCAACACAAATGTTAAAAGAGCTTTAAGAGAAACAGGAACGGGTTAAATCTCCTCACCAATGACTTTCTATTGTTAACAGGATCTCATTCATTTGTAAGCCACATTTGGTACTGTGCAAGCACTGAATCAATTGGTTATCCAGGGCTACATTTATTTTGAACCACCATTGTGATCTCATCAGGGGGTAAATTCTCTTGGCTTGGTTGGCTCTGGCACCGCCTTAGAATTTGTTTGGATTCTTCTGTGATCATCAGCTCCTTGAGTAAGGAAAGAACTGTTTCTGTTAGATTTTGCCTTAGGGAATAGGTAGGGTGAACACACATGTGGTACTCTGAGAAGCTTGGGTGCAGTTACAGATGACTATCAGGAATGCTTAGGGCAGCAGAAGCCTCTAGAGCAAACTGCTCACTTTGTAAATGAGGAAACTGAGTAACAGAGAAGGCAAGTGAATTACTCAAGACTACACAGCCAACGATGGGGAGTAGGATTCAGACTTGAGGATTCTTAGGTCAACCTTTCTCCTACCAGATCAGAGAACCATAGAATATTCTTAGGTTTCAGAATTCAGTGGGATAGTTATTCAATATTTCAGACGAGTGAGTGCAAAGTGCTGGGATAGAGAGACACTAACCACATGGGCTAAGCATCAAGTCCAGGAAGGAAAAGATGAAAGATGTAGGTAAGTGGGAGTTAGGAAAACAATGAGAGGTTTCTCTGGATTTCTCACAGTCTGAAAACCAGGAATTTGAGTTACAGTCAGCCCCAAGGTCAAGTCCTCCCACTCAGTCACTCCCTAGACAGGAAAGCTATTCAAGCCAAGGACACACACATACAGGTGGGGCAATTTGACAGTTGGCTCATCCCTCCCCCACTCCCAACATATTTCCCTTCCCAGGCTTTTGTTTTAGCACCCCGGATTGTGCTTCATTGCCTCTGTTCCCAGCTGTAGTCATCCCTTTTGCTTCTCCTAGCTCTTGTCTTCCTGCGTCTTTCTGACCACCGAGCTCATTCACACTTGGTCAATAGTGTGAGTTGGGAGGAGATCAGGGAGTCCCATCATAGATCAGAAGACCTGTTTCACTGCTAGGACATTGTCTTCTGCCTCCTCAGGCTGCGCTGTGGTGGCATCGCCTTTCATGTCCCCACCCTGCAGACGGTGCACTTGTGAGATGAAAGGGGCAGGAGCCACGCCCTCTCCCCTTGACCCTGTGAAGTTGGACAGAGCTGGAGTTGTAAAACTGGAAGCTGAAGCCTGGATGGTGCTTGCAGCCGGTACTGCTGCCTCTAGGTCAGCCAAGGCTTTTTAGTTACTACTTGGGCTCTCCCAGGTAGAACAAACAAAAGAACATTTAAAACTGTTGATTGAGCAGATGAGATGCTTCCTAAAATCCAGCATCCTGTTTATAGTTTGTGAGCCACAGTGCCTTGGGAAGAAGCATCTGACTGATTCTCCAAGGCATCTAATTGACGAGATCCTGTTGGCATTCTTTCAGTTCTTGGGAAGGGGCTACTTAGCACTTCACACTCCCTGAATTAAACTAGAACTTCTTGCTTTTCCAACCAGAGTAGGAATTGCAATCTAGTGCCAACTTTCTTCCACACTTACACGTGGGGACCTCAAAACATTTGTGGAAAGTGGGCTTAAGGACAAATTTATTTAGTAGAAAAAGCTTGGAAGTCCATGCATCATTTTCTCATAATAGGCTTTTTCTATGATTTTTCGGTTTGGTATCCCTTGTATAGCTTGTTTTTTTGTCAGTTCCTTTGGGAGAGGCTTTTTGATCTGCCAACTTTTCCCCATTCATGCCTTGTGCCATAATATTCTTTTCTTTAAAAAAAAAAGATTTCGTTATTTTCATTGGAAAGGCAGATTTACAGAGAGAAGGAGAGACAGAGAAGATCTTCTGTCCGTTGCTTCATTCCCCAAGTGGCCACAATGGCTGGAGCTGGGCTAATCCAAAACCAGGAGCCTGGAGTCTCCTTTGGGTCTCCCACATGGGTGCAGGGTTCCAAGGATTTAGGCCATCCTCTTATACTTCCTCAGGCTGTGAGCAGGCTACTGGATTGGAAGTGGAAAGCTAGGACATGAAGTAGCGCCCATATGGCATCCCTGGTGCTATGCAAGTGGAGGATTAGCTAACTGAGCCATTATGTCAGCCCCATGGCATAATTAAAAAAAAAAACTATAGTAAATAACTACTTCTGATACATTGTGTCAATTCCAAAATCCTTGTATTTTTATATTCTTAACTATATCTTCTTAGAAATGATGCTTTGCATGCTGTAAATGAATTAAATATTAAGGGAGTTTATCAATATATCCAAGAAACATTACCAAGGAAAACAACTAGCCAACGCTGGTTGCAAGAGGAATCTAGGATAACAGCTATTCCCTGCCCACCCCCCCACCGCCCGACCTCAACCCTTATCATTTATCTGCTATTGCAAAAGAAACCCCATAGTAGGTGCTTGATGAATAGATGTTAAATAAATCTTTGTTGAAAGGAGCTGCAGGAGGGAACATGTGCACACATTGGTCTTCTTATCTCAGCCAAGGGAGACAGAAGGGATACTAAAACATGTCCTCTTTTGCCTGGCAAGCACAGCACAAATAAGGCCGTTGTTGGCACAGACTGCCCATCTTAGCCTGTTGCTGGAATAACTTACATGAAACCAACCCTGTACCCTCTGCCAGGCAGAAGGTCAGCTCAAGAGTGAGCTGATCTGCGGGCACAACACCACCTCTCACTCAGGAGGCTGCTATGTTATTTCGCTGAACATGACAGGTGGGGAAATCTGGGCACCAGTTGTTCTTTTCCACTAGTACCGTTTGGAGGGTAGCTCAGAGTCGGGCACGCCAGCCTACGTGCCTCTCCTGCCAGCAAAGGCTCCACCTCGGAGCTCTTAGAATGTGGGCTGTGTGCATGGGCCAAGTCCGCTTGTCAGAGACTGTACCCAGGGCACAGAGTGGCCACAGGGCTATGGAGTTTGGTAAGAGTTGTTCTCTCATTCAGTCCATCCTTGCCTGGGCTGATGTCCTAAGTTTGAGAAGCAACACTTGGTTTTATGACACATTTTTTTTAAAAGTAATATAAGGCAAACTGGAATTAATTTACTTTTGAGAAAATGGCAGAAATTGCTCCAAAGCAGAGATATTCCTAAGTTGCCAGGAAGTGGAGATGTCAGTGGGGCGAGTTCCCTTGATTCCAAATTTTCCTCCTTGTGAGGTCTTCCACTGCCTACCCGTATTTAGCACATTCTCACCCGGACACACTCCAACTCACAGCATTTAAGACTACTCGATTTCACCTTGTTCCTTTCTTAAACTTGATTCTTATTTCTTTCTGAGCAGAACAATGTTGGTTCATACAGTTTTACCATTTCAGGCAAAACCAAACCAAACCAAACCAAAATAAAAAATAAAAAAACCCAGCCAGGATTATGTTGCAAATACCTTAACTTTCGGTTTTCAGGGCATTGTGAGTTTTGTGGCAAATGTTCACTATTGCTTGCATTTTTATTTCTGAGTTTAATACAAAAACCAAACAAAAAGCATCACGTTCCACGTGTTGAGGTTGAAAAATCTGTTTCTTAATCTTCATGATGCTGTAACACTTCCTCTGTCACTCTTGGATTCTTCAACACATCTTCTGCGTTCAGTTCATCACCACTAAAGTGAAGAGCAAACAATAAAGTTGCATTGTTTGTGAAATTACCTTTTTATTGATATATATTTGATATCTAAGTGGTGTTTACTCATCCTTCAGACCATTTTTTAAAAAAACTGCACTTGTAATTCAGGATATCACTACTAGGTGGCAGTCATGTACAAGAATACTCTACCTGGGAGACTAGAAGGGCTTCAAAAAGTTCACAGAAATGGAATGGAAAGGTATAAATTTATTTTGGTGCATTTTAAAAAAATATTTATTTATTTTTGTATTGCAAAGTCAGATACACAGAGAGAAGGAGAGACAGAGAGGAAGATCTTCCATCTGCTGATTCACTTCCCAAGTGACTGCAATGGCCAGGAGCTCTTCTGGGTCTCCCACACGGGTGCAGGGTTCCAAGGTTTTGGGCCGTTCTCCACTGCCTTCACAGGCCACAAGTAGGGAGCTGGATGGAAAGTGGAGCTGCTGGGATTAGAACTGGTACCCATATGGGATCCCAGCACATGAAAGGCGAGGACTTTAGCTCCTAGGCCACCGTTCAGGACCCCAATTTTGGTGCATTTTTTTAAAATAAAATCTGTATATGCATATTTTCCATCATGTGTATTTTCCACAAATTTTTGAAGACCCTGCCTTGTGCTCCATTGTATGAATTTTCTTAATATAGTAAATCCTTTGTTGGTGTATAATATGTGCTATTCACAAATATAATGTTATTCCAACCAAGTATTCATGCGAATCCCCCCATGCAGGTTAACTCACAGAAGTGGAATCACTGGACATAAATTATACAGGTTTGCATTTTTAAAGGATGTTGCCAAATTACCCTGCACAGAGTTGATACCAATTTATACTGCATTGTTTCTGAAATGGGCTTGTTTCCAACAGCCATGCCACAGTTACACTTTGGAGTCTTTATAAATCTATTTGGTTTAGCAAAATACTTCAGAGTAAAATTGTCATTTCTCGTAAGTGATTGAGAGTTTCCATCTTCTGGACTTAACAAGCTCTGATGATGGTTCTTTTAAAAATTCATGAAGAATGGAATTTATTTTTATGCAAAAAAAGTTTAAAATCCATGCATGGTTTTGCATGATTCACCTCTCCCACAAACTTTTTGTAAACACCTTGTGTTTTTTTCCAGTAGGCAAAATGGAAATGCCTACAAATACAAGCATATAACCATGTCCCTAGTTTCCTTGTTGATGCTGCTGCTTCTTGCCACTGTGCTATGTGTCTTTCTCTTTTATTTGCTGTGCTCATTTAGCCATGCCCTTTGCCTATGCCTCTGAAGAGAAACTGCTGGCAGCCAGGAGTGCAGGACTGGAATGTCTGCTTTTCCCTTCATCCTTGTGCCATGGATTCCGGGGGGAAAATATCTGTAGATTGGAGTGGTGAAAGGAGGAATCTAATCAAGTCCTTCCCTGAGACTAATTAAGATCTCAAAGAGAACAGATAACCAATCAACTGGAATAATTTGGTCATGCTGAAACTTGGGAGATGGTCAGTAAAATGACATCTTCTGAACGTGGACTCCAAGGAAGTTCTGGCTGTTTGCACTAAAGTCTTGGTGAGTTTCAGGATAATGTGTTGAGAGAGATCTGCACTGTGCAGCTGCAAAGAAAAACAAGAAATATTCTGCAGCCTTTGCTGGTTTGAACACTGCGCACAGATTTCATTCATTCTAATGAGATCATTCCTATTGGCATGCACATAAAGGAGGGTGGTACAAAATAATGGGACAGTAAGAGCTCCTTAACTTTAGCATTAGCTGCTGCATGTGGAGCTGATGGTAGTTGAATTCATGGCTATGAAGTGGTGGCATTTTTAGACAAAACAAAGATAGCAGACGGTATTTTGTTTGTTCAACTCCTCTCCTTTACAGGTGAAGAAATAGATTTGAAGAGCTTAAATGACCCATGTAAGGTCCTCTAGCTAATTAATGGCAGTGAGGAACTGCCGTCCAGTTGGATCCCCTCATTACTGGTCTCAGCTATTTCTGTAGTTGATAGGATTTCCCTGGATTCATGCATTGAGGCCTTGCCATTGCCAAGGAGGTCTCCCCCACCCTTTTCAACTTAGAATTCCATGTCCCACTCTTTCAAGACAGCTAATTAGGTCTCAGTGTGTATGTCAGGGTAAAAGTAATTGGCTTATGCCGACTTGAACCTCTGATTTCAACCTTGCCCTATCTATTCAGACTTAGGTTAGGAAATGTTTTTTGTTTGTTTTGTTTTGTTTTTATGAAAAAGGACCATGAGCAAAGTAATCAAACTTGTATCAGAAATGCCTTTGAACGTTTTTCTAAAGCTTTAATTACAATGTTCCTTTTGGTTGGGGTGAAATGTCAGGTGCTCTCAATTTTCCTAAATGTTTGAAAATATTTGTGATGCTCTCTGTCTTCGGGGGTCATAAAAGGTGTCTGTTGGCCATGGCTGGGTGTTCATGAAGTGATCTGGGGGAGATCTCCGGACCCTAGTCCTTTGTCCAAGGAGGTATAGTTAAGAGATTAAAGTGAAGGGTTACAGCATGATCCCATTTTAACAGTAAGTCATTGCTTCAATGACTACTTTCTTTTCTCAATTAAACCATGGGCTCAGGCCACAAAGGCTCTGCAAAAATGCAACTCTGTAGGCAAATACACATGTGGGGCCCTAACCGTGCTGGAGGCCAGTTAGTATAATGTGTATTTCAGATGCAGTTTGTTATTGATGCTGGGTGGCATGGTACTTAAAGTCAAAAACAGGATGAACCCAGAGTACCAAAGTGGAAAACTAGGTGGGTGGGTGAGCATGGACTTGGATATGGAAAAATGTGCTCCCTAGGGACATGTCCTGTGTTTATTAGTGAGGACCTGCCCCTTCTCTGCCCTGTAAGCTGACCCTGACACCAAAGCTTACTCATAAATTGAATAAATCCTCTTGACCCTACCAATCAAGAATAAAGACAAGACCACCCAATTCAGTGCTGGTCAGAACTACATGGGGTTCAAATGATTCCTGCTCCATGGGAATATTGACTCCAGGAATAACAATCAAAGTCAACTACAGTGGCCACGTCCATGCAGACCCATGCTAAGGTATGGAGGCAGGGCAGTGGGATAGATGACACGTTAGGTTCATTGGTACTCTAGGAACTGACATTTCCCCACTTAAACATGACAAAGAAATTTTCTATTCATTACCTCCCTGGTCCCATTAGTGTTTCTGGATAAGCATTTCTGGGGAAAATAATTTCTGTTTTCCTTCCAGCTGTGCAGCAGATACTTCCAAGATGGGTTGCAAGTGCAAAGAATAAGACACAACTGCGGCCTCCAAAGGACCATGACAACCAGAAAGCTTCAGCCAGATCCTGCTCGTTCCCTGAGAGGATCTGGAGCCTAGGTTAAAGCATTTCCGATAATTTGTCCTCTGCCTCCCTCTACTGTTCGTCAGGAGAACAACAATGAGAAACCATGTACTAGCTGCATCTTTCTCTATGCTCTCCCTGCTGGCAATAATGGGAGATACAGACAGCAAAACGGACAGCTCATTCATGGTGGACTCAGATCCTCGACGCTGCATGAGGCACCACTATGTGGATTCTATCAGTCACCCATTGTACAAGTGTAGCTCAAAGGTAAGCCTGAGGTCTCTGTGAAGGTAGCAGGAAATCAGAGCTGCCAAACTGCTTTGCCCAGGGTAGGAGAACTATGATCACGGTCCAAACTTGAGATATATGGCTGACTCCCAAGGCCTGTGGGCGGATTCATGCTTTTCCCATCATGCTTTACACTTCTGTCAATAAAGCTACCTA
The DNA here is from genome assembly GCF_030435755.1 of Ochotona princeps. NCBI lineage: Eukaryota > Metazoa > Chordata > Mammalia > Lagomorpha > Ochotonidae > Ochotona > Ochotona princeps. Next base: position 12,118,324 of record NC_080865.1, read on the forward strand.
ATTGGCCACATGTACATTTTAAAAATTATTTGTTTTTACTGGAAAGAGTTACAGAAAGGAGACAGAGAAGTTGTTTTCCCATCTGCTGGTTCACTCCTCAAATAGCCATAATGGCCAGAACCGAGCCAACCTGAAGCCAGGAACCAGGAGCTTCTTCTGGATCTCTCACATGAGTGCAAGGGTCCAAAGACTTGGGCCATTCTCTACTGCTTCACAGGCCATAGTCAGGCAGCTGGATGGGCAGTGGAACAGCTGGGAAACAAGCCAGCATCCTCGTGGGATGCTGAGAGTGCAAGTGGAGGATTAGCCTATTGAGCACATTCACCCACTGGGAGGATATTCTTTGATCCTGGCAGAAGTGGTAGTGTTGCTTTCCAGAAAATAAGCTCTACCTACCTACCTCCACCAACAATAAGGAGGAGAGGGTTGGGAAAAAAAGATACAAGTGATCTCCAAAACGTTTGTGGAAGGATCAGTGCAAAAGCCCAATGGCTAAAGTTCTCACCTTGCACATGCATCCCATATTGGTTCATGTCCTGGCTGCTCCACTTCCTATCCAGCTGCCTGTTTGTGGCCTGGGAAAGTAGGAGCCATTGGCCCAAAGCCTTGGGACCCTGCACCCGTGTGGAAGACCTAGAGGAAGCTCCTGCCTCCAGGCTCCTGTCTTCAGATAGGCTCAACTCTAACCATTGTGGCCACTTGGGGAGTGAACCAGTAGATAGATCCTTTTCTCTCCTTCGCTCTGTAAATCTGATTTTCCAATAAAAAAGAAATCCTTTTAAAAATTAGTCGAAATTGTACATGACAAAGAAATTATGCATGACTTGCAAAATATTTCATAGCAAATAAATTTATCCTTTAATTCTTTTTTCTATGAGCTCTAGAAGTAACCTGGTGTGACTGAGGCATGCACATATACTCTATAGAAGTCTCATCAAAGGCCCTCCTGGTGAAATTAGATGGCAACTGGCCTTTCTCCTTGAGCCATATTTGTGTGGTCATGATTTCTAAAGACAGGCTGGCAAGTTGATCGTTTCTCATTTTTACACTGTTTATTCTACTCCTTCTTAGTTGGAGCAGGTTACACATTTCTTATAAGGGGTAACCTGTATCTCAATATTGAGGAAAAGTACGCCAAAACAAGATTAGACTCTAAAGACCATCAGGAGTAGCCAGCTACATGGACCATCCAAAAGGAAGACACATTGGAGATTAGATTGGAACTCCAAATGAGAATTATTACAACCATCACTGCCCCTAAACCATTACACAAATGAAATTTGTCCACACTTGGTAAAGATGAATTTGCTTAACTCTACAACAAGGATTTTCACTCTTAGTCCCGAGACAAAAACCACTTAAACCTTCTCATATGGCAGGTATCTGTGAAATTGCCAGTATAATTAAGACCTTTTTCCTTGTAATATCAACCACTAGAATTGAATTAAGACCATCTAAGTCAGTCTGTTCACCCTTCATCTGAAAACATTTTCATTTTAAACTGTGCTTAAAATTCCCATAACTTTTATGTTTATAGCCCAATGGTGATGAGTTGTCTTATTTTGGGAAATCAAAATTTGAGTCAAGTTTCTTTAACCATTCCATTAATAAGGCCTATGGCTGTGGGAACAAATAAAGGTTTTCCACTTAAGAAGAGACTTTTGGGATTTTATTTGTTTTTGTAGTAAAGAGATAAATGTCAATTATTGAAAAGCTACAATCCCCTTCTTAGGAAAAGAAAACTAAAACATATTGAGAAAAAAAACCAGACAAGTGTTTTTACAACCATGATTGCTCAGACACTGTGGGCCCCAGTAAGTTTGACTGGAACAATTCTTTTCACCTTCCGTTTCTATTTCCATAAATTTCAGTTCTGTTATGTTGTCCTCCATATTCATGAGTCTTTCTTCTCCCCCCACCAAAAAAAAAAAAAAAGAATTGAAATTATTTTAAAATGGAGTGCCAGTGATATAACAGGAAATAGGAGCATCTCTAAACACGAGACAAGGATCTGGAAAGATCAGGCAAAGTAATGGAGGCATGCCTTGGCAACTATCACACTGACCAAGGGAAGGTCAAAGAAGAGATGTCATTAACAGACGTCATTAACTCAGATCCAACAAACTCACATTGCTCAAACGTGAGGCTTAGAAGCTGACTTTAGACTGCTGTTGTTCACCTTTGTTTCTTTCACAAAACCATGGTCAATAACATTGCCAAATTTTGATAGCAGGAGAAATGTTTGCCATTTCATGGGAACAATCTGTTTTCAAACATTCCATGCTATCCCAAAGATAGCAATCTTCTTATGTAAATGGTGCTTGTGATTATAAACCTTTCTTTCTTGGCTATAAAATATGCCTGGAAGAATCTCATCCACCCAGACCTTTTATGGATTAGAGTTTCTCTATATAACCGGGGAGGAGGGTACTTTTCTTTTAGAAGTATTCTCTACTTCTTCACTTTCACAAACTCAAGCCAGTCTTCTCTCTATTGGTCTCATTTGATGAGCCTGCTCACCTTTAGAGATTTAGGATAAAATATTCTGTTAGAAAAGAGTCAGTCACAATCTATCCAGATGGCTTCTTGGTAAAAGGGATTATGGGAGATTTTTTTCCTCTTTCCACAAACTTCCTGTGAATATTGTGTTCAAAGACTACTGATTTTTTTTTAAGATTTGTCTATTTTTATTGCAAAGTCAGATATACAGAGAGGAGGAGAGACAGAGAGGAAGATCTTCCGTCCATTGATTCACTCCCCAAGTGAGCGCAACAGCCGGTGCTGCGCCCATCTGAAGCCAGGAGCCAGGAACTTCTTCTAGGTCTCCTACGTGGGTACAGGGTCCCAAGGCCTTGGGCCGTCCTCGACTGCTTTCCCAGGCCACAAGCAGGGAGCTGGATGGGAAGTGGAGCTACCGGGATTACAACCGGTGCCCATATGGGATCCCGGAGCGTTCAAAGAGAGGACTTTAGCCGCTATGCCACAGCGCAGGGTCCCAAAGACTACTGTTTACTAGACAAACGTCTGCTATATGCCTGTAGATTGTGAAGACTTCCTGATTTACACTTACTCGGTGTCTGACTTGTGAAGGCAGATGAAGGGAAGTACGTGTAATTCAGGAAAGGGTTAGCTTGGTGAAAAGGTTAATGTGAGCATCTAATATATCTCAGGTACCTTGTACTGTGAAGGAGCACAAAACAGTTTGTAGAAAATGCAAGTGAGACAGAAGTTTGCTTTGGTGCCCCAAAAATTGAAACCCATATGTATGAGTTTTCAGAGTTCACGGGAAAATGTGTATTATTAAAAAAAAACCAAACCTATGTTTGGAATTTTTTTTGCAAAAGTAAACATTCTATTTAAAAACTGTACTTTTCACGAACTTTTTAAAGTACTCTTTTAGGTATGCTAATCAATACCAACAAGCCTGTGATGGCAGGCATTGTTGTTGTCATGTTTTTAGTAAAGAGAGCTGAAACCCAAAAGAAGTGCTCAGTAGGTTGCTCGATTCCATGTAGTGCCGAAATAGCAATGCAGCCTTCTCTGACTACTTGAGCTTCATGTTGGAGGGAATGTAAGTAGAATGCAGCAACCACAACTTGGAAGTCCAGGCTCAACTTCTGATCTTACAGCAAACGTATTTTTTTTTTTCGAAAAAAAGTTTATTTATTTTTATTGAAAAGATAGATTGATGGAGAGAAAGATGTTCTATCTGCTGATTTGCTCCCCAAATGACCACAATAGCCTGAACTAAACCGATCCAAAGCCACGGGCCTCTTCTGGTTCTCCCACATGGGTGCAGGGTCCCAAGGCCTTGAGCATCCTTCATTGATTTGCTAGGTCATAAGAAGAGAGCTGGTTTGAAAGTGGAGCAACCAGGACAAAAACCAGCACCTATATGGGATGCTGGTGTTTGTAGGTGGAGGATTAGCCTGCTGAGCTATGGCACCAGCCCGCAGGAATTGTAATTTATACTCAACATTTTTTTTTCTAGAAAATGAAATGGAAGTGAAGGCCTTTTCCGGAGGCCTTCAGTGAATTTCTGTTCACCCTATCCCTAATCTTGCAGTTGTCCAGACAAAGGGCTCTCTCACCATCTCCTAGCAACTCAGGAAATGGATAAAATAGCTCAGACAGAAAAACAGCAAGCCCACGTCCAACTAAGCAGGACTATGTAGCCACAAATAGGACTCCCCTGGTGGCTGTAAGTGATAGCATTTCCTGGGAATGAATACCAAAGAAGCTAGGAATCATATATTTATTTACAATCTTCATGGGATACCCTGGTCTGCTATTCTGGGTGAGTAAAGTCTGTAAAAGCAAATAGGCTCAGGCTCGGCAGCGTGGCCTAGTGGCTAAGGTCCTCGCCTTGATCCCATATGGCCTCTGGTTCTAATCCCGGCAGCTCCACTTCCTCTCTATCTCTCCTCCTCTCAGTATATCTGACTTTGTAATAAAAATAAATAAAATAAAAATCTTAAAAAAAAAAAAGCAAACAGGCTCAAAGGTCAATAATCAGTGACAACCGGCTGTCTGTAGAATGTTTTTTTCATGATTTACTTATTTTTGTTGCAAGGGCAGATGTACAGAGAAGGAGAGGCAGAGAGAAAGATCTTCCATCCGTTGGTTCATTCCCCAAAGTGGCCACAACAACTAGAATTGAGCCAAATCAAAGTCAGGAGCCAGGAGTCCAGGTTTCCCATGTGGATGCAGAGTCTCAAGGACTTTTGCCATCCTCCACTGCCTTCCCAGGCCAAAAGCAAGAAGCTGGATGGGAGGTGGAGAAGCCAGGACACAAACCAGCACCCATATAGGATGCTGGTGGTTCGTTCAAGGTGAGGATTTAGCCATTGAGCCAACACGCTGGGTCCTATAGAATCTTTAAGGGAATCAAGGCATCCCAAGTTTCGAAGTGACAGAGACCTGGTTTCTAATTCCAGTTCCACAGTTTGCCAAATAGATGACTTTTGTAGAAGCTAAGTGATTCTTTGATGTCTCATTTTCTTTCCCATGGAAAAATGAGCTGTCTACCTAAAGGTTTGCTTTGAGTGTTGCAATGATACATGTAAAGCAGCCAGGACAGTGTGCAACATATAACAGATATTTGACATTTAATAAATGATGCTGCCATCTTGGTGATGAATTTATAAACAGGACAGGTGTTTTGACTCACATTCTATTTCAGTCACTACTAAGATCTCAATAACTGTTGGGATCTCCTATAGCTTTAAAGGATTAGGGAAATAAACTTCATTGTGGTGCTTGCTAAACACAGGATGGGCTGAGACATGGCTGGGAGAGGATTACTAAAAGAGACACAGATCTGATTGTCTAACCTCTCTTGTCAGGTGAGTGAAGGGAGGAAAGGTTAAATGGGAGCAGGGGTGACTTGGGCCAAGGAAGGATTTTCAGGAACCTAGGTTGGAAAGTGAGTTGGCAGGACAGGCTTACAGGCTTTTGAAGCCCAAAGCCAAGAGTTGGAGCCAGGGCATGGTTTTCTGAATTCTCACTGGCCGCAAGAGCAAGTGGGAACAAAAACAGAGGCAAGAACAAAGGAGGAAGTGGTGGATGGAGAGGAGAAAAGCCCTGGGATGGCAAAGACTGAGCCTCAACTCTCAACCCCTCTCCTCCTACTGCCCACAAGGCTCATAGTTTGGTCAGAAAATGAGGAGGGTCAAGAATGTTGAGTTGATAATACAATTAACTGCTGGAGAGATCTGACTTGATGTCTGCAAAAAAGGAACAAGTTTATACTGAATGCCTGCAATGTGAGGGTGTTGCTGAAGATGCTGAGAAAGCAAAAGAGGAAATAAAGAGAAGGAGGGAGAGTGGGAGAAAGGGAAGAAAAATGGATAAGTCACTATGGCCTTCATAATTCTTACAAGTAAACAGGAGAAAGGAAAGAGAGGTGTTCTATGTGAAACCCCTCTGAACATCAGTTTGATTTGTGACCTGAGCGAGTTGAGTCCCTATCCACCATTCCAAGGCTCTGGCCCTATGCCTCTTGCTCCCCTAGCTGTAATTTTGTTGGTACCACCAGCATGACACAGACCCTTTAAATGTTGACCTGGTTCTCAGGGATGAGCTGAACAGTCATTTTATTGAAGTTGCTGGTTAGAGGAAGAATGGGAGAAGAAGCATGAAGGAATCTCATTCCTAAGAAAAGAAAGATGCTTCAGCTGCACCATGAAAATAGGGGGCACAGTGATCCCAGGCAAAGGCAGTTTTCCATTCAGTTGGAGTAAATCCAAAATGATGCTGTAGGATGAAGACAGGCAGGTCTTTATTCTGATATGAACGGCAGTGCTTAGTCAGGGTTCTTGGGTGGTTGAACTCTGTGCAAGTTTGAGGCTGGTGTTGTTATCTCAAGAAGTCCATAAGGAAAAAGTTAAACTCATAGGCTCCTGGTAACGACACAATCAGAGTTCTAGAACCAAGCCAGTATAGCTTAGACAAGGATTCGAGTTGGTTCTTGTCCCAGGAAAAACACCATCATAGCAGAGGACAGGTGTTACAGCAGTGTCCATCAGGAGTTTGGCTTTAGACAGACCTGGGTTTGAGTCCTGCTCTGTCTTTTCCAGATATGTGAATTTGGGCAAGTAACTGGGGCTCTCCAAAATTACTGTTTCCCTATCCGTAATAATAATAATACAGCTCATCAATTAACTACCCTTTCTTCACAGATTATTACAAAGATTAACTGCAATAACTCACATTGGAAACAGTCACTCAATGTTCTTATTAACTAAATCATTGCTATCTAGTGATCCATCTCTAGTAGAGTCCTAAAACTTGAATGAGTCCAGATCCTTGTTAACTCTAAGTTTGGGCATTAACTCAGAAGTACTGACATCAACTAGAATCCTAAAAGAAATGCAAGATCTTGGAGCTTTTCCCAAGAAATACTCATTCGGGACCTGCATTTTCACAAGCATGTTTTAGTCCACGATGCCTTGATATGAAAGATATCAGAAGATGTTCATTCATTGCTGAAACACGAGTGAGGTAGTGACAGAAGCTAAAAGATAGGATCCCCCCCCCAAAAAAACCCCTCAAAACCCAGGTGGTTTTCCTTCCATTCTTTTTGAGTCTTATCTCCCCAGCTTCCCTTTTACCTTCCAACAAACATACACAAAGCAGATAGACATCCAACTAGTTTCTAGCTAGTTTCCCATGTTCTGGCAGGTGTGGGAGGGGGAAGATCTTGAACTTTCTCATCAGGGAGATGGGGCTGGGGATTGATCTCTGTGCTAATGCCCTGTGACATGATCTGTCCAAATCGATCTCATTTCATATTGAAATAAATGTCTATCAATGTCACAAACTGGGAAGATAGCACAAAAATCTTCAACAAAATTCTAATAGCTTATAGCTGTCATTTCCTTTCTGCTTAGGAGCTTTCAGGGAAAGTAAATCAGTTGTTCTAGCATACCTTAATCTTATCCAAGCCCTTATCCCTAGAATCCTATAATTCCCTGATGGTTGTCAAGTGATTGCTGCATTTACCTGCAGCATTTTCTCAGATAATGATGTTAATGATATATAATTACCATTGCTTCCCTTTTTGAAAAGATGGGCCAGCCACTTCCTTCTTTTAATCCTTGAGTGTTTATTTCTGCACTATAGGATGATGTCAGAGATAATGGTCAGTGAGCTTTTATTAATAACCGCCAATGTTCGAAATACTGTAAGGTAAATGTTAAAAAGTTTCATGTACATATATGTATGTTTTGATCTTTTATTTGAGCATTTCCATTTAATATTGCATTATTCTTGGTTCTAGAATCACAGAGCAACATTTTTTTTTGCACTACTGAATATACAGTTCACTAAGCCCAGCCCACCCACATGAACAGGGATCAGTGATCTCAGGTTCCCCAACCTTCTTATCAATCAAACAATCCTACTCCACCTCACCTGCCACTTGTACTCCTCGGATGCCAGGATTTATATTTGTGAAATAGAAATGAGCCATTTAGTCATTCCCTTAGACTCTATGCAAAATATTGAGTGTGCACTTACATACATTTTTCCCTGAGGATAATAGTAATTTTAAATCAGACTCTTCACTAATACCTGGTAAATAGTCACCATAAATAATATACGGCTCTTGACACTCGAGCCCAAACCTTTGGAAATGGAGTTGGTCAGAATGGGTGCTTCCTAATAATTGTCCTAAATGGTTCTGAAGACAGAGATGTGATGACACAGATGTCATGCTCCCTCAGTGTATAATCCCAAGAGTGTCACCCAAGGCCCCCAAAATGCCCTATATGTACTTCCTTGTTTTGTTTCAGGCTGTATCAGATGGAATATTCCTTCCTGAGTATCACTCAGCTGTCTTATTTCCTTCTTCAGAAACATAAGCTTTTTGTTTACTGATTCCCTCTGTAATTCTCCGTATGACTCCTTTTTTGTGTCATTCTACTTTATTATTCTTCAATTTCAATTTTGAATGACTTTCTGCTTTAGACCAATGGTAGACCAGCACCTGGCAGGAGAAATTTTTTTATTGTTATTTGATACATATTTGGATGCAGTTCATAGTGCTGGACCTGGTCTAATGGTTTCATCTAGAATCGTCTAAAGAGGTTTGAAAATCAACCAATCTTGAGCTCTACCCACAGAGATTATAATTTAAAAAGTCTGAGATGGGGCCTGGATGTTGACCTTTTTTCCAAGTCAGGGTTGGGAGGCACTGGTGGAATCCAACAAAAATTGTTAGAGGGTTGGGGTCTCTGAAAGGCTTTTGGGGTGTCTTGGCCATACTGCGGGTAACCACCTCCTCTTGTTTCCCCAGATGGTGCTCTTGGCCAGATGTGAGGGGCACTGCAGCCAGGCATCCCGCTCCGAGCCCCTGGTGTCCTTCAGCACGGTTCTCAAGCAACCTTTTCGTTCCTCCTGTCACTGCTGCCGGCCACAGACCTCCAAGCTGAAGGCCCTGCGACTGCGCTGCTCTGGGGGCATGCGACTCACTGCCACCTACCGATACATCCTGTCCTGTCACTGTGAGGAATGCAGCTCCTGATGCCTGCCGCTGAGGGGCTATCGGATGGGACAGCTGCAGATGCAGTTCAACAAAGCAGGAAAGAACTGGCGAGCAAAGAGTTAATGAAAACAAAACAAAATAAAAAAAGATACAGTAATTCCCACAGGATTCTGCATATTCCAGTCATAAAAACTCCACACGCTTCTTGACCAAGAGAGCTACTCTGGGAACTTATTTTGAGTTCCCATCTCTTTTTCCTGGTACAATTTCTTTCGGTCCCTCTCAGATTCAGTTATTCCCACCCCCCCTCTTGGCTCGGAACACTGTTTGGGTTTCCAGCCATTGTGCATTAGTGGGAAAAAGCAGGCCCCCGAGCAAGAGTGTGTCAGGCTGTCACAGTTTGGTGTATATTAGGGAGGAATTTGCTTTGGCAAGCAGAAAATCTCAAATCTTTCTGGAACATCTTTTTTTTTTTTTTTTTTTTTTTTGTCATTTTGGCCTAAGGTATGCTATTGCCTCTAAAGGTTACCAATTTCCAACTACAGACCCCAAGCATATGGCTGTGTTTAGCCAGGTTTACTCACAGACAACAAACTGACATTAAAATAACTAACAAATGATTCTCTTAGATGAAGCTGGAACTCTTGGCAGTTGTAACTATTATTCAGAAATGACTTTTGGGAAACAAAGATGGCATAAAGAATGTTTCACCTGGAAGCTCATGCAAATAAATTATAGTAGAATTTTGTAAGGGTGCAGACTTTTAAATACTTACACACATACAGATCTTGCCCTGACTTTAGAAAAGGCATATGTGTCCTAGAGGCATGGAGAATGCACCATACTCCTGCATGCAAATTAGACAACCAAGTATGAATTTATTTGTGGGTGTGCTATAGCTTTAGCCATGTCTTTGGCATCACTCTCTAACATCCACTTGTCCGTGTGAAGCTTGTGCCAAAATGGCAGCCTGGCTCATCTTCTGAACATTTGGTTCAAATACATTGTGGTCTTTGAGGCTCAAATTTTGAGTTATTCCCATGTTTTGAAATAAAAGAGAGTATCTTCAAAAAATTGAGCTGTGCAAACACTTTTTTTCCTACTCAATATTCTACTGTGATGTAGACTCTGAGATACACATAGCTAGCGTTTGGGCATCTCCTATGAAGGGGAGGGTTCAAAAATGAGAATAATAAAGTTTTAGAATACATGATGGTGGTATTAGCATTGGAAGAGTTTATTTGAAATGCTCACAACATGCAGAGTTGGGCTGAGCCAAAGCTGTGAGCCAGGAACTCAATCTATGTCTTCCATGTAGGTGACAGGAACACAATTACTTGAACTGCTACCAAAGCCTCCCAGAGTCTGTATTAGCAGAAAGCTAGAGATAAGAGCCAGAGCTGAGCATCAAATCAGGTACACTGTTAGAGATGTGAGCATCTCACTATAAGGCTAGATATATATCTGGGACTTTTAAAAATAAATTTAGTTTATTTTTGATGATGTTTACATAGTTGAGAAAGATGTATGCTCATGTGGACCGCTGATTAGGATGAGAAGGATCAAGGAATTGGGGAAAGTGGATGAGATAATTGCTTACAATTTTTTTCCTTCCTGTATCTGGAGGAGGGGGAGAGAGAAGGGGGAAAACTGTACCCAACATCCTAATTGCGTAAGCACGCGGGCATGGGGAATGGCCACATGATAACATCCTAGGGTTCCCAATGTAGAACATGCTCCAAGGGTTCTGCTCAAGTGGTTTCAATGGTTCTGAGATGTTGTTGAATTCATTACTACAAGGTGATTAAATCCTTTGAAGATCCATTGGCTGACACAGTCCGCCTTAGAGTCTCCATTCATCCAGATACTTGCAAAGTTTGATCGAAAGAGTTATCCAATTTGTTCTGCCCTCTACCCTCTGCTATGCTACTAGAAATCTTCAGGACTCAACTGTTTGTTATGTTCTCCATGTGTATCTGGGCATGCCATCCACTGCCTAGGCTTCAGAACTGAGTAGGCCCTATTCTGACACATTCAATGGTCAGACCACAAATCCTGTGGTTTTCCCCCATGGTTACAGTTTTGAGACCATCAGTCCAGTTGAGCTAAATATGCATCTGGAACTTAAAAATGAAACAAAACGAAACAAAACAAAAAACCAGTGGTCAGGGAAAAGGCTTATGAGGTTTAGTTATTAGTCTCAGATGTTAGCTTATCGCACAAACACATATCTGATGCCTGCTGGCTTCCTTAGACAATATGTAGTGAAATAGTCACCCTTTTCTAATCACTTCATTTTCCCCAGAAGAGAAGAAATATTCATATCCAGCAGGAAGATAAAGAGTTCACTGTCATTCCTGTGCTATTGACTATGCAGTGCTCCAAGGTCAATGATACCACTGAGCAACCACAAGAACACTCAATGCTGGTAGTGTGCTATATATCCACTATGGACAACTCAAAGCTAACCCAGAGTGGACACCTCAGTTTCCAGGGTGACTTGGATGCCATGCTGTTCTGGTTAATCAAAGATGAAGTGCTATGTGCTGTTAGTACAGTCAACCTGTGAATTAGTTTCCTGTAGAGAAGATGGTCTTGTACATTCTTTGGCACTGTATTCACACTTTTTTCTTAGGAAGCCAGCAGGGTTAAATTTGTTTTTGTGGCTTTGAAACAGAATGAAACTAATGCTATTAAACCTTGACCTTGATCTTAACCTTACTGGTGATAGAAGTCAGTTTGTCCACTAAATTGAAACTTTTCCTTTATGTTGAAGGCAAGCGTGAAATGGAAATTTCGACTATTACATGAAGAGAAATTTTCTCCTAGGAACAGCTAAGTTTTAATTCGGAAAGTTAAATGATTATAACAAAAGTATTAACTGCTGGCCAAAAGTATTAACATTTATGGCTGTTCTCTTATATTACTAACCAAAAAGTGAATATTATACTTCTAGCCTTAAAACATCTTCTCTTGGCTTTGAAAACTCAATTTGCTTTGTCAATCTAGAATATATACCCAGAACTCCGGTCTTTATTTTCTCCCTATAGATATGAGAATGGAGGTGAGGGAATTAAATGATTACTATCTTCCAGACTCTTGGGAAACTAAAAATAATCACTTCAAATCCATTTACATGGTCTATTGTCAAAGTTTCTTCTATGCAAATGAGCAGAATATGCTTGGAGAACTAAAAATTCATAGAGGAAATTGTGCCACACCACAATGACTAATACTACACCTTCAAGTGCCAGCATCCCATATGGGCACTGGTTCATGTCCTGGCTGCTCTACTTCCAGACCAGCTCTCTGCTTACAGCCTTGGAAAGCAGTGGAGAATGGCACAAGCCTTTGGGCCCTTGCACTCATGTGGAAGACCCATGAGAGTCTCCTGGCTCCTGGGCATTGTGGCCATTTGGGGAATGAACTAGCAGATGGAAGATCTTTCTCTTGGTCACTTCTCTCTGTAAAACTGCCTTTCCAATACAATTAAATAAATCTTAAAAAAAAAAGAATCATAAAACACTGGCATTGCAAGCATCTATTGCCCTTTCCTCTAGCCAAATGAAAGAACTGCTGCTTTTTCTTTCAGGATCTTACATGCTGAATAGAGTGAGTGGGCTGGAAAACAGTGTAACAATGCAGGGTGAAGTTGCGTGATAGCATCCCAAGGCTGAGAAAGAGGAACACGAGTTTCAGTTTCCCTAAAGACCTCAAAATAGCTCTGGGAACAGAGAGAATGCAGATATCATTGAATATTCCATTACAATGGAATCTGTATTATATATTTTAAAAATTAAACCCATTTTGACTTATTTTAGTGTTTACCCCTAAGGATTCTGAGAGGACTAAATGAAAACATCCATCAGTCAAAAACACTATTCCTGGAATGCTTGAGGAATGTTCACTTGCATTCTCTATTTACAACGCATGAAAAAAAGGAAGCTGAAATATATTATAATGTTAGAAGGTACATCTTAGAAGTCTGTATGATAACCCATAATCCTTGAGGTCAAGCCTCTTGTGAATTGATTTTACCCTCATCCTTTTTAAGTTTTTTGTTTTTTTTTTTGAGAGAAAGATTGTTGTAACAGCTAGAACTTGGTCAGGTTGAAGCCAAGAGTCTGGAATTCCATCTGGATAGCCCACATGGTTACCAGGAGCCCAAGCACTTGAGCCATCATTTATTACCTTCCTAGGCACATTAGCAGGGAGCTGGATTTGAAGTTCAGCAGCTGAAATTTGTTTGGTTCGTAGGTTTTTTTTTTTAATGTTTTAAAATACTGCTTACATAGTTCAGAGGGACACACGTGAGTTTGGGTCTCTAATTAGGGTGGAGAGGGTTAGGAATGAATGAAAGTGGATGGGACAAATGTTTTCAAATTTTTTTCCCCTGTGTCTGCAGGGAAGAAAGGGGAAGGGGCCACTCCTTGCTGCTAAAATACTTCAGTACCTGGAAGTGGGGTATGGCCACTTGATGTCATCTTGGACTACCTAATGTGGAGGAGATGTTCTAACGGTGTCACTTCAGTGGTTTTGATAGTTCTGAAGGGTTGTCAGCTTCATTATACCAGAGCTGAGAAAATCTTTCCAAGGTCTATTGGTTTTCCAAGTCCACCTGGGTGCATACACAGGCCCAGGACCATGTTGCAATGCTTGGCCAGGAAAGTAGTCCAACCCATTCTGCATTACAACCCCTGACAAGGCAGTTGAGATTCCATGCTGACCTACATAAGCTATCTGTCATGTCCTCCATGTACATTTGGGTATGCTGTCCAGTGCACAGGCATCAGCAACTGAAGAGGTTGAGTCTTGACACATGCATTCCAGAGTTGGACCACATATATTGTGTTTTTTCCATATGGCCAGGTTATGAGTCCAGTGAATTAGTTGGGGAGTCTCCCAAGAAACCTCATCTGGGCTGACCTCAGATTTGACTTGTGTGCACCAGCCAGCGCAGTGTGAGGTTCGATCTGTCACCCACACTAGCCAATGCACAAGTTGTAGATGCCTCTGCCTGGTCAGTTCTGCCCTCCAGTCCCATCTCTCACATGAACCGATGGGTGCTGTGACCTAGCCCAGCTCAGCCCAGCCCACCACAAAACCAGTCTGTGGCCTGGTAGGGGTGACCCCAGTAACCTTCCCCACAGACCTGTCCCCAGCACTGGTTTTTGCATGTGCTGGCATGTGCAACAGACTAGTCTGGCCCCGTCTTGCATTACATCTGGCTCTTGTGCACACCCATAGGTGCTACAGCTCAGCTCAAGCCAACGGGTGCTACAGCCTTGCCCAGCCTGGTGAACACACAGCCCCGCCTCTTGCATTCATCAGTGGGAGTTGTAGCCTAGCAGGGGCATGCCCAAAGTTCTACCAATCCCATTCCCAGCCCCAGGTCTTGTACATGCTAGCAGGTGCTTCAATCCAGCCTGACATGCCCTATGCTCACTGATGTGTGTTGCAGCCTAACTCAATCGGGTATGGCCCACACCCTGTCATGACTCTCATTGTATACCAGCAGGTGCTGTGGTCTGACCCAGTCCAGTCTGCCCCAATACTGGGCCCACACAAATACTGATGAGTGCTTTAGCCTTGCCTGGCCTGGCCCATCCCCAGCCCTGGATCTTGTGTTCCTCGGTGGGAACTGTAAGGGAGTTCCCCAAGTTTCCCTAACAGGCCTGCTCCCAGTGCCATATCCCATGAATGAGGTAGGTGCCATGGCCCTTTTTGGCATGGTGCGCCCTCAGTCATGGCCCTTGTATGTGCTGGCGGGTGAGCAGCTGGGACTTGAATGGATCCTAAGATATGGGATGTCAGAGATGCAGGCAGCAGCTTAACTTGCTGTGCCAGAATGCCAGCCCTTTACCCTCATCTTTTATAAGTATTTAATAATAATATAAGTATTCACAATACAGTGAAAGAGAGGTTTATTAACTTAATTTTCCTGAGATTCCAGCTTCTCAGACCAACTTGTTCTCTTATACATATGGTTAAGTTCCTGATCTTTCCCCAAAAGCTTAGCATGAAAAACCAGTTAACCTTTACTAGTCCTGAAGATAGTGGCTGAACTTCAAAACTCAAGCACGTGCTAATCTATACAACACAATATTAGGTAGAGCAGGCTGTATGCACATTCTGACTGCAAGACTGAGTAGTGATTTTTTTGTTGTGACCTTGGAGGAATTAAGGCATGGATTTGCTTTCAGTTATTTCTTTCAGCTTTGTCGAAACACACTAAAGGATCTCAAACAGTTCATGGAAAATGTAATTTAAAAATAAATGTTTTTGTGCAAAACATTTTTGAAATCCATTTGTTACTTCATAATATGTGTTTACACGAACTTTTCAAAATAATTAAAACTATTTACTTTTAAAAATTTATTTAAAGGTAGAATTTGATAGGAGAGATGGAGAGAGCTCTTCTACTCACTATCTCACTCCACAAATAGTCACAATGGCTGCAGCTGAATCAGGCTGAATGCTGGAAACAGGAGATTCATCTGGGTCTCCCAAGTGTGGGCAGTGGCCCAAAGAGCTGGGCTATTTTCCTTTGTGCATCAGCGGGTAGTTGGATGGAAATTGGAGCAGCTAAGCCTCAAACTGTGTTGTAGGTGGTGGCTTATCTCCCTCACCCCATAGGAAAAAAAAGAGCTCTTGTATACACTTGAGCAAGAGAGCTGCCCAAATCAGAACACCAAAGGCGTGGGAGCTGGAGAGGCTAAGATTGGAAAAGGAAGCCATATTCTGTTGATGGTGCCTTTTTTTTTTTTTTTACTTTTTTTTTTTATTAGTTATTTTGCATTATGTGACAGTTTCATAGGCTCTGGGAAGATGGTGCCTTTTTAAGGATATTCACCCTGGTGAACAAATACAGCTGTTTCCCTCAAGGTCTAGGACAGTTGGAGAGGCTTAGGTCTGGGTGGAGCTCATCACAGCTGTACCACTACACTCTGGAAGGAACTCCTTTCTTACTAATGCTGGTCTCAATGGCCAAATGAATAGGCATCCAGCAACACTTGCTGAAAGCCAGAATTTCATGAGAAAACTAATACGACATGCCAAGAAGTGTCAGAGCTGTTTGATTTCCTGTAAGTCTTCACTAATGTATAGTAATTAAATGTTCTAGTGTATTCTACCATCTTTAATTGGATGGTGACTAATTTGAAGTGTGTTACCGATTGAAGTCACTTTGTATCCTCAAATATCAATGCAATCTTCTTACATGGTAGACAGAACGTTGAAAATTGGATCAGATAATTATAACAAACATGAAGATGCACCAACCAGGTCATATTTTAAGAGATTTCTCACCACCATTGTCAACCTCTCCAGGGACTGCCTCAGACATAGAGAGTCCTCCAGCAGCGGATCTTGTCCTATGCCTGAAGGAAGCCTGATTATAAAGGCCTGGCTACTTTGCTCAATGGGAGACAAATGCTAATGAGTATTCCTTGCTCTAGAATTTTCTGTCAAGCTGGCTACATTCCAGCTCTACTTTTATTCTTACCTAATTTTGCCCCCTCTATTACTTCCGTGGGTAATTATTCCTAGGAACTAGCCTGCACCACAAACTCCATTTCAGCATTGCAGAACTGAGTCTACCAGTAGTCACTCTTTACATATAGATGGGCCTATAAAGGGAAAGAAGTGCATTATTTTTTTTTTATTTAAGCCATCTAGTTTCATTCTATGGCTCACAACACTGAAGAGTTCAAACCAAATCAATGATTTGGTTTCTTTCAAGTGTGTAACTTAAAATATGTAGCAAATTTTAGAATATTAAATGCTGGTGCTATTGAGAAGAAAAAATAATAATATGTGCACAGGCTAGAGAGGGTGAGAAGTGACTCTAGTGAGTACATTGGTGATTTATAGAGATAATTCTCAAAGAGATAATCTGGTCTGCTTGGTTTAAAAGCAGCCATTTTAACATAAAAGGATATAACTTAATAATAACTTTGACATTTCTCTAGCACTTGCATAGCTAGTGTTTCATTGGTTCATGAAGTATCCTTTGTAAGTTAACTATCACCAAAGTTTCACAGGTAGGAAAGCAGAGGTTAATATTTTATTTTATTTTATTTTATTTTATTTTATTTTATTTTATTTTATTTTATTTTATTTTACTGTATTATTTTTGAGAAGGATGCATGCCTATGTGGGCCACTGATTAAAATGGGGAGGGTCAGGCTGTGAAAGAAGGAGGGCAGAACAAATATGCTTCCAATTTTTTCCTTTTCCTCTTGTATCCATGGCGGGGTCAGGAACACCTGGATTTGTTCACATAACCTAAAAAAGGCACCATCAACAGTTTATGACTTCCTTTTCTGATATTAGCCTCTCCAGTTTCCACACTTGTGGTGTTGTGACTTGGGCAGCTCTCTTGTTCAAGTGTGTATAACAGCTCCTTTTCTCTACGTGGTGTGTGTGTTAGGGGCGGGGGAGGTTGGTGTGGGAGAGGGCTGGTATTGTGGCATAGTCGGTTAAGCCACCACCTGTGACATCAGTTTGAGCCCAACTGCTCCAGTTTCCATCCAACTACCTGCTGATGCACAATGGAAAATAGCCCAGCTCCTTGGGCCACTGCCCACACTTGGGAGACCCAGGTGAATCTCCTGGTTCAAACTTCAAATTAGCTTGTGATCTTTCGCACACAGTGTGAGTGTTTTAGATATCAATGTGGTCTAAAAATTCTTTTTGAGATTTCATGGAGAAATTGAAATCATGAAAAGAAAAGGACAAGTCTAAGAGCTAAAGAAATGGGCCTGTGACCTACAGATAAAGCAATTTAGTACATGGCAAGCAATAGCTATGTGAACATTTCAAACTTTATTGGCACTGTGACCCTGCCAAGCAATCCCCTGGGAGTCAGAAAATCCGAAATACCCTCCTGCTGTGCCATTCTATGGAATGCAGTACACTATTTTAACACACATACACAGTACAAATGAATCAAACCAGGACTTTAGCCACTAGGCTATTGTGCCGGACCCCACTCATAGCATCTTTACTCTGCATCCAGTACAAGGCTAGATATGACACATGTACTATCTGATTTAATCCTTAAAATAACTTTGTTGTTACTTGTATTTTAAAAACTTATCTTCATTTTTTAAAAATTTCATTATTTGCTTTTGTCTATTGGAAAAGGAGAGAGAGAAATGAACTAATCACTTTCCAAATAATCATTCCAGCCAGGGCTAGGCTAGGTCTAAACCAGAATCCTGGAGCTCCGTCTGGGTCTCTCTTATGGCTGAAAGGGAAGAACAAATCAGTTGTGTCATCTTCTATAACCTCCCAGAATCCATTAGCAGGAAACTGGATTGGAAGAAGAGATTCGGCACTCTGATGTGGGATGCAGATATCCCAAACTGCAACTTTATCTGTTGCATCAGATGCTTGTCCCATTAGTCACATTTTCTAGACTTGAAAATCAAACTTTAGAGAGGTGATGTGATTCTTCATCATCAAGGGATAGGGACAAAGTTGGACCAAAAATCTCTGTCTACTAAAGCTTAAGGCTTTTTTCCCCTTCTGTACCATTCAGTCTCCTTCTCTGTGCCCATCTAGGTTTGACCCTCAGACAAGGCACTTTGACCTTGGACGACCACAACAGCAGGGCTCAGTCAGGGCCAAAGTTCAGTTTGTGCTAAAAAAAAAAAAGAAAAGAAAAAAGGGGTCTTTAGGAGCACTCCAGTTAAACATCGAGCCTCCTGGAAACTTCCTGAGGAAATTTTAAGTCAGATTTTTTTTGTTTGTTTGTTTTTCACTTTAATCTAGAGCATTCAAATGAAAGCTGGCTGCACCTAGTCACTGTGTAGAGCCTGCCTGGGGCTCTTTAGTTTCCTCTTTGCAATACTATGAAACAGAAGTCAGGGTCCAGGCCATCCCATCACCTTTCCCATAACCCAGGGCCACTGATGACAGAACAGGAGAGGTCTCTGGAGACTGAGCCAATTGAATGGTCTTATTTTATAGACGAGAGGCTCAGAGGCATTAAGTCACAAGCCCAGCACATGGAAAGGTAGTACCAGCCCGGGACTGATCTCATCCATCAGGCCCAGGTTAATGACTATTACCCTACCCTTCCCTCAAGTATCTTCACCTCTGGGCTCATGGCCAAGTTCAGATTGCCTCACTGTCAGTGAATTTGCCAAACTGAAGAATGGCAAGGTACTTACACAAGAAAGCATGGCAACAGAGAACTTCTGATACACATGGAGTGTAACTTCTCCTGTTTCAGACAAGTGCTACATGCACCTGCCCAGGACTATAACATATAGTGTGTGACACAGGCCTACTGCTTCAGTAGAAGTAAGTACAACTTTTCAGAGTGGCAGCAGAACTACACCATAAAAGGCAGGTGCTTGTTGCGGCAGGTGGGATGGCATTTGGGTCACCTGTATCCCATATCTGAGTTTCTGGATTGAAGTTCTGACTGTTTCCAAGTTCAGCTTCCTGCTAATGTGTATTGTCGGAGGCAACAGGCAATGGCTCAAGTATTTGGGTCCCTAATACCCACTTGGCAGAGCCAGGTTTCAGTTCTGAGCTCTTGGCTTCAACCTGGATGTTACAGATATTTGGGAAAGATTAATATCTCTCTGTCTGTCTCTAGGTCTCTGCTCTATCTTTCAAAAAATAAAAATAAAACCAAAAAAGATGTCACTTAGGAAGCTCACATCTCAGATCATAGTGTCGGGATTTGGTTTGCGGCTCTCATTCCTAATTCCAGCTTCCTTCTATTCCAGATCCTTGGGGGATGCAGGTGATGCATGGCTCACGTAGTTGGGTTCCTGCCACCCACATCAGAGATGTGGATTGAGTTACTGGTTCTGGCCTTTGACCCTGCCCAATTCAAACTGATATGGACGTTTGGGGCGTGGACCCATGAATGAAAACTCCCTGTCCTATTTTCTTTCTTTCTGTGTGTCATTAAAACACACACACACACACACACACACACCAGCTAATGTTAACAGCATTTTGAGCAACATGTGCTTTGGCAAGACATTTGGTATGTCGCCTTTAGATGGTGCTAAAGGTCTACTATAACAGAGAGTTTGCAAGAGCTCTTTATCAAGCAGGAGGTTGCTAGCTCAAAGACTAGCTGTATTTCAAGCCTCCTGTATCAGGCCCCAGGGAAAACAGCCACAAGCAGATTTGGGAGCATCTCAATAAAAACAAATTTTTGGGGCTTTGGTTACCGCAGCGAAGTTCTGGTGAGTCAAATATACCTGCCTATTGCAGGCAGGTCTCATAGCGCTCATGTAATTTCTACTTTAAATGTGAATACACATCCTCTGGATTCAGATTTCTCTTGTGTGTATGCATTGACTGGAGCTTATGGCGATCTTGGTTCACAATGTTCTATTGTGTCCCTAGGCTATGTGACAGAGCCACTCATTTGTCAGCGTTCTCTTTAGGACAGCCTCATTTATTCGTCTAAGAAAGAACTGGAGAAACCTAGCACAATTGATTCTATCCCCCTGGTTCTGAAAAGAGGGGTGGAGACAAGCACATCACACCATAGCAACCGTTTCTGTGGCAAGCTTTTAGGTCTTATTTCTTCTCTTTTCTACACATTGTGAGTTCCTGAGGCTTCCTCGGTCTCATGGATTTGCCAAATGAAACAATGCTTTGCTAGGCAGCTTTTCTTTGCTAGCGCAGTGGGTGACAGACTGTATCATACTCACACTGAGAAGCCATGGACATTGCTGAACAAGGAAAAGAACTCATTTTATTTACATGGATGCGTCTGTACATGTGGAAATTAACACTGATTCTCAAAATTAGATGTCACCCTTAGCATGTACATATATATGGTGTGTGTGTGTATGTATCTACCTTGATTAGAGAAGGACTTGAGAGCAGGAAGGGAACAAAGGTCAGGAGGAAGATGAAGTCCTCATCCAGATCACCTGGTAAGGAAAAGGTTGACAGAGTTATGACATCTAGATACTAATGTTGGAAACTATATTTTAGTGGAAGGAATATGTCTGGAAAGGTCATGTCAAGGGCAGAATTAGATCCAAGAGGATGGAAATCCTTAGTAAAATGGATTTCCATTCAATTTCTGCAGGTATTTTTTTGGTTTTCTAAGTGTTTTTTTTTCAATAACTTCTCACAGAAGAATTGCAATAAAAATATAAAGAGGGTTCATAATTGGTTCACCTAGATTTCCCTATTATTAAGAATATGCTATCTTTCTCATATATATGCATGAATAAATGGCATAAATAATATGCTTATGTTCATAAATATTTCAGCATACAATTCCTAAGAATAAAGAGCTGTTCTTACACATCCAGGTTAAAATCATATACTCTGGGGTCCAGCACAATAGCCTAGTGGCTAAATCTTCACCTTGCAATCACCAGGATCCCATATGGGCACCGGTTCGTATCCCAGCAGCTCCTCTTCCCATCCAGCTCCCTGACTGTGGCCTGGAAAAGCTGTAGAAGACGGCCCAAAGCCTTGAGACTCTGCACCCGCATGGGAGACCCAGAAGAGGCTCTTCACTCCTGGCTTTGGATTGGCTCAGCTCTTGTACTTCAGCAGTGAATTAGATGGAAGATTTTTTTTTTCCTCTCTCTCCTCCTCCTCTCTATAAACCTGCCTTTCAAATAAAAGTAAATAAATATTTCAAAAATTTTTTGAATAAATAAATCTTTAAAAATTATATAGTCAATACTAAAAAGCAGCTCAATGCCAGCAGTTTCAACAACTGTCTCCATAAAACCCTTTGTAACACTATTTTTTCCCTCTGATCCAAGATCCACCATAATTCCTTATGGATAGCATTAGTAAGTGTGAAGTTTTCTACAATTTTGGATTCTTGGAAATGAAAGAGGCTATATTAAAGACCAAATTTCAGATACCATCTTGTCTTGGCAAATATTCTTTTTTTTTAAAAAAGTTGCATGTATTTGGAAGTTAGCATGACAGAGAGGAGAGAGAGAGAGAGAGAGAGAGGGAGAGAGAGAGAGAGAGAGAGAGAATCCTCCATTTGCTGGTTCACTACCCTAAATAGCTGCAACAGACAGAGTTGCACCAAGATGAAGCCAGGAACCTGGAACTCCAAGAACCAGGCTTCGCATGTGGGTGGCAGGGATCCAGGTACTTGGACCATCATCTGCTCCCATTCCAGGTACATTAGCAGAGAGGTAGAGCCACCAAGGCTAGAATAAGGTTGCCAGCATTGCAGGTGGTCGCTTAATTTGCTGAGCCTTGACACTGATTCTGGAAAGCATCTGTTTCCATACATTCCAAGTTGTTATCTCTTATTTATTCAAAATTTGATCTTTGATATAGCCTCTCACATTTCCAAAAAAACTTGAAAGCGTTTTCACTTACTAGTGTCACTGTCACTGGCTTTATGGTTCTAGGTGCTATATTTAGGTTTACAATTTATCCTAAATGCATTTTTGCATTTGAATGATGTAAAGTAGGGATGAAGATTCTTTTCCTTATCCAATTGCTTCAATTATATTTTTTTTATAACAGTAGAGTTTTGTCCATCTCCAGATAATCTTTCATAGATGAAGAGATTCCACCTAAGGATTGTACCATGTTATAGAGGTTGGTGTGACAGCACTGAATTGGGAGGATGTAGTCATATGCAGAGGAGAGAGACTGAATTTCTGTGCTTGGAATGCCAGCCATTGGGGATTAGTTCTAGGGGGCATTAGGTGGACAGCTTGTGGCCTTTGCACTGAGTTTCAAGAGATTAAAAAAGGTTTGCTTGCTACTTCAGAAAGTACCACTCAGCTCTGTGAGCTGGCAATTACTGCGTAGGGGGATGTTGCTCCTGGTCAAGAGCCTTGTATGAGTTCCTTATACATTTGGCTATTAACCCTTCACCAGATCTGTGAGTTGCCAATGTTTTGTACCATTCTATCAATCAGTTTTTCACTATTTAATTTTAATTTTAAAAATTTCATCTGCTAACTCATTTTCCAAATGCTTAAAAGAGTAAGAGTTGGGTCAGGAGAAGTCCAGGAGTCCAGAACTCCATCCAGGTTTTCCAATATGGGTGACAGTAACTCAAACACTTTATCTGTCACCTGTTGCTTCCCAGAACGTATTAACAAGAAGCAGGATGGGAAGTGGAGTAGCTGGGACTTGAACTGACATTCCAATACAGGATGTGGGTCTTCCAAGCAGTGGTTTAACCTACTGTGACACAATACCTACCCTCTTAGTAAATTTTTAAAGTAAGATACAAAAATGTTACTTAAAACATTAAAGCTCATCCTATAGGTTTATTTATAAACAGTGCTTTTCTATAAGAAAAAGAACAATCACTTTAGTTGGTTATTTAATTAATGCTCTTTTAAGTCATATATGTGGCAGATAAAATACTACCAAAAATTTAACACCAGTTCCATTTTTAATCACATTGTCATAACTTATTCAAATCACATTTGCAAATTTGACATATTTGATGATCCCATTTTATACAAAAATAGACTTATAAATCTAGCAAGAAAAAGATCTCGTACCACTTTTACAAGTCTAATACATTTAATAGCTCACCTATAAGCATTTGCAGAACATTAAAGAAAGAAAAGAAAAACTTGCTTGGAGCAGCAGAAAACTAGGTTAGCTGAGCTTTCTGAGTCAGAAGGTCCAGATCATGAATCCCTGACTGGAATACTCGGCAACTCTTTGGTTTCAAAGGTTGTTGAGATCTGGAGTTGAGACAGGTGTAGACAGAAACACTGATGTAGAAATGATGCCCATGAAAGAAAGAGTTTTTACTCAGAGATCCTTAGAATCACAGTGACAACATGTCATGAAGGGCCACGTGGAGACGCACTATGGAATGGAAGGAGTCAGAAGAAAGCAGTGGTTGCAGTTTGCATGGAAAAGAACAATTATGAACAGTTTTAAGACTGAGTGGTTTGAATACTTTTGGCAGGCTCAAAGATACAGGATTGTCCTGTCCCTGGTGCCTGGAGTCACTGAGGTCAGAGCGATCATGCTCTGAACAGCAGGAGCCTGATAAAAGAAGGTGGATGTGGGTATGGCCTTGGGATTGGTTGGTTTGCACCACGTTGTTTGTTTTCTCATGGAATTAGCTAATCCTGGGAGGGCAATGCCCCTTATGTCTGATAGGTGCTACAGTGTTACAGTATCAGAAAATATAGAAAATTTTTTAAGAAACATGACTAATACACTCCGGAAGTATCACCCAACGTTAAGTGACAACTCCAGAGAAAGATGCATTTTTGTGCAGCTTTTCTCCACAATGTCACCTGTCATCTGGGACTTAACCAAATATGCACAGTTTTTATTCTAATAACATGACAGTTATTGTGGTCTGAAATGATTCACCTATTGGGTTAGCCAACATAATTCTCTTTGGTTTAACATGCTGGTAATCCTTTACATTAGAGTCTGGTATATTTAGATGACATTTTTGACTCCAGACTCTGGCTTTGATTGCATCCATTGTCTCTTTCTCCTCCTCCTCCTCCTCCACCACCTCCTTCTTCTTCTTCTCCTAATTTAAGAGACAGAGAAATCTAGAGACCAAGAACACCCAAGACAGCACTCTCATCTGTTGGTTCATTACTCAAATGCAGGCAACAACCAGGCCTGGGTTGGACCAAAGCCAGGAGCCAGGAGCTGGAACTGCAATCCAGATCTCCTACATAAGTGGCAGGAAGCTGGAGTTAGGAGCTGGAACTAGGAATCAAACCCAAGTAGTCCAATATGGAATGTGAGTGTCTTAACAACTAGCTCAATCACTAGGCTAACTTTTATATGCCGCATGAATTGCTATTATTTTCTCATTTTTTGATTGACACATAATATTTGTACACATCTGTGAGATACAATGTGGTGAGTTTTAAAAGATTTATTTATTTGAAAGGCAGAGATACTGAGGGAGAGAGAGAGAGAGAGGACTAGAGAGAGAGATCTTCCATCTTCTGGTTCATTCTCCAAATGGCAGCAATAGCTGAAGCTGGGCCAGTCCGAAGCCAGGAGTCAGGAGTGTCTTCCGGATCTCCCACGTGGATTCAGGGGCAGAAGGACTTACACTATTTTCCTAGGCCTTCCCATGCATATTTACAAGGAGATGATTTAGAAATGGAGCAACCAGGATTCAAAACAGTGCCCATATGGAATGCCATTGCTACAGATGGCAGCTTAAATCACAACATCACAGCACCAGAGCCACAATGTGGTATTTTGATTCATGAATTCATGAGTAATGGCCAACTCTGGGTAATTAGAATATTTACCAACAAACTTTTATCATTTCTTTATGATGCAAATTTCAAAACTCTTAGTTTGAAATATATAATTCATCATTGTTCGTTGTTTTTACCCTGTAGTTCGAGTGGTTACTATATAACAGACAAAAAGTAAAAATTACGACTGCAGAGAGCTGGTGTAGGGTGGAGTAGGGAAGGAGGGGAGCCGATCCAGCAGAGAAACAGGCCAGGAGGCGCGAAACTGTAGGGAGAAGAGCGAGAAGGTCACTGGAGTTCACTAAAGCAAGAAGATCTACACAGCGTGAAGGAACAGCCGCAAAAAGTAGGAAAGAAAATACAGCACTCCGCGAGAAACCTGGTGAGTCACGATCCCAGGCAGGGGGAAGGCGGCAGAGGCTCAACCGCCCCAGGGAAAACAGAGGCGGCTGGAAGGATAGGCGCCCACACCGACAGGGGCACCAGTCCCCTGGAAGGCAGGAGCCCCCAGAGGAGGCTACTGGACTGATCATTGGGTGCATTATCCCTGCAGAAGTGGAGGAAAAGCTGGGGAGATTTCCCAGAGGCTTGCCTACCCGCTGCTCAGCGGCTCTGGGAGAGTGCAGAGGGAACAGGAGCAGCACTGTGGGACTGGGGCTCAGAGATCCCCATATCAGCTCCGAGCTGTGGACTGGCTGCGGGAGAGTCAGTGGATCCTGTTGCTGGACTCGCCCTGAGCCCCAGAGGCTGGGCAACGCTCGACAGGGCCTCACGTCCTGGGCAGAGGAGCAGACTAGTGGGGGCACTTTTCACCTAAAGGGCTCTGTGCCTCTCAGAGATCCGCTTCCATCCTTGAGAGAGTGCAGCTGAGGAAGTGGCTTCTTCAGGGCGGAGTCCCCAGCTGGGCTCAGCTAGAGAGGCCAGACCGTAGTGGGCTCAGCTGAACTGGCCGGACAGGTTTTCCCAGCAGGAGCCCGCTCGGAAAGACCTGCCTGTGGTGTTGCAGCCCTCGGCGGAGCAGCGCTTCCGAGTTTGGCACTGGGGCCGCGGAGATCTCCAGCCCAGCACAGGCCGGGGTTGGGGATTTTAGGCTCCGAGCAGCAGGAGCCCTTGCTGTGCTAACCTCAAGCCCTGAAGGAGAGTCTCGGCTCAGCACTGAGGCAGAGACCCCCGCTGTATTAGCCTTGTGACCCAAAGCCCAGGCGCGGCTCGGCAGAGTGAATCTGTAGGGAACTGCCTTTGAGAGGGAGCCACAGGGGAAGGGGCCTGGCACTAGGGCTGGCCCACAAAGCCTCCTGACCCAACTCGGGGCTGTGATCTACAGACCCTGAAAGCAGCTGGTGACTCAGGCAGTAAGCCCTGCTGGGCTCAGCCGGAGACCCCAAACCAGAGCCGGCTCAGCTGAATCACCGCTAAAATCTCAAAACAACAAGAAGTAAAAACACAATGAGGAGAAGTATCAGAAAAAGCAATGACCCAGAGGAAAGATCAAGCACTCCCTCCCAATACAACCAAAAACTAATCCCAATATCTGAGATGCAAGATGAAGACATAGAGGAACTATCAGATAAGGACTTTAAGAAGCTAATGATGAAATTCGTCAGAGAGAGTGAAAAGCGCTGGGAAGAGTCTAAGGCATTCGAAAACCATATCACTGCAGAAATAAATCAAGTCAAAAAGGGAATCCTTGATATAGAGAACAAAATTGAAAGCCTAACCAACAGAATGAACACAGCAGAAGACAGAATATCAGAATTGGAAGACAATCAGAATGAAAGGCAGCAGCTCATCAAACAGTTGGAGACAAATCTAGAGAAAGCCAATAGGTCCATACAGGAAATGAAAGACAACCTCAAAAAATCAAATATTAGAATAATAGGCCTTCCCGAAGGAGTGGAAAAGGAGACAGGCTTGCAACGAGTGCTCAATGAGATAATACAGGAGAACTTCCAGAATACTGGAAATATAAATCTAGCACAAATCCAGGAAGGACAAAGAACCCCCAGTAGATACGACCCAAACAAATCGTCTCCCAGACATGTGGTCCTCAAGCTACCTTCAAGTGAATACAAGGAAACCATTCTAAGACAAGTAAGAAAAAAGGATAAGATTACTTTCAGGGGAAGGGAAGTCAGGATCACAGCCGACCTATCAGAAGAAACGCTCCAAGCAAGGAGAGAATGGGGTAAAACCTATCAAATCCTGAAACAAAACAACTGCCAACCAAGAATAATGTACCCAGCAAAGCTCTCATTTATATTTGAGAATGAAATCAAATACTTCAACAGTAAAGAGAAACTCGAAGAATACATCAACACGAAACCAGCTCTGGAAAATCTCCTCAGGAAGGTGCTAAACCCAGAAAGAAAAAATACAAACCAAAATCAAAGATGGCAAATGGGAAGACCTCCCCACTAAAATCCATACAAGAAAAGTCAACCAATCAAGAACTCTAATAGTCGCAAATACACACTTGCACACTTACACTCATGGCAGCCCAAAACCAATTCCTCTCAATATTATCTCTAAACACAAATGGCTTAAACTCACCAATCAAAAGGCATAGATTAACGGAATGGATCATCAAACAGCACCCAACTATATGTTGCCTACAAGAGACACATCTAACCAGAAAATCCTGTAAGAAATTTAAAGTGAAAGGATGGAAAAAGACATTTCATGCCAATGGACGAGAAAAAAAGGCTGGTGTAGCTGTTCTAATCTCAGATGACCTAGACTTCAAGCTGACAGACATCAAAAAGGACAGAGAAGGACATTATATATTGGTGAAGGGACTGATCCATCAAGAAGTAATTACAATCGTGAACATATATGCACCTAATTCCAATGCGCCTAGCTACGTGAAGCAACTACTTACAGACTTAAGGGGAGACATAGATACACACACAATAATAGTGGGCGATCTTAACACCCCGCTAACAACTATAGACAGATCAACAAAACAAAAACTCAACAAAGAAACAACAGAGCTCGTACAAACATTAGAACAACTGGACTTGGTAGACATTTATAGAATTTTTTATCCTAAGACCACAGATTATACATTTTTTTCAGCAGTACATGGCACCTTCTCCAGGATCGACCACATGATAGGACACAAAGCAAATCTAAATAACTTCAAAAAGATAGAAATCATACCATGTACCCTCTCAGACCACCACGGAATGAAACTGGAAATCAGCAATTCAAAATGCCCAAGGAAATATAGAAACTCTTGGAGGTTGAACAATATGCTATTGAACGAACAATGGGTCAGGGAAGAAATTAAAGATGAGATCAAAAAATTTATGGAAACCAATGAAAACTCTGATACAACATTCCAAAACTTGTGGGACACTGCCAAAGCAGTGCTACGGGGTAAACTCATCGCAATTGGAGCTCATGTCAAGGCCCAAGAGAGGCGCCAAATACAGGAACTAACCACACACCTCCAGGAATTGGAAAAGCAGCAGCAGATGAGCCCCACACACAACAGGAAACAAGAAATCATCAAAACAAGGGAGGAAATCAACCAGATAGAAATAAAAAAAACCATACACAAAATCAACAAATCAAAAAGCTGGTTTTTTGAAAAGATAAACAAAATAGACACCCCGCTGGCCCGACTGACAAAGAAAAAACAAGAGAAAGCAAGAATTAACAGCATCAAAGATGAAAAAGGCAACATAACAACAGACATTACAACCATTAAGAACATAATCAGAAATTACTACAAAGCATTGTACTCCAACAACTCAGAAGACCACCAAGAAATGGAAAAGTTCTTAGACTCACACAACCTGCCAAAACTTAGCCCAGAGGCAACAATCAACCTGAACAAACCCATAACTGAAGCAGAGATTGAATCAGTGATTAAAGACCTCCCAACAAAGAAAAGCCCAGGCCCAGACGGCTTCACTCCAGAATTCTACAAAACATTCCGAACAGAACTAACCCCAATCCTCTACAAACTCTTCAAAACTATAGAAAAGGAAGCAACCCTTCCAAACTCATTCTATGAAGCCAACATTACCTTAATCCCAAAACCGGGCAGAGATCCTACAGAGAAGGAAAACTACAGACCTATCTCTTTGATGAACATTGATGCTAAGATTCTCAACAAAATCCTAGCCAACAGAATTCAAAAACACATCAGACAGATCATTCATCCAGATCAAGTAGGATTCATCCCTGGAATGCAGGGATGGTTCAACATTCGGAAATCCATAAATGTGATACACCACATCCAAAAACTGAAAAACAAGAATCACATGATAGTATCAATAGATGCAGAAAAAGCTTTCGACAAAATCCAGCACAACTTCCTGCTAAAGACCCTAACCAAGGTAGGCATAGATGGAAAAATCCACAACATAATCAAAGCAATATATGCAAAACCCAATGCCAGCATCATACTGAATGGAGAAAAACTGGAACCCTTCCCACTGAGATCTGGAACAAGACAGGGATGTCCGCTTTCTCCGCTGCTATTCAACATAGTTCTAGAGGTACTCGCTGAGGCCATAAGACAAGAAAAAGAAATCAAAGGAATCCAAATGGGAAATGAAGAAGTCAAGCTTTCACTATATGCAGATGACATGATTCTTTATATGGAAGAGCCAAAAGGCTCAACACAGAGACTACTAGAACTTATACGAGAGTTCGGTAGAGTGGCAGGGTACAAAATTAATGAACAAAAATCAACAGCCATAGTGTATGCTAACAGCCCCAAGTTGGAAAAAGATCTAACCAGCAAGATACCATTCAAAGTAACAAAGGAAAGCATGAAGTATCTGGGAATTAACCTAACCAAAAATGTTGGAGACCTATTTGAGGAAAACTACAAACTACTTAAAAAAGAAATTGAACAAGATCTAGAAAGATGGAGTAACATCCCATGCTCCTGGATAGGTAAAATCAATATCATTAAAATGTCTATACTGCCAAAGGCAATATATACATTCAACGCAATCCCAATCAAATTGCCCAAAACATTCTTCACAGATCTGGAAACAATGATTCAAAGGTTCATCTGGAAACACAAAAAACCACGAATAGCTAGAACCATTCTCAAGAACAGGAAGTTAGCAGGGGGAATCACAGTCCCAGACCTCTGGACATACTATAGGGCAGTGGTTATCAAAACAGCCTGGTACTGGCAAAAAAATAGAGAAGAAGATCAATGGAGCAGAATAGAAACACCAGATGGGAACCCACACAAATACAGCCAAATAATCTTTGACAAAAAGACAAACGACAACCCAGGCAAATGGGAAGGTCTGTTCAATAAATGCTGTTGGGACAACTGGTTGATAGCCTGCAGAAACAAAAAGATAGACCCACATCTCTCACCATATACTAAGATCAAATCCAAATGGATAAAAGATTTAAACCTACATCCAGAAACCTTCAAACTTTTGGAAGAAAATGTTGGAAACACACTGGAACACTTAGGGGTAGGCCCTCACTTCCTAAAAAAGACTCCAAATGCAGTAGAAATCAAGACCAAAATAAACAAGTGGGACCTCATCAAACTAAGAAGCTTCTGTACAGCTAGAGAAACAATCAACAAAGTAAAAAGGCAACCCACAGAATGGGAGAAGATCTTCGCACACGACTTAGGTGATAGAGGGCTGATCTCCAGAATATACAAAGAGCTACAAAACAACCAAAATGTCAAAACAAACAAGCCACTCAAGAAATGGGCACGGGAAATGGGCAAACACTTCACAAAGGAACAAACCCAAATGGCAAATAAACATATGAAAAAATGCTCAAGTTCCCTGGCAATAAGGGAAATCCAAATTAAAACATCAATGAGGTACCACCTAACGCCAGTAAGACTGGCCCACATGAATAAAAGCACCAACAACACTTGTTGGCGAGGTTGCGGGGAAAAGGGAACCCTACTCCACTGCTGGTGGGGCTGCAGGCTGGTACAGCCTCTATGGAAATCAGTATGGAGAACATTCAAACAACTCAAATACAACATACCGTATGACCCAGCAATAGCACTCCTAGGAATATATCCGGAACACTTGTTCTATGAGAAACCAACATGCACTCCTATGTTCATAGCAGCACAATCAGTAATTGCAAAAACATGGAAGCAGCCAAAATGCCCATCAACAGAGGATTGGATAAGAAAGCTATGGTTCATCTACTCCATGGAATACTACTCAGCTATTAAAAAAAACAAAATGCAGTTCTTTGTGGCCAAATGGGCCAAACTGGAAACCATAATGCTAAGGGAAATGAACCAATCCCAAAAGGTTAAATACCACATGTTTGCCTTAATTTGATATGATGTTATGTATAACAAGTTATGTTATGAATGTTATATGTTGTGTATAAACCAAAATTGAAATGTCAATGAGGTGGTCACAGAAGGTGGATAAGAAATTGCATTTACTTTTACCATATTGGTTACTCATTACTATGTCAATTAATTCCATAATGATGTAAATTTTTGCTGATGGTATGTTGGAGCTTTTAATTGATCGGGATGATACTCTGCTGGCTCTGTCTTCAGACCAGAGAGGGTATACCTAAGAAGCCGTTGAACTTGACTAGACAATAAGATGCTGGACTCTATGTTTGGTATATGCTTGCAATGGGGGAATCTCAACTGAACTTGAACTGTGGTTATGCAACAAGGTGGAGGAATCCACCATGGTGGGAGGGTTTGGGGAGGGGTGGGGAGAATCCCAGTACCTATGAAACTGTGTCACATAATACAATGTAATTAATGAATTTAAAATAAAATTAAAAAAAAAAAAAAAGTAAAAATTACTAGTGACAATGAATTACTATTCTGCTATTGCTTATTCACTTATTCATGCAATGCTGTTCCAGACCATTTTCTTCCTTAATCAATAAATCCACCAAATGTGAGTTGAAATCTTTCTCTTTCTTTCTTTCTTTCTTTCTTTCTTTCTTTCTTTCTTTCTCTTTCTTTTCTTTCTTTCTTTCTTTCTTTCTGTCTGTCTGTCTGTCTGTCTTTCTTTCTTTCTTATTAAAGACTTATTTATTTTTACTTGAAAGTCAGGTTTACAGAGAGGAGAGCCAAATACGTCCCATTTGCTGGTTCACTGCTCAATTGGCCACAACAGCTGGAGCTGAGCCAATCAGAAGCCAGGAGCCAGGACTTTCTTCCTGGTCTCTCACATGGACACAGGGTCCCAAGGACTTGGGTCGTTCTCTGCTGCTTTCCCAGGCCATAAGCAGGGAGTTGGATCGGAAATGAAGCATCCAGGACAGGAACAGGTGCCCCTATATGATGCTAGCACTTGAAAGTAGAGGATAGGCCTGCTGAGCCACAGCACCAGCCCCCACATCTCTGACTTTTAAACAAATAGCTAGTTATAAAAACCCAATCATTAAAGATTAAAAAACAGACCAAAAAAAAAAAAAAAAAAGGAAGGAAGAGGAAGGAAGGATAAAAGAAAGAAAGGAAAGGAAGGAAGGAAGGAAGGAAGGAAAATCACACTCATCCCACGTCCATCATGTTCAGCATTATTATTATTATATCTTGGCACTTGCAAGGAAGACAATTAGCCAAATGAGCCATTTCACCAGGCCCCAAATTGTGGGCTTTAATCCTGTTTCTGTCACTTAGTAGCTGAGGGCCTCACCCAATTCACTGAAAGCTCTAAGCCTCAGTTCTCTGTGAATTCCAACTCTGGTCCCAGTACTGGCATCTGAGCTCAGTGCCGGTGCCTGACTGGCTACTAGGAGCTCTAGCTAGGTGTAGCCTCCTGGTATATGCTGCTGGAACTCTTTAGATGAGTGAATTATGCTTGATTTAGAACTAAAGCAGGAAACGGTCTGTCTGGATTCACTTATACCTTACTAGGTGGGACACAAAGATTAGTTACTCCTCACTAGGGTATTGAAGATTTCTCTGCACACCCCTCCTAAAACTGTTCTGCACTAAACTGTTGACACATGTCTTATTAGAGTTATAAGCCAGTCCGGACTACCCGAAAAACAGCCACGTTCAGCAAAATTATGCTTCAATGCTATAAAATGCTAAATACTATAATGAAAATAGACATGAGACAGCTGAATAATAATCTATAACCTTTTTAAGGTGTATAGAACCCGGTTGTATATAAACTAGAATTGAAATGTCAATGAAGAAGTCACAGGATGTGGTTAAGAACTTGCACTTTTTTTTCAACATGCTGGTTACTCAATATTATGTCAATTAATTCCATAACGTTATAAATTGTTGCTGATGTTATGTTGGGGCTTTTAATTGATCGGGATGATACTCTGCCGGCTCTACCTTCAGACCAGAGATGGTCTCCCCAACAAGCCGTTGAACTTATCTGGACAATAAGATGCTGGACTCTATGCTTGGTATATGCTTGCAATGAAAAAAATCTCAACTGAACTTGAGCTGTGGTAATGCAACAAGGTGAAGGAGTCCACCATGGGGGGAGGGCTTGGGGAGGGGTGGGGGAAATCCCAGTGCCTATAAAACTGTGTCACATAATGCAATGTAATTAATAAAAACAAAGATATGTGTGAGAAAATAAAAAATTGTGATGACCTCTATTGTGCAGTGGAGCTATAGCCAAAAGTCACACAAAGCAGTACCAGGGATTGCCATTAGATCTGAGTGTGGGACATGGAATTTCCTGGCTTACAAGCCTTGCTAAAGCTATAACTTTCACCCCCTCATGATAATTCTTAACAGTACAATTGTGAGGATTCTATAACCAGAAATTTTTTTGTTTTAGATTTCTATGAAAACTTTCCTTACAAAAACATATGGTCCATATAGTCATCATAACTTTTTACTGTTTAATTAAGCTATAGATAAAATTTAGTTTTCTTCATCTGCTAGGTACCACTTTGTTCAGTTCCTGATAAATTGTTACCAAGGGTTTTGCCATTCTAATGAACTTAGGGTATTTTAAATCACTAGATGATCTTTGATAAATTGCAGTTTTAATTTAAATGAACTCTACAGAGACTTATCCTAGAAGCTGTTATTTTTTTCTGCTAGAATAGAAAAAAAAAAAGAGACAGCTTTCATAATTAAAAAATGTGAAATAAAGGCTTATATAAACAGTTACAAAACTTACCATGAGATACATGCTGCATATAACTTAGGAAGAATTTGATGATAAAATAGGATTTTTAAAAAATTTTGTTTATTTGAAAAGCAGAATGACAGAGAGAAAGAGATCTTTCACCCTTTAGCTTACTCCCCAAATGGCTTTGACAACTGGGGCTGGGCCAGGCTGAAGCCAGGAACCAGGAACTCTAGCCCAGTTTCCCACCTGAATGGCAGGGGCCCAAGTACTTGAGGCGTTATCCTCTGTTGCCTTCCCCAGCATATTGATAGGGAGTTGGATGAGAAGCAGAACAGCCAGGACTTGTGCTCATGCATAAGGCCAGCATGACAGGTGTGGATTTAACCCACTGTGCCATAACACCAGACCTGACAAAGTAGGAATTCTATTTGAAAAAAATTGAGAAATTAAAAAAAATCATCTATAGCAATCCCTAAATCCACCTTGCTGCTTCAGACCCCTGATATTTCTTGCTAGAATAGTAATAAATATGGAGTAACAGATGCAGACATTTTATAGAGTCCAGTTCATAAGTGGATACAGCAGACACACATACACACACACACATAAACTTTAAAAAAATTTTTGTTTTAGTATTTATTACAGAGGTGAGGGGTTACAGATCCATGTGGGCCTCTGATTCTGATTAGCTGGAGAGGGTCGGGTTGGGGAAGAAGGTGGGTGGCACAAATGTTTCAGGTTTCCCTTCTGTGTCCACGGCAAGGAGGGGAGAAGAAAGTGCACAACTTCTTGCTGCCACACTACAACAGCACCAGGTGCTGGAGATAGCAGCAAAATGACCTCGTTTATAAAATACTTTGAATCCAGAATAAATATTTATCTCAGGACATGGGTATTCATCCTTTATTTCACATTTCATCATTATCTTGTGAAAGAGAGTCAATAATAAGGCCTGCTAAATCCTCACCTTGCAAGCACGGGCATCCCATGGGGCCACTGGTTTGTGTTCTGGCTGCTCTATTTCCCCATGCAACTCCCTGCTTGTGGCATGAAAAAGCAGTAGAGGATAGCCCAAAGCCTTGGGACCCTGAACTTGTGCAAGAGACCTGGAAGAGGTTCCTGGCTCCTGACTTGGAATTGGCTCAGGTCCAGCCATTGCAGCCACTTAGGAAGTGAACCAGTACATGAAAGATCTTTCTCTCTGTCTCTCCTTCTCTCTGTAAATCTACCCTTCAAATAAAAATAAACTTTTTTTAAAAAAGAGAGAGAAAGTAAAGAATAAAGCAAGAAATAAGTTAAGCAAGAAAGAAGTTAAGGAGCATGTCAGTAGCTTTTTTGTTTTTGCAATTTTATGGTAAATTCCATAGGGTCTTGGATTTCCCTACCCCCTCCCACTCCCTGCTGATTTTCCCCATGTTATTGCAATAGTATAACCCTTCATAAGCAGTCATAAGTCCATCAGTTTGTTATTTAAATGTGTCCTGACATTGCTGGTACAGACAATGCGAGACAATCCAGCATCCTATTGTTAAGATATATCCAACAGTTTCATTGGGAATCTATCTGTGACTTGGAAGTAGAGATGCATACTGCATTGTATCTTTACATCTGGATATGATAGTCTCTATTACACCGTCACTATATATTCCCTTAAATGAGAAGCCATGAAACAGTCAATAACAGAAATGTAGTTAAAACAAAATGCTCACAGCATCATGGAGTTAAACAGCATGTTACTGAATAACTAATGTATTGATAAAGAAATGAAAAACACAAAAGATCCTTGTATAAAATGATGCTACTGTGTGATCTACAAGTCAGTGAAGGAGTTGATAAGAGAAAAGTAACTATTTGAAGAAATGAAAATGAAAACAAAAATGTTATGGTCCCGCACAATAGCCTAGCGTCTAAAGTCATTGCCACACATGCGCCAGGATCCCATATGGACGCCGGTTCAAATCCTGACAGCCTGCTTCCATCCAGCTCCCTGCCTGTAGCCTTGTAAAGCAGTAGAGGATGGCCCAGAGCCTTGGGACCCTGCAACTGTGTGGGAGACCCGGAAGAGGCTCCTGGCTCCTGGCTTTGGATCGGCTCAGCTACAATCGTTGCAGCCACTTGGGGAGTAAAGCAACTGCTGGAAGATCTTTCTGTCTGTAAATCTGCCTTTCCAATAAAATAAATAAATTTTAATAAATAAATCTTTATAAATTGTTTTGGACCAGTAAGAAAGAACAGAGTAAATAACTGGTTGATTGTTTTCATGAAAGGAACTCTTTAGCCTTCCACTATGTTTTCAGGTGATTCTTCTGTGTGTCTGTGTTTGAACCTCCTTGTTTTTGAAGGATCTCAAACAATTTTGGATTAAGGATATAAGGATATAAGCTTTCCATTTTAACATAATGACCCCCTTTTCTTTAAAAATGAAGATTTGTTTTAATTTTATTATGAGAGGCAGATTTTACAGAGAGAAGGAGAGACAGAGAGGGAAAGCTCCTCTCTAGCCTTTGGTTCACTCCTCAAATGGCTGTAACAGCAGAGCTCAGCTGATTCCAAACCAAGAGCTTCTTCCAGGTCTGCCACGTGGGTGCAGGGTCCTAAGGGTTTGGGCCATCTTCTGTTGCTTCCACAAGCCACAAGCAGGGAGCTAAATGGAAATCAGAGCAGCTGGGACACAAACTGGTGCCCATATGGGATGTCTGCACTTGCAGGTAGAGGATTAGCCTGTTGAGCCACTGTGCTGGCCCTTGATAATGACCCTTTTAAAGACTGTATTTCAAAATCATGGTTACACCCTGAAGTATAGGTAATTGGGGCATGTGTAAATGAACTTGGAGGGTAGGGAGAGTGCAATTAGGGCATAACACCTTGCTCCTATGCCTCAATGTCCTTCTCTACAGCAAGGTGAAGAGAAGCTCCATTATCTTTTCATGAAATATAGCATTGGGGAGGACTTTGTTGTGGTTGAACTTGTGATCAAGATATTTGAGCTGGCTTCTAGTCTTGTCTCCACACCGCACCCTTCTCCCTGAGTTATGCATGGCTTCCCTCGCTATGGAAGGGGCTGATATAAAGATATTCAAAATGCTGCCTATGCCTGACATTTCAGGATTCCATGAGTGTATTTATGACTTTCCCCATAAGCAAAGTAAGGGAGAGTGGAGTTCAGTATAGGAAAATTCTCGTGGCTCCCAAATCACTCTTTAGTTTGCTTGCTACTCTTGAATCATTCTAATCTTTAGGTGAACACATTGCTTCTCTAAGCATCTTGTCAAAAATATTAATTGGGAGAGTAGAAAGTATGTAAACAACAATGTTCTACAATGTATCTCTGGAATGGTCTCCTAGTTTTTCAGAGTTTAACTGGTTGCGAAATTTCCACTGTGTATGTCTGCTATCAGTCAGCAAGAAATATTTATTTAACCTTCAATTAATGAAATATTACTACTATAAATACAATTTATTGCATATTCACTAATTGATAGATTTTTGTATCTGTTTTACAACACAGAGAAGATTCTAAGAAAAGTTTTTTTTAATAAAAAATATTTTATTTATTTAAAAGCAAAGTGTTGTGGGTTGGGGAGAGAAAGAGATCCGTGTATTGGTTCATTCCACAAATAGGAAATGACAGCCAGAGCTGATCAGGCTGAAGCCAGGAGCTCCTTCTGGGTCTCCCACACGAGTGGCAAGACTGACTGACTTCAGCTGTCACTTATTGCTCCCAAGTGCATTAGAAGGGAGCTACACTGGAAGAGGATTAGCAAGAACTTGAACCACTGGTATGGAATGTGGGCATACCTAGCAGGACCTTAACTCGATGAGACACAAAGCCTGTCCCAGGAGAGGACTTTATTATCTTCATTTCTTCAAGTAAAAATAATGAGACTTGATTGATGTTTCCTGATGTATACAGGTAGTGAATTTATGTTCCAATCTACTCGTTAGCACTTCTTCCATCTCTAAGTTGTGCACTCCTGCACAACTGATCCTAACAAAGGTCTTATTGTAAGTAATTTTACAGACTGGCTAATGAGGCACAAAAATTAAAATGAAGTAAGACATGATAAGAACCAGAGGAAAGGAACTGCACTTGCTTCAAGTTGATTACAGTCACTTGTTAAGGTTTTCTCATCAGCTTCAAAAGGTAATGGAATTATTGTTAATGGCATTACTGATGTGACTGCTGACCAGAGAAGTTAAAGATCTGCATGCATGACCTATAAGATTATCCTGGGCACCGCAAGGGTGAGATCCATTTTTGAAGACATCTTATAAGAGATTACTTACAAGAAATGTAACTTGGCAACTGTCTTTTTTGTTGTAAAATGTTAAGGCCTTTTTTTTAACCTGCTTATAAAAATAACACGTGTTCAATGTCGAAAATTTGGAAGTTACAGAGAAGTTGAAGGAAAAAATATAGCAGTCAATATTTCTGTTTCTAACGATAATAATCATAATACATTTGTGAATATCATCCTACTCATTATGTCCATGAAGTCTAATATGATTGAGTACCATCTATACATGTTTAACTTTGCTTCTGCTCTTGAGAATCAGTAACTGGATCAGGCTCAATAGTTCAGTGGCTAAGTCCTCACCTTGCAAGCATCAGGATCCCATATGGGTGCTGGTCCATGTCCCGGTTGCTCCACTTCCCATTCAGGTCCCTGTTAATGCACCCGGGAAAGCAGTAGAAGATGACCAAAAACCTTAGGGCCTTGCATCCACATGGGAGACCCGGAAGAAGCTTCTGGTTCCTGTCTTTGGATCAGCTCAACTCCAGCCATTGCAGCCATTTGGGGACTGCACCACTAGATGGAAGATCTGTTTCCCATTCTCTCCATAAATCTGATCTGCCTTTCCAATAAAAATAAGTAAATCTTTTTAAAAAAAGCAAAATCAGCAAGTTTATTTGGTATTTAAATTCTTTTTAATATTAAAAAATAAATAAAAAGAGAAAAAAGAAATAGTGGCATGCTATTTCATTATTTAGATTCATTAATATTAATACATTACTGCATTTTAGATGCTTTCACTTTTTAAAAATTTGAACTTGCTGTGTGCGCTTGTTTCCATTTAGAACAATTATTACTTAGGACACATTCCCCAAACTGAAATACAGAATTGGAAGAGGTGAATATTTTTTTAAGACTGCTAATAAATATTACCAAATTCCTTTTGTTAAGTGAGTTCTTATTTTATTTCCACTGGCAATATAGACAAACACTCATTTCATTCCCCCTTCATTGCCAACTTTGGATTTTATCTTTTCTTTATGTTCTTTAATTTCATGGGTAAAAGATTTTCATTGTTATTTTCATTTTCAATTACTATATTTGATTACTGCTGTGTTCGGTAGTTTATTACAAGTGTATTAAGTCATTGGAGTTAGAATTTTGCAGAGTGTATGCTTGTAACATGTGTACCTTTTCATTTGGGGGGTTGTATCCACCTTTATTATTCAACACCCTTTTTCAACTTTTCTCATTTATTTTGTTAGCATTTTTTGTCACAGTTTATTTTAGTTAGGTTTGTCAGTTATATATAGTCTAACATAACTTTTCAAAAAGACTGATTTTTTTTTAAAAAAAACTTTTTATTTTATTTGAAAGGCAGAGACAAAGAAGATAAAATGTTGGAAGAGAGACAAAAACGTGCTCTCATGTGTTAGTTCACTCTGCAAATACCTGCAACAGTAGGCTCTGCATCAGCTTGAAGCTAGGAGATGGTAACTAAATCTATGTTTTGCACCAAGATAAACTTAATTTTTAAAAAGGATATTTGTTCTTGAAAGACAGAGATACAGAGAGAGAAGGAGAAACACAGATAAAAGTCTTTCCATCTATTTATTCACTGACTAAATGGCCAGTGTCCATATGGGATGCAGGTGCCACAGGCAGAGGCTTAACTTGTGCAGTGGCATAGTAGGCTAAGCCCCCACCTGCAGTGTCAGCATCCCATATGGGCACTGGTTTGAGTAGCAGCTGCTCTACTTCCCATCCAGCTTCATGCTTTTGCCCTGGCAAAGCTGCGGAGGATGGCTGAAGCTCCTGGGCCATGACACATATGTAGAGACCCAGTAGAAGCTCCTGGTTTCTGACTGGCCCAGCGCTATCCATTTTGGCCATTTGGCCAATGAATCGATAGATGGAGGATCTCTCTCTCTCTCCTCTCTCTTTCTTTCTGTCTCTTCTTCTCTCTGTAACTGCCTTTCAAATAATAAAATAAAATATTTAAAAAAGATCTTTTCTGGCTCCTGAGATATGAGGATCTTCCATAACATTTTTCCTGGATAACTACATCTTTATTGAGATGATTGATTGAATGTCTGAAAAACATTTGTCCATGAAGTTGTCTCTTGGCCCAGGGACATGTTTCTAGAACATGCCATTGGGACAGAATGAGATTTTTTTTTTTTAAATCATCAAGCACTGGATCCTTGCATTGAGCAGTTCTTGCCTCAACTTATCTCTTCTCTCACATTTTGCTATAAGCAGCAATAAAAAATCAAACTGCAGCAACCACACCTTGCTTGGAAACTTCCTCAGCTACTTAATCAAGTTTATTTTCTGTCAGTTTTACCTTCTACCCAACAGGACACGTTCCAGGTAAGTTTTCCACCCACTTATAACAACTACTGGATTTCCCCCAATGTCTAACAATGAGCTCGTCATTTCTGAGACCTCACAAGAGCAGCTTTCCATGTTTCCAGGAACAATTCTGTTTATGACAAAGATGTATACTCTAAAACGACAGCAGATTTCCTTACTGCTGTCTTCTTTCTGAGCCCTCAGCAGAACTGCCTTCAATGTCTGTTTTTCTGTGAATAATCTCTTAAGAGCAGTGGTAAAAAGCTTGCAATTAGCATCACAATTAAAAATATTAAAAGTTTTACTTTTTAAGTTAAGACTGTCTGTTGCCACTTTAATTCAAAATTTAATTCATGGTCATAGGTAGTGTTATAACAAAGGGGGGAGGCATAAAAATATGATATGCAGAGTTTAAGTTATTTTTATTTTCAGATGACATTTTGTGCATACAAAAATTCTTAAAGATTCTACAAAGCAAAATTATGACAGTTAATAAGTAACATTAGTAAGCCATGGGATGCAGTTCAACATAAAACATTAATTATATTTCTATACTTGCAACATTAAACATTAAAAACATCATTTGTAATAGTGTCAAAACATTGTGTCTAATATTCCAGGGAATTAAATTTGCCAACAAGTATGTATGCAGTAAATTGGAAAATGCTGCTGACATAAATTAAAGCACTAAATAAATGAACAGACATGGGAAGAAAATTGTTTGTACATCAAATTCTCCCAAGTTGATTTATACATAGATCGAAGTTTTAATCATAATGTTTGTAATATTTTTTGTTTTGGGTGAAGATTGACAAGCTGATTCTAAAATTTACATAAATGTGTGAAGGAAATGAAACAGTCAAAACAATTCTGAAAAAAAAAATTGAGGACAGCTTATCTTTTTTTTTTTTTTCCCAAAGACCATACTTGGAGGTACTGTCATGTTTTGTCTTTCACGGGCAACCTCTAGCCCATGTGGGACAGCTCATTCAGGAATGGATGTATCATTGTTCTCTCATTTCTACTGTTCTCAATTGTGCAACACACACACACACACACACACGCAAATCCCAAGATTAAATTGATTTGATTTCAAAACTCATTACATTGTGCTACAACCGTAAGGATATATAGATCACTAGATTATAATAATATGGTAATAGAGTCCAGGTATAGACTCATCCTTACAGAATCAATTCACTTTCAATAAAAGCAAAACATTTATTTACTAGGGAAAGCAAAATATTTTAATAAATTATGCTAAATCTTTACACATTTTCCCTTTTTATTATTATTATCATATTCTTATCATTTCATGATACAGTGCCATAGGTCCCTGGGATTTCCCCTACCCACTCCTCAAGTCCCCTCCCCCACTGAGTTCCCCTATATCATTACAACAGTATAGTTCCTAATAAACAGTCATAAGACCATCATTGTGGGCATGGACAATAGCAGAGAGTCCAACATCGCATTGTCAAGACACATCCAAC
Source organism: Ochotona princeps (assembly GCF_030435755.1). NCBI lineage: Eukaryota > Metazoa > Chordata > Mammalia > Lagomorpha > Ochotonidae > Ochotona > Ochotona princeps. Next base: position 12,160,636 of record NC_080865.1, read on the forward strand.
AATTTCACTGGTAAACCATCCTCAATCCAGAAATAGAGATGCACACTGCGCCGTATCCTCACATCTGGATATGTCAGTCTCCACTACACCATCACTATAAAATCCCTCAAGTGAAAAGCCACAACAAAATCAACAACAGGAAGAAAACAGATATTTACAATGCCATCAGGTTAAACAACATGCCACTGGCTATGATAATCTCCATTACACAGTTACTATACATCCCCTTAAATGAAAAGCCACAAAAACAAAAAAGCCACAAAACAAAGTCAGCAACAGGAAGAAAAAATATAAACTAACAACACAATGAAGTTAAATAACATGCTGCTGAATGATTAATGTGTCGTTGATGAACTGAGAAAGTAAATCAAGAACCTTCTTGAAAAAAATAATGCTACTGTACGATCTATGAATCATTAAAAAAGTTTAACTTGAAAAAACATGTTTTGAAGAAATGAAACTAAAAATAAAAACATCAAAATCCATGAGATACAGTTTCCGTTGATCTTTGTTGATGAGGTATATTTCCTGTAGGCAACAAATAGATGAGTTTTGTGTTTTTAATTCAGTCTACCAATCTATGACATTTGACTGATGAGTTTAAGCCATTTACATTCAGAGTTAATATAAACAGGTCCTGTAATTTAGTATTGGGTTGTTCACTGATTTAGTCTTCTGTAATTATTATACTGAGATGTTCTTCACATTTGCCTTTGGTTTTGGTGGGTGCTATTCCTTTTCTCTGTCAAGAGAACATCTTTAAATATTATTTGTAGGGCAGGTTTGGAAGAGGCTAATTCTCTGAGCTTTTCCTTACTGTGGAAGAATTGTACTTCATTTTCAAAGACAAAGGAAAGCTTTTCTGGGTACGTTAATCTAGTGTGGTCATTTTTTTCCTCTTAGAATCTGGAATATGTCACTCCATCCTATTCTGGCCTGAGGAGTTTCTTGTGAGAAGTCAAGATGAATCTGATCGTCATTCCTCTGTATGTCAACTGATTTTTTTCATGTGCACATTTAAGGATCTTTTCCTTATGTTTGACTGAAGAGAGCTTGATTATCATGCATCATGGTGAAGATTGCTTTTGATAAACCCTGTTTGGGAGTTCTGTGGCCTTCATGCATGTTGTTTACCAATTCTTCTAGATTAAGGAAGTTTTCATTTATTATTTCATTGAATACATTTTTAAATCTAGCTTCTCTTTCTGCACCTTCTGGAACTCCCATAACTCTTATATTTGGCCTTTTAAGACTGTTACTTAATAATTGAATAGTTTTCTTAGTTGACTCAGTTCCTCTTCCAGCTGCTTCATTGTTTACCCATTGTGCCAAGAAAAATCTTCTGATTCTGAGATTCAAAATGGAGGAATAAGGTAAGAGCACATTTAAACGGATTGAGAATCATAGCCAGGGTAAAGTGGAGAGTGCATATTCCAGGAAATAGGAGAAGACAGGCAGATGGCGGAGGGGCACCAAGAGACTGATGGATATAGGAAACCAGCAGAGACAACAGTGTGGTGTTGCAGTGACTGCCTGTCCTGCTGATTTGTCAGATTCGACAAAGAGCAGAGAGAGAGCAGCAGATCCCAAGCAGGCAGTGCAGGAACAGGGTGGATTTCGCAGCCCAGACTCTCACCAGAGCTGCATCAGGGACCATTTTGTGTTCAGGGAGGCAAAGGCTTAGGCATGGGACTATGTGTGCACTTACCTGGAAGCAAACTCATTTCCCGTTCAATACATTGCACCAATATGGCATCCTACAGGAGCCACCCAAAATAGATCCAGGTAGCTCCCAGATCTAACGGCCAGCAAATCCAGAACTCCTCCAGTGGCATAATAGGTGCCATCTTGTACAAAGTGGCAAAGGCTGTGAGACTGCAAGGACAACAGTGAGCTGTGCATGTGCTGAGCTGGGAGCAAACTCACTTCCAGCTCAGTGCATTGCGCTGATCCCAAAGGGAAAATAATACCAACTTTGGCATCCTACAGGTCAGAATAGGTGTGGGTGGCCCTCAGACCTGATGGCCAGCAGGTTCCAACAAGATCAGCACCACCTACATCCTCGTTATTTAGGGCACCTGGTGTCTCCCTAATCCTGGGAACTGCTTGAACCAGATGTACAAGAAAGTTTATACAGACAACGGAGCAACAACAGCCTCAGCACGGGATCACAGGAGGTGGAGAGTGGCGAGCCAGGAGCTGGGGCTACGGAGATCACTGTGGAAGGCTAACATAAGAGCCCAGACCTGAAACTCACTGGAGAGAGTGGCACAAGTGACTGTAAACAAAGAACCAGGTACCAACCGCAGTAAGTAAAACTGACCTGTGGGTGACACAGCTTAGAAACCTGCCCCAAGGAGAAGAGTCCGCTCACCAGTAGTTCAATGACCCAGAGCCAAAGAAGAGACAGAGGCACAATGAATATTACTGAAGACTCCCCTGCAAAGGAGCAAAAGTTTTTGCCAAAAATCAGAGCTAACAGAGGAATACATCAAGGAAATGAGTTATACAGAATTCAGAAAACTCATTATAAATCTTGTTATCAGAAGCACATATAGGAGTTCAAGGAGTTCAAGGAGTTTAAGGAATATGTCACAAAGAAAATAGCAACACTGAAACAAATCTAAGCTGAATTATTAGAAATGAAGGACACAATGGAGCAAATTAAAAATTCCATGAAAGTATGAATAAAAGAATGAATGAGGTAGCGGAAAGAATCTCAGAATAATCTAAGATAGCTTTATAAATAGCAAAATTAGATGTGCTTCATTTCCTTTCTTTAAAAATGTTTGCAATTTTAATTTGATGTTTACAGATGTCTGATTTTGATAGACTTCAGTTAAGTAAAAGTACCATTATTTTCCTCTAAGAAGGATTTCAGGATCATGCAGTTCCTAAGGTCTGATCTCAATGCCAAGAAAACATCAGAATCTCGATTTGTGAAATACATTCTTTGCTTTACATTCACATACACATATCCTTTAAAAACAGCCTTTTCTCAGGCTTAGAAATCTGGTAAACCAATTTTTTAAATGTTTGTTGTTGTTAAGATCAGAATTAAATATATTTTGGTTGTTGCTGAAGCAACTGGAAGACTATAATGAAAATTGTCAGAGATTGGGGGGAGATGCTGGATTATATCATGTTCCAGTTGCTTCAGCTACAATCAACAACAACAAAAAATTCAGAGTTGCGGGGAGATTGTGAATATGCAGAGACAGAGGACTTTTAAGGCAAAGTTCTCTATAGGGCACAATAATGGTGGCTACACTTTTTCGCACATGTGTCCAAAGTCACACAATGTGCAACACCAAGAGTGAAACCTCATATAAACTATGTATAATGATGTCTGTGGAAATGACTAATTGTGGCAAATGTACCATTGAGGTGGGAGATATTGATAACTGGGGAGGCTACTACATATGTAGGAGCAGAAAGGCTGTGGAAAATCTCAGCACCTTTCATTTGATTTTTATATGAACCTAATACTGAACTAAAAGAAAAGAAAAAAACAACCTTCCCTTTTAGGTCTGCTGGTGTGACTTCACCTGTCTTGTTTCAGCTCTCCTCCAGTCCTTTCCTGTTTGCCTGAAATCCGTAGTCTTTTGACAGCACAATGTTACCCAAGTGCTTCACTGCAGCCAGTGCGATCAATTTGAAATACGAATGATTTGTCCAGCTTAAAATTGTTCTGCATATGTATTATTAAGTTATATTTATCTTTTGCTTCTCTTTTCCATGAACCTTTTGCGGTCCTCTAGTATGTGTGCTGAGTTTTGCAGAGAGTTCCTGGATCACACTTCCTACTCCAATTTAGGTCATAGATATTCAAGTAGCAGTATTATTGTGTAGGTGCTATTGCTAAATGACTGGGTGGAGAAATCTAGCAGGGTCTATTCAGAGTCCCGTCCCATACCTTCAAGGAAGAAAGGTTAAATAATCTGAACAAATAAATCATCCACATGAGGAGAGGGTGACACATTTCAATTGTGTAGGTGTGAAACTTCCAGTGATTGCGAACCTTCCAGGCCTTGCCCTATATATCTGGTTATCTGGCTCCTTATTTTCTTAAAATGGTGTCCCTCCATTAATTCTGTAACAATCTTTATTTTTATTATTTGGCTTTTTAAATTTCATTTATTTAATTTTAAAAAATTTTTATTTATTTGGAAGCTAGAGAGAGAATCTTCCATCTGCTAACTCAGTGCCCCAAATACAACAGCTGATGCCAAACCAAACTCAAGCCAGGAGATTGGAGCTCCACCTAGGTCTCCCACATAGGTGACAGGGACCCAAGCATGGCTCCCTGGGTGCATAAAAGCAGGATGCTGGGTGAGAAATGAAGAAATAAATCCAAGCACTCTGATATGGAGTATTGGTGTCTTAACCACTAAATCGAATATTGGCTCCTGGCTGCTTATTTTTATTCTTTATAATAAAGTGGTAAATGTAAGTATGATGCTTCCCTGAGTTCTTGGGAGCTGCTCTAGGAAATTCCCTGAAGCTGAGGAAGAGGGTGTGGGAATCCCAGTTGGTAACTAGTAGGTCCAAAGTTTTAGAGATCTGAACTTGCAACAGGATCTGAAGCAGGGGCAGTGTTAATGGATGAAACCTTAACCTGGATACTCGAATGCTCTATCCATGCAGATTTTATCAGAATTGAGTTAGAGGACACCAGAGGTCAATGGTGAAAATGATGACTTGTGAGGCAGGTGTGTGGTACAGGGGGCTAACTCGCTGCTTGGGATACCTGCATACCATATCTGAATGCATGAGTTTGAGTCCCAGCTCTGTTCCTAATTCCAATTTCCTGTTCACGTACACCCTGGGAGGTAGTAGCTTATGGTTCAAGACTTGGGGACCTGTCATGCACATGGGAGAACTCCACTGAGTTGTAGGCTCCCAGTTTTAGCATGGTCCAGCCCCTACTGTTGTAGGCATTTGGAGAGTGAGCCAGTGAATAGAAGATCTCTCTCTCTCTCTCTCTCTCTCTCTCTCTCTCTCTCTCTCTCTCTTCTCCCCCTCTCTCTTTCTCTTTCAAATAAAATGAAAGCAGTCGGTTGCTTGCATGCTTGTGGAGGGAGATCACTTTTGAGGACATGGGAGTCTTCAGTGTTGATTGTGCTATGGGAGCAGAGGAAGAAAAATTGCTTGTGATTTTTTTTTCTGTTTTCCTCATAGTGTCTTGGCTATTGTGAATACTGCTGCAATTAACATGTATGTTCTGCATCATGTTGATACACTGATGTCATTTTCTGTGGATATCCAGCTGGTAGTGGAATTGCTAAATCACGTGGTGGTTCTATTCCTAGTTTTCTGAGGACATAGAAGGTACAGTATGATTATGATTTTATCACTCCACTTTGCCCTCTATTACCACTCTCAAGTTCTGCTTATTTTAGACACATTAAAACACCTTGACTATGGTGCTTCTTACGTGACACCAAATCCCTCTCAATCATTCTTTATTCATTTTGGAAGCTCCTTTTTCTTCAAAATGAATTTTTGTCTGTAGCTTCTTCCAGGTAGCCTTCCTAGTGAGGGATTACTATACTAAGTAACATACAATTTAGAAATACATTAAAGGAAAATTTAAAATATATGTATTTTTTCATGATACAGTTCCATAGTCTCAGGGATTTTCTCTTCCACCATCCTCATTTCCCCTACCCTCATGGAGAATTTCGATTATTTGAAAGATGTAGTTACAGAGAGAATAAGAGCTAGAAATACAGAGAGAGAGAGAGAGAGAGAGAGAGAGAGAGAGAGAGAGAGAGATTCGATGATTTGCTCTCCAAATAGCTGCAAAATAATTTTAGGGTCTCCCACATGGGTGCAGGGATCCAAGCACTGGACCATCTTCTGCTGCTTTCCCAGGACAGAAACAGGTAGCTTGATTAGAAATGAAGCAGCCAGGACTTGAACCAGTGCCCACATGGGAGGCCAGTGCCTCAGGTGGTGGTTTAACTCACAGTGCCACAGTGCCATCCCCCACAGGGAAATTTTCTAATAATGGCCCAGAAAGTGATTGAAAACAGGAATTTTAAAAAGCTAGTAAAGTTGCTAGGAGTCCAGACAGTTTTTCCTTTCCTCTTTACCAACTTCTCTCTGTGGGTGCTTTTGCTGTTGTTGTTGACCACAAAGTGTGAAATATAATTTCTAAATCCCAGGTTTCCAATGGTACAAGGTGATAAGAAAAATAATTAACTCAAAGTAAAATTGTAAAATTCAAAGGAAATTATGTGTGTAAAGAGTCTTACACATTCCTTGGCATATAATACACATTAGTACTTATGCTATTAGGCAAATGGATCATTTGAATACTAAGCCTCTAGTTACAGTCTAATCAATTCCATGACACCATAAGACTTCAAAACTGAATTAAACAAGCCACAAAAGTCAACAGAGGGATGCAATTTACCAGACACTATGGAAACAAATTTCAAAACTAAATAAATCTATCTTGGGATTAAAATGTTTCCCATTTTCCTATAGGGAAGGAGAATGGACTCTGTGAGCCAGAATGACTGTGTTTAATAGACTTCTGAAATTCTAAAGCAGATAGAAGAATCACAGGGGTGGCAAGGTGAGGGGGACACACAAAGAAGTCACGACCATTGAGTTCTTCAGAGAATTTACCAACGAACAAATCAAACGTTTTTCCCTGTGTCGGTACTGTTACTGAAATCACTGAGCAAGAGATTCTCAAGTCTGGGGAATTTTCAATTCAATTAGATAACAGGGAAAACATTTCATTATGATCCTTGTGAGGGTACATGGCCAGAAATTCATCCTTGAGGAGGAGAGCGTTGAAAATAAACTTTGAAGAATGGGAAGAATTTGGATAGTTGGACGGAAGGTTGGCATTCTTAAGCAATAAGGAAGGACTCAATAGTATCAGAGAAAAAATTTTTCTGGCAAATTATAAACTATTTTATTTTAATATTTACAGGAGTATTTCAAATGAAGTTATAGAAAATGGAATTAAGTAAGTTTATTTTTGTGGAAACACATTGAAAGTCATGTGCATTTTTTCAAAGAACGCATTTTCCATGATCTTTTTGAAGTCCCTTCATATTCAGAGATTTTAACATTTTTTGCATCTGAATAAACTTATCCTTTAAATTCAATTTTCCACAAACTGTTTGAATTACCCTTACTTTCTGTTCCTTAATATTGGAGTATATAAGTAATTATTTATGCTTTCTTTCCTTCACTCAACATATATGCATAATGTACCTTTAAAAATTGTTAGGTAAACTTATAAGGAAATATTTCTAAGAAGATAAGCTTGTGTTATTACAAGGCAAATAGAGACTTTGTAGATTAAAAATACAGATAAGGCATACAAAACAACCAAGAAGGAGATTAAGTAAATGAATATTGGCAATTGAGTGAGAATTGGCCAAGAAATAACTCTAGACTTGGGTTTCTTGACATTTAATACACTTTGCCCTGGGTCGGGTTTGTACATGAATGGTTTTGGTACTTAGTCAAAAGGCATCTAAGGCATAGTAGAGAGAATGAATATAATACCAACCTTTGACAAAGCAAGCTTAGTCCTTTAATATGTAAGGCACATGAGGCACTAATGCTTAGTTGTAGGACAGAGGTTGTGGGATTTCATTGATTCTTTACTAGCAACAGCAGCAAAATGAGGAACGCTAGGCTGGAAAGAAAGAAGCATTTTTAAAAATAATAAATTCATTTTATTTTTGATAAGGTTTATGTAATAGAGAAGGATGCATGCCCAAACCACCAATTAGGATGGGGAGGGTTAAGGAATGGGGTAAAGTGGATGAGATTACTGCCTCCAATCTCCCTTTCTTTCTGTTATCTGGGGAAACTGGAGAGAGAAGGGGAGAGGGCCACTCCAAGCTACCCATTCGCATCAGTACCCAGGAAGAGGGGAAGGTCATCCCAGAGTCCCCAATGTGGAGCATGTTCTAAGGATACTCTTTAAGTGGTTTTGATAGTTCTGAGATACTGTTGATTTTGTTGCTCCAAGGTTGAGGAAATGCTTCCAAGGTCCACCTTAGAGTCTTGATTTGCCCAAATACTTGTCCAGGAGAGCTGTGCATTCTTTTCTGCCTTTCATGGTACTAGACTTCCTCTGCAGGCTTCAACAAATTGGTTGTCATGTCCCCGATGAGCATCTGAGCGTGCTGTCCACTGCACAGACCTCAGCAACTGTGGAGACCCAGTCTGACACATGTACTACATGGTCAGACAACATATCCTGTGATTTTCACCATAGTTGGAGTTCTGAGTCCAGTGATGCAGATGTGGGGGGAGTCCCTAAAGAGGTGATTTCAACCTGACTCCTGTGTGTCAGCCAGTGTGGGGTCTGGCTCAGTCTACCCACATCAGCCTACATACACGCTGGTGGTTGCAGACCCCTGGTCAGTTCTGTCTCCAGCCTCATCTCATATGCAAATCAATGGAGAAGCATTTTATTTGAAAAAATAAAAATCTTCTAGCAAATATATGAATGCATTTCTCAATGTCATTGGAAATCTTCCATGAAAGGTATTTTTTTTCTTGAAGACTTAAAGAGTGTTGGGCTGGATATCAGGACTTTTAACTTAGTAATCAGTTCCATGACCTTGGGCAAATAAGAATCTCTAGGTCCTAATTCCTTCATCTGTGAGGTATCACTGTCAACTAATAAAGGTCACTTTTGATTCTTGGCTATGTTCTCATTTTGCCAGGGTTATTCCTATCTCAAGTCATGGAAATAAACAAGATTTAATTTTTTGCTAGGCTATTTAATGCCTTGACATAATAATGCTTTTCCTCATAAGCCACTAAACAGTCGTGCTTCACATTTTTTAAAATTATTTCAGCAAATGCTTAGATAGCAAATGAAAATATCCACCCTCCCTCATTTCTGATAGAGTACATTTACAATGAAAGGTCAAAGTTCTACATGGCTTGATCTTTGATGCTTTACAAAGACCACTAACTGATTTTTCAGAGCACTTGGTGGTTGTGTTTAACATTCATTGGACCCTGGATATCAGAAAGTTTCACTTTTCTTCTGTTTTGTTGTCTAAGAAACACACACATATATGCAGAGATGACAAACTGCTTAACAAAAATCCCTCTTCTCAGTATATTTGTGATGCCTGTGGCATTTATTTGCAAGGCTACAAATAACTGTTATCAACTAGTAACATGGGTGATTGGATCCAGAATCTCCTGGAGATACTAAAGTCCAAAGAGGTTCAAGTCCATTACATGAAATGGCATAATATTTGCATAGAACAAATGCACATTCTCATATACTTTAAATGATATACACACATTCTCATATACTTTAAATCTAGATTACCTGTAACATTGAATCCAATGCAAATGCTATGTAGACAGTGGTTATATTGTTCTATCTAAGAAACAATAACTAGAAAAAGAGTCTGTAATGTTCAGTACTGATACAGAGTTTCCCCAATTCTTTCTAATCTGTGGTCGATTGGATCAACAGATGCAGAGCACATAGTGATTGTATCCTCCTACAGATGTCAACTCAGTTCAACCAATATTCATCATGTAGCCCTTGTGTGGGGGAATGTCAAGTTCTAATTTCATCAGTCTCTAAGGAAACGTAGAGGCTAACGGAGGACAACAACTCCTCCAAAGTTAATGCCACATTAATGTGTCATGTGCAAGGATGGGAGCACAGAGGTGAGGTGCCCAGGAGAGGGTATTCAGGCCAACTCAAGTTCAGGAAGATTTCCTGTAGGAAACCACACTGAAAATGCATCACAAAAAATGAATAAGAAGACATTCCTGTTAGGGCAGTAGCTTAGTCTGCTAACATGCCCGAGGTTGTGAGTTATAAAGAATGCAAGTTTATTTGAAGGAGGGCAAGTTCAACAATACACAGGGCCAGCATCTGCTGAGGGTCTACTTGCTGCATTACAGCATGGTAGTGGGCATCACATGGTGAGACAGAGCAAGCTTGGTTTAGTTACAAAGCCACCAGGCCCATCATGGAGACCCTACCCTGATGAACTTATCCAATCCAAATGAACCTCCCCCTCAAAGATCCCTCCTACAAATACCATTAAAGGATGAATTTGGGGATTAGGTTTCCAACATATGAAATTTGAGGAACACATTCAAACTGTAGCAGGCATCCAACTACAACATGGAATGCTCAGGTAAATATGAATTTCAGTTTTAGGAGAGTAAACATTCATATAAATATGTCCCAGTTATTGCATGGGGGCTTATTCAAATATGCAGAATTTTATTCATCCTATTATATGAAATTCAAAGTTAACTGGGCAGCCTTTATTTTTATTTGCTGTATCTGGCCATCCTAATAATAGATAAAGGAAATCGCTTCAACAAAGGTACAAGATGAGATTAGACAGGGATGCAGCATTGTAAGAGGATCAAATATGAAGCAGGAGGCTGACTAATGAGACTAGTAGGTACTACGTCAGGGAGCAGATGTGCCACTCAAGTATTTACACTTGATTCTTGTCTCCAGCAAGAGGCAATCTAGAAGACATAGAAGGTTGGAGCAGAAATATCTACTCTGCACATTCATAATGCATGCATGTCTGCTGAAAGGGCCACTGCTTTCTGAACACACCTATCTCCATTTTCTAGTCATGTCTATAAAACTGTGCTAGACTCTGTCCCCAAACTCCCTCTTTATTCTTCTTGTAGTAGAGCCATAGCATTGTTACATTCCTGTCCAGTTTTACTCTGGCTATGAGAAATTTAAGGAGTCATGTTTCAAGAACGTTGCTGAGAATTCAGTCAACGTTCTGATGGGTGCGCCTTAAGTCCGGGACTCTGATTGGTTTATTTTTCCTTCCTTCCTTTTTTTAAAATAGTTTATTTATGTAAAAGATTTACAAGACGAGAGAGGCAGAGAGATAACCCTGAAAACATCAGGTTTAAATGATGTCACTAGAATGATACACACTAACATGTGGACTATCTTTTCTGCGTAAGAAGCACCATTAAGAAAGAGAGGAAGAAACCGAAGGAGACTGAGAGACAAAGTGAACTTCCATGTGCTGGTTCACTACTCAAATGGCAGCAGCTGGGTCAGGCTGAAGGCAGAAGCCCGGAGCTTCCTCTGGGTCTCTCATATGGATTCAACGGCCCAAGAACTTGGGTCATCCTCCACTGCCTTCTGGTCTTCTGTTTTGACTTCCCTGAAATCTCTGAAATTAAGCTTCTGAGTGTCAACTACTGGCTCCTTCAAGTTACTGCTCCAAGCCTCAGGCTGCAGGCTGCAGGCTGCAAGGTCAAATTCCAGGCTTCCCATCCATCTGCTTCCACCTGATAACTTACATCTTGCAACCATGAGTGTGTCTCAGGCTGTAAACAAGTGGTGGGTACTCTTTCAGCACAACTGATGCATATGAATTGGACTTCATATTCCAGGTAGAGTATTGTGCCATCACCTTGCTGAATCTCTTTGGCTCTGAACAGACCATGCATTCTCTGTTTCTGCTATGTGTTTGTCATTTGTAAATCCTTGCTCCATATTAGGGAATGCACCAGCCTCCAGGTACCAGCCCACCTCTCCCTTCGTCCAAACCAATCATCCCAATGTCAGTATTCCTATTGCATAAAGGACCAACCTTATGTCCAAGATGGCCATTAGACCAAGCCTTTTATAGTCTGTTCTCTACCTCTGTCCCTTTCAACTCAGTTCTATCTGATTTTCTGCGCCTCTGAATATACCAAATTATTCATCTGTGTTCAAAGCAAGTGCCTTGTAGCTTCCCCTTTCTCCACAAGATATCCCTCTATTCATTTCTTTTCAAATTGTAACCCATGACTAATGCACACCCCATCTCTTAAAATTAATTACCTTTAGGATAAAAATAATAAGTTTCCAGTTGGGATGCCTACATACTGTACTGGAGCACTTGGAGTCAAGTTCTGGCTCTGCTCCTGATTCCTGATTCCTGCCAATGTGCACCTTGTCACACATGTAGGAGACCAGGACTGAGTTCCTAGTTCTTGACTTTGATCTGGCCAAGCATCAGCCATTATAGGACCTGAGTTATGAACCAGTAGATGAGAAAGCACCCCCTGCCCTGTTCTTTCTCTGAAACAAACATCTTTTAAAAGTTGATTACTTTCTATTTTCTGCCAACTCCACTCGTTAGAGTTAATATCTATGTGAGGACTGAAACACATGGCATTGCAATTATGTATTTGAGTCCTGTTTTCTGCATTAGAATGTAAACATCTAGAGCACCATGTCTTATTCATGGTATCTTCTGATTGTTTGGAACCAGGTGGAATGTCAGTGAACTCAGGAGCCTAAGTGAACATACAGATGGAAATAAGAATACATTGCCCATATTGCATTGATTTCCACACTACAGGACTGGTTTTACGTGTATTTTTCCTATTTTCCTCTGCAGATTGAATGTATTAGGCTTTTTGAGCACACATTTTTCTCCCTTTTGCTGCTCATGATCTAAACCCCTGCTGCTTGAAGCCAGCTTTGTGGCAAAATAGCTTAACCTGCCAGTTGTGATGCCTGAATCCCTTATGGGAGTGCTAAGCTGAGTCCTTGCTACTCCACCTCTGTTCAAACTCCTTGTTAATGTGCCTGGAAAGGCAATGGAAGATGGTCCAAGTACTTGAGCCCCAGTTACCCACTGTAGGCTCATGGCTTGGGACTGGCCTATTCTTGGCTGCTAGAAATACTCGGGGAATAATAATAATTTAAAAAAGCAATAGAAGATTCTGTTTCTCTCTCTCTCTCTCTCTCTCTCTCTCTCTGTCTCGTTTTGCCTTTCAAATAAATAAATAAATCTTAAAAATAACCTTTTTTCTTCCATTTAGAGAATCTTGCATTGAACTCACACAATGTCAGACTGCAAGACAGGTAAGGCAGTATCATATGACCCAAACTCAGTTAATACAGATTTTTAATTTCATAATGAATTCAGGACTTTTACTTCAGATTGAATGATTGGAGGGAAGCAAGATTTAGGCTGTCATGAATAGGAGGTATCAGGAGCTAATGACGGCCAATAGTGTCCCTGTAGTCCTCTAACCAGGGAATTTTCCTTTTGTGTGATTGTGGTAGTCTTGAAGTACTGTTGAATTTTTTGAGATTCCTGGTAGAGTTTCACTTCCTGGATACCTTGTAGTTGAGTGGAACCACATGATAACTTACGGCCAATGAATTCAGATGGAAGTGGTGCATGATATTTTGGTATTGAGAATACAGTTGGCTGAGCGGGGCCTTCTGGAGTTGTCATTTCCCTCTGTGTAACAACAGACAATGTTGGGATGCTGGTTGTTATGTCAGCTGGGGACCCTGAATGACCATCTGGATCAGAAGCCATCTGCCAGTTTAAGATGGACATGCAGCTTAAGGAAGAGGTATGCCTTTATTGATTTAAGCTGCTTAAAGATAACCTAGCCAATTTGGCACCTTGGGTCCTGCTTTTCATTAGCCTCATTCTTTAGCCTTCTGACTGATTCTGTGATACAACCCATGGTCTTCTAAAAACTTCTGCCTTTCTTGTGAAATGCAGAATCGACTTCACCCATTCTACACACAAACAATTTAAATTACCTACTGGGAATATATTGACAATTGTGATAGAAGCTATTCACAACACAATTTCCTAGCTTTTGATTCATGAAGAGTTATTTTGGAATAATAACTTTGTTTAAAAAATAATTGTGGATCAGTTGCAAAATGTTCACAAGGAAAAAAAATATTGTCAGAAATGCTAAAATCTTGAACCTTATGGTATAGCCAGTAAAACCTCTCTCTGCAACATCAACATGCTATATGGGTATCAGATCATGTCCCAGGAGTTCTATTTCTAGTCCAGCCCTCTGCTAATGAATAGCTTAGGAAAATCAGCAGAAGATAACCCAAATACATGTCACCCATGGGGGAGACTTGAAAGCAACTCCTGGCTACTGGTTTTGGCCTGGCCGTGCCGTGGCCCTTGTGACCATCTAGAGAATGAACCAGTAGATGAAAGATCTCTGTTGAGAGAGACAGAGAGAGAGAGGGGGAGAAATTGACCTTACGGATTGACTACTATGCTACCTCTGGAATGTTATCTATCATTTTTACAATTGAAACCTATCCATACAGGTTTGATGTGAAGATCAAATGAGACATGTCATATGAAGATATCTTGTGACTCTAGTAGGGCTGTACTTATCACAAGATGAGACTGCACCCTTCTGGGGTGATTGGGTCCTATTTCTTACATGGGAGACCTGCACTGAATTCCTCCTCACTCCCATCTGTTGGAGACATTTGAGGAGGGAACCACTGGATGAGAGCTGTTTGTTCATCTGTCTCTTTTGCCTCTCAAATAAATAAATGAAATTTTTTTCTTGCAAAATTGCTTTGAGATAATATATAATATGCTCATAATACACATTCTAGTGAACTTTTTGAGGAGCCCTCACAAACATAGATTCCAATTTTTTGGCAACAAAAGAAACTTATTGTTCCAACCCATTTTTTCCTGAGCTTTTTGAAGTAGCTTCGTATGACTATCAACATCATTTCTGTAGGTATTCCAGTGGTGTCAGAAGAGCCCTAGGGAGGCAAGTGAGAAGTGTAACATGTAGCTGAGATGACATGCAGCCAGGTTATTCTTGTAGAGAATTGGTTGCCACATTAATGGCTGGGGAAAGAGAGACTTGAAGCATGGCACTCAATCCAGGTCTCTGATGTGGGTGTCAGGAACCCAAACAACCGAGCAATCATTGCTGCCAAGGTCTACACTAACAGGAAGCTGGAGTCAGAAGCCAGAGCCAGGGATTGAATGCAAGCATTTTGATGTAAAATGTGGGAGGGTTTTTTTTTTCCTTCTTTAAGATTGATTGATTGATTGATTTGAAAGTCAGGGTCATGTTGGGGGGGCGGGAGAGGTAGAAAGAGAAATATCTAGATATTTTCTTTCCACTTGTTCACTCCCCAGATGGCCTCAATGGCCAGGGCTGGACCAGGGCAAAGCCAGGAGCCAGGAGCTTCTTCCTGGTCACCCAAGTGGATGCAAGGGCCCAAGTACTTGGGCCATCTTCTGCTGCTTTTGCTGCACATCAGCAGGGAGCTGGATCAGAAGTAGAGCAGCTGGAACTCAAACCAGCACCCATATGAGATGCTGGTGTCACAGGTGGCAGCTTAACATGCCATGCCACAAAGCCAGCACTAGGTATGGGAGTCTTAACTGCTTACCCACATGTTCATCCCAGAAATATGTCTCTTAATTTTATTTTTTCCTCATGAACTTAGAAGTCTGCTGTTATGTGCATAAGCTGGAGGCATGGAGGTGTTAGCAGTGGAGAATGCCAGGCAGCACATATATGTTCCCCTATTTGTGTCATTGGCAGACAACTGTGATGTGTGTTTTACAGCATTCTCTAGATGATCTCAATGAGATGAACCCACATCTCCGTTGTTTCCTTTTTTCCCAGTCCCCATTATCATCCCTAGAAGTCACCTCCAAAAATAACCTGTGTGTGTTCCCTGGCTCTGTCTTCCAGGGCGAGGCAGGCAAAGGCAAGCAGCATAATTTTGCAGAGCTAAGTTAAGGTGTCAGTGTTTTCCTACCTTGTTCATTCTACTCTGTGGGGACCTTTCTTGTTTCCAGAGTGCCTCTCTGAAATTCCCATTTTCCACACTGGCCTTCCCTGCTTTTCTTGTTCTTCCTGTGGCTCTCCAGTTTCCTCTGATGCACACTCACATATGCACTTGTGGTTCCTGGCACTGTTCCAAGGTTTGCCATTTTGATCTTGCAAGTGCAGGTTGTTCAAACTTTGTGATTTCATAGACAGATAGGACTTTTTAAAATAATAATAATAATAATTGATGAATTTGCTGGCTTAAAGTTGTCCAATTTCCTTTTATTTTCTGTTTGATTGTAGAGGCTACCTACTTTGGCATCATCTTATAAAAGAAAGGACATATTAACAGGAAAAACATCATGGATATAATCTTGGAATAGGTGATAGTTCTTAAATGATGGGACCCCAGGGTCTGTCTGTTTTTCTATTCAGAGGTGGGCTGATTAATTTTGGTTGAGTGCAGGTATTTCCTGCTCCCTCTGGGGTCTCATGTGGACCCCACTGCTCCCCAGTTGTATCCTTTGGCTCCTGTGTTCCTGCTCTCCTCCCTCTGAGTGCTGTCACCCAGCGTCACACCTCTACGTACAATAACAAAATCTCTTTTGTCTTATTTCTTTCTGTCTTCTAACTAGACATAACATTTCCCCAATGCCAAAAGCCAAGAAACCAAAAACTCAACCAAAACAGCAAGAGGTATTTTGTGCTTATTTGCTCTGTTTTCTTAAAATTGAGAATTTGGGGGAAGTGATAGAAATCTATGTTTTTGGCTTTCAGAAGATTGCTAAGTGAGCAAATAGCTTCTGTCATGTATCAGTTGTGTGGTAGCAGAGAAACCAGCATTTCTAGTATCATAGAGTCTCTGTGTTTGTTTGGCTTAAGGTAATATCTTGGATTTCAGGTAATCTTGTAACTAGCCAAAGGGTAGGACTCTGACTTCTGGAATTTGGACCCTGCCAACCAGGTCTCTACTGAAGGCCTTGCCCAGGCCCAGCCCAGCCCTGGGATGTGGCCAAGCACGCCACTAGATTAGAGATTCTCATCAAGTCTACTCACTAGTTAAATGCCTATTGCTTTTCCTTACTGCACTGTGACTGGGTGTGCATTTATTTTATTTAAACATTACTTGTAGCTTGGTATTTCTGTGTTGGCTACATGCACATTTACTCTACCTAATATTATTCTGTGGTTAGTACTCTTTTCTCTTTGAGTTAAACTTTCTTTATTTCTTTCTCTCTTTTTAAAAAACATTTTCATCTAATTATCTCTTCATTACATATGAACTTTTTTTTCTTAAGTCACCTTAATACTTTTTCTCTTTTTCCTTTTTAACCAGTCTGCTTAACTTTATTTAATAATTTAACAGGATAGATATTTATCCTTTTTTGTTATAACTGTTATTGTTACCTTTCTTCCCTTATTTCCACCATTCATTATAATAGAGAAGAAATTACTCCTTTGGTTTTTCTTTTTTCTTTTTTCCTTATTATTATTATTATTATTTTATGATATAGTTCCATAGTCTCTGGGATTTTCCTTATCCCTTCCACAAATTCCGTGCCTCCTCAAAGATTTCTCCTATATTATTACAATAGTATATTCCTTTGTAAACAGTCATATGTCCATCATTGCAGGCATGGACAATGGCAGAGTCCAGCATCCTATTGTCAAGATACATTCAACAGTTTCATTTGGAGTCTATCTTTGATCTGGGAGTAGAGATGTATACTGCATTGTATCTTCACATCTGGATAGGATAGTCTCCATTATACAGTTGCTATACATCCCCTTAAATGAAAAGCCACAATACAAAATCAGCAACAGGAAGAAAAATAGAGATTTACAATGCCATGAAGTTATATAACATGCTTCTGGATATAATAGTCTCCATTACACAATTACCATATAGCTCCTTAAATGAAAAGCCACAATACAAAATCAACAACAGGAAGAAAAAAATAGAAATTTACAACACCATGAAGTTATATAGCATGCTTCTGGATATAATAGTCTCCATTACACAATTACCATATATCTCCTTAAATGAAAAGCCACAATACAAAATCAACAACAGGAAGAAAAAAAGAAATTAAAAACGCCATGAAGTTAAATAATATGTTACTAAATGACTAATGTGTCACTGAAAGAATGAAAAAGAAAATCAAGTACCTTCTTGAAGAAAATGATGCTAGTGTATCACCTATGAGTCAGTGGAGAGTTTGAGAAGAAATAAAAAAAAGTAAAAACCTCAAAATCCACGAGATACAGTTTCTGCTGATCTTTGTTGGTGAGATACATCTCCTGTAGGCAACAGACAGATGGGTTTTGTTTTTAATCCAATCTATTAATCTATGACATTTGATTAATGAGTTTAATCCACTTACATTCAGAGTTAATATATATGGGTGATGATTTGGTCCTGTAATTTTAGCAGTGGGTTGTTCATTGATTTAGTCTTCTGTTGTTATTTTACTGGGATGTTCTTCATATTTGCCTTTGGTTTTGGTGGGTGCTATTTATTTGCTTAGTCAAGAGAATATTGTTAAGTATCATTTATAGTGTAGGTTTGGAAGAGGCATGTTCTTTGAGGTTTCCTTACCATGGAAGAATTTTATTTCATTTTCAAAGACAAAGAAAAGCTTTGCTGTGTATGTTATTCTAGTCTGACATTTTTTTGCTTTTAGAATCTGGAATATGTTGCTCCATCCTCTTCTGGCCTATAGGATTTTCTAGGAGATGTCAGCATGAGTCTGATTATCATTCTTCTATATGTCAATTGATTTTTTTCACATGCATATTTAAGAATCTTTTCCTTATGTTTGACTGAAGAGAGTTTGATTACCACATGTTGTGGTGAAGATCACTTTTGATCAACCTGTTGGGAGTTCTATGTCCCTCCTGTATTCTATTTCCCAATTCTCCAGATTAAGGAAATTTTCATTTATTATTTCATTGAATACATTTTTTTTTATATATTTATTATTTAACTTCAGTAATTACATTGTATTATGTGACACAATTACATAGATACTTGGGTTCTCCCCACCCCTCCCCAAACCCTCCCACCATGGTGGATTCCTCCACCTTGTTGCATAACCACAGCTCAAGTTCAGTTGAGATTCCCCCATTGCAAGCGTATACCAAACATAGAGTCCAGCATCTTATTGTCCAGTCAAGTCCAACGGCTTCTTAGGTATACCCTCTCTGGTCTGAATGCCCATCAACAGAGGATTGGATAAGAAAGCTATGGTTCATCTACTCCATGGAATACTACTCAGCTATTAAAAACAACAAAATGCAGTTCTTTGTGGCCAAATGGGCCAAACTGGAAACCATAATGCTAAGGGAAATGAGCCAATCCCAAAAGGTTAAATACCACATGTTTGCCTTAATTTAAGATGATATGATGTTATGTATAACATGTTATGTTTTGAATGTTATATGTTGTGTATAAACTAAGATTGAAGTATAGGTGAGGTGGTCACAGAAGGTGACTGGGAACTCGCATTTACTTTTAACATATTGGTTACTCATTACTATGTCAATTAATTCCATAATGATGTAAATTTTTGCTGATGGTATGTTGGAGCTTTCAATTGACTGGGATGATGCTCTGCTGGCTCTGTCTTCATTGAATACATTTTTAAACCCAGCTTCTCATTCTGCACCTTCTGAAACTCTCATAACTCTTATATTTAGCCTTTTGATAGTGACTCCTAAATCTTGAATATTCTTTTTTAGTTTGACCCAGCTCTGCTTCCAGCTTTTTGAATGCTTCCCATTGTGGCAGTAAATATCGTAAATTCTGAGATTCTCTCTTCTCCCTCATTCATTTTGTTATTGAAACTTACATGGAATTTTTAATTTGCTCCATTGTGTCCTTCATTTCCAATAATTCAGCTTAGATTTGTTTCAGTGTTGCTATTTTCTTTGTGACATATTCCTTAAACTCCTTGAACTCCTATATGTGCTTCTGATTGTTTATAACAAGATTTATAATGAGTGTTCTGAATTCTGTATAACTCATTTCCTTGATGTATTCTCTGTTAACTCTGATGTATTTCTCTGTTAACTCTGATTTTTGGCAGGTTTCTAAGCTGTGTCACCCACAGGTCAGTTTTACTTACTACGGTTGGTACCCGGTTCTTTGTTTGCAGTCACTTGTGCCACTCTCTCCAGTGAGTTTCAGGTCTGGGCTCTTATGTTAGCCTTCCACAGTGATCTCCGTAGCCCCAGCTCCTGGCTTGCCACTCTCCACCTCCTGTGATCCCGTGCTGAGGCTGTTGTTGCTCCGTTGTCTGTATAAACTTTCTTGTACATCTGGTTCAAGCAGTTCCCAGGATTAGGGAGACACCAGGTGCCCTAAATAACGAGGATGTAGGTGGTGCTGATCTTGTTGGAACCTGCTGGCCATCAGGTCTGAGGGCCACCCACACCTATTCTGACCTGTAGGATGCCAAAGTTGGTATTATTTTCCCTTTGGGATCAGCGCAATGCACTGAGCTGGAAGTGAGTTTGCTCCCAGCTCAGCACATGCACAGCTCACTGTTGTCCTTGCAGTCTCACAGCCTTTGCCACTTTGTACAAGATGGCACCTATTATGCCACTGGAGGAGTTCTGGATTTGCTGGCCGTTAGATCTGGGAGCTACCTGGATCTATTTTGGGTGGCTCCTGTAGGATGCCATATTGGTGCAATGTATTGAATGGGAAATGAGTTTGCTTCCAGGTAAGTGCACACATAGTCCCATGCCTAAGCCTTTGCCTCCCTAAACACAAAATGGCCCCTGATGCAGCTCTGGTGAGAGTCTGGGCTGCGAAATCCACCCTGTTCCTGTACTGTTTGTTTGGTTCCTGATACTCTGTCTCGTTCCTCGAATTAAACAAATCAGCAAGATGGGCTGTTCTTTTTCTGGGCTCACCTCCTGAGTTCCTGGAGAACTCCTCTTCCCATTTGGCTTTGTTACTGGAGCTTTGGCCACTCATGGTGCTCAGATTGCCACTTGCTGACTGCCACTGGAATATCTGGTCACTGCAACAACACAACCTTGTCTCTGCTGGTTTCCCACATCATCAGTTTCCAGGTGCCCCTCTGCCATCTGCCTGTCCTTTCTTATTTCCTGGAATATGCCTTCTCTTCTTCACCCTGGCTAATGATGTTTGAACATGCCCTTACTGTATTCTGGCAATTTGATACCCTTGCTTTTGTTTTTCAAACCCAGATTTCAGGCTGAAATATATTCCTTTAATTCTGCTTCCAAGACAGGTTGTTTGTGACCAATGAATCCTTCCATTTGTTCTCTCTGTTTAATTTTTGGACCTTATTCACAAAGCTCAGCTTAAGTATTATTATTATTATCATTATTATTAAGATCTTTTTTCCCTGCAAGATTCAGATTTCTTGCTGCATTAGTTCCAATTAGCAATGAATCTTGCATTTTTTCTGCTTATCCCCTGGAAACATCACTCTGTTTTCTGTGTTTATGAATCTACCCATTTTGAATATTTTACATAGAAGAAATTACACAATATATAACTTTTTTGTCTGGTTACTTTTATTTAGAAAAGCATAATTGCTAAAATCTTTAAATTAATGTATTTTTTTGAAGTGATAGATTTCCAGACAGAAAGAGAGACAGAGAAAGCTCTTCTATCGTTTCACTCCCTAAGCATCCACAATGACTGGGACTGGGCCAATCTGAAGCCTGGTGCCAGAAGCTTCTTCAGGATCTTCCACGCGGGTGCAGCTCCCAAGGCTTTAGGCTGACCTCTACTGCTTTCCCGGGTGACAAGCAGAGAGCTGGATGGGAAGTGGAGCAGCCACGACATGAACCAGCACCCATAAAGGATCCTGGCACTCAAAAGGGGTAGGATTAGTCAATCGAGCCACTATGCTGGGCCCTAAAAATTTATCTAGATAGTTCAACTATTTTGTATTGGAGGGCCTTCCAGGGTATGTGTTATATACTGTTGTTTGATATAAAAGTCCTCCATCTGAATATTGCTTAATGTTACTATGAGTAGGATTCTGAGAAATTTTACTGAAAATCCTTTTTGGCAGATACCAATCATTTGGCATTACAAAACTTTCATACAATATTGTACTTTTTCTCTCTTTCTTTTTTTTTTTAAAGATTTATTTATTTTTATTGGAACGGGCAGATTAACAGAGGAAAAGATCAAGAGAAAGATCTTCAATCTGTTAGTTCACACCCCAAGTGGCTGCAATAGCTGGAGCTGAGCCTCCTCTGGGTCTCCCACGTGGCCGCAGGGTCCCAAGGCCTTGGGCCATGCTCTACTGCTTTCTTAGCCATAAGCAGGAAGCTAGATGGGAAGTGGAGCAACTGGGATGCAAATCAGTGCCCATATGGAATCTTGGTGCATGCAAGGCGAGAATTTACCCACTGAGGCATCCTGTCAGGCCTGTGTCTTTTCTTTTCAAAGGCAAGAATAACAAAGTTTTTTGTACTATTTGGTCAACAACTTTTAAATAGTCAGGAATAAAAAAGGATTTTGTGAAGACTATACTTTCTTGTACCAGGAAAAATTCACTGGTTGTTACCTGGGAGAGTGTATTGTTTATTTCTCACTTAGAAATCAAGTTGTAAGAGCCCCCAAGTATTAATCAAAAATAACAGTTTGTTTCTCAAAATGATGAAATGATATCTCTAGTATAAGATAACCAGAGTCAAACTATATGAGACCCCTCTGTGTAGGTAGATTGATATTGAATGTGTAAGTTTTCAAAATGTTCTTAGAATGATAGAATTCAATATTAATTTCTTAAAAGAAGTTGTCAATTGGGAAAGACCTCAAATTTCTAAGGTTTCCCCCACTTTCCTTTAGCACCGGCAATTTTTCTTGTACACAACATTGTAGAGGCAGAAGCACACATTAAAAGGATTGTCCCGGTAATTAGCTTGTAACCATTTGCCTTTCTGGGTCTACCGCTAAGTGCACTTATTTCAGTGAATGCACCCAGCCGAACCTGACCTAGGACCATTGAAGTCTGGACCTTTGAAGTTACTGTGTGCAGTCTTAATGGCTATAGGTCATTATTTCCCTTTTCATCATCCAGCATTCATCTCTGGCTGTACCTCTATTCATGTTTGAGGCAAGATTCTCAAATGCATAGGCTCTAAGTGCTCAAATTGCTTCTGATTTGCCTCAGTTGCATGGCAAACAATTACAGTAGAGACTTTTTAGTCATCTGATTCAACTGGGATAGAGTGCTTTCATCTCCAACAATGGCTTACAACAGGGTATGATTTTGCACCCCACTGTGATATGTGGCAGTGTCTGGAGACTTTTTTGTTTTTCAGAAACAAATGGGGGAGGAGTGTCATTGGTGTTTTTGGTGTCTTAGTCAATGTGGACTGTTATAACAAACTACTGGATACTTGACGCTGCTATAACAAAGTAGTGGTACAGTTCTAGAGTCCACAATCAAATCTTGGCAGATTCAGTGACCAATGAAGGTCTGCTTGCTGCATCATCATGTTACAGAAGCTATGAAAGCTATGAACTTGGGGCCGGCACTGTGGCACTTCAGGCAAAGCTACTGCCTATGTTGCTGGAATCCCATGTGGGCACTGGTTCAAGTCCTGGCTGCTCCACTTCCTATCCAGCTCTCTGCTAATGAGCCTGGGACAGCAGTAGAGGATGACCCCAATGCTTGGACCCCTGCATCCACATGGGAAAGCACAAGAGGGTTCCTGGCTCTTGGTTCTAAACCAGCCTAGCTCCAGTCAGTAACAACTGGAGAGATGAAACATCTCTCTCTCTCTCTCTCTCTCTCTCTCTCTGTCTTTCAAGTAAGTAAACAAATTTTGAGAAAAGAATGAAAGCAAGAAAGCTATGTGCTTACATGATGAAAAGCAGAAGGACCAAAGGACAAAGGAACACATTCCATGTGAAGCCTTTTTTATATCCTTTTTTTTCATCTGATTCACAAGGAAACACAGCCAATCACTGCCCTGGAGATTGAGTTTCAACATGAATTTTGGGGTGAAACAGTATTCAAATCGTAGAAAATGGCAGAAGCATGAGATACCTGTAAACATGCTATAGTATTTAGAGTGACCCATGCTAAGATTGAGAAACCTCATTGTGTCGTACCTATAAAACTGTGTCACATAATGCAATGTAATAAAAAAAAAAGGAAAAAAAAAGAAACAAGACTAGAATTAAACCTTGTTCTTTCTTGGTTACAAATAACTTTAAATAACATACTGGAATTCTTTCTTTCTTTCTTTCTTTCTTTCTTTCTTTCTTTCTTTCTTTCTTTCTCTTTCTTCCTTTCTTTCTCTCGCTGTCACTCTTTCATAGGAATACAAAAATTATTTTTAATGTTGACCTAATATTTGGTCTCTTTTCAATTTTCTAGCTCAAGAGGTTTAGTGACTATACTGTGGTTTGATGTTCCTAAAGATACAGTTCTTGAGCTACCAGTGGGTTACAAGAATTCCTTGGAGAAATATAAACTCATCTAAAAATGTAAGCTAGTTTTATAGAAGCATTACATACAATTTCATAATTTTTTTCTAATTTTGCTTTGTAAGGTCTTTTTATTTCTATTGCAAAGTGCAATTAGTAGAGTCAGCAGCTATGGAAACTTTTATTCTTCCCAAATCATGCTTAGTCACAAAAAGTTCTGAGAACCCTCCAACTGCTAGGCCTCTTTCTTTCCTAAGTCAGCATATCCCTCCTTCTCATTGCTTCTGTTATACAGCTCTTGATTTTCCTTTAAAACTCACCTCAAGTCCTGTCACATCAATGTATTCATTTGTCCATTTGTTAAGCACACTGAGGATCTATTAAACCTTACCACCTCCATGGACCCAGAAACATCCTTAAGACAGTTTCTAGAGTATTTTTTGTTGAGGAACTGACATCTGTTAATACTTGATCATATTTTGTCACTTATTTCTCTCAGATTGGCATCTACATACTGATTTCTTATCTTGAATCAGAGCAAATCTTTCTGGGTTAGAAATGGCAGAGTAAATAGGATGCATCTAGCTCAATTTGAATTTTAGGTAAACAGCATTTTAAAACTGTGAGTATATTGAAAATGTTGTATGAGACATTTTCCTGCAGAAAAATGTTCCCAATTCAAATTTATAACTAGGCATCTTGTACTTTTATTTGCTAACTCCAGCAACTCTGTATAAGATGAAGTTTTGCAATGTTCTTTCTTTATCTCCAAGGGTGTAACACAGGACTGAATATGCAGCTTGTACTCAAATAACCATCAATTGTCTTATTCCTTTGAAGTACATAGAAAATTAACCTATTCTTGTCTCAAAGAAAGGACAATGAACAATTTGTTCTAGTTCATACTCAACATAGTCAAATCGACTGTGATGTGAAGTAAGAAGGCATCCAGGATAGGTCAGAGCTTAAGATATAACTTTTAAAATACCAAATTAGGAGACAAGAATCAAGGCCCTAGGGATTTTTGTGGGATTGTCTTGGTAGGATAAGATGGATGAGAATTTATGCATTAGTTCCTAATATTGCAAATCTGCCTTTCACATGAGCCCTTGATTTATCGGCAATCTAGGGAAACATTGTATGCTAATCTTATTTACTTAGATAATTAGTCATAGACATGTAGAACATCACAGCATGTATAACATTACACCAAATGTTATGACAGTTTACAAGACTTGAATTTCCTCATGCTTGGAGAGAGAGAGCAACAGAGACAGAGAGAGAGAGGCTGATTTCTCTGCTGGTTCATCACCCAAATGCCTATAACAACCAGGGTTGGGGCAGGCTGAAGCCAGGAGCCAGGAACTCCATCTTGGTCTCCCTACTGGTAGTAGGGATCCAAGTAATTAAGTCATTATCTGCTGCTTGCCACGGTGTGCATTACCAGGAAGCCGGATCTGAAATGGAGCTGGGACTCAATACCAGGTACTCCATTAATACTAGATTTTCTTAGCCAGGAGTCCTGAGCTCCAATCCTAGCTGTAAATGGAGGACTTCAAAAAGTTTGTGGAAAATTGGCATGAAACAAAACAATGGTTGTTGAAACCTGTGCATAGTTTTTCATGTGTATTTCCCCTGAATTTCAGAAGACCCTTTGTTTAACATGGATGTTTGTGTAGCTAGGAGGAAAATCTGTCAGACCTGAGATTTCTTTCCCTGCCTTAGGTGGACTACTGCAGGAGGGTGATAGAAGCGTTAGGTCAGGTGGCACCAAAGATCTTCTCCAGTTCTCCAAATGGCTCACATCTTTAGCCTCTTAAGAGTAAAAGGAATGCACTTGTCATCTATTCTGAGAAGGCGGAAAGGTTCATCTGTGTTCATTCTAGGTAACATCCAGGTACAAAATCAAACTGAATGATTCACTGCAGTGAGTAAGATAGAAAAACTTTATTTTTTTTAGAATACAGCAAAGCCTCAATTACCCAACCTAGATGTCCAGATTTGTCAATGGGATACCAATTTTCAAATTATCTGAGCATTCTAAATTATGCTTGATTAAAATGAAAGTTAATGTATTTCTGAATATTTTTATTCTGTAGATTTTCATGAATGAATGCAAGTAAAATGAATGGTATAATGACTTTTCCCAGGTTCATGTCATTTAGCTTCAATATGTCTTTTGTCAGCCCTGCTTTATCTATGACCACCTCTAATTTCCCAGAACTATTTTTTTTTAATTTATCTATTGGGGCCAGCATTGTGGTGCAGTGAGTTAAGCCGCTGTCTGGGATGTAGGCCTCCAACTTCCAGTTAAAGAACCTGGGAAAACAATGGAAGATGGTCCAGTGTTTGGGCCCCTACATTCATATTGGGAGACCAACATGGAATATCAGGCTTCCACCTGACCCAGCCCTGGTTGTTACAATCATTTGGGAAATAAACAAGAGATAGAAGATCTCTCTCTCTCTCTCTCTCTCTCTCTCTCTCTCTCTCTTTCTCTGTAACATAGTCTTTTGAAGAAATACATCTATAAAAATAATAGTTATACTACTCATGGTTAGATACCAGTGAATACATGGTCAAAATATACATCCAGCTCTGGATGTTGTAACCATTTGGAGAGTGAACCAGTGGGTGGAAGATCTCTCTGTGTCTCTCCTTCTCTCTGTAACTTTGCCTTTCAAATAAAAATTTTAAAAAATATTTTAAAAGATGTGTAAAGGATCTGGATACACATTTTTCCAAGGAAGATGTCCTAAAGCTCAACAGACTCAGCATCATTGTCTGTGCACCTGTCTTCTTTCTCTCCCCAACGTCTTTTCTCCCCCACCTCCCTCTCAAATAAATAATTGCTTGAGACATCATCACTGCTTCCCCAAGTCTGCATTAGCAGAAAATTGGAGTCAGAAGCTGAGCTGTGTATCAAATCCAGGTATTCCAATATGGGAAGAAAGCACCTTAGCTAGCATCTTAACCACTGGGAAATAGCACTGATATGCCAGGCAGATGTGGTATCTGGATTCAATTTCTAGCTCCTGGCTTTGAGTGCAGCCTGTCCCTGGCTTTGTGAGTATGTGGAAAGTCAACCATATTTGTGTAATTGGGAATGTTCTCTCTTCCTGCCTTCTCTCTTTTTTTTTCCTCTCTCTATCTCAAAAAATAGATTTTAAATTGTGACTATGCTGATGGATGCATCAATTAATCTGAAGGAATAATTTCACAAAATGTACACATATCAAATCATCTTGTGCTCCTTGAATATAAACAATTTTTATTTGCCAATTATACCTCAATAAAGATGGACAAAACTCAAATTTAAAAACTATTCATGTTTTTAGTCCGCTAAGGTAAGGCCATTGCCTCCCTTTATTTTGACTCTTCTTTTTCAAAGTCTCCCCAGGCATTCTAAGGCCATGCTATCTGTATTTTCAAAATCTTAACTTGAAAATCCAAATACATTTAAAAAGGCTGCAAATGACAAGAATGTTTAATGAAATAAAGTCCTTCATTCAAAAAAGTGTCATGGTCAAAGATATAACAAAATAAAAGGACTCATTCACAATAGAGAAAAAGTAAGTAAAACACCTAGACATAAAATCAATTACTTACATTCAAAACCGGTATGAGGAATATTATAGACTGTTTGGAAATAGAGAAAGTTACATTGGAACAAATGGAAAAACACTCCATGCTTTTGGATAAAAATAATCAATATCATAAAGATGTTCTTCTCAATTGTCTTATTTTTTCAAAAAGCAGGGTTTAAATAGACGCATATATGTATACATATAATTATGTATATAGATGCATATAATAACATATATAATGTATATATATATAAAGAGAGATGAGAGAAATCTCTTCCATCTGCTAATTCACTCCCCAAATGCCCACAACAGCCAGGGTTGGAGCAAGCTGAAGCCAGGAATACTGTTATTAAAGAGCTGTGGTGACTTAACCTTACATTGTTGTATCACTCATTGCCTGTTTTTTGTTGTTTGTTGTTTTGTTTTGTTTTGTTTTTATTTTTTGCTTTTAAAGATGAGTAGAGTATTGGGTAAGCTCTAAAGAATCTAATTCTAAAACAAATTTTCTAGCCACTGTTAAGCTTCCAGCATCAAAAAATAAAGGCAAAATGTACAACTTAGATCATATCTGGTGAACAATGTGGGCACAGCCTGCTTTTTTTATTGAAACCTTCTGTGGAATATCATAAGAGAAATATCTGTTAATAAAAAGCTGCACAGCAAGAAAGAAGTAATAAGGATATTTTATCTCTTTGGCCATCTTCTAATAAAAAAATCAAAGGAATAGATGTTCATTTTAATTGACGGTAGAAAATGAATTTTATCAAGTTGAAAAGCAAATAAGTAGCACTAAAGGTAAACAACATTGCCTTGTGCACCTTGCTGACAGGTGCCGAGTGTGGCTCCTTTGGAATAGGAATTAGGTTTCTGGTCACTGTCTATTTTAATATTGAATTTCCTAGAACTCACCCCATCTCTTGTTTACAATGGCATATTTCTAAAGATGGGCACAATGCCTGACACAGACTTGGTGCTCAATAAATTATCCTTGAAGGACTAAATAAACAATACAATGCATTTATCCTTTCTAGTTGGAACGTGTCAACACAAACCCACACATAAATAAATGCGTTTCTTGCCAATTCTACTCACTATTAATCATTCACTGTTACTATCTTATTATTCACTGACAGTTTTGTGGTGGGCAAGTCTTAAGGGTGATAGAAGATGTTCTTTCTCCACCAGCCTGTTCCACTTCTTCCAGTTTCAAATTTGCTACTCTGTCTAGAGTGTTTATCTTCCTCAATAACTAACCACTAGTCATCATTCAAGTCGCAGTAGAAACACTGTTTTTCAAAGTCCTTGACCAAGATAACTTGCCAGAGCAAAGTTATCTGACCCTGCTATTGTGATCCAGAGTAGTGTTCAGAACTCTGCTTGTGATCACGGTCTCCAGATGTCCCCTGATGGAGTGTGAGCACCACGAAGTTAGAGCCAACCTTTGCCTTATTTATTGCTAGCCAAGGCTCAGCATAGTAGGTGTTCAATAAATCCCAGTGGAATAAATAGATACCTTCTCAAGCCCAGTGCCCAAAGATAGGCAAGGAACTCCAAAGCATGGGTGGAGGTAGTTCTGGCATTGATGGATAGGCAGAGGCCTAGAGTAAACAAGAATGTGCTCAGAGTGTGGTCCACAGGCCAACAGCAGTAGCATTAGGTGCAGATGGTCAGAAACACATGTTCTCAGATCCCACCCACAACCAGGATGATTTGTGCGCAAGTTCATGTTGGAAAAACACTGCTTCTCATCTGGCCACAAGATGCAGTCATCCCACCTAGGAAACTGAGGGTTCCAGTGACGGCACGGTGCAGAGGGTGGGAGGGTTGTGAGGGTGTCCTCAGAGCCCCTCTAAGGTCTCCAGTTTGCCTTGTGACAAAGACAAAGACTTCACATTACACTTATTTTTTAACTTCACAGAGTATAAGATAACTAATTCCCTCTGTGTTGGGAAGATTATTTGTTGCTGTTTTCTCCAGGTACTATTAGAACTGCCAGTTGCATATAGAAAAGCAAGTCAGTGCTTTGTGTAGTGGCTAGGATGTCCCTTGGGAGGCTCACACCCCAAATTCCAGGGCCTGGTTGGTTCAAATCCTGGCTGCTCTACTTCAACCCAGCTTCCTGCTGATATGCACCCTAGGAAGCAACAGATGATGGCTCCAGTGCTTGGAGCCCTGCCACCCACAAGGGAGATCCAGATGGAGTTTCAGGCTTGTAATTTGAGCTAGACCTAAACCTGACTTTTGTGGACACTTGGGGAGTGAATCAATGAACAGGAGATCTGCTCACTTCCATCCCTACTGCACCTCATCTCTGTCTTCCCAGTAACTAGTTAACTAAAAGGACCAGTTAGTCTGTGCATGCCCTTAGCTAACCCAGCACCACTGGAGCCAAATAGCAAAGAGACAGATTCCAAGTGGATCCCACAAGGGGCCACTCCATGTGCCCCATCTCAGCTGAAAGATGATTCATCACAGACCAGGAGATTGGGGGACAGTGACCACAGCTCAGGAGTGGCCCAAAGCTTCAGAGCCCTGTGGTCAGAGATGCACCAGGAGGATTTGACAAGCCTTCCCTGCAGAGCAGCCAAGGGGCCAGGCCTTGGGGTTCAGGCCCATGGTTTCTAGGTTGCAGGTGCTACTGGGCTCTGGGAGACATTTTGAGCAGTAGCACTGCAGGCTGGAGAACTGCTGGGCAGGAGGGAGGAGGTGCCAAGGCTCTGAGAACAGCACACTCTGAGAGCTAATAAGGAGCCAGCAAGTAGAGACTAAACATCAAGCAGGGATTTTTAAAAAAGATTTATTTATTTTTATTGGAAAATCAGATTTACAGAGAGAAGGAGAAACAGAGAGAAAGATCTTCAGTCTGCTGGTTCACCCCAAGCAACCACACTGGCAGGAGCTGAGCTGATCCGAAGGCAGAAGCTTCTTTCTGAGTTTCCCACACAGGTGCAGGCTCCCAAGACCTTGCCCCATCCTCGACTGCTTTCCCAGGCCACAAGCAGGGAGCTGGATGGGAAATGAAGCAGCCGGGACAGAATCCCAGTGGTTGCAAAATGGGGATCCATGCTGGGCCTGATTTTTTTTTAAGATTTATTTATTTATCGTTTTTATTGGAAAGCCAGAGTTTACAGAGAAAGAGAGACAGAGAAATAACTTCCACCCGCTGGTTCACTCCCCAAGTAGCTGTAACAGGTCCACTGCCTTCCCAGGGCACAAGCAGGGAGCTGGCTGGGACATGGAACAGCTGGGATAGGAACTGCCACCCATATAGGCTCTCAGCGCTTGCAAGTCAGAGGCTGCTGTGCTGGGCCCAAGCAGGGAAGATTTACAAAAGCCTATTGTGTACCAAATAATCAATCCAAGGCCCTTGCTCCTTACAAAAGGCTATCTTGTACTAAATAACAAATCCAAGGCCCTTACCCTGCAGGGAGTGGGGAAAGATGTTCCTTGATTTTTGGGAATTTCCTACATGTTGATGTCAAGCCCCAGAAAAACTTACCCCTGCCCACAGGTTGCTGGATGTAGAGCCAGCCTCCCACACAAGCTCATGTAACACCCCATGACTCCTCAGGGGACACAGGTAGTGCAAAAGTGGAGGAGGGAATAGGGAGGAATTCTTTCTTATTTTTAGCTTACCTTTCTCACTCACTACTTTCACTTTCCTCATCTGTGAAATGTGTTGCCCTGAAATTGCCCAGGAATCATACATAAAGCTCTCAGCACAGAACCTGGAACCTGGAAAGAGCTTAATTAGTATCTGTGATTTTTCGCACTGTAGCGAGGAGGCCTTGGGGCACAGCAGAAGATACCCCAATCTGTCAGTAGCCCAGCCGCCAAGCTCAACAGCACATGAGGTTGGCATATGTAAAAACACGTTGCAGAAGGTCGAGGGTAAGGAAGGCTGCTTTGAGCTCTCTGGTGACCTATGGGCCCAGGTGCCACCCCTCCTCCCCTGGGCCTGGAAGGCCGAGCTGCGGGCGGGGCCGGTGGCCGAGCTGCTCCTCCCGGCCTGTGCGTCGGCGGGCGGGCGTGGCTGAGCGTCCCAGTGGCGCCTGTCCGGCAATATAGCTGCTCGGGACGAGGCATTGGAGCGTGGGGCCAGAGCGCGGCGTGAGGGCGGGAGCGGCGACCTGGAGAGCAGAACAGCAGGCACGGGGCGGCCCGGAGTGAGGCGAGCACCATGAACAGCAAATGTGATGTGGTCGTGGTGGGGGGCGGCATTTCAGGTCAGTGGCAGCTGTGTTCCCTCCTTCCTCATGGTGCGTTCAGACAGGTGGCCGCTGCCCGGGAACGGGTGGAGGTTGGTGGGGAGGCGCTACAGGACGGCCTGGGGGAGCGCAACACGACCTTGCAGATCCTGGACTTTACGCCGTGCCCGGCAGGAATCGGTTCCCTCTGGGGTGGCTAGAGCTGATGTGGCCCTGCGCAGAAGCTGGGGGGATGGGATGTCCGCAGCTGAATGAAGCCTGTTGAAGGTCTAGGGTCAGGCTCTGAGCTAAGCTTGGAGCCTCAAGGCCTTGCTGAAAATTTTCGAAGCCAGGGGAAAGGAGCCCAGCGACTGGGCGACGTCTATTGAGGGGTGCTGCAAAAGTCACTTATTTGCTGTAACTTGACCTGTGCTTGCAGCACAACCCTGGCAGTGGCCTTGGCCAGAAGGAACGTTGAACTGCCAGACTTCTCAGAACCTCCTGATCTTCGGAGGCTCTGTGGTTATGGAAAAGGTCGCTCTGAGGTCGCAGGGGCCTTCTTAGCAAACATCTCTTTTCTTCCTTTTCTTCATTCCTCTACCCCAGATATGAAGCACGGCATGGCCAAACTGCGACTTGGCTCTTGGGCCCAGCCTCTGTATTTGGCAAGGTTAGACAGAGGCTAACACTCAGGGTCCCCTGGTGCTTAAGCAATGATTTGGTCATCTCCAAAATTTGCGGGTGTGTTATCCAAGACTCACCATCAATCCCTAGATCTCAAATAGCCCTGAAGAGCAAGGTTCAGCCTGGCACCGGGGGAGGAGGGCAGGGCTGAGACATTCTCACACTTCTGTGCCTGGTGAGGTCAACAAGCCTTCGCGTATTGGGGTGCTGACCTTGGACCTGTGCTGCCACTGCCTTGGCTGTCACCCTCCTCCCCTGTGTGTCCGATCTCAGGCTACCTCCTCTGTTCCGACTGCACTCCTCATGAGCTCGCCCTTGCCAGGCCCTGTGCCTGGCGCTGCAGGTGCACGGATAAATAAATGCAGCGGTGCTTAGGTCGGCCAAGGCTATGCATGTACAGATTGTTTTCTTCGAGTGTTTTTGTCATCTTCTCTCCTTGAGGAAGTTTTAGAAAAGCTCCTCTTAGGAAGCTCTGGTAGATCTTTTCTTACCTAATGGGTTCAGATTCTTCTAGCTTCCTCTCCATTATCTTTCTGATAAATTAATTAATTTTATGATACAGTTCCATAGGCTCAGTGATTTTACCTTCCACCCCCCCCAATTCCCCACCTCCATCAATTGCTTCTACATTATTACAATAGTATAATCCTATAAAAAAGTCACAAATCCATCATTCTGCCATTTAAGTGTATCCTGACATTGTAGGTATAGACAGTGGTAGAGAGTTCAGTATCCTATTGTCAAAATACATATAGCAGTTCCAACTAGAGACCAATGAAATAAACAAATTATAAAAGGACAAATATCATACGTTCTGTTTCATATAAGGCAACCTTCATGCAAAACACAAGATCAAGAGATATATAGGTAAACATGCATGTACATATAGTCATCTAGAGAAACAGTATAATAGAGACTATCATATTGAGAAGTGAAGATACAATGCAGTATGCATCTCTTCTCCTGAATTAAAAACACCCATTATTTTGCCCTTTCTGATGGGTACGCAAACTCTGCAGCTCATTCAGATTCTTTAGGTTAGATGCACATGAAGAGGGCATGTATGATTTTAGTTGTTTTTACAAGCATTCTCCACCCCCACCCCCAACCTCTGAGGCAACGAGCTGATGAGTAGGTCTGCCTTCTGCCTTTCTCAAAAACATTACTTAGAACAGTGCTTGTTCTAAGGCCCAGCTTCCTTCAGTTGCTTGACTGCTACATGAAGCTCACACTAGTTAGTCACAGCTAGATTGCAGGGCACAGTTCCCCACATCATTTTAGTCATTTTTTCAGACAGTAGGCAGTAGGATAGGCTGTAGTAGGGGATTAAAAAGGGAGCATGTTGTTCCTGCCTTAGATGATCTGTCAGTCCATGAAGGGCCATGGACTACTCCAGAACAATATAAGGAAGGGAAGGCGGCGCATGCCCTGAGAGGAGTTCATTCATTAGCTCATTATTTATTCATTCAATACACATTTGTTTCCTGTCCTAAAGAGAATAAAAGATGAATTATACAAGACCATTGCCCCTGGGGCCCTCACACGCCAATGCACAAGACACAGCAATCAGCAATTAATACTAATAACCCGTGATAGATGTTTTTGAACAGCGGTGAGAACTCCAAATGGACAGGGGCCATTTGGATATCTACAATATTATTCACAGGCCATGCAAAGTTATCAGACTCAAAATTAGCCTGATATAGATTTGTTGAATTTTGACTCTTCACCTGTAGTAGCCTTGGCAGAGCCAGAACTAAGTGTTTCGAGGGCCTTGTATGGCCTGCAGGCTGATTATTCCCTACCCCTGCTGTAGAAGAACATGTAAGGGTGATTTACAGAGCCTATATGAACTCTGAGAAAGTCTGGAAAAACTTCACAGAGGAGGTGACATTTGAAATCAGTGTTCATGGATGACTGTGACTTCATCAAGAGACTAGATGAAGAAAGCATTTTAAAATAAAGATTGGCTTTTATGAGATCACAAATGCATGAAAAAACCCGAAAAACTTTGGTGTGGAGAATTGGGGGAGGTACTCTAGGAGGAGACAAAACTATATATGCCAGTTTGGGTGGCTTATGGGGAGCTTTGTATGTTTTATCCAAACGATGTAACTCCTTTTGTGGTTAAAGGTTTTTGACTGAGTGACATACATATGATAGCTAGGAATGTGATGATAGTGTTGGCATAAAGAGGAAGATGAAGGAGAGAACTGGTTTGGGGTAAAGATAAGCTATCTTGAGTTGGAGGTGCTGGGAAGACACCCAGGGAGCAGTTGGAAACAAGAAGAATAAACTCGGCATACAAATGTGATGACAAAGCTTTAGTTGAAACCACAGAAGTATGTGAAAAGAAACAGTGTGCGAGTGGAGAATCTCAGAATGAGTCAATAGTCTGTTCAATGATTGAAAGTCTGCATTTGACCCTTATTTGCCGACTTGATTAATTATTAAACTGAGAACATTCTGATAATTTGCTGTCAGCAAATTTTAATCAGTGTCTATGGGACCAACCAGTGAATTGAGAGCGTATCTGGCTAATATGTAACTTTGTTGGAGCTTGATGAGTTCCACAGAGATTATAGGATAGTTTTTGTTGAACATGCATATGATACATAATTAAGGTTCTACTGGGATCTTTTCCACCCAAGAGACAGGTTGTCACTGGGGACATGCCAGCTCAAATGGCCTCAACCACAGGGAACCGGATGGCTGCCCATTGCTGCATGTTGCTTCCATCCCTAGGATTGGCTTAAGCATTTGGGTTGGTGCAACCATGGAATGGTTCTTGCTCAAGTTTCACAATAAAGGTTTTAAAGGGGGGCAACTTGAAGCAGGAATGAGAGAAAATTTTTGGGAGAGGTGATCTGGCCATGGGAGGGTGGCAGGCCCTGGTCTGTGATTCCTGGGAGAGCCAGAGCCAGTTTTTGAGATTGTATCCCATGTCTGGCAGGGTATCTATGTGTTCCCAGTGGAGTAAGCATGGCTTCAGGCTGCTGGAGCCAGCCTGAGGAGTGAACAAAAAGAGGCCTCTCAGCAGGGCCCATGAGTTGAGGTTCATGTGAGCAGAGTGCCCCTCCCTTCCCCGTGTTAATGGACATATATGCTGGATTCACACTTGGCAAGACAGGTGAACTTCCTTGGGATCCTCTAACCCATTTGAATGTTGTAAAATAAATATGCTTGAAATGTGTATATTGCAGTTGAGAAAATATGAAGATACTCCAAAGCTTTTGGAAAATAAAATTCAAAGATGACTTAATTTTGTTGCAGTACTTTTTGTATCTATGCACAATTTTTACATAAAATGTATTTTCCATGAGTTTTTTTTAAGAGAATCCCCCCTTTTTTTCTAGGCAGCATTATGGCAATGTTGAAAACAGGGTAGACTTTGGTATCAAACAGATTTACTTTTCACCAATTAGTGACTTTCTTGGAGGGGAGGGCTCTGTAGCTCAGTAGATTAAACTGCCTCTTAGAAGCCTGCATCCCACTGTGGGAGTGTTGGTTCAGGTTCTGGCTCCCCCACTTCGGATCCAGCTCTTGCTGATGCATATAGAAAGACAGCAAATGATGGCTGCCATGCACATTGGAGAGCTGGATGGAGTTCTAGGCTGCTGGTTTCAGCCTGGTCCAGTTCTGGCTGCTGTGACTAATTGGAAAGTGAGCAGGCAAATGGAAAATCTCTTGTCTGTCTGTCTGTCTGTCTCTCTCCATCTCCCTCTTTCATTGTCATTCTGCCTTTCAAATATGGAAGCATTTAAAAATATTTTTTTTTCAGAGTGTGATACACATGCATATCCTATAGTAAGTTCAGGAGAAACTGGCCTGGTCCCAGCCCCACTGTGCCCCAATCCATCCCTTTATTCTCCTCCACTGTACAGTGCAGAGTCTGAGGAACTGAGGCTCAGCTTGACCTGGGACCCTCAAGGCTCTTTGTCGGGAAGCATTTTGCAAGTCCTAGATCTGTACAGCATGATGCCTGCCATTCAGATCTGGGCCTTATTTCAATCACCTGATTCCTGTCTTAAATATAAGTAGAAAGAAGTGCATTCATAGCCAATGAAATTCTTTATTTACTAATTGTTCTGCGTCATCATTAATCATATAAAAGAAGGAACATTTCAAGTTCTGTCTCCATGCTGGGCCAGTTATTCAGAAGTTAATTTTTCACAGCAGTGCTATAAGGATTGAAAGTGAAAGCCTTGTTTTGTATTTCCCTAAGTGCACACCTATGGGGCACAGTGATGGGAGGAGTTGGTGGATAGGCACCATGGGCAGATCCTGGTGTTACTAGATTTCTGTGCTCCCAGGCCCTCATACATTCCTAGAAGTCACCAAGACAGGATCAAGGCCTGGCTTAGCCCTTCACAATGAGCACAGTTTCCTTCTCCTCTGATGGAGTATTGTGGCTCCCTGCCCTACAGGGCAGTACAAGAGCGGAGAGGTTAAGAGCAACGTGTCTGCTTAAGTTCTGCCACTGACTAGCTGTGCTACGTTTGGCAAATGTTCCCATGCCTTTACTTGCTCATTTGGAAAATAATGATAGCAATGGTATCTCTTTTAGAAAGTAGTTAGGAGGAGTGTAAAAGGAAACAGGGGCTAATGTTGTGGTGTGGCACAGAAAGCCACCACCTGCAGTGCAGGCATTCCATATGAGCACCAGTTCAAGTCCTGGCCACTTCACTTCTAATCTACCTCCTTGCTAATGTGCCTGGGAAAGAGAAGAGGATGGGCTCAAGTGTTTCAATC
This sequence comes from Ochotona princeps, assembly GCF_030435755.1. NCBI lineage: Eukaryota > Metazoa > Chordata > Mammalia > Lagomorpha > Ochotonidae > Ochotona > Ochotona princeps. The sequence goes on from NC_080865.1 coordinate 12,197,874, forward strand.
CCTGTCCCTACATGGGGGTTTCTTTTTCTTTCTTTCTTTCTTTCTTTCTTTCTTTCTTTCTTTCTTTCTTTCTTTCTTTCTTTCTTTCTTTCTTTCTTTCTTTCTTTTCTTCTTTCTTTCTTTCTTTCTTTCTTTCCTTCTTTCCTCTCCCTCTCTCTTCCTTTCTTCCCCTTAGGGAATATTACCCTGTTGTTGGGATGGATGCTGTTTCCACATCCTGATGTTCTTGGCTTGTGTGTATGGTGAAAGAAAATCAACAGCCACATTAAAAGGAAAAAGCTTAAAACTTTATAGTACATATATATGTGATAAATATGTCAAAAACTATAAATAACACACATTGCTAGGCAAAAATTTTTAAGACCTTTTGATGCCCAACAGATGTTAATATTAGGATTGCTTTACTGTTACTCTATTTAGCCTTTTTTCCCTGTTTGATTTTTTAAAATAAAATGTTTATTTAGTGTGTGTGTATGTGTATGACAGAGAGAGAGAGAGATCTCATCCAGTGGTTCACTATCCAAATGGGTATATAAGCTTGGACTAGCCAGGCTAAAGCCAGAAGTTAGAAACTCAATCTGGATCTCCCACATGGGTATCAGGGACTCAAGTACTTGAACTGTCACCTGCTACCTCCCAGGGTATGCATCAGCAGGAAGCTGGAGTAAGAAGTGGTGTCAGAACTTGAACCCAGATACTGCAATATGGGATGCTGCCCAAATGGGAGGCCTAGCCTGAGTTCCAGGGTCCTGACTTAGCCTGACCCAGTCCTAGTTTTGGGGGGCTTTAAGGAAGTGAGTCATTAGATGAGTAAAAGATACTTCTCTATTTGTCTCTCTTTTCCTTTTAAATACAATGAAAATAAATAATACATTAGGACAGTTTAAGAATGGTGCAAGAATTAGAAACTTTCAGGACACAGACTCTAGTTCACAAGTGATGTTTATATTTATAGGACAGCAGAGAAGCCCAGTATGGATAGTAAGTCCAGATGGCTAGATATAAGGAGCAAAAACCATAGAAGGGGGAGAGAATCAGAAAATGAGATACTGAAAAGCAGTGAGAAGTCATTTTTCTGTGGTTGGATAAAGGGAGCTCTTGAAAATTCATGCTGTTTTAGATAGGGGGAACACTTGTGTGCTTGATGGACAGGGAAGGCAGAAAATGCGTAGAAATTCAGGAATAGGTTCAGAGATGATCTGCTGGTAATAAACAGATTCTCCTTAAAACCCAAGGGTGGTTGCAAGGAAAACAGGGTGAGGAGGAGTCAAGAACAGATAAGAGAAGGAATCCAAAGACGTACTGTGAGAGTCTATCAGAAGAAGAAGCATGAACAACAGCTGCTGCTTTTCCTGTGAAATTTTTTTAAAGATTTGTTTATTTTTGTGGGAAAGGCAGATATACAGAGGGGAGGAAAGACAGAGAGGAAGATCTTCCGTCCAATGGTTCACTCCCCAAGCGGCCGGAGCTGAGCCAATCCAAAACCAGGAGCCAGGGGCTTCTGGGTCTCCCACATGGGTGCAGGGTCCCAAGGCTTTAAGCCGTCCTCGACTGCTTTCCCAGGCCACAAGCAGGGAGCTGGATGGGAAGTGGAGCTGCCGGGATTAGAACCGGCGCCCATATGGGATCCCAGCCCGTGCAAGGTGAGGACTTTAACCACTATGCTACCGTGCCGGGCCTTTCCTGTGAATTTAAAGAACAACAACACAGGCTAGCATTGTGGCATTGTGGTACCATGGCTTAAGCCACTGCCTGTGACACCAGCATCCCATATGATTGTCAGTTTGAGTCCCGGCTGTTCCACTTCCATTCCAGGTCCCTGCTAACGCACTAGGTGATGAAGCAAGTGCCACCCAAATTGGAGACTCAAGAATTCCATGCTCCTGTCTTTGGCCTGGCCTAGCCCTGCTGCTATGGCCATTTGGGGAGTGAGCAATGGTTGGCAGATCTTTCTCTCTCTCTCTAACTCTGCCTTTCAAATAAATAATTACATTTTAAAAAAGATCTTTAAAAAGTTTTCTTCCAGAGGATGATGACCCTGTTTACTAAGTGATAGCAATGTATTTTGAACACTCTTTTAAAAAAACACAAGTCAGTAGTTCATCTTATTCAATAAAAACTGTCATTGAGACCTTTTGTTTTGAGACAGAGGGAACACCGTGAATAAGTCTTCAGGTAGGTTTGATCTTTCAAATATTAGCCATTTTACCATAGTGATTGTTTAATGGCATGTTAAATGTCATATTCTAGCTAATTTTCACTTTGTATCTGAGATCAAAGCTCTTGATCTTGTGTTACCTAGATCATTTTCTGTTGCTTTTCTGGCCCCCTTATTATCAACATTGATCAGAATTGCTCAAGAGTTGTCTCACCAGATCCTTGGGCTAATGTTATTTCCTTCCAACCTAAATAATCCTGCCTGGTAAGACTCACTTGTGTAACATTTCTAACGTTGATTTTAAGTGAAATTTGGACTCCTGACCTCATCTTCCTGAGTTGGGACAACTTTCGATCCCTGTGATCTCCACTATATTTCTGCTGTAAATTGTGTTTTTATATACATACATATCTTTAATCATATCTTATTTGTGCAGTTTCCATTTTGCTATATTAAAGCAATGAACTCTTCTGAAGGGCTTTTGTCATTCCAAAAAGAGCATCATCTCCCAAAGGACATAGTGAAGAATTAATGGTGAAATTAATAAGCAGCCCAAAATACCTCAACAATTTGCAGAGGCAATCAGATTCCATCTTGGTGATTCATAGCTTGAAGAATTGTAGTTTTAGAGGGGGAGGAATAGTTTTTAATAACTTAACTTGCAGAAATAATGCATATTTATTGGGAAAATACATAAATTATAGAAGATGGTAAAAACAAAATGAAAATCATCCATAATTGAAGCCTGAAATGAAGCAAACAGTACTACGGTTGCCACCAAGATTTTCTTTATGCAACCCGTACCTGGCACTTGGTATTCTTTTCAAAATAAATAACGTTATGAAAGTTAAGCTGTGTATTAATTGCTCTTCTTTATGATCATGATAACTTTATAATATCGCTTCATATGAATGTATGACTATTTAATCAATTTCTTATTGCTGGACATGCTTTACTTCCAAATTTCTGCTATGTTAAAAAAAGCTATTTTGGGGCAGTGTTGTGGCCTAGCAAGTAAAGCCACTAAATGAATTGCCAGCATCCCATATGGGTACCAGTTTGAGCTCCCTGCTAATACACCTAGGAAAACAGCTGAGGATGGCCCAAGAGCTTAGGAGATACAGAGGTAGCTCCAGGCTCCTACCTTTGGTCTGGTCTAGCCCTGGCTGTTGCAGCCATTAGAGAGGGAGTCAACAAATACAAGATTTCACTGCCTCTATCTCTGTCTCCCTCCCTCTCTATAATTGTGCCTTTCAAATAAATATATAGGAGCCGGTGCTGTGGCTTAGTAGGCTAAGGTTCTGCCTGCAGTGCAGGCATCTCATATGGATGCCAGTTTGAGTCCCAACTGCTCCGCTTCCAATCCAGCTCCCTGCTAATGTGTCTGAGAAAGCAGTAGAGGATGGCCCAAGTACTTGGGCCTTTATATCCATGTGAGAGACCCAGAAGACGTTCCTGGCTTTGGATTGGATCAGCTCTGGCTTTTGTGATCCTTTGAAGAATGAATCATCTGCTCGAAGATCTCTCTTTTTTGTCTCTCCTTCTCTCTGTGTAACTCATCTTTCAAATAAAAATAAGTAAGACTTTAAAATACATAAATATTTTTAGAAAGCCAAATCTCCTATTTAAAAATCTGTATTATGAACCTAAATTGTTACATATAATTCTAATAACTTCCTTAGGAAATCTTTGGAAATAAATGGTACCATTCTTTGAAGGCATTTAGTAATTACTGAAAAATTGTTGCCCAGAAGAGTTTTATCAGTTTAATTTGTGGTGGTTTTAACAATGTGTTTATTTGCCACCTCAGTATGGACTGAACCAATATCCTCTTCCTCTAAGCCCTAGCATAACATGATGAAAACCACTAATCCTCATTAGTTTGTGGGCAGAGTTTATTGAAGTTAGAGGTACTGGGAATTTCAAATATTCACGTGTGTAAAACTTCAGTGGTGGCAAGTAAATTTTGCTGTCAGACACAAGCAAGCAGACTAGTTTTTGCAGTTGCTATCCTTATGCCTGGCATTATTTGCCAGGAACATATAGTTTCATGAAGCTTTTAAATGTGTTGGTTACCATTCTTTTGGGAGTCTGACATCATTATTTACATAGCTGTTGTGTTTCAGAGGAGAAAAGGAAAGAAAATAGTCCATAAGAAACCATTCGTATGATTATTTTTATAGATAAGACATGACTATAACCTTGGTCCGCAGTCGATTGGAACAGCTGATCAAACAAGTATTATATGTTTTACATTTTAATTTCCTTTCTAGTTTGCATTCAGATGCTGTGTTCAGTTTTTATTTATTTAGGTGATCCAAAGATGGTGTCAGAATAGGGCTTTTACGCTACACCAGTTGGTTAAAATCAAACAGCCCTTGTTAAACACTGCCAATAGGTGTACACAAAGCCATGCTCTTTAAAGGTATTCACTACAATGAGTTACCCTTTTTCAGGGGAGAAAACTAAGTTTGTTCACTTATTTATTCATTCAACAATCTTTGTGCAGTGCTCTAACAATTGCTTGGCTAGATATGGAAGTAGCACCGACAGGTAATGCACGCCCCATGTTTGAGGATTATACTAAAGCAGGGGGTTGCAAACATGTACAGGTGAATGCTGTGAGGGATGGTGGAGATATGTTTATCTGGTTCAGATGAAGCAGCTTTAAATGATTAGAACTTAATCTATTTTCTAACATCCATAGGGTGTTGAAATTTTAGTTCTGTTCTTTTTACCCTGGGCCCTGAAATAGCCATGTAGTGGATGTTGTAGTGGGCTGCAGGAGTCTGTTTCAGGACCAACTCAGAATGTTAGGTGCTGCTTGCCTTCTGCTGAGCTCTTCCCTGCAAATTGCCCCTGAATGATGGGAGCTGCCTCACCCAAAGGCTCCCCTCTTCTTTCCTGGGGACATGTAGCAGCCCATCAGCAGGTATGAAGGCTTGACTCCTTGTTTCAATTACGGATAACTCTGAAAGGCCATCTCCACTTCAGAGCTCCCCATGCAGACACTGAGTGGGACCATACCACATTTTAACTGCTCCCTCTGTGTGGTGCTACTTTCCTAATTTCTCTACATGTGTTGAACCTTGCTCAAGCTCTCTGTGTACACCTCTGTGTCAGAAACTGAATGCCAGAGATTCTCATCTAGACAATGATTGAACAACGTTTTAGCTCTGCACATCACAAAATAGTCTCATTGTGACATTTCAACCAATTGGAGGGAATGCTAAAAACCAGTAAGGCCTAGGAAAGTCCATCAGTTCTGAAAAACTACTCTTTAGCACATTGAGAGCCTCCTAAGCAGAGGTTGAAAGCAGAGGCTGATCGTTACACTGAGGCAGATATACTTTGGGGAATTCAACTCTTGTTTCCATTTTATGGGCTGATTTATGAGTGAGATTCAGGTTGGCTAGTGCTGGGACACAGTAAGCTATGCTGCCACCCCGAATACCTGCATCTCATATTGGAGCATCAGTTTGTGCCATAACAGCTTCAATTCTGACCCAGCTCCCTGGTGTTGTGCCTGGGAAACTTGCAGAAATTGACCTAAGTGTTTGGGCCCCTGCACCCATATAGGAAACCTGGATGAATCTCTTCGTTTGAACTTTGGCCTAGACCAGCCCTGACTGTTGTGACAATTTAGGAAGTGAACCAGCAGATGGAAGACCTCTCTCGCTCTGTCTCTCTATATCTCTCCTCTTCCCATCATTCTGGCTTCGAAATATTGGAAAATTGGATATACAGAGGAGAGGCAGAGAGAGAAAGATCTTCAGTATGCTGATTCACTTCACAAGTATCTGCAACAGCTGGAGCTGAGCTGATCTGAAGCCAAGAGCCAGGAGCTTTTTCTGTGTCTCCTATGTGGGTGCAAGCTCCCAAGGTTATGGGCCATCCCAGACTGCTTTCCCAGGACACAAGCAGGGAGCTGGATGGGAAGCGGGGCTGCTGGCACATGAACCGGCGCCCATATGGAATTCTGGCATGTGCAAGGCAAGGACTTTAGCCAGTAGGCTACTGTGCCAGGCCCAAATAAACAAAACTTTAAAAAAATAGCTAAGATTCAGGACCTTTAGTACTTATTTTTGTATATGAAAAACAGACTGGAAGAGTGGTAGAGAGAGAGGGAGAAAGAAAGAGGGAGAGAAAGAGAATTGTCCATCCACTGGTTCACTCTCTAAATAGCTGCAATAGCAGGGATTGGGCCAGGGTGAAGCTAGGATCCAAGACTCATCTATATTTCCCACTATTTGGATCACCACCTGCTTCTTTCCCAGGTGCCCTAGCAGGGGGCAGGATCAGAAGCAGAGTGAACTTGCCAGGACTGGAACTCACACTCTAATAAGGGATATGGGCGTTACAGGCAGCAGCATAACTTACTGTGTTATGCCAAGCCTAGATTCATGGTTCTAAAGAGACTAATACTGTTGATGCACAGTTTGATTCTTCCTCCTCTGGCCCTCATGCTGTATAACAGAAAGCTGTATAGCTTTCTGTAGGGGTTTTCGTGGAGACTTGAGATACTGACAATGACTTAAAAATAAATGATGGCATCCATCTAATTTTCTTGAAGATGATTCAAAAAAGCATAAGGCAAGGCAGATTCTATATAACTGAACATCATTGAAAGTTGGGGGGGGCAGCACGGACAGCGCTTTGGCCAATTCCATAGCAAAGGGACAAACAGGCAGAAATCTTGAGAATGTGTGTGTATGTGTGTGTGTGTGTGTGTGTGTGTGTGTGTGTGTGTGTGTGAGAGAGAGAGAGAGAGAGAGAGAGAGAGAGAGAGAGAGATCTCCTGTCTCTCCTTTTTCTACCAAACCGAAGCTCATGGAGCTGGTCTGTTTGGATGACAATGTCATGAACACTTTGAACATTGTGTCCTATGATTGAAAAACAAAGGAAACAGTATTTGGAGTGGTGGCGGGGAGGTGCCTGTAAAAGGAAACTGCAGGCTAGTTTTTAATCTTGTGATTCAACTCCTTACATTTACTATCTACCCGAAATCTTGGCTGGCAAAGTGCCATTCTAGTCCAGTCTGTCTGCTGGAAACCATTAATTGAATGCCTTTTTATGTGCTAGGACTGAACAGTCAACATAATTGAACGCCTTTTTATGTGCTAGGTGCTGGGAGTGAACAGCCAACAAGCAGTCCCAGCTTAATACATGCATCAGGGATAATGTGAAGTTATAGTTTCTGTGCCTAGTTTTTCTTGGGGGAGGGGTGGCTCATCCACAAAAAAGATGCACTTTTTGACATGAAAGGAGCCTCATGGTGCCTTGAAAGAGCTTACATATGGACAAATGCCAAAGGGATGCCATGATCACTTTGGTGTTGGGATCCATGTGTTCTGTCCTCTGTTAGATTTTTCAGTTGTCTTCATAGGTGTTGGTACGATTTCTGCCCATAGGAGGGCTAAGTAGAATAGCATACATTCCTTTTATGTTATCAGAAATCAGACTCTGCACAGGAGCAGTCAGTGTCTGAAAGGAAATCACATGATCTTAGTTGATAAAAGGCAAAACATCCAAAATACACTGCCTGTGTTCTGTTTTTCTTCTCTTGTTCTTTTTTTTTTCTCTGATTTCATAGAGAATGTGTCCAAGGGAAAAATGAATTTTCTGGAGATAAATGGGTCTGCCAGTCCACAATACTGAGCTGCCAGCAGACAGCGTTTAGAAATAGGGAAAAGTATAAAGAGACTGAGGTGACAGAAAGGTAGCGAAGGCAAAAGCATTACTTATGGAAAATAAAAATCAATGGGGACTTGTGCTTGCTTTATTTCTGAGATTCAGTTTGTGGGCAGAAAATGAGAAACTAATGAAAATGAAAAAGCATTTTCCCCCTTCTTACCAACATTTTTTTAAAGGTATGTTTCAGCAAGCATAGAGTCTTGAACTATGCATTCATTCCCTCTACATGTATGTCTTTGAAAGAAACTTGATTTACAGATGGACTTTTAACCTGGTTAAGACCCCCATGACCCACGTCCATGTAGCTGCATTCGGTTTCTGCCTCTAACTCCTCACTCCAGCTGCCAGCCTATTGAGACCATGGGAGGCCAATGGAGGTGCCTTAAGTAATTCGACCCCTGCCACCTATGTAACAGGACCTGGATTGAGCTCCTGCCTCCTGGATTTGACCTGGTCCTGCCCCAGCTATAGTGGACATTTGAAGAGTGAATCAGCAGATGGAAGCTTGCCCTTCCTCTCTCTTTCACCCACAAATAATGTTTAGAAGATTACTTGGGAATGAATTTAAAACTGATTTTTAAAAGAAAAAAAACATGAATTGAATTTAAATCTTGAGCATTTATATCTATATCTATATCTATATCTATATCTATATCTATATCTATATCTATGTTTTGCTGTGTGCTAAGATATTTGAATATAGGGCTTTGTAAAAAAAATGTTAGTACATGGAATTTAAAACAGTCTCCAAATGATGCATTCTCCCTATGCATTTTTTAGCATCATTTTTCAATGCTTTTGAAATATAATGGCAGAATATCTCAGTGACAATGACAATTATCTTTGTGGGTAATTTGAAAAATGAAAGCTTATTCAATCTTGCTGCTAAAATGATTGCAACTTAATGGATAAGCAAAATACACATATGAAATACAGTAACAATATTATCTACATGGTATTTCTAAAGGACCTTGGTTATAGCTCATTGTTGTCTGCATTATAAGAAAGTCAATGTTATAGTTTTTCTAAATAAATACATCCTTTCTGTAAGGCAATATGAGCGTTCCATTGGTTGGGGTGATATATACCAGAAGTGGATGCCAGTAAGAAATGACAGGGAGAAGCGCAGGTTGGGAGATCATATTTATCTCACATTGTTGCCTTCTCGGCTGCTGGCTTGCCATTTGAGGATCGTGGTACCAGGCAGGACACAGATGTTGGGATCTTCTAACCTTTGTTTATCTAATGCTGTTATCCGCATTAGTTCCTGTGAGCTAAAAGATTGTTTAGTTCCTCATGTTGTGTTTTCGTTGGCCATTCTAACACATGCCTTCTCCCTGTCGCACACATGATTCCAGTTTCCTGCCTCCCTCATAAATCTCTAGCTGGTTCTTTAATCCCCTTTGCCAGCTGTCTTCCTGTGCCCACTCCTGAATGCTTTGCCTTTAGTTTTTCCTGTCTGGGGAAATGGACCCACCTACAGGCTGATTGCCAAACCAGGAGCCTTGGCAATTGTAGCAAACATTGTAGGGGGCGCTTCCTTCGGCGCTTATTTGCACACACACAAAGACTTACAGCTTCTGTCAGCTGCAGACTATTTCCTGGTGGCTTTCTCTGCCCACAGGAGCCCCTTCGGGCTCATTTACAGGGCAGGCAGTGATGGGGATGTGGTTGCTCCCAGCCCACCAGGAGCAGCTGTCAGCCTGTGACTGACAGGACTGCAGGAATCAATCACCCAGCTTCCCTGCCTCTCAGAATAACTGAGGCATGTGCCACACTGTCTCTCAGATGTTGACACAGTTGACCCACTTGACAATGCCCCTTTTATGGGATTCCTTAGAGCACCTCCAAAAAGAGCTGGTTGGGCCAGATTTTCTTATTTCAGTGTTTTTAAACACACACACACACACACATTTGAGACACACACACACATTTGAGACACACACACACATACAGAGAGAGAGAGAGAGAGAGAGAGAGAGAGAGAGAGAACACTCCTATCTGTACTCCCCAAATACCTGGAATAGACAGGAAGGCAAAATCAGGAGCTGGAAATTCAATCCAGGTCTCCAACATGGATGGAAGAAACCCAATAAACTGAACCATCACTGCTGCCTCCCAGGGTCCCCATGTGCAGGAAATTAGTCAGAAGGTAGAGCCTCTGATACAGGAGACAGGTGTCTTGGACCAGCATCTTCATCTCTAAGGGCAAAACCCTATTCATACAGCTTGCTTTTGAATGAACTGAAACCAAGACAAATTGATCCTATGTATGTTCCTGTTTGATTTTAAGATTGTTCCTCCTAACAATATTTGAAATTTAAAAGTTCCACTTTCAGGATAAATCTCAGACCCATCAGCCTCATTGTGCTCAGGCACCTTCCCAATCAAGGGCTCCTTACACACTGCTCTGTGGTTCCCAGAGAATACTCATTACATCTCACCATTCAGTCCAACTCATGCTAGTCAGTTTGATTAATTTTATTTTTAAGATTTATTTTTATTTTTATTTGAAAGGCAGTTAGAGAGAAAGAGGGAGGAGAGAGGCAGAAATCGTCCATATGCTTGTTCACTCCTCCAAAGTCACAATGCTGAGAGCTGAGCCAGTCCAAAGCCAGGAGCCAGGAGTTTCTTATGGGTCTTCCACGTGGGTGCAGGAGCCCAAAATATTGAGTCATAATCCACTGCTTTTCCAGCAGAGCTGGATGTGAAATGGTGCATCCGTGACACAAACCAGAGCCCATATGGCATGCTGGTACTGCAGATTGAGCATTAGCCTACTACAAGATGGTGGCATCCCAGTTTGATGTATTCTTATCGGAGAAAAAGTATGCATGACATACATTGACTCTTCTAACCATGTTTTGAGAAAACGGCTCAAGAGCCGGGCCTGGTGCTTGCTAGAGCATACAGGAATCTGATCTGGGAAGATCTCAAAGTTTCTTTGGAGATCTCCTCAATCGAACTGCTGGACTCAGAACCCTAGCCAAGAAGGCACAGAAGACAGAGCAAGTCAATCAACCACCTCAGCTATCTGTTGGGCAGCCTAATACTGGGCAAATGAAGACTCTGCGATGGACTGTAACAATCAGTGGATTCTTCAATGACCTCATCGAGCTGGGAGTGGTGAGATTGGCAGTGATCCATAACTGGAGAACTATTAAAACCACTTGAGCAAGTATCTCAGAGCATGCCCCACATCTGGGACTTTGGGCGATGGGAGACTGGGTGGGGCTTCTCCCTCAATATCCCCCTTTACCTCAGATACATGAAGGAAACAATATGGACATAAAAGTCTTGCCCACTCCCCTATAACCCCTGAACCTTTGTACCGTAATTAACTATGTAAAGATTGTCAACAATAATAAAAAAAAAAAAGAAAAAAAAGAAAATCCTCAAAAGGTTCATGGAAAACTACATATTAGGGAAAAAACATGTATGGATTTCCACATTTTTTTCACTAAAACAAAGCAAAACAACAAAACACAAACCAATCTTGTAACTCAGTTTTTGCATGAACTTTCTGAAGCACCATGCAGCACAAGCATTGCAACCATTCTTTTCCAGCATTCCAAACAGAAACTGTAGCCCTTAAACATTAATTCCCTCTTCCTGTCTCTTCTCAGCTCCCGCTGACAACCATCATTTTTTTACAACCATCATTTTTTTAAAGATGTATTTGTTTTTATTGGAAAAGCAGATTTACAGAGAGAAGAACAGAGAGAAAGATCTATTTGCCACAATAGCTGGAGTGAGCCAATCCGAAACCAGGAGCCAGAAGTTTCTTCTGAGTCCCCCACATGAGTGCAGGTTTCCAAGGGCATGGGCCAGCCTTGGCTGCCTTCCGAGGCCACAAGTAAGGGGCTGGATTGGAAGTGAAGCAGCTGGGACACAGACCGGTGTCCATATAGAATCTCGGTGTCCAAAGGGGGAGAATTAACCAATTGAACCATTGCGCCAGGTTCAGCCACCATTGCTCTGTCCATCTCTGAGAATGTGGCTCTTTGGGGTCCTCATGAGTGAAGGCATCCAGTCTTTGTCCTTTGGTGTCAATTCCTGCACTCAAAGAGAACAAATTGTTAATGGAGAAAATCTTCAAATTTGCTATTCTGAAGGCACACACCATATATTTATCATCAGAAGCAAAGCAAACACAGTAGTTCACAGACAAAGATCATTATTTGAAGGCATTCTCCTCAGCCCCACCCTCCTGAGGCCACACATGGCGACAGTCTAGTTTGTAGCCTTTGTCGCGTTTTTCTGCTTTCTCGGTAATTTTTTAATGTCAATTTTATGAGGTTCCGCCTCCGCTCTACACTCATCAGTGGCCCTCTGTTATCACCAGGATGAAGTCTGGAATACTGATTACGGTCCAGACACACAGCAGACCTGACCCCTGCCTGCCTCAGTGCCTCATCTCCTGCTACTTTTTCTTCCTTTGGTTCTGTGGCCCCACTGGCCACTTTCAAGCTCTTAAATAATCTATCACAGTCCCTGGCCTTTGTACTTGGCTCTTCTCCTGTGTACAGTCTCTTCCTAGCTCTGTTCCCTCCAGCCCATCAAGTTAAATAACTGTCACTCATCCTTCTGAATTTATTTTAAAACGCTACATTAACAGGTCTCTTTGTCTGACAGCCCTATGCAGACTACATCAAGTCCCTCCATTTTACCTGTGGCACTTCCTTTTGCATCTTTTCTGTGATGCCTGTGATATCCTGGAGGGCAATCAATGGATCTATTTTCCCCTCCACCTGGCACAGTGGAAGGAGAAGACTTCAAAAATTTGTAGAAAATAAGGTACAAAATAGTTTTCAATATTCACGCATATTTTTTCCATAATATATATTTTTCACAAACCTTTTGATGATTGCTCATCTGCATGGATTTGAATTTTTTAATTCCATTTTCCAAATGTTTTGAAATACTCCTGCAGTAGGTTCACATTAAATATTGAGTAGCTCATTGCACCTTTCTTTGAGAATCTTCTTTGTATTACATCTGATTCCTTCTATGATGTCACTGCTTTCTGAGTTACTTTACTATAGATATTTTGATAAGCTAAAGGGTGTCAGTTGTTCACAGTTATTTTGAAACAACCTAGTTGGCCGGGAAGGACATAACACAATGAAGGGTATGTCCTAATTTCCCCTGAGTCTTCTTGTCCCATTTTTCACATCTATGTTCTCAATACTTCTTTGATAATGGTGTGGCCTTAATCCATCTTAATATTACTGGGTCACAGTCCCTTTTCTGTGTTTTCCCCAATCCTTAGGACTCTGCAAATGGAAAATGCTTCCCGAGATTTTTTAACAAAACCTGGCCAAAATGAATGCGTCTAGTTTGCAATGATTTCTTGTGTGATTTCCCACAGACACAATAATGCAAGTGATTACAAGATTGACCAGTTCTCATTAGGGCTATTCTATATTATACAAAAATGCACTGTATTATCTCACTCAAATCTAAAGGAATCACAATCATGAATGCATTTGCTTGCAAGATAAGATCAGGGTTGCCACTTAAAACATACACTAGGAGTTGGCATCCTTAGGGAAATAAAAATACTGAGGTCCTGCACACTTATGACCATCATGAAGTTAGTGGGCCTTGCTCACTGTTCTCACCTTTTTTAAAAATTACTTTTATAAATAGCCATGGCTGTGAATGGCCATGTGTAAGTTTTTGGATGGACACATTTTTATTTCTCTCAGACTTATACTTAAGAATGAAACTGCTGCATTATGTGGTGACTCTATTTAACGTTTTGAAATTGTGTTCTTAAGATTGTAAAACATGATCTGCAGTGATTTCCTGGGTGCCACATAATGTGGATGTACATAGACGGAATTATTGTCTTCTGGAAGGAGTAGAAGTGCCCAGCTAGTCCTGTGTATTTCCCAAGATGCCTGGTACTGGCAGAAATTCTTTGGAAAAAACTCTTAGTCACCTGAACTTTTTCAGGTAGAGTACTGCTGCAAGACTGACAGAGCTCTAATCTTAGCCTTATCACATGATAAAGGGGCATCCATGCTCATTATCGAACTATATCTCTGCTATCCTTTAAAAGCTGACCCTGGGCCATTTTTGCGTGTTGAAACAATAATCAGATATAAACCTCTTCTATGTAGGTAAGCCCAAAGTCCAAATAAAATCTCATATTGATAGGAATAAGCCTATTCATCCAAGTGCTATTTATATACCTATTTTTAGGTGATTATTTGCTGAATTGCCCATTCATTATAGATAGTCTTGGGAAATGTTGTGAAGCAAGGTATGCAAACTAAATGGAAATCCAGACACACTTTAGTTTACAATTCATAACTGGCATTCATGAAGCTAATGAAGGCAAAACATATTAGTCACTAAATAATTATGTCAATTAATTGATAAGTGTTAATATTTTATATATGAAGTAATTTTTATATATGGAAATGAAATTAAACTATATGCTTATTCTAATTTTAAAAAGTTTGAAAGTCATGGAGCAGGGCTGGTGCCATAACATATTACACTAATCTTCTGCCTGTGGTGTTGGCATCTTATGCGGGTGTCTATTCATGTCCTGGTGTTCCACTTCTGATCCAGCTCCACGATAATGTGCCTGGGAAAGCAGTGGAGGATGGCCCAGGTGCTTGGAGCTTGCACCTACATGGAAGATCCAGAAGAAGCTCCTGGCTCTTGGCTTCAGATCAGCTTGGTTCTGGCCATTGTGGCCATCTGGGGAGTGAACCAATGCATTAAAAAAAAAAATCTCTTTCTGTCTCTCCTTCTCTTTCTGTAACTGTACTTTTAAAATAACACATAAATACTTAAAAAAGAAAGCAGTGGATGCAAGGAATATTCAAAATCTTATGCAAAATGCATGGAATACAATTTTTGAATAAAAATAAACTTGTAATTCCATAAACTTTTAAAAGTCCTATTGTATGTGTACATAGATAATATATGCATATATATATAATTTTATACATGTATTATCTATTCACTACTTCACAAATTCACTAAAATTCATGTGAAAACTGACTGAAAAAGAAGCTTAGGGGCCAGCATTGTGGCACATCAGGTTAAGCTACCATCTGTAACACCTCAATGACATCCCATATGGGAGTCAGTTCTGCTCCCTGCTGCTCCACTACCAATTCAACTCCCTGCTTATGTGCCCGGGAAAGCAAGGGAAATGACCCAGGAACTTAGGCATCTGCCACCCATGTTAGCCCCTGGTTTCAGGCCTGGCCCAACCATAGTCATTGTAGCTATTTGGGAAATGAACCCGTTTATGGAAGATGTCTCCCTCTGATTTTCCTTCTTTCTCTGTAACTCTGTCTTTAAAATACACAGAAATATTTTAATCATATATTTAATTGTATGCATATGGCTAAGATGTGTACATTTACATGAATATATATTGTATTAATAAGTAATAAATCTTTTCCTTAGTCACAGTTCTCATGTGAATTTGTAAGTATATATGTTGGACTAGGAATCTGAAGTTAAAGATAGTGATGCTAACCTCAGTCCCTTAATTGGTGAACAATAATTGCATTATATTCATCACTTTAGAAAGCACAATATAAACAGTGTTATTAAATTCCAAAGTTTACAGTGTAATCTAATAAAGATGTATTGGTGATGTTAAAGAAAAAGCAATTAAGGGAAACCACTCCCTGGCCCTGAAAAAATGATGTGCTGCCTGCTCTCCATTCCCCAATCCACTCATTCGGTTATAATTGAAGTAAATTTCATAAAATATCAAATAGCGGAGTCTATTTTTATCTAACTTGATATTGAGTTGACCTTTGGGAAAGTATTTCTATCAATTCATTCATTTCCATTTTTTCCCCCTGAAACAGAGAATTGCAGTGGCAAAGACTGATTTATAGAAGAAGTTTGCAATGATGTGACTCTTAAATGCTTAAGTTTAGATAAATTAAAAAGTATAAATGTATAAAGCAATGTCGGTCATGTATATTCAGCAAATGAAACTGCACACATGATACCAGGATTAAACAGGTTTTAAAAACATACTTTATCTATTTATTTTCATCTTGTTTGGAAGAGAGATAGAATGAATAGATGGTTCTTTGCTGGCTCATTTTCCAAATACCTGCAACAGCTAAGGCTAGGTCCTTGAAGCCGGGAGCCCAGAATTCAAGTATATGGGCCATTACCTGCTGCCTCCCTGGGTGTGCATTAGTAGGAAACGCGAACAGTGAATTAGAGGCAAACTGACTCAGACTCAATCCCAGGCACTCCAATATGGAATGTCTGCATCCCAGGTGGCTACTTAACCGTTGTGTCACATGCCTGTCCGTGAACAGAGGTTTTGCACTTATTGTAGCTGATTTCTTTTTATAAGTTCATTTTAAATCTTACCACTCAAAGACAGCCTCTCTATCCTTTGAGTATGTTTTCTTCCAGCCTTTTTTAGTACATCTGTTTATTTCATGTGTGTGTATGTGTATGTGTATGTGTATGTGTATGTGTATGCATATGCCACACATTTACATTTTTAGTCTTGTTATAGACATAATTTTTATCTGGTCATCTGTTGTTACAACATAAGCATTTTTCTATTATTATAGTTTTTTGAGCATAGTTTAAGTAACATCAAATAAGGCATCCTATATTTTACTTAACTAATATTAGATTACTGAGCATTATATATTACTTGGTGTCTGTTGTTATAAATGACACTACTCTAAGGATCTCTAGGAATAATTACTTTTTTCATATCTGGTAGTATTTCCTTAAAATTGAATTATGAAGTAATAATTTCTGGCTTTAAAATATGGACAGTTGAATGTTTTTGACAGACACTGCCAAATTGCTTTTCTCAAATGCTTTACCAATTACTCTTCCAGCCAGCATTGTTTCATCACACTGTTGGGAGCATTTAATATCATCTTTTTCTTTTGGTCTTTCTCAATTGAAAATGAAAATGTTATTCTCACTTGAAAGGTGAAAATAATGGTTTTTCATTTTTAATTACTATCAAAGTTAAACATTTTTCTTGTGTCTCTTATTCAATTATATTTTCTCGGAAGGCTGTTATATTTTATTTTTTCTTGACCCGTGGTTAGATTATGAGGTAGAATCCATTATTTTTTTGAATAACTTCGTGTGTACTTATGTTCGTGTTTCTGAACTGCCCGGTCTCTCATATAGGAAACATTTTAACCAGAGTGCTGAACTGTTCTCCCTGCGTTTTCCAGGCCTTATGTTTTTCCAAAACACACAGATTTCCGTGAGCCCCATGACCACTTTCAGTGGATAAATTTCATACCCAGGTGCATGGCCAGTAGCCACTGGGTGATTCCTGATACTACAATTAAAATGGCTTAATCCAATAAGTAGACTTCCTTGAACATGTTTTCTGGTGGTATTATTCTGTGTCCGTTTTATTCTGTGATTCTATTGCTTTTACAAATCACCTGGGGAACTTAGTGATTTCTTAACTCCTCTTTCTTAATATGATCCCCAAATCTCTGTATATTTTCATCTTCTCCAACCCATGTGAAAACAAGCATGTATTTGTTGGCTTGGCATTTAAATCAATGAAGGGAGGCAGAGGATTTGGGGAAAGGTTAGGACACAGAAGAGTGTAATATGACATAGGCCTCTACATGGAAATGTGCACGAACAACGAAGGAGCTCCAGAAATTAAGAATTTCAGGGAATCAAACAAAAATTCAGAGACATAGACACAGAACAACATACAATCACAGCATAACTTTCTGGCTTTAGAATTTTGCCATTAAAGATTTTGAAACTGTTGTATTTTTTACAACTATAGCTGTAAATGTTGACATCACCCTTTTTACTCGGAAAAGGATTTACTCCTCGGTTGGGAAGGATTTGCAAATGGCCATGGGTTTTCAGAGCTGAACCATACTTCCTTTCAACACAATGAACTTTGCCTCTCTCATTAGAAGTGTCTTTACTTTTCAACTTGGAATGCTGACTGCTATGACAATTTGAGGCCCTGCCCAAAGCTTGTGAGGACAGAGACCTTGTTAAAACTGCTTAAAAATGCAAACACACACACACACACAGAATATTTTAGTTGTAGCCTATTGTTAAAACATTTCATGTGAAAGAAATTTCTGTAAATACCTAGTGCAGCATAGACCAGGTATCTTTCTTTTCAACAATCTAACAGTGCAGGCAGAGAATTAAAATCCCCTAGAAGAATTAATAATTAATAAAGTCCTTAAAATAACTTGTTAAAATTTCAGGTGTTCAAGTGACCTTCAGTAGAGGAAGCATTTTAATTTTCTGACAAGTGTTCAAAACGATGTTACCAATTAAAGGGATCTCCATAGATTTGAGACCCGAGGCAGACAAGTTATGGAGCTCACATTTTTACTGTTGATATTTGAGGGTCTTTTTTTTTAATGAATCCTTGTCCAGGTGGAAGATTGCACTTCTGCCTTGGTATTTTAACCTTTCACTTGAAAAGAAAGCATGTTAAAATTTTAACTGGAGACATTTAGAGCAGAAAATATGAGGCTGAAGATTGCAAAAGACATCTGTGATCAAATAGTCACATAAACCTTAAAATAAATGTGTTTTCTTTGATACCTGCAGTACCACATTTAGTACCTTAGGAATATATTCTGAAGGTGGGCTTTCAGATTAGCAATTAAGATGCTTGCATCCCACATCCATGTACCTGAATTTAATTTCTGATTCTAGCTTCTGATTCCTGCTTTGTGCTAATGCAAACTCTGGGAAGCAGCAGTTGAGAACTAAAGTGGTCAGATCATTGCCAACCACGTAAGTGCCTGCCTAATTCCCAGGGTTGCTTAGCCCTGCCTTGGCTGTTGTGAGCATTTGGGGATGTACCAATGGATGAGAGTACTCTTTCCTCCACCTTGAATAATTAGTTAATTTAAAAAGAGATGCATTCTGATGGGTCCATCAGAGTAAGTCCTTTACAAAAGAAGTCACTTTTCATCCATGCCAGTTGAACTATTTAATTTGTCTGAATCCTTTCATGCCAACAATAAACATGAAGGTACCTCAAAAAGTTAATGTCTAATTGTCTTTTTGGGTCTGATTTCTTTCACTAATAAGCATAACGATCTTCAGTCACATCCATTTTGCTGCAAAAGACAGGATTTCATTCTTTTTTTTTTTTTTTTACAGATGTGTAGTATTCCGTTGTGTATAAGTACCATAATTTCTTTATCCAGACATCAATTGATGGAAATTTGGGTCGATTCCATATTTTAGCTATTGTGAGTTGAGCTGCTACAAGCTTAACTCTCTCACCTGCTGATTTCATTTTCTTTGGGTAAATACCCAGGAGTGAACTGGTCATATGGTAGATCTATTTTTATATTTCTGAAGATCTCCATACTGTCAAGTGATAACGTTTATTTTGGTGTAAACAATTTTGAAGCTTCTTTGTAATATGTAGTTTCTTTTTAAAAAATATTCATTTTTGTTGCAAAGTCAGATATACAGAGAGGAGGAGAGACAGAGAGGAAGATCTTCTGTCCGATGATTCATTCCCCAAGTGACTGCAATGGCCAGAGGTGAGCCAATCTGAAGCCAGGAGCCAGGATCTTCTGGGTCTCCTATGCGGGTGCAGGATCCCAAGGCTTTGGGCCATCCTCGACTGCTTTCCCAGGACACAGGCAGAAAGCTGGACGGGAAGAGAGGCTGCTGGGATTAGAACCAGCACCCATAGGGAATGCTGGCTCATTCAAGGCGAGAACTTAAGCAGCTGTGCCACCATGCCAGACCCTGTAATATATAGTTTCTATGAGCTTCTTGCAGATTCCTCATATATATTGTGGATGTGTACATGCCAAATACTCTCCCCAGATCTGAGGATAAAGTAGGAAAAATACACAATGTCCCTGTCTCTATATAGAGACACTCTAGTGGATAATGGGTTATTCCATACATAACAATTGAACAAATCAAACCTATAAGCTAAGTTAACCTATCTACAAAGCACTTCTAGTGGTAAGTAATTCATTAAAAAGAATATAGAATAGGGTGGACAGGGCAGAGTCATGGAATGCCTCTGTTTTAGATATGAAATGTGAGCTGAGCTATATAGAGCTATATAGAGCTATATAAAGCTATATAGAGCTATATAGAGCTATATAGAGGCACTCTAATGGATAATGGGTTATTCCACCCATAACAAATGAATAAATCAAACCTATAAACTAGGTTAACCTATCTACAAAGCACTTCTAGTGGTAAGTAATTCATTAAAAAGAATATAGAATAGGGTGACAGGGCAGAGTCATGGAATGCCTCTGTTTTAGAGATGAAATGGGAGCTGAGCTCTTTGATGCTGGACACACAAATGTCAGGAGAAAGAGCATTACAACAGGTGGAGACAGTTTCCAAAGCTGCTAAGGTGGAACAACTCTTGCATATTCACACAACAACAAATAAATGTTACTGGAGTGGAATTAACAAGAGGCAAGAATGAGGTAAAATAAGTAGGAAATAAAAGAGGTTATCAGGGGTGCTGTATCTTAAGTAATCTGGTGGGACCTCCTGTTTGCATTGAAGACACTGATGCTTTGAAACAGGGATTTCTCATGAGTAATATTGCTTTAAAAGATACTCTGTGCTGTATACATTGCAATCTTAATAGCAGTCACAATGGCAAGGCTATTGGATTAACTTAAGGGAGAGATTGTATCATCTTAGACCAAGATGGTGGTAGGGATGCAAAAGAATGGTGGTATTCAGAACTGACTAATTGATATATTGTTTGGACAACATTTTCATCAGGGCAAAAAAAAGCCAAGAAAATTCCTGGATTATGGCCTGAGCAACTGGAGAAATCATGGTACCATTACTAACGGGAAAAAAAAAAAAAAGAAAAAAACTACAAAGGAGGTGATTTAGGGGAAGGCCTAGATGACTGTATTTGGAACGTGTCAAGTTTGAAGTGATCTTCACATAGCTGAAGGCACAACAAATAGGCGCTCTCTCTCTCTCTCTCTCTCTCTCTATATATATATATATATATATATATATATATAGGGTGTTGTGTGTGTGTGGAGGGGTGTGTATGTACATGCACATATGTGCGTGTGTGTGTGAACTCTGGGGAAATGAGGCTGAGTGAGATCACTTGGGAATGATTTTTTTTAAATGAAGGGACTAAGAAATGAGTCCTGGGACTCTGACATTTACAAGTTGAATGAGGAGAAGGATTCAATAATGGTGTCTGAAAAGGACAGTGAGTTGGGAGGGTGATTAGGGAATTAAAGCCTTGAAAGGAATGTGACTGAAATCGAGCGGATGCTCCCTTAAAGAAATGACACTGGGCTGAAATTGTAGGAGGTGAAGCAGTACATACAGGAGTAAGTGAAGAGGTGTAAATGGGTTTGGTAGAAAGCTGAATGAGTTCTTTACATTTTCTCCATCAACAATGAACCAGGTCCCTGTGCTGGAGTGGTGTGATTTAGGAAGCTTCCAAAGAACAGGTATAAAACAGCCATTTTAGGCAATGGACAATCAGACACTCAGATTTTGCAATGCCCATTTTATAGCAGAAAATTAACGGTCAAATGTAGTGGTCTTACTTTTACAAAAGAGTGGTTAAAGTAGACCTGATGATGATGGTGATTAAACAAGATACTTCTTAGCTTGTCTCAAGTCAGTGATAAAAATATTGTCAACAGAAGATAGCTGCTTTGTCTTCTGTCTGCTGTGATCAGAGGGCATCTTCCATCCATGACACAAGGTAACCACTTGTTTTGCTATAGATTAAAAAAGATGCTCTTTAGACCTGGTCGTTTCTGTGGGGCATGTATAATTTGAAGAATTATTAAAACCTAGGTGGTTATGCCAGTCTTGTAAGATTTGACTGTGGATAAATCATCTATATATAATCAAAGGGTGATAAGAGAGGCTTACATTATCGATGAGCCTCTTTCCAGTGGATGAACTATTAATTTTCAAGCCCCGCTTACTCAGTTAGTTACAGCAGGTCCATAATCTTTGCACCTGCCTAGAAGGATATAGTCCTTTGTTTTACGAACTGGAATTAGAAGTGAAGAAAGCTACTTGTTCAGGATTCCACGGTGACTAACAATGAGATTATAAACTAGGTTCTTCTGACTTCAAAGCTAAGAGCTTTCTAATGTATTAGGCTCTTTCATTCATTGAATGGATATTTGTTGGATGTGTGCTCTGATGTCCCATAGATGAGGACCCTTTGAAAAGTTCATGGAAATAAATGGAAATAAAAGTTAGGAAATCCATACATGATTTTTTTCAAATATACATCTCCATGAACTTTTTGAAGACTTCTTCTTTGTTGCTTCATTTACTTTTTGCAACTACTTGATACAGTTGGGATGAATTTGTACGTTCTTGTACAGATTTGAAATTTAGATTCAAAGAAGATAAAACATTTTATCACCTATACAATGAAAGACCTGGAATAGAAAAGCTAATTTTGACACATAATTAAACTTATACTTTTGATGCAATGGAATCCTAAGCAGAGCCAAAGATAGGAATTAATCAAAATAGTTGTATTGGCAAGGATTGAGCCCCACCACTGAGTCTGGCATCCAGCTGTTCTTGCTGAAAGAACCTTTGCTTTGGGCTCAGGAAGAGAAGTGAATGGAGAAACCAGATCTCAGGTACAGACATCCTTGAAATCATTTTCCCATATGGCAAAGGGTATTTTGTTTTTCTCTGAATCTTTATTCCCTAGTACTAACTTTTGTGTTCCAGGTCATCTGACAACTGAGTCCAGAACCTCTCACTAAGAACTGTCTGTCTGTGTGTGTGTGTGTGTGTGTGTGTGTGTGTGTCTCAGTATAATTTTCTCTAATAAGGACCCAATGCAATGAAAGCATAAACAATTTCATCTGTGTTCCATTTGAAGCTTTGGCTTTGCAAGCATTGCCAGCTTGCTTTGGCTTTCTGTTAAGTCTTTTATCAAACCACGAGCTGGATGTTGGCCAGACATGGAAAAGTTTTAGCCTATCTCTAGTTAGTTGGAATGAAATAACAGGAAAAACCTCTTTCGAAAATAATTTGAGTGAAAAGTTCAACATTGTGGAGCTTCCAAAATGATTCTTGTGGGTTTATAAGCTGATCCTTATGTTAACCCATCTTTTCCTGATCCTAGCACAGTCTCCTTCTTATTGTAGGTGATCAACTCATCCATTGCCCTGAAAACCATATCTGAGCTCCTAATACACCCTGAGAGATGGTTGGGACAAGTTATCTAAATGAGATGACCACTGACTTACATTTTGAGGGAGAAGGTGGAATTAGGTGACATCTCAGCAGAACAATGGCCTGCACTACACAGCATGAAATATATATATATAAAGAATCACCAGGGTAGGTGGTAATTCAATATTGCTGGAGTGTAGAATGCAGAGAAAAGGCTAGGGAAAACTTGCAGGTGGCACGTTGTGCTGTCT
This sequence comes from Ochotona princeps, assembly GCF_030435755.1. Taxonomy (NCBI): domain Eukaryota; kingdom Metazoa; phylum Chordata; class Mammalia; order Lagomorpha; family Ochotonidae; genus Ochotona; species Ochotona princeps. The sequence continues at coordinate 12,221,154 of NC_080865.1, forward strand.
CTTTTAGAGCAAGATAGAATGAGAGCCCAGAAAGACTGAAGGCTAGGTTTCAGCCTTCAGCTCTTGGACTGATGACTGGACCCAATTAATAAGCCAGAAAAATAAACCAGAAGAATGGAGAGGATTTGATCATTCATTATTTTTCAGATTTGCAAATGGATTCTACATTATAAGTATGCTGAAAATCAGGAATTTCCTTAGTGGTTTAATGATGAACTCTGCTCGGGAAGAGGAAGTGCCATTCATGGAGCTATGCAGGGAGATGACATAATGAGGACTCAGGAAAATAGTATCCTCTGCTCATGCCACATCCCCAGTAATGAAATGAGCCCCATCTGGAAGCTTAGGACAGATGTTATAAGCAAGTAGTCTGCAGGATATGTCTTTCACAAGTTGAATGTGGCTCTTAAATACTTCATAGTGTGATTTTGTGCTTTTTTTTTTTTTTAGAGCATACTCTGTTCAGCTTTTCATGCTTTTGCACCTGCCTGCTTTACACTCAATCTACTCCCTGGGGCATTTGGGTTTTCAAACTCTGATTTGGAATAAAACTGAAGGCGAGACCTCAATAGAACCTCAATGTCTATCTCTTAGATAAGCCCAGGCAACATGACTTGGTTTACAGAGCAACCAGAAATGGGGAACAAAATTCTTTGCAACCGTTTTGGCAGAATTTTTGAGAACACTAGACTTTCAAGCAAAGTTTAATCCTGAAATAAAATTGATTCTTTTTAAAAATATAAACTGATTTTCTTTTTTTTTAAAGATGTGTTTTTATTGGAAAGACAGATCAGATTAATGGATAGAAGGAGAGACAGAGAGAAAGATCTTTCATCTGCTGATTCACTCACCAAATGACCACAACAGCCGGAGCTGAGCCAAGCCAAAGCCTTGGAACTTCCTCCAGGTCTCCCACATGGGTGCAGGATCCCAAGGCTTTGGGCCATCCTCTACTGCTTTCCCAGGCCACAAGCAGGGAGCTGGATGGGAAATGGAGCAGCTGAGACATGAATCACACCCATATGGGATCCTGGTACTTACAAGGCGAGGATTTAGCCATTGAGCCATCATGGTTGGCCCCAAATTTAAAGTAGTTGAATCTCTGCTAAAACATTCTGCAGAGAGGGTTTTTTTGTTTGTTTGTTTGCTTGCTTGCTTGGTTTTAATTAATTAATTAACTTGCTTTGTCAAGGCCGAGTTCCTGATGACTAGGTGGGATTGCTGGCTCTGCCTGGTGATACAAGATACACAAGGATGCTTCCAAAAGTTCACGGAGAAGGTGGAATGAAAAGATGGGTTTGTTGCAGTGCAAGAAGTTCTGAAATGTTTACATAAGTTTTAAAATAATATGTATTTTCATGAACTTTTTGAAGACCTCTACCAAATGAATTTCAGGTTCTTATGCATGAAGAACCTGAAGCAGGGAGAGTTAGCTCCCAGGCAGTGGGCCAAAGGCCATCAGCGGACACACTGGTGCCCACCTCCCCTCCTGCCACTCCCCACATTACACTTGCCTTGATGGAGTTTGTCAAGAGAGCCATACGTTCTTTTGACTTTTCTTTAAAGTCCTTTGTCTGTTTAGAATTCTGGATAAATGTCTGTTCCAGTTCAGTCAATAAAATGAATCTCTAAGAATTTTCTTTTTTGTTCTTCTCTAACTATGGTTACACATTACAGTGGTTATGTGTCATTTCCTATTTAACAAGAAGGGTGGCACTCAATCCACAGTGACAGCTGAAGGAGTAGTAATGGCTTGTATGTTGCTTTCTTGATCTTTCCTATACCTCCTAGTAGTGCTCTTAATCTTGTACATTGCTCACAGCTTTGTACATGCATGTGTCTATGTGCTTTCATGCACATACATGCACATACTTGCGCTAATATACTAGAAACTGGCATTGATTGGTGTGCATCAACAGAGGACTATGCCATGGTGTGGAACTAGAGTCTTTACATGAGTCTTTCATGTTAGCTTTTTTTTTTTAAAAAGGAAGAACCTACTTGGCCAGCCTATTTGAGCCAATGTTTAAAGTGCAATAAGAAGTACAATAAGAAAGTGCAATCTATTGACCTGTGATTAATTGGGAGTCAGTATTTTAACCCCAGAACTGGTTCCTCTCTCTCCTTTGGCTTCTGTTTGAAAATGATTAAGGCCTTAAAGGACAGAGTTTCCCAAACACATGTTTCTGAATGGTTTATTTATAGTCAGGTCCACACTGTGTAGTTGTTTTCTTTGTTGTGCTCAAAGACCCACAATGCCTGAGTTGGAAGGATGGAAGTTCTAGTATCTGGGTGTTTTGTAGCACATTCATGGCACTGAAAAAAGAAATGCAGCTCTGCAGTCCGGCTTGGTGGCCTAGCTGCTTAAGTCCTCGTCTTGAACGCGCCAGCATCCCATATGGGCACTGGTTCTAATCCCGGCAGCCCCGCTTTCCATCCAGCTCCCTGCCTGTGGCCTGGGAAAGCAGTCGAGGATGGCCCAAAGCCTTGGGATCCTGCACCCGCGTGGGATACCCAGAAGTTCCTGACTGCTAGCTTTGGATTGGCTCACCTCTGGCCATTGCGGTCCCTTGGGAAGTGAATCATCAGACGGAAGATGTTTCTCTCTGTATATCTGACTTTGCAATAGAAACAAGTAAATCTTAAAAAAAATGCAGCTCTGAAGGCAGAATATTTCTTGGTGAGTTAATAGTTGCACAAATGTCCTTGACGAATCCTTTAGTTTTACTGTAAGGTTTAATGAAAGTCTTAAATATTTGGAATTCTAAAAATGCTGCAAAATACATAGGAAGCATATAATTTGTCTAATCTCAGAAATAGATATTTAATGCAATCCCAGAATGTGTAATTCCTCACCCAGCTTCTACATCACACATTCACATGCCCTTTGTAACTTGCTGCTTTGTGTTGAATAATGAAATGCCTCTAGTTTTTTTATGCTAATAATGCTTCCAAGGCTGATGCTCAGATTCATAGGCTTTGTCATCATGATACTCACACAACTTCCTGCGTGCCACCTATTTGCGCTAAGACCCCATTCACCAGGTACAATAAGTCACCTGAAATATGCTTCTGTTAAGAACTCTTTCTCTGCCCCTCACCGTTAACAATACCCAAGTACCACTGAGCATGTAAGAAACACAGCCTAGCCTGGCTAACTAGGACTTTCATTACTGTGCCATTCTCAAGTAAGTTAACAGTGATGTTAACTTGTTATGAAAGATACAATCTCCCACACATATTAGTTTGCTAGGACTGCTGTAACCAAAGCCCCACACTGGCTGCCTTTAAACAACAAAGTCCAAGATCAAGGTGCCAGTAGGGTTGGTTCCTCCAGAGGGCTATAAGACACAGTCTGTTCCTTGGTCCTCCCATTAGCTTCCGGGGGTTGGCTGGTCATTCTTTGAATTCTTTGACTTTTGGTTGCAATGCTCAGATCGCTAGCTTCAGCAAGGAAATTTAGACTTTAACAGACGAATGAGGGTGGACATGGCTTCACAGGTATACTTCTGGGGCAGACAAAGCAAAGCTACTCTGCCAAGATCCTTGGCTCCCTAAGCTTATAGAAGACAGAGGGAAGGCCATAGCCAGTTTGTGTGTATGTGTATGTGAGTGATATAATTTTTTCCTTATGGTTTTTGGAGGGCCTTTTTGGGTATGGCCAAATGGTCCTTTTTTTTTTTTAATAAAGACTGATTTCATGAAGAAATAGTCAGTTACTGGGCTGTGAGGCTTTTGATCTTCATCTTGCCATTCACAACACCAATCCATTTTAGGGAGTGGGCCCTGGGATGGGCTACAGGGATTGTGGTGGCTATCTGGTTTTATAATCTTCCTGAAAGATGTTTATGATTCTAAAATTTGGCTTCCATGGTTATGAGATATTTGCATCCTTAAGATCACTGTCAAGGTTTCTCTCATAAAACGTCATAGGATCATGTTCTATTCAAGGTGACTTCAAAAAGTCCATGGAAAATGAAATGAAAAGGTAAGGTTCGTTTTGGTACAAAAGAATTTGAAATGCACCTATACCTTTTTCACCATACACATTTTCTGTTATCTTTGAAGAGTTGTAATAGACATGAATTTAGGATTTTTTTAGATCAAAATACATTTATCTTTTATCTTCCTTTCATGATGTCTTTGAAATCCCCTCATAATTACAAGAGCTTTTTTAAAGAGCATAATTATTTGTCCAACTGTATTTCATGTAACTCCAGGATTTAAGACAGGTGAATCAAAGTTTCTTCTTAGAAAAGAAGTTTCAGAAATGAATAATGTAGCAGAGCAGCCTGAGAGAAATAGAGCTGTAATTTGTGGTTTTTCTTCTTTTGTTCGTGATAAACCATAATGAGATTAAGGCGAAAACAGATTTTGTCTACCATAATTACTACACACAAAAGAGATGCAACTTCTTTCAGACAACAAAGGGTAAAGACAAAAGCTACACAATGAAATAAGTCTCATTATGATCAGTGACATTTTAGGAAAATGTAGTCATTTACGTATAAAGCATCATGAAGAAACAATTTTTATGGTTTTAGACATATTCTGAAAAACCTTGGAAGTTAATCTCATTCTAGTATCTCGATGCAGCTGCATCTGGAGAAGGGTTTCTATGGCAACTTATGAAAGCTTGATGCTTTTCATCCTTTTCAAAAGCATAAATCATCCCTTGGCCTGGGGCTTCTGTAAAGGTCTCCTTTATGTTATAAGAGGTTGCCATTTGTTTCTGTGTTATATGTTTTGATTGTCTTAGAGAAAATAGAACAAAGGTTACCAAGCTTCCAAGAAGGCTTTGGAGTCAGTGTTTTCAGTTTTGGGGACCAAGATGCAAATAGTGTAATTCTGAATTTGGCTTCACAACCATCACAATGACAATTCATTATTGGCAGTTTGGGATTTTGTCATGTGATGCTTTGATTTTTTCCCCCTAAGTCGTGATTGATGATTCCCCAGGGAAGAGTGGTCTAAAGAATTTCAACATGGCATAAGGGTTTTTTCCCACCAAAACTGTGTCACATAATGCAATGTAATAAAATAAATAAATAATAAAAAAATTCACTCTAAAGAAGAAGCACTCTTGATGGGGAAGAACTGTTTGGTCAAAGTACATTTCAATATGCAGTTAAGTGAAGCTGCCCTAGAGGGCGCTGTGCTGCTGCTCCAAATGCCTTCGGATCATCCTCTAATGATAGGGTCCCAAGGACTTTGGACAGTGGCAGGCTTGGGTGATTTAACAATACATTCTTTGCAAGGAAGTCAAAGAAAGATTTTCTGATTGTGAATTTTCTCCATAGGCCTTTGTATGTTGGAGGATATAATGTTACCAATAAAAAACCTACAGGACATGGAAACTTGAGTTCAGTTTCAGATCCAGCCCTGGCATGGTTAGTTGTATAACTCAGAACAAGCCTTTCAGTCTTTCGAAGTGTCTGTTTCCTAATCTGAAGAATGGAAATAATAATGCCAACTTCACAAGGTTATTGTTATGCATGGAATGCATGTGCATGCTGAAAACCCACACAGTGTTGCATAAATATGAGGTGGTTATTATTATGGATTGGCTGTCTTTCTTTCCCTTTGAAAAAGTCAGGGGCGTCCATTACCATATCCAGTGTGACCAGAAGAAATCAATTCCAGCATAACTAAGTATTTTAGTCTCTTATATGTTGAGGGATCTTTTAAATTCACAGGAAATATGCATTCTGAGAAAAACTATGCATGAGTTTCCAATTTTTTGTGCCAAAAAGAAATCTTTTAATTTCATTTTCCACCAACTTTTTGAAGTATATATTTAAAAGTACTGTAGTTATATAGACACCCTGTAGTCATTTATTGCTTTATTGCTAAGTAATTAAGCATCAATTCTGTTGAAGGATATTAACTAAATACATTTAGCAGACATTTATGTGCTAGCTGTGTGATAGCTCTGAGGAGACAAAGAGTAGAAAATTAAATTCTTAATGTTCAGGAAGTAAACGTTCTGAGCTTCAAGGCCACAGCATCAGCTATTCAGGGCATGCCCTGTGTGAGGCCACTGGGCAGGTACAGTAAGTAAAAGCAGAATGGTGTCCAGTCCTATTCTACCATTCAAGCCCCTTGCACCCCAGTGAGCTGCATTCAACTGAAGGAAAGCCATCCCTTGGAAATTCTCCTTGCTGGGCACAGCATGTGCTAGCCAGCAGCAACCTTGATGCCTGTATGGTCTGTGATGGTAAAGAAAGAGTTCAGTGTTTCACTGTTACGTACAATGAATGCTGCTGGTATGGCTTATTACATGGAGTTGGATTTCACGCTTTTGAGAAGTCATCCCTCGCTATCTGGGGGGTGGGGAGAATTAGTTCCAGAATCCCCGAGGGTACTCAGATCTGTAGATAACCCAAGTCCCTTATGTAAAATGGTATAGCATTTCTGTTTCACCTGTTCACATCCTCCCGTGTCCTTGATATCAACTCTAGATTACTTGTAATACCAATACACTGTAAGTGCTATGTAAACAGTTGTTATATTTTGTTGTTTAGGAAATCATGACACCAACAAAATGTCTGCAAATATTTTTTGCCGTTGCAGGAATTTTCTCAGATATTCCATGCCTGTGGGGTTTTTTTTCATGGTGGCAGAACTGCCACATACAGAGGGTTCACTGTCCTGATCGTGTTACTTGCTCGCTGCATGCCTTAGGCACAATACTTGCCTTCTCGAAGCTTCCTCACTTTCTATAGTTGCTCTTGTTGGCAGGATAAATATGTTGCTGTAGGGAAACCCTTAGAAGGGACAATGCCACACAATTAGTGCTCAAAATGTTAGCTGTTTTCAGTCCTGGCTTTGCTGGTTCAGGGTCTCCTCACTACTCTGTGTTGGAAAGCTCCAACAACTGAACATCTGAATTCTACTTAGACATATCACTTTAATGAATTTGGTTTCAAATTGAGGAGAGTTTTCTTCTTGCCCCTTCCAATAAGCAACAAGCGTGCTGTTTAGAGACATCCAAGCATTCCAGTACTTTGATCAGGTCACTTAGTTTTTTGAAAATTTCCTCATAAAACTATTGCGTTGTCAGAAGTGACAGAGGTGATGAAGACTATTTGCGTATTCTTGACTTTCATCGGCCCTGAGGGAGTGCCTGTATCGTGTACCAGGGTTACAAGGTTAGAGACTTTTTTGAGGTACAGTGAATTTCATTGTCAAGTTTGGTTAATGTGATTCTCATTCCCTCTTCTTCTCCTTTAGAGTGATGTTTTAAAGTGGGGGAAGAGTCCTTATGCCATGTTGAAATTCTGTCTCACAATGTTTCCAAGACAATTACTTTGCATTTTAAAACATTTAAGAAGCTTGGTTAAATGTCAAATTTCGACAAGAAGGGCATGGAGCAGATTGACAAAGCAAAGAACAAGGCAGATGGTGGTTTTGATTTTACCCTTCCCTCCATATCCTCAACTCCTCCAATATTCTTAAGAAGAGGTCCCTTCCTTATTACCTCTGCTGTATACGTCCCAGAGTTTAACCTGAACGAATTTCCATGGCACGAATCTGGAAACCCAGAATGCAAATGCCACATGCCATCGATTTCTTGGCTTTTCAAATAATTTGGGTCTCTAATCCTAATTGAAATAGCCATCATTTTGACAAAACCTTTCCCAAGGAAATTGCTTGGGAAAAGGATTGCAGCATTTTTATAATTGTGTGGCCTTAGACATTATATGTGTGTTCTGGGCTGTACTGGTTCATCCCAGAGCCTGTATGGGACACATAGGGACTACTTCTGAAAATGCCCAAATTGTCATTTGTGTGTGAAATATGCATTGACCATGCATGTAAAATTCAAGTGTCATTAGTTTCACAAAAGGACAAAATGACTATAAACTTGTTCCTAAATTCTTTAAAGAATTAAGTGAGTATTTATTTAGGAGAAAACTAGTATTTTGGAATTCTTATATTTAACTACAAAGCAGGATATTTCAAGACCATGTTGCATTGTTTGGAGTATAGAGATACTTATTTTTAATTTTTCCTTTTTTTGGCCTATCATGTTCAATTTTGGGGTTAACTCTAATCTTGCCACTTACTAATTATATAACCTATAGCAAGTCACTGAAGGTCTCTAAGCCAGCTTTTTTTTTCAAACAAGGAGAATAATATAGGTTGAGACTCCCTTGTCTGAAATGCTTGGGATTAGAGATATTTTACATTTTGGAAGTTTTTTGAATTTTAGAACATTGGCATATATATGATGAGACATCTTGAGATTGGAACTCAAGTCTAAATACAAATTTTACTTATGCTTCTTATACACCTGACACACATAAGGTAAAGGTAATTTTCTATGGTATTTTTAGTGTGCCTGTGCCTGTCTTTGACCACAGCACCATCAGAAACAAGTGTAGAATTTTCTACTTGTAACATTACATCAGGGCTGAAAAACATTGGACTTTGAGATATTTCAGATTTTGAGTGTTCAGGTCAGGTCAGGAACACTTATTATTGCCATGAGGATTAGCTAAGCTTTGTGTGTAAAATGTTTTAAACAGATCAGAGTAAGCACGCCATACTTTATGATGTTAGGATTGTTGATATTTTCGTTTTTTAAAAAAGCCTTATTTTGGTCCTGGTGCCATGGTGTAGTAAGCTAAATCTTCACCTGTGGTGCCAGCAAAAACCTATATGGGCGCCGGTTCAGTCCCACTGGCTCCACTTCAGCTTCCTGCTGATGTGCCTGGAAAGACAGTTTAACGGGGCCCAAGTCTTGGGGCTCCTGTACCACAAAGGAGACTCAGAGGAAGCTCCTGACTCCTGGCATTGGACTAGCTCAGTGATGGTCATTGTGGCTATTTGGGGAGAGAACCAGTGAATGGAAGATCTCTCTCTTGTCTCCCTCTCTGTCCTTCCTCTCTTTGCAACTCTACCTTTCAAATAAAATAAATAGATCTTTTTAGAAACTATATTAGTGCATTTATCAGTGAACTATCACTTAAATGTTTAAATGGTGTCAGGCATGTTGTCTGGTGTTTTTAGGTTACAATTAATTTAGCTACTTTATGACTTTTTTGCAATAGCATTTACTTATTGTACTTAAAAGGTTTCTACACTTCCCAGAGAATGTATCATCTCTTCTATTTCTGTTTCCATGACAGATGTGCTAAAACTTTCAGACACGGGTAATGTTTGGCGCAATGGTTAAGAAACTGTTTGGGACACCTGCCTCCCATGTGGTCGTGCCTGGGTTCAAGTTCCCAGCTCCACTTCCAGTTCTAGCTTCCTGTTCATATATACCCTGGGAGGCAACAGATGATGGCTCTGGTGGTTGGACCTCTGTCGCTCCTGTGGGAGACCTGAGTCCCTGCTTGGTGGCCCACTCCCATCTGGCTGTTGCAGACATTTGGGGAATGAATCATCAGATGTCAGATCTCTCTCTCTCTCTCTCTCTCTCTCTCTCTCTCTCTTTCTCTCTGCTTTTCCAAATTCATGGATATTTAAATAAAAGATTCCAAACTCGTTGGAAATTACCCTCTTGTAAGGCAAAAACTCTCAAGAGTTAATTGTTAGCTTTTTCTTTGAGCAGTCAACCCATTAGTCTTTTTATTCGTGATCACTAAGGACTCCCTTCAGAGTCACCTCTTCTTTGCAATCTTAATTACCTCCTGCCCAGGAAATTTTGTCTCCCCAAATTTCCTCCTCCCAAATTGCAGAGACTTCCCCACGCCACTGATATTTCATTCAATTGTTTTTCAAATTGGTTTTTGTCGGTTTATACCAGACAAGAATTTCAGATGACCCCTGTGAACATTAGCAAGATAAATTGAGAGATTTCCAGCACTGTACTTTTGTGTTGTTTTCTTTCAAGATTGTGGACTTTTTGATTTGTAATTATTAAGGCACACTAGCATGGAGAACTCTGTTCATTGGTAAGGCCTTGGTTTTAATAACTGCTTATGTGTAGCATCAGATACCATGGGGTAACTGCACTTACAAGAAGATAGTACCTTTTGTGGAATATGAAATGCTAGTGTATACAAGCAATGTTGCATTTCCTTTGGGATCCATTTCTTTAAGCCTCCTCACACTCAGGTGGTTTATCTGAATTCACAGATAATAGCTGTTACTATGGCTACATTGTTGTTTCATTTGTTGAACTGATGCTTGATAAATGTCATTGAATTTTCTACAATTTTGAATGTTAACAGATGTGTGCGTTTTTTTTTTCCTTACAGAGGTAAAATTAGAAAACTGGAATTAAAAATGCAAGTCCTGTGTTCCTAAATCAGGCTTGGGCATCACTTGTGTGCATTACACAAGGGCCATGGTCTTTGGAACTATTCCCTCCTACACTCAGAAGCCTTGGCCCTGGCCCTGGGGACAGAGTGGGAAGATGGATTAACTCAAATAATGAAATGTCAAATCAGCCTCTCTGCAAAATGAGTTTCTTGTTTTAAAAGTGCTGACAGATGGTGACTGAAGCCTTGGCTTTCATTATGGTTTTTAACGTGGGCTCATATTTTATGTTCTACAGATTCTTATCAAACTGCAAGACACAAATGTGTCTTCAAAACATGTTGATCCAAATAAAGTGAAAACAAGATCTTTTGAAATGTGCTTTTCCCCCTGGTAAAAATCAATGTGAAGGTACAGGCAATGAAGAGGGTGGGCCCGCAGAGAAAGCAGTGCTGTGTAGCGGATCTGAGTACAGACACTAAAGTGGAACCCGCTTTGCCATCTACTCCTGATATGACCTTGGGCAGCTCTTTGTGCTTCAGCTTTCCCAATGATAAAATGGGACTATCAGCAGTAGTAACTTATCTCATTCAGTTATTGTACAAATTCATTGAATTAATTTGTTTAAGCATACAATGGCCCAAGTGTAGTATTATATAAGCATTAGCTACAATTACAAGATTTTTTTGCACTAGTGAGAAGCCAAAGAACACAGGACTACTTTCCATTGTTATATCATTATGTATTTATTTGAGAGGCAGAGATGCAGAGAGCTCTCATCCACTGGTTCACTTCCTAAATGTGTACATAGATGTTAAGCCAGGAACCAGGAATTCAGGTCAGGTTTCCTAGGTCAGGGTAGGACCCCAATTGCTTGAACCATTACCACTGTTTCCTACGCTCTACATTAGCAGGAAGGCAGAGTCAAGGAGTAAGGGGCTGGAAATTGAACCCTAGCATTCCCATATGACACACACAGGCAACCTAACCAGCTTCTTAGCTGCTAAGGGAAATGTTTGCCCCAAAACAGTTATTTTTGAAACACAACATAGAAGTTTCTTTGTGTATCTGAGAGACATATCAGCATCTTGGCATGTCCTTGATTATGTTTGTTCTCATAAAGCAAGTGAGTAAGGTAATTGGAACTGAACAAATTCAGCTTATCATGGGAAGAACATCAGACTTGCATTCACTGAAGAAAAACAAAAGCCTCTTTCTGATTACTGTAAGAGTGGCTTTAAACTGATAGGATTTTAAGAGTTCTAAGGCCAAAAACTACATCCAGGATGAATTAGTAGTAAGAACCACAGATGTCCACACTTATATTAAGTTTGCATTCTTTCAAAATTTACTGAGCTCTGTGCTTAAATCAGTAAAGTTTGTTTACAAACAATTGCCTGAATGAATCTGTATGATTTTTAAAAGCTAAATCCATGGTGATGAATATTGCAGATATTTAATGCATTTTTTACTGAATTAACAATACAGTGGCTGCATATTTTTATTCTGTAGTGATCGATTACATTGGGAAATAAAGAATGCATATAAAGTTCAATTTTCTGTTTTGTTTTATAACTGTGCCAACTTCTACAAGTTCAATTTTCATCATCATTATTATATTTATTACAAGTAATAATTGTACTTGGGTATAATGTGATAGTTCCATGCATGGATACAATATATGTAATGATCAAAAAAGGATAACTAGAATTTCCATCACCTTAAACATGTATCATTTCCCTGTGTTGTAAACATTCAACATCCTTTCATCTAGCCACAGAGGCCAGTTTTAGCAGTAAATCGCAGGTCTGTGAACATGCTTTCAAGGTTCACTGTTTTTAAGATTTGCCCTGAGAATGAAGTCAGTGTCCATGCTTTGGCCTGTGTCTGCTGCACTTGTTGTTCCTCCGGAGTGTAACCTTGTGTTCTCATTTACATTGTTAGACGTGCAGCTGTTAACATAACATACAATCTGCTATTGTGACATGGAAAGCTTTTAACATTAGACACCAAAAAAGAAAAGAAAGAAAGAAGGAAGGAAGGAAGGAAGGAAGGAAGGAAGGAAGGAAGGAAGGAAGGAAAGAAAGATCCCTTTTCTTCTTCCCAGAAATTGTAGTTGCTATCTGAGAGTTGGTGTATGAGAAATTCAATATGTGTAAGGAATGCAACACTAGGCTGTGTTTGTGAGCCAACATAGATTTTTTTTTTCCATTAAAGTGAAAAACTTAGGCCCAGCATTATAACCTAGTGCCTAAATTCTCTCCTTGCACCGCCACGATCCCATAGGGCACAAGTTCATGTCCTGGCTGCTCTACTTCCCTTCCAGCTCCCTGCTTGGGGCCTGGGAAAGCAGTCAAGGACAGCCCAAAACCTTGAGACCTTGCACCCGCGTGAGAAATACAGAAGAAGCTCCTGGCTTTGGATCAGTTCAGCTCCAGCCATTGCAGCCACTTGAGGAGTGAACCAGCAGACAAAAGATCTTTCTGTTTCTCCTTCTCTCTATAATTCTTTTTTCCAATAAAAATAAGTAAATTTTTTTTAAAGTGAGAAACTTGATCCAAATCCCTATAAAATGTCTGGTCCTGATATTTCCTTTGTGCTTTGTCACAGGTATGGCAGCAGCCAAACTTCTGCATGATTCTGGACTGAATGTGATTGTTCTGGAAGCCCGGGACCGTGTGGGTGGCAGAACTTACACTGTTAGGGTAAGACATTGCAGATGGAGTGAGCTAGAGTGAGCCTAAGGCTGGTTTTTGTTTGTTTGGTTGGTTTTTTTCCCCCTGTAAATGTTCATTTTCAATTGATTCTTTCCGAGAGGGTGAATATTATTCTGGAACGTTCTTCACTGTCTTCTCCATTTGCCTCCCTCTCAACACTTTTGCTCCTTTTTGTCTTCTCATCTCAGGGAATTTGACATCATATTTGACATTTTGGGGAGTCTGTCTCATTTATATTTTGATAGTATTTTATTAATATTAATTCATATTATTTTTAAGTGACAAGTCATAATGGTATTACCTTTTTAGAGTACGATGAGAAGTTTTGATATATTTATATAATGTAATACGATTACCACAAGCTCATGAACATACCTATCATCTCACTTCCTTGATTAGTTTTTGTGGTGATCCATTTGAAATTTACTTTTGTATTATTTTAAAATCTACAGTACATTTTATTTGATTATAGTCACTTGCTGTCGGCGTGGCCTAGCAGCTAAAGTCCTCGCCTTGAAAGCCCCAGGATCCCATATGGGCGCCAGTTCTGGTCCCAGTGGCTCCACTTCCCATCCAGCTCCCTGCTGGTGGCCTGGGAAAGCAGTTGAGGACGGCCCAATGCACTTGGGACAATGCACCCGCGTGGGAGACCCGGAGGAGGTTCCAGGTTCCCGGCATCGGATCGGCGCGCATCGCCCGTTGTGGCTCACTTGGGGAGTGAATCATCGGGCGGAAGATCTTCCTCTCTGTCTCTCCTCCTCTGTGTATATCTGGCTGTGATAAAATGAATAAATCTTTTTTAAAAAAAGCAGTAAGTCTCAAAACTTCTCCTGTCTAGCTGACATTTTGTATTCTTTGATCAATAATTCTCCATTCACTTGTTTCTCACCTCCAGATTGGTAACCATCACTCAACACTCTATGCATTTAGCCTCTAACCTAATAGGAAGTCAAGTGAATGATTTGGAGTTGAGACTAGACTCCAGTTTTCCATGTATACAGTTCAAGACATATCTAAAACCAGTAAAATATTAATTGGCTTATTTTAGGACTTTATAATTTTATAATTATTTTCCCGAATCTTTGCTTTTATTTCTTCTCATGGGGAAATAGAACCCAAAAGTAAAATATGTGGACCTTGGAGGAGCCTATGTTGGACCAACCCAGAATCGGATTTTAAGATTAGCCAAGGAACTAGGATTGGAGACCTACAAAGTGAATGAAGTTGAGCGTCTGATCCACCACGTAAAGGTAAGCCTGCCCAGTCCTTCAAGGATTTGAATGCTTTTGTTATGGGCATTTTCTTATATGAGTTCCAGATTGTTCTCTCAAAGAATTTTCTGTATCACTGAATGATGTATACTATTTAACGAATGTTATCAATCATTTGGATTATTTATTCAGTGTTAACAAATCATAATTAGATGGGAATTCTAACCCAATTTAGAAAGGTTACTGATGAAATGGCATTCCATTTGGCAAAATGTTTAACAATGGAGAAAGTGTTTGTGATTTATTTATTAAATGCCTCTAAATGCCTGGGACTCTTTCGCATTTTATGAAGATATTCCAAAAATTTTTACAAAAATGAAATTGAAAAACACAAATTATTTTTGCTCCAAAGAATTTTTAAATTCATGCATATTTCTTCCATAATGCACACTTTTTGGATCTTTTGAAGAACCTTGGTGCAGAAACCTGTGGGCAGTTTTACAAGTGTTGCTTTAGACTTCACATTGTAAAGACTAGATCTAGATTTACTTATTTGAAGTGGAGAATGACAGAGAGCAGAAGGAGAGAGAGGAAGACAATGAATGAGCTCTTACCTCCACTAGTTCACTCCCCTAAATGGGCACAATGGCTGAAACTGGTCCAGACTGAAGCCAGTCTGTAGGTGTCAAAGGGTCCAAGTCCCCGGGCCATCCTCTCCTGCTTTCTCAGGTACAATAGCATGGAGCTGGATCAGAAGCAGAGCAATTGGGACTGAAATCTGCACCCTAATATGGGATGTTTGCATTGCAGGTGACGCTTAACTCATTGCACCCCAACACTGGCCTAATAAAGGCTATTTTTTAATACACATAAGGAAATATTTTGAAATTTTACTATTGTGTGCTTTGTATCGGCTAAAGCTATTCTCCTTTGGACATTAGCATAATCTCTTCTTTTGTCAGGGAACCGCACTGTTCTCCCCAAGACTCCTGTGAATTTATGGATCTCTCATTCCAATGATTGTTCCCACTTCCATGACACCGACACTTACTCATGACCTGTGACTTTTGTCTCACCTTTGCTCTGTACAAACTTGGGATCAAACTTGTGTCTTTGTCCGACTTTTCCTCAGATCACCCTGATTCCTCTGCGCCCCAGATATGACTGGAGTTTCAAGAAGTGGCAATGGATGGTTGGGAGGGGACTTCGAAACTGAAGCAACACAAACAGCTTAAAAATGACTATTGAATATTATTCTACCAACTCTTTAGACCAAAGCACCCTTGAGAATTTCTCACCGGTCGTGGTTACCAGTAAAATCCAGTCTCCCACCATACTGCTGGGTCTCAGATTCTCTTTGCTTACCCCTGGCTCCTGCTCCTCCAGATCCTTCATTTTGGTCCAAAGTCACGGATAGTCTCTAACAAGCAAAGGGTTTGGGCTCCAGGACCCACTCCAGAGTTCCATCAAGAGCTGACAGAGGTTTTGAGTTCCAGTTGTTTTTTTCTTGCTCATTTAGAAGTAAGCAATATAGAGATATGTGGGAGGCCTTCGAGATATATGTTGAAAATGTATATTATGAAATACCATGCATGGATTTTTTTAAAATGCGCCAAAATAAACCATCCCCTAATTGTGCTCTCCAGTGAAATTTTTCATCCCATTATATTCCTCACTGGTAGAAGTCTTCCCCTGAGAAGACAGAAGAAATTAGCAATTGTCAGGTTTTATTTCTGTAACAATTTTGACACCCTTGTATCATTTGTGAGTGATACTAGCAATGACAATCAACAGACCATCCATTTTGAATCATGTAATAGAACAGAATCTAAGCAACTATTTGATTTATCATAATGTAGGTAAAGGTTTTCTTAGTTTATATATACATGTTTTGGTGGACCTTAACATTTTGTTTTGCACACTTTTTCACTTTGCTTTCACTTGTGTCTAGTAGAAAAACAGATGCATGAATTATAAATGAGAATGTGTCATGCTAATGGTGAGATCTGATAAAAATCAATCAGTAGTTCGTAGTAAATATCCTTTGTGGAGTTATTTGCTTTGTTAAGTGTGTAGACCATGTTGACTGGTTTGCTATGTCTTTCTTATTCTACCATGAACATTTGCAGAGATAGATTTCTGAGAACACTAGACTCTCTAAGCTTTCTCCAAAGGAAATGACCAGACATTATATTTGCTTTGCTGTCTTTGTGTGTGCAGGGATTCATCTCAGTTCAGAGCTATATCCAGGATAATTTTTTTTCTGGTAATCTTCTGGTTTGACATTAAATCCTTTGTGTGAGAGGGATCGCTCACAGGACTCAGTTAATGAGAATGGTGTTAAATAAGTCTTCACAGTGATGAACAAATATGTTATTTTCTTTGATGATTTCCTATCTGTACGCAGTTAAGAAAATCCAGGTACTAAAGCATATGGCAACAGTGTTCTTTATGAAACTTAAATGTTACCACTGTAAAAATGTAATTTGAAAATATTATTCACAAAAACCAATTTTAAAAACGTTTTCTTAATTCTGTATTGAGAAAAATCACACTAAAACATTGTCTCGGTTTGTAGATTTTCACATTTCTGTGTTGGTATTTCCTGACCTCTGCTGGAGGAAGTGGGAAACATCGGTGCGTTAAAAAATGTCATATGCATATGCATAACTGTATTTGCAACACTGCCTTACGCCCTAATTCTCGCTAATCAGACCAGTCGAAACACTAATGACTCAGTGAGGCTAAGGTTTTTGGAATCGGCGCAGGAGCCAATTTGACCTCCTCGTGGTCATATTTGGTGAGGAACTGCATGCTAAGAAACAATCATAAAGACCTTAGAGTTAAGAAATGTTTCTCAAACTAAATGCTGGTTCTCTACTAGCACCACTCATAGCCATCTTCAGCCACATACCATTTTTCTCATTTTTAACCTATAAAAATAATCTTGGATTGAGAGATACATTTCTAGGGTGATTGGCAAGTGCTCTGACTTTTTATCTCCTACATCATGCCAGATAACGGAGTTCAGAAATTTGTCTCTTCTATCATAGAACATAGGGCCTTGAATGTCTTGACATTGCTTTCTTTTTTTTAAGTGCTTTTTAATTTAGTTTTATTTTTTTAAAAATATGTTTTAATTGGAAAGTCATATATACAGAGAGGAGGAGAGACAGAAGGGAAGATCTTCCATCTGTTGATTCACTCCCCAAATGGCCGCAATGGCTGGAGCTGAGCTGATCCAAAGCCAGGAGCCAGGAGCCAGGAGCCAGGAGCCAGGAGCTTCCTACGGGTCTCCCACACAGGTGCAGTGTCCCAATGCTTTGGGCTGTCCTCGACTGCTCTCTCAGGTCACAAGCAGGGAGCAGGATGGGAAGCTGGGCCACTGGGACACAAGCCAGAGCCTACATGGGATCCCAGTGCGTGCAAGGTGAGGATTTTAGCCGCTAGGCTACCGCGCTGGGCCCTTTAATTTTATTTTTGAGGATGTTTACATAGTTAATCAGTGTGTGACCCTATCTAAGGTTAGGGGAAAGTGGGTGAGACCATTGTTTCCAAATTTTCTTTTTCTTCTTCCTGTATCTGGAATGAGGGGAGGGAGAGAGAAGGAGAGAAGTTGCACTCAGCCTCCCAACTGCATCAGTACCTGGGAATGGGGAACAGACACCCGATGTCACCCTAGGGTCCCCGATGTGGAACATGCTCCAAAGGTTCTGCCCAAGTGGTTTAGACAGTTCTGAGATTTTGTTGATCTCGCTACTCCAAGGAAGAGGAAATCTTTCCCAGGCCCATCAGCTGACACAGTCAACCTTGGAGGCTCTAATCACCCAGACATTGCTGTCAATGCCTGGCCAGGGTAGTTAACTGATTCGTTCTGCCCTCCATCTTCTGTTATGGTACCAGGTGTTCTCTGCAGGTCTCAATGGACTGCTGTATCCTCTGTGTGCATTTAGGTATGCCGTCCACTGCTCTGTCTGAGCCACTGAAGCCCAATTCTGACACATGCATTCCAATCACCAAATACAGTGACCTTGTCGATGGAAGCACCTCAGAAGTGATTCTTCACCTGCAACACACTCCTTCAGCAGTCCTCTCTCCCACATATTCCCTTGCCCTGTTCCCTGGTCAATCTATAGTCCCTGTGCCCAGGAATGCACAGGGCACCCAGTGACAAATGGCATAGGCATGGGCTGTCCTGATGTGAGTTGTGGGCTCGTGGCTCCAAATCGCAGTCCGAGCCAGGCTGGGGCCCGCAAAACCAAATCCCCCCACTTATCTTTAAAAATTTTTTAAATTTAATTTAAAAATAGGCAACTATGCTGGCACACTGATATAGTCAACACTAATTTGGTATTGGTCAGGCCCAGGATGCCCCCCAATTAGTGGCTACTTTTCTCCCAGCTGTGTAATACTTGCCTAAGTTCAAAGCAACCTAGATCGTTGCCTACAGCTAAGAGACATTGTTTTCTATTAGCTGTTTTAATGATTGCCTACAAGCACAAATTATGGTTCATGTAAACACATAGTACAAGACATCTTCTAAAAACCTATGGAACATTCTTCTGGAAAAGAAGAAAAAATACATGGACTTCAGAATTCTTTGCATAGTAATTAATTTATTTTAATTTCATTTTCCAGCATTTATTTTTGAAATATTCTGTTGTATAGCCATCCCTGGTTCCTTCAGCAGACCTGCAGTATTTCTTAACCTAAATCCTGAGGGTATCAAACCAGTTTGTGAGATCCTGCTGTTTGAATCAACCTATTGAAGGGATCTGCTTTGTAAATTTCATACGTGGTTGTTACTGGCAGGTACTTTTATATGCAGCCATATTAACACTAGGCTACGGAACTTGGATCTGGTGGCTGATACTGGAACTGACAAATTTAGCTACCTAGAAAAGGAGAATGATATGGTGGCTCATGGTGTGCTAGCTACCCAATGAAACAGCATCTTTCCTTGAGAAAAGATGACTTTCAGTGTCAACAGTTTCTTGTCATTGTAGACAAGTTGCTCTACTGAAAGGTTGAGTTTATTCATGCAGGTTCCATAATAGATATTGATGCACCCATGGTATGTTTTGTATCTTCTGTATTGGACCTGCCAGAAACATTTTTATCTGTTGAGTGGTCTTCATTTTTAGTGCTACTGTAAATGTGCTTTATGTTATTAAAAATAGCATTCCAACAATGACTTTGTGAATAAAAAGGTATGATGTCAAACTCTGTGGAACTTTAATTGTGGCAAAAGTGCCTCAGCTCAAATCTATGTAATTTAGGTGTTTTCTTTACTGTTTCGAAAAAGATTTATTAATTTGAAAGTCAGAGTTACACACACACACACACACACACACACACACACGCATACAGAGAGAAAGAGAGAGAGAGAGAGAGAGAGAGAGAGAGAGAATCTTCTATTTACTGATCACATCACAAACAGTTGTAACAGCTTGGGCTGGCTGAACCAGGCTGCAGTGAGGAGCCTGGAACCCCATCTTCATCTCCTACATTGCTGCAGAAGCCCAAACATTTCGACCATCTTTCTCTGTTTTCCCGGGCACATTTCCCAGGTGCGTTTGCAATGGACTGAATTGGGAGTGGAGCAGCTGGGACATGAACTGGTGCCTACATAGGATGTTACCATAGAAGACAATAACCCTCTAACTTTCTGTACCACAATGCTAGTCTTTTTTACTGAAGTCAGTGGTGCTATCATTAGTGTTTCATTGTTAAACATCTGCTGAGGTTTTTGATCTGTTTTACAAATAAATGCTGATTTCTACTGACCTTTTAGAAGGCAGTTGTTTCTCTGCCTTGGAAGTGACTCAGAAAATTGTTCCCTTTTAAGGAATATTCACAGTTTAAAAAGATAAAACTTCATAAGGAGTATTGCTATGCACTATTTTGACTTAAACTACTTCCTCTTATGAGTTCTCATGCACACATTCTTTAAATTCTTTTGTTGCTCTTCTTTGAAGAAGTTGAAGAAAATTCTGAGATTAGGAATGATTTAGGCTATAAACACAATTTCTCAATTTCAGCTTTCATCAGTCTGAAATCATTGCTTTAGGACAAAAAGTTGATGTGGATATTAGTTTGGATGTTAACTGTCCCCTAAAGACCCATGTGTTAAAGACTTGGTCCCCAAAATCTTACATTAATGATACTAAGATGGTAGAAACTTAATACAATTACGGCATGCGAGGGTAGTGTTTGACAGCTGAATAGACTGCATTAGGCTGTAAGCCTAGAACCCCTCCCTCCCCATGGTTGAATCATATTGGCTTTCTTAAACATCTATTTTATTTGAAAGGCAGAGTTATGAGAAAAGGAGACACACATATAGAGGTCATCTTTTTACTGGCTCACTCTCCAAATGGCCACAATGGCCAGGGCTGGGTTGATCCAAAGTCAGGAGCCAGGGGCCATTACCAGGTCTCCCACATGGGTTCAAGAGCCTACGTACCTAAACCATCCTCGTCTACTTTCTTAGGCCATAAACAGGGAGATGGATTGATAGTGAAACAGCCAGGACATGAACCTGGGATGCCAGCATGGCAGGTGGAGTATTAACTTAGTATGCCACACTGCTGGCCCCATAAATACGGGCTTTATAAGGAGAGAGATAGAAGTATGCTACCTCTTGCCATGTAATGCTTTGCACTACCTTGGGACTCTACCAGCAAGATCACCATAACCACTCAATGGGTCATCTAATCTTGAACTGAGTCTCCCAAACATATTCTTTCATAATTACCCTTTATCAGCTATTACAGTAATGAAAGTTAATATCAGTGAACTGTAATGACTTTGATCATTTTCAGGACGCAGAGCAACTTAAAATTAAAAAGCTCAATGCCATACTAACAATCATTTCCAAACTTCAGCTATGTGAAGAAAATGAGCAAAAACACTCTTGGCTTAGCCTATTTCTTAGTGGACAGAAACCAAGCTCATTGTTAAAGTCCCTTTTGTGTTGTATTTGATCAACTTGAAAGTGACAGAAGTCTCAAAAAGATAAGCTATTTGTTTCTGTAACCACTATTATTCTAACAGCTTCATGGAGGAGAAAGCATTTGGTTCAAACCTGCAGTCTTGTTGATAACTTGAAGTTACAGTACACAAAAATCACATGCAGGCATACAGAGCTAACTGCAGATATCTATCTACAAGACCATTCCAGTCTAACCTCTGTCAGTATCAGGGAACTACACCAGAGAGTGGAAATATTGAGAAATTGAATAACTCAAGTCATAATTGCATTTAGCAAATGGAAATTGCCATGTTGCATGGGGAACTGCAAACAGTTCATGGAAAACAGACTTAGAGATAAGCTTATTTTGGTGCCAAAAAATTGTGAAATCTATGCTTTTAAGTAGATGTTCAAAAAGTATATGGGCAAAGCATATTACAAAACAACTGTGCATAGCTTTCAAAGTTATGTTTACACCAAAATAAATTTATCTTTTAATTCCATTTTCTATGACCCTTTTGAAGTCTCCTCATGTAAGACCTTGGCCTGCTTTAGAGAGCAGTGAGCCAGAAGTAGACACTTTTGCAGGCCCTTAACATTCTCTTCTTCATGCCCCATCACCAATCCTGTTAATCCAGGGAGGCTTGAATCAAAGTGCAGAGTGCACTTGTGTCTCTGATGATTATAGAAATCTCCAGCTGCCCTTTCGCATGAGCTTCACACTTGCCATGCTGATCTTGCCAGCTCCACAAGTCTGCTGTATCTGAGGTGGGCTTAACGAATCTTTGCTTCCACCCTCACCCACAGTACATTTTATTTCTCATTTATGGGAAACAGCCATGTCTTATTGCCATGGGAAATTTTTTCCACGGGAAAAAATGTGCAGAGTAGTAATTTCCTCCTCATCAAGTGAAACTCGCTTGGTTAGTGATCATTCTGAAGCTAACGCTAATTTATTCTGGAAACCCAAGTGCTTATTTGTGTTCTTTGGAGAATATAGGCAGATCTACAGCAAGTAATAATTTGTTCAAAATTACATCTTGCTGCATTTGGAGCAACATTTGGGAAGTGAGATGCATTTATTCTAGGCCTCCATAGATTACATTTGGAACTTCAAATGTAGCAAAATCAATAAATATACTCCCTGTGCTCATGCACACACATACATGCACACATCTGGATAAAGTTATAGGAACTAGAGTTGTGGGTAGCACAGAATTTTTTAAAAGATTTATGTATTTACTTGACAGAGAGAGTGAGAAGCAGAGAGATCTTCTATCCACTAGTTCATTCCCAAATGACTGCAACAGCCAGGACGAGGCCAGGCCAAAACCAGGAGCCTGAAATTTCAACCTTGTCTCTTTTGCTGTTGCAAAGGCCCAAGGTCTTGGGCTATCCACCAACGTCTTCCCAGATGCATCAACTGGGAGCTGGATTGGAAGTGCAGCAACTGGGATGGAACTCAAACTGGCATCCATATGAGATACCAGTGTACCCTTCTGGTCACAGTGGTGGCCCCATGCATAGTATTTTTAATTACATATACAATAAGCCTTTTCCATGAACTTTTAGAAAGTTCCTCATATATATGATTTCAGAATTTTTGTACCATAATGAACTTATCTTTCAATTCAGTTTTCCATGAGCTTTTTGAAGTACCCTTGTGTGTATGTTTATATAAAAATATATCTATATATGCATATATGTGTGTATAGATATTCACTATATATATATTGTATTTGTTTACATTGAATTTTCTCTATTTTCATATAGAAGAAAAACTGAAGTCTTCTTCACTTAAGAATATTTTATTTTCCAAATGTCATTCAAAGTTCTTTGTAAATGCCATCATAAATAAATACATATAGTCAAGTTTAGCTCATTAGTTCCTATTAATTATGCATCCACACTTTATTCAAAGCATGCACTAAACATCAAATATATGGAAAGTATCAGGGTAAATAATTGATAATGAGACCATTCAGAGCACAGATGGTATGGTATTTGTGGGACCAAAGTGTATCTTTTCCATATGAAGCCAACAGAAAAATATTTTTGAAAGTCACTGAACAAAAAGAGTCAAAAAAAGAAAAGTAGATTCCTATTTCACAAACAAAGAAAAGCAAACAATATTAGATCATACTGTTTGAAAACTGATGACTAGAAAACTTAAGGTTCTTAATCTTAGCTATTCAGTCTCCAGAGCTATACCATTGTTGACAGATTATATGTAAGTAGAGCAACAATCTTTTTAGCGGTTTCTTTTTGAACTTCATGATTGGTAAGTACTTGATCTGCCTCTCAAATTATCCAGACAATGGTTTAACCAATTCTTTGTCATTGTTCTCTACCTTTCAGTCCTGTGGCATCTATTGTCTGTCCACTAAGCCACTGACACATAATTGAAAGTTTTATCATAGTAGCACTCCACTTGAAGTTATCCACTAAGTGTTGACTCAAAGCATTCCGGAATGGATTGGCTCTGGTGACACTAGTATTAGACATTTAATACATTTATATAATAAATGTATGTAAATATAAAGAATCGATATGATTGCCTATAGATGTAAATGCTATAAATACTTTGTAGGGTGAATTATATAATTGACAAAATCAGAATGTAGGGAAGGAGAGAATGAAAGAAGTGTAAGAAGGTAGCAACTACTTAAATCTTATTTCATAGCATGGATTCAAGTCATATCAAAATTAAGCTTGGAGTTAATTCTAAAAAGTCCTATCTGTTACTGATTTTCATGATCTTTTGACATAATACAGTGCTCTTTCCGGAATTAAACATCTCCTGGAGTTTATGAAACATATTTGAAGCTTAGCACTTCCTTCACTTTATTTCAGTTTGTGTTTCTTCTATTAAGTTCAAGTACATTTTAAATCAGTGAATGCATTATGCTTCAATTTTTGTATATTCTTTTTTACCCTTTCTTCCTTTTTTGATGTTTTTCCTTCATCTTCTAATTATCCATCTATTCATTTATTTATCCATGGCAACCATCCATCCATTCATCTCCCCCTCTTCTATTTAGCAAATCCTTAAAAAGAACTATGACATATCATATACCAAATGGCATAGCTTTGGCTTTTATTTGGATGGTGCAGTATGAGATAATTTGGTGATTTCTTCATTGTACGTTTTAGTACTATTACGACTATGTGTAGAGTTCATCTCATTTTTATTTTTGAAACTATGATTAGAAACAGACTGTACTGTACAAAGTACATGATCTATGAGAAGAGGCTAGGTCTACTGCTGCCAACAAAACTGTGTGCCTCCCACCTGCTCAGGCAGCAGTCTCCTGGATTACATATCCACTAGCAACAGCCAAACTGCTTCCAGGCAGGGTTAGTGGCTGAGCTTAGGTCCTTTGCATTTAGACAGTCTAGATCCCAAAAAGCAGCTGGTCACATACAGATCCTCAAGGGTTTTTATCCTGATATGGCGGGGATGCAGATTTATCCCTTTTGTCTAACACACACACACACACACACACACACACAGATACACACGCTGTTGATCATTGACCTTTTGCATGACCTTGGCTATGTAATTTATGCTCCTGTGCCTTGATTTCTCCATTTGATCAGAGGGATGTTTGTACCACTCTCTTAGTGCTTTAAGATTTAAAAGAGGAAATATATTAGCGGAAGACATTGTTTAACATCACTGTCACTGATACGGCTATTGTGATACACTAAATAGAGAATACTTGAATAGAAAGGGTATCTTGTGTCTACTTTGTTTTTGAAAAAATACTTCTGGAATTGGCTTATTATTAAAGAAAGAATTTCAAAAATTAGACACCAGGCAAGATGAAACTCCATGAATCCTTTTGCAAAGACAATCAGACCAATAAACTCTACTAAAATATTTTATAGATTCCTTATGCATTGAAGTATAGGCTTTTCTTTTTCTCGTGTATGAAGCATTTAATGAGGGATAGTAGATATTTTCAATAAAGATCTTTTATCTTTCTTTTTTTTAAAAAAGAATATTTGCATCATGAATACTTACTGCTTCATGTGCCAATCAAATTTTAACATCTCACGATTTCATAATGTTCTTTGCATAAGTATTGTAGATTCAGCAGCTATAAAATAATTTTTATCATATCCAGGGTCTTTAAAATTCTCTCAATCATTTGCATGTATGTTTCAGAGAGTTTTGTGACTCAAATTATTTTTGAAGCATAAGCTTTTATCCTTTAAATCTACTTTTGTCTCCACTGTTTTTGGTTTCTGTATTATGAGTAGACTGGGAGATCAGCATTTACCTGCAACTAAACTTGCATATTTAGACAAACAGATTAAATAGGTTATAGTAAAGAGTAAAATGCCTTTTTTCTGGTTGTGATATCTTTTGCATTTCCATCAGCCACACTGTAATCTTTTTGGATTATACAGTATGAGATTGTGGTTCTGAGCAGGCCAATTGAGACTCTTTCCTCTGAGTTACTAAGCGACCATATTGACACTCTTGTAGAGGAATCAGGAAGCAGTAGGCATGCCAGGGTTTACCAATATCACAATAACTTAACTCTGCCTTCCAAATAAATAATAGATCTTTTGAAAAACATGGAGGCTGGCATTGTAGCACATTGACATTATAGCTTAAACTGTTGCTTGTGATTCTAGCAACCCATTTTGGAGCACTGATTTGAGACCTGGCTGCTCTGCTTCTGATCCAGTTCCCTACTAATGCATCTGGAAAAATAGTAGAAGACAGCCCAAATGCTTGGGCCCCTGAATCCATGTGGGAGACACTAATAGAGTTCCAGGCTCCTGGCTTCAGGTTGGCCCAATCCTGGCTGTTGAGACCATTTGGGAAATGAAATGGCAAATGTCAGGTTTCTCTTACTCCTCTCTCTCTCTCTCTCTCTCTCTCTCTCTCTCTCTCTCTCTCTCTCTTTCTTTCTTTCCCTACTATCTCTGTCCATTTGGCTTTTCAAATAAATAAAATAAATTTAAAAATACAATCAAGAGTCCAATCAGAGAGAGTCATACAGAAACTATGTCTATAATTACATGAAAGAAGTTTATTTCCTCATTTTGTCTTTCAGCACATATACTTTATGCAAAATTCTAAGCAAAAGGGCTGTAGACTGACCTGGAACCTTTTACTGCTGACATTTACTATTTCTCCTTTAGTTTTAAGTTGGCAAATGTTAAGGACAGCTGCTACAGTCAGCTTCTAGTCATGTGCAAACTGAGAAACAAATACAATTCATGATTACCTATACTTTAGACTTTCAAGTTAAACCAAACACACATGTGCATGCTGGCTCTGACATCCAGTTCAAATATGAATTTAATAATAACAATGGCCGGGCCCGGCGGCGTGGTCTAGCGGCTAAAGTCCTCGCCTTGAAAGCCCCGGGATCCCATATGGGCGCCGGTTCTAATCCCGGCAGCTCCACTTCCCATCCAGCTCCCTGCTTGTGGCCTGGGAAAGCAGTCGAGGACAGCCCAATGCTTTGGGACCCTGCACCCGTGTGGGAGACCCGGAAGAGGTTCCAGGTTCCCGGCATCGGATCGGCGCGCATCGGCCCGTTGCGGCTCACTTGGGGAGTGAAACATCGGATGGAAGATCTTCCTCTCTGTCTCTCCTCCTGTCTGTATATCTGGCTGTAATAAAATGAATAAATCTTTAAAAAAAAAAATAAATAAATAAATAATAACAATGGCCATATTTTGAGATTTTAGTATGTTTGCAGAGCACCTTTCCAAGCATAAACGTATCTCATTGAATATTCAGAAAAGCCCCATGACAATCATTGTCCCTCCTTTATGATGGAGAGCATTGAGGTACAAAGCATTTGCATGACTTGCTGCAGATTCCCCAGTTGATAAGTGATAGGTTTGGGATGTCAACCCTGATTGTCTCATTCCAGAGTTTGGGAATTTGGCATTTCAACTGCCATATTGCCCTATTTATACATGTGCTCAAGAACAAGTGATGTCTCAAGAAAAACAAGGAAAAAGCATAGAATACTGAGGACCGAAGTGCAGGGCAGGTTATTGATCTCTGCTTTTTCTTCTCAGAATCTTGCTTCATAATGTCATCATAGGCCCCATCACTGAATTTCTGTAAAATCTCCATTTGGACTCCCTTGATACTTTTGATCTCTCCATATTACCAGGAGCCCATTGATACAAATTCTACATTTGTTTAAGTTGAGGACTATTGGGAGACAGTAAATCAACACATTTATTTGTTAATCCAGGAATTTAAAGTACAGACAATCCCCCAACTTCTAGTAGTTTACTTTGCCACTTAACTTTATGGTGATAGCGATTCAAATTCAGTAACTCTATTGTTCCAATTCTGAGTTTGGATCTTTTGAGTCCTTTCCTCTGTTGTGATGTTGGGCTATGGCAATGCATGCTGCAGCAAGGTTCTGCAGCATGTGGTGGTGCTGCAGAGCCGGGATGTGTCCAGGGTTAGGGGTTCCAAGCATTCACAACTTACAATGGTCACACCCTACAGTGGGCTTTTGGGAAGGGACTCCATCATAAGTGGAGGAATATCTGTATACCAGTGAGATTGCTGGAACTTTGTGTCACAGGAGAGAGAAAAATGATTAGACAGCCATATGCATATTTTGAGTTCATCACATGTTTCCATTGCAAAATGTAAACATAAGAAGATTAGAAGAGGTGTCACTTTATGAATGCCCAGTGTAGATTGGATGATCTGGCAATCAAATGATGCCATTGTGATACCCGATGCCATTGATCCTT
Source organism: Ochotona princeps (assembly GCF_030435755.1). Classification (NCBI taxonomy): domain Eukaryota; kingdom Metazoa; phylum Chordata; class Mammalia; order Lagomorpha; family Ochotonidae; genus Ochotona; species Ochotona princeps. Next base: position 12,249,020 of record NC_080865.1, read on the forward strand.
TGGATTAGAAAGGATAAGAGTCTATCTAAAAACAACAGGCTGTTTTTTAACCTCCTGTGCTTCTAAGGCCAGGGTAGTTGTGCTGCTACTATTTTAGGGGCCTCAGTTTCTCTCTGATTGATTCCAGGCATATTCTCCACATCCCTGTTGACATCTTGTCTGTTTTCTAGGCTGGAGCTAAAGTTTCTTGATGGTAGAACTCTGGGAGAAAACACAGTAGACTTAAGTTAAAAGGAGAATGAAGGTCATCAGTCTTTATCATGGCCTATAAGTGCTTAATGCTATATCCCCAACCAGCTTCCTGACCCAGCTGTATTCCAGTCACTTTGGGTTCTGAAGTGCCAAGTTTATTACTCCGCTGGATTTGCACTCCTTGAAGCATAGTAAAGGTAGCTGGCAACATGCTCTTTTTAAAAAATATTTATTATTATTGTAAAGGCAGATTTATAGAGAGTAGGAGAAGCAATGAGAAAGATCTTCCATCCACTGGTTCACTCCTCAAATGGCCACAATGGCCAGAGCTGAGACAATCCGAAATCAGGATCCAGGAGCTTCTTTTGGGTCTCCCACATGGGTGCAAGTTTCCAAGAATTTGGGCTAGCTGGGACAAACTGGAAAGAACTGGGATTCTCAACTAACTGGCATCTGTATGTGGAATGCCAGCAGTTGGAGCTGGAGGATTAACCAGTTGAATCAAAGCGCCAGCCCCTGGCCACATATTCTTTTTCTGTTCTCCAATGAAGAGGGAGAAATGGTTTCCATACCCCCTTTTTTTTGAATCCTGGAAAGCTCAATCACTGCTCTAACCAAGAGAATTTGACAGAAGTGTTGCGATTTCAGTTTGGAGGCCAGGGTCTTAAGAAATTGACATATTCCACCTCCCTCTTGGGGCCTTGAATTACATACATCACTTCAGAAGTGTAAATACTGTGAAGCTATCATACTAGAGAGGCTACAAGGAGTAACTCAGACCCTGTTTTGGCTGAACCGAGTGTCCCAACTCCTGCTCCAACTAAGCAGCTAGATTTGTAAATGAAGCTGTTTGTGCATCCTGTCCAGGCAAGCCTTCAAATAACTCTAACTCCATCTACTATTTGGTGTAGCCACATGAGCCTCTCAAGCAAGAATAGCCCCACTTAGCCAACACAATGTACAGAAATGCAAAAGAAAATAATAGATTTATGTCTTAAGCCATTGAGCTGTGAGTTTATTTATGCAGCAATAGATAACAAAGAGGTGGGCATTTGGTGCCAGAGTTAAGATGCCACTTGAGATGCTTACATCCCGCATATAAGTGTCTGGGTGTAAGTCCTTGCTCTGTTTCTGATTCCAGCTTCCTATTAATCAGCACTCTAGGAGGCAGGCAAGTGTGGCTCAAATTATTACATCTCTGCCACCCATGTGGGAGACTCATATTGAGTTCTGGGCTCCTGGCTTCAGCTTGGCTCAACCCTGGCTCTTGTGGGGATTTGGGGGTACTGAATCAGCAGATCGTAGTCCTCCCTATGTCTCTCTACTTTTAAAATATGTAATTGAAAAAATAACTAAAACACATTTTCTTTTCCCTGTACTTGGGACAGTCCTGTTTATCAACTCAAATACCATCTTCTCAGAGAGGTCTTCCCTGATAAGCCTGTGTTAAGGAGTAGCCTCTCCCACCTCCATCAGGTTTTCTTTGTTCCTAATTTATCCTTTCACTGCTATACTGTTAGTTTCTGAGCAAGTCTTGACACTACATAATATGGGGTAACTTCAAAAAGTTCTTGGAAAATGTGTATTAAGAAGACACTATACCTAGACTTCAGAATTTTATTCCAATATAAACATCTTTTGATTCCATTTTCCATGAGCTTTCTGAAGTACCCTAATACACATATTCCTTGCATATGTACCTGTGCCTGGTAGAATAGAAACTTCATAAGGGCAGAAAGGTGTTTGTGTTCTCAGTTTGATCCACTGCTCAATCTGCAGCACTTGAATCAGGGCATTGCACCTGCTAGACCTGAGGAGGGTGTTTCTTATAGGAGTGATGGAAACAGCGACTCTTTGCTTCTAAGTGAACCTGCCCTCATGGAGACTGCATGCTGGTTGGGGAGAGCATGTGATATGCAAGTAAATAACATATATAAGAAAAACATAGATACCTAAAATATGATTAGCATCAGCTGTGTTAACTTTCTTTTTCCTATCACTTGCGCAAAACAGACAGAATCAAGAAGTATGATTAAGCACAGAATAAACACTGACCTAAGCCACGGATTTTCTATGATCAAGTATTGTACCCAAAATTCACTATTGCTTGTCTGAAACTTAATAATGCTTGATTTTCAAGTGTATTTTAGAGGGGAAATTCAGTTCCCCATGAAGTTACCGAATTATGAAAAAAAAACTTCAGTGTTTAAAAATCTATTGCTTGTGTCAAGATTTAATAATTTCTACTGAAGGTTTGAACATTCCAATCAGATCTGCTAAATCTCCTTTAAATAAAGTACTTCAAAAAGTTCAAGGAAAATTAAATCAAAAGATGTTTATCTTTTCTATAAAAATATTGAAATTCTTGCATAAGAAAAAAATCTTCAAAAAGTCTGTGGGAAATGCATGTTGTGGAAGAAAATATGCATGCGTTTGAAAAGGCCTTTTGCCACAAATGTGTTGAAGTACCCTTATATATATATATGAATAAGAGATTACTATGTAAAAAAAGGGGGAGCAATGCATTAGGTAACATGATTAAGATGCTGTGTGGGAATCCCATATCCGACAGCTTGGGTTTGAGTCCCAGCTCCACTTTGGAGTACATCTCCCTGCTACTGAACATCCTGGGAGGCAAAAAAATGAAGGCTCGAGTACTTGGGTCCCTGCGACCTACATGGAAGACCTGACTTGAATTATGAACTGGCTTCAGCCTGGACCAGCCCCTATTGTTATGGGAACTTGGGAAGTGCATTAGAGGGTGGAAGAACTTTGTCTATTTCTGTCTGTTTTTCAAGTATACTGAAAATCAGTAATAAAACATTTACATGAAGTTAAACAATCTTTTAAAAATATTTATCTTATTTAAAATATTTATCTATTTTATTTGAAGGCAGATTTACAAAGAGAGGGGGACACAGGCAAAGACAGAAAGAGAGATCTTCCATCCACTTGTTCACTCCCCAAATGGCCAGAACTGAGCCAATCTGAAATCAAGAGCCAAGAGCCTCTTCCGGGTCTCCTATTTGGGTATAGGAGCCCAAGGCTTTGGGCCATCCTCTGCTGCTTTCCCAGGGAGCTGGATTGGAAATGAAGCAGCTGGAACTCACCGGTGCCCATAAATATTCTTTTAAAAAGCAATATCTGATAAAACATCTGCTTAGCTACAGTTGTAAAAATACATCTAGTATCAGACTCCTATCCAGACACTGCTATTGGATGCAAGCATCCCAAGTGACATTTTAATTGCAGCACCAAACACCATCTCCTTAGATGAGTTTCTTTGCCAACTTTTCATCCTGAAAACAGTAGTTTCAAGCAGGCAGATGCCTCGGATTCCTTTCATCTCAGTAAAGCTTTTAATTCCCTTTAAGTGTCTCTATAATAGTGATTTTCACCTAAAGTTTACAAGTTACTTCTGGGCCAAATTTGCCTTCCTTTATCTAACTCTTAAAGCATGTCTCTCCTTCTGTGTCCCCCAGAAAGTTCTTGTAATCAGGGTCTATTCAGAAACCTTTTCACTGCCTGAAGAAATGAATATTCCTTTGATCAATACAATTTCAACAGGAAGATTTAATATTGATAGCAGGAAAGCTTCTTCTGGGGTCAAGGAAAGTCTTCTTCTGTTTGTTCAGAAAATCTCTGGTTTCTTTTAAAGTGCAGTTCTGGTTATAAGGCTTTGAATTTCTTTGTGGGAATTTTCTGACTCATCTCAATGACTCATCATTTTGGTTTGTACTGCTCAAAGAGGTAAAAATTTCTCCCAAAGAAGTTATGGAGTGAAAAGTTGGCATCTACTAGAGGTAGACCTTAAAACTGGATGAGTTGTTCAATAAAGAGACTACCTATTAGGCATGGTTAAATCCAAGGTTATGGAGTTTCATCTTGTATGGATCTCTTCATAGAGATTTGCATTTTAATGTTGGAGTCATAGACCTCTGTTATACTACTGGGCTTTCATTAAATTCATGTAGACCCTGTCAAGTATTGTCATGCTTTTTAGAACTTCAATTTCTGGTCTGGAGAATGGAAGTATTAATTTTTACCTCTCAGTTTTGCCAGGAAAAATTAAATACCATAATATACAAAATAACTACAAATATCAGAAACTTTCTCATTGTTTTAAAATCTTATATGGTAGAGACATGCTTTACAGACACAATTTTTCCCACACTTGGATAAAGGCATATCCTCATATTTCAAGATAATTGTTTGGCGACCTAAAGGTAACAATTGAATTGGAGAGAAAATCAACTTTGAGAAACATCATTTATTTCAGAAGCCAATTTTTTCCCTGCCATCCTCCCTCTGTCCTCTTATGCTCTAGGCATGTGCCCAGGTTACAGAGAGTTTTTTCATCTCCTCATTACTCTATATATTTCAGGGACATCAAAAGCATTCGGATAATATCTTTGACAGATGAGAGCACACCTGTTGTCCGGCACCTGCGACTCCAGTGAGGCTGCAGTTTGCGATAGGAAGAAGAGTGCAGTTGTTTTGGATTAGCTGAACTACTCTCAGAGGCTGGGGTTCCAGGTCCAGTCCTAGAGGTTTAGAGGGGCCTGTTGGAGAATGTCACTGGATGAGCATCTTCCCCAACAAGGAGATATCAGGGTGAGCAGTTGGGGATGGAACTTCCTGATGGTAAATTTCAGTATGCTCTACTCACTGATGCTGTGAGGCTGGAAAGCTTGGGGCTTCAGCTACATAGTCATCTGTGAGCTCACATAGTGGAATTGCCCCCAACAAGGCCTGGAGAGTTTCGCATCAAGGCTGACTCACGTTGGACACAGAGAGGAGCTTTGTAGTATTTATGAAAATCACTATCACACCAGTAGTTTAAAAATTTGAAAATACAGAATCCAAAATGCTATAAAATCTGAGACTTTTTTCAGTGTCTACATGAAGCCACCAGGTGAAAATTTCATCTGTTGAGTCAGTCATAAGCAAAGTTCAGGTGCAGTAGAAATGCTAAGACTTGCCATCAAGCATTACATATGGAGTATACATGACTAAAGTGAATTTTATGTTTAGACTTGGGCCCCATATCCAAGTTATCTCATGATTCATATGTGGAAAATCCAAAACTCTTCTGGCCCCAAGAATGTTGGATAACAGATTCTCACTCTATTATAACCAAAGTCTTTGTAAAGACTTTGCAGATGTTATCTCATTTAATCTTTGCTGCAGCCCAAGAGGTGGACATAATCTACATTACACAGATGATGAAAGTGTCAGTGGTGTAGTTTACCTAAGGTCATTGAATTGGAATGGCTGTTTTTTGGAATCAGTGTTTCATCCCCTAAATGCCAATTGGCAAAAAATTTTGTGGAAGGAAAAGTATAGGGTCAGGAATCATGATTTTAGTCAATATTTTATGCACTTACTATGTGCAGGGCAATATGTTAGGATATGTGTTTGTATTAGCCCACTGGCCACTGTAATATCATGGTATTGGTTCTAATTATATACCAAGTGCCAAGCAGTTTGTCACACATCTTAGTTCATGAGCACCTATTGATTGAATGTTGAGCCTCACAACTGTGTTTTCTCTCAGAGAAGGAGAAAAACTTGTATATGTACTTTGTACCTGTAGGCAAAAGTGGACCTTGTTCAAGTGGTTTCTGGTATTTTGATATGATAAAAGGAGGGTTTGCAAAGGTGTGGCAAAGCTGAGGGTCCATTTTTAGCTCATGATGTTGTGCTTGGTTTAGTTCCTTACTGTCCCAAAATCCAATCACCATAAAAAGTATTTCATTTCTGTAGTGAAAATTTCCAAAGCTTAACACATCTATGTGAACATGAAATTTTATAACCCTTTTAATCTCAGCTTTTTAAACAAGCACTTTGCTGCTATTTTTGTCTATGAAAAAAATGTTAAATTTACTAATTAGAACATTAGAGCTGGCAAAACTACCTTCTGTGTAAATTATTTGTGAAAGATCCTATGAAGTCTTGTAGCGAGAGGGAAAGTTTGTCTTTAAGAATTACATTTAAACTCATACAATTAGCAGAGCATGTTAAAATGTATAGAAGAGAAGGCTTCATTATTTAAACTTTTTTAAGATTCACTGGAATTTGGACATCACATGTATTGCAATACCAAGACCCCCTGCTATAACTTACTGTGTAGCAGTGCTTTGTCGTTTTTAGGTCGTTGCAAACATTTTTTAAGGTGGTAAACTCCCTCTTGCTCCTTAACTATTGTGAATGAAGCTAAAATAAATATGTGAGTACAGATAACTCTTAGTTGTTTCAAATCAAAATGTATTTACTAGGGCTTTGGCAGAGTGTCACCCAGCTGAGAACGTCTCTGGTGTGCTGGATGAGATGAACACAGTCATGGATTCTCCTGACTGCACTCCCCATGAAACAATTCCCTTTGGCCCAAATCTGTGGTTACCATCTAGGGAGCTGTACCATACACAGCCATGTGCTCAGACAAAGCCATGAAGCCAGCCATGGGCTTCATTTTCATTATGGTACCAGAATTCTGTTTCCATGTATCTGTCTCCAAATACATGCTGCAGTTCCTCAAGTTTGGGACTGTGTCTTACCTCATCTCCGTCTCTTCTCTGTGCCTATTTCTTCTCTTTTTTTAAAAAAGATTTATTTATTTTTTATTACAAAGTCAGATATACAGAGAGCAGGAGAGACAGAGAGGAAGATCTTCCATCCGATGTTTCACTCCCCAAGTGAGCCGCAACGGGCCGGTGCGTGCCAATCCGAAGCCGGGAACCAGGAACCTCTTCCGGGTCTCCCACGCGGGTGCAGGGTCCCAATGCATTGGGCCGTCCTCAACTGCTTTCCCAGGCCACAAGCAGGGAGCTGGATGGGAAGTGGAGCTGCCAGGATTAGAACCGGTGCCCATATGGGATCCCGGGGCTTTGAAGGCGAGGACTTTAGCCGCTAGGCCACGCCGCCAGGCCCCTCTGTGCCTATTTCATAGCCTGTGACTGATATCCTTTTACTTAACAAAAGAAGAAGCAGTCCAAGTGTCAGTAGCACAAAAAGTATGATGTTTGGAGACTTCTCCTGGGCCAGTCCAAGTCCACTGGTCAGGCAGTTTTGATTCTCTTCATTATTTAGATCTCATTTGCTAGCTATCCTTTGCTTTGCTTTGTCTCTCAGCCTAGGGCTCTTCATGTTGCACTTACCCTGAAGCAGACAGGACAGCAGCAGAATGGGAGCTGAAGTGGGTCGGTGGGGCCTGCTGTTGCTTGTGCACCAGAGTCCCTCCAGACCTTAAGTCTTCTGTTCCATGAGAGGCAATGTGAGCTAGGGAACTGGCTTCACGTGAAGCACTTCTGAATCGGAAAGCTACTCAGTAGTTATGTGATATGGAAGAAGTTATTTCTACTAGAATTCACTCTCCTCATAGGTTAATACCCATGTGTTCACAGCAGCATTATTCCGAATGGCCAAAACATGGAAATATCCCAGTGCCCACGAACCAATGAATGTATAAACAAAATACGGTCTATTCATACAGTCAAATATTATTCGGGCCTAGAAAGGAATGAAATTCTCACACATGCTCCAATATGGATGAACCTTGAAGACATTAAGCTTAGTGACAGTCACAAAAGGACAAGTGGTGTTTGATTATGTGAGCACAGCTGTTGTTTACTGAGTTGCCTCTGGTCCCTAGATATGGTTTCAGAGGAACACAGTTTCAGATATTTATTCATTTTTCTCTTGTATATTTACTAAATGAGTACTGTTCTAAGTACGGGGAATACACTAGAACAAAAGACAAAGTTTATGCATTGGTGGGAATTCCAGAGGGGAGAGACACTAAACACATACAGAAATAAACATGTCATTTAGCCTCAGTTGCTACAAAGAATGATAAAGGTTGAAAGGGTGACATCTTTGAGGAAGCAACATTTGAACAGTAATTTGAATGGAATGAGGGAATCATCATGTAAAGCCTGACAGAAGCGTGTTCCTGAAGAACAGAATGAAGGGCAGGTGCAAAGGCCCTGAGGCAGCAATAAACATTGTGTGTCTAAAGAACAAGGAGATGACTGAATTGAACAAAGGGGAGAAGTAGTCAGAGGTAAGAGACAACGATTTAAACCCTTCTTGAACATAGTAAGAACCTCGAATTATCCATAAACATGGAAAAGCATTAAAGGTATTTGGTTAAGGGTGTGACATGTAAGGAATTACAACTTACATAGTTCTCTGGCTACCAGGCAACTGTGTGGGCCAGTAGTAGAATCAGGGAAGGAGTTTAGGAAGTCAGAGATAATGGGACTTCAGATCAAAGAGATAACAGTGAAGGAGGTGAAGTGTAGATACTGAGCATGAATCTGACAGTTTTGATGTCCAATTATGAGATGGGAGAAAAGCGGGAGGGGAGTGAATTACATTTTTCTGCTTTCTAGCTTAAGTACTCGAATTTTTTTTCAAAAAATTTGTGTGCTTAGAAAGCAGTTAAATATCTGTCTCAGGCTTAGACAATTTCTTTTTAAAATTTTGTTCATGCACTCATCAATCCATCCATCACCATCTCATCCACCCATCTTTCCTTCCAACACAAGTTGAGTATGCACAAGCACTTCAAAAAGTTCATGGAAAATTGAATTAAAAGATATTTTGTTTCAGTGAAGCAACGTTTGAAATCCATGCTTTTAGTGTTTTTGTAATACACAATTCCATGAGCCTTTTGAAGAAGTCTTGTGTAAACCTCTTAAGTATTGGGAGAGGATACAGGTGATTGGCTCCTTTCCTGAAGTAGCTGGAGAGAGAAGAAAAATCCACATGGAATGCCTAGAGAAGATTATTAAGATAACATTGGCAAATCCAAGGGAGTATGGTAAGGACTCAAAATGGAGTGAATTTCATGAACAGAGCACTGGTTAAGGGCAAAGGGAACCTCAGAAGGCTTTTTGAAGAAAGTGAGTCTTGAGCTGGGTGTAGAAGGTTGTTTATGGCTTGTACTGATGGAGATGAAGCTCAGGAGCATTAGAGGGAAGCTGTAGTGATGATATAGTGGTGAGGATGCCATGCTTTTGCCAGCCCCCTTTTTCTGAAGCCTTGAGAATCAAGTTCAGAAAGTTAAATTTGCTCCACTGAGCAGGAGGACATTCCTATCATGGAAGAAGAGAGACGATGAGTATGGTCCCTTTCCTGTTCCTTGTGTGATTTGTTCATTTGCCCTGCTCACTGTTGCCAGGGCTTCTGCCTGCCCATAGAGATGCACATGGTTGCTTATGTCACTTCTTCTACCTCTTCACTCAAATGTCACTTTCACATCAAGGCTGTCCCTGTCCACCTTATTTAATATTTCAACCAATCGCAAACAGTTACCATTTCCTCTGAAACTTCCTTACCCTTACTCTACTTGTACTCATAACACAACAAAATGTCCTAGTCTACTACTACAAAATGTCCTTACTGATTTTGTTTAACATCTGTTTTATTAGTCTATTTTGTTTACATTTCATAGAATTTCAGCTCTCAGGAAAGGAGAGACTTGGGTCTTAGGAATATCGGAATCCTTTAAGAAACACTTGGTGAATAAATGAATGAATTGATGTTGCAGCCAACTGAACTGGGTTCACCTTTAGGGGAACAGGTGGGACAGCTACAGAAATGATCTGTCTGATTATTGAACCCATTGTTGGCTTCTTTCTATCTAGTTTGTAAAAATCTTAAGTGGATACTGGATCTAATTGGCTGAGAAATGGTTTATAAAACAGAAACCTCCTTAATAGCTGCACTTATTTCCATTACTCCTATCCACAGTTTTTCCTAGGCCAATCATGCCTCAAACAAATGCATTTTTAAAAAGACAGCTTGAGCTCTAAATACACAACCCTGAGGTTGACTTCTGATCCTCCACAATCTCTGCAACCTTGAACAAGTTACTCAAACTTCCTGTGCTTCAAAACTCATCTGTAAAAATGAAGCACACTGAGGCTGGCATGGTGACACATCAGACTAGTCCTGTGCCCTGTGGTGCCAGCATCTCATATGAGTGCTGGTTTGTGTCCCAGCTGTTCTGCTTCCCATCCGGCTCTCTGCTCATGTCCCGAGAAAGCAACAAAGGATGGCCCAAGCTTCAGATCTGGTTCCCAGCTTCAGATCAGCTTAGCTCTGGCTTTTGTGGCCATTTTGGGTCTGAATCAGTGTATGGAAGACCTTTTCTCTCTCCCTCCTTCTCTCTTTAAAAATTGCCTTTCAAACTAAAATAAATAAATCTTTTAAAAACATAAAGCATGCTATGAACATCTTACATGGTTGAAGATTAAAGTAAGTAATTTAATTAAAGCCATTAGCCTAGTACCTGAAAAAATAGTTTTCAATAATTGTAATTATGAGGTTGGGAAGTTTCATGATGGCATTGGTCTTTGTCTTCATTTAAATCCTACTGCCACATTTTTACTTTGAGGCCCTAGGCCAATGATACTTGTTGCACCTTTTTGTGCCTCAGTTTTTCCACCTAGAAAAAGACAATATTGTGCTTGTCTTCTAGGACTGTTGTAAAGATTAATGAGTCAATCCATGTAAAAGGCACAGAATAGAAGAGACACTTAACGTTGTCTCTTGCAAGTTTTGTTGGTTATTCCTGCAGGGCTTTGCCTAGTTTCATAGTAACTACTGCTCCAGTCTTCCCTGTTACTCCTTGCTTTGGCAGTCTCAGGCCTTTCACACATAAAGGGATGTTAGCTGAGTCAAAAAATACAAAACGAAAAAAGAAAAGAAAAAAGGACTGACCTTGTGGCATAGTGAGTCAAGTCACCTTTTGCAATGCTGGCATCCCATATCAGAGTGCCAGTTTATGTCCTGGCTGCCACGCTTCCAATCTGTATGTCTGTCCCTTATGAAGCAGCAGATGATTGTCCAAGCGCCTGGATTCCTGCTACTTATGTGGGAGACATGGATGGATCTCCTGTCTTTGGCCTGGCCCAGTCCTGGCTGCTGCAGTCTTTTGGGGAATGAATCTGCAGATGGAAAACCTCTGTCTCTCTCTCCTATTGTGTTTCATTTCCTGTGTTGTTATTCTGATTTCAAATAGATAAATCTAGAAGAAAGGGAAAAGCCAAGTAAAGAAGGGTGCATGTGAACAGGGACAAAGTATTTGCCCAAATAGAGTTTGTAGGACTTTTCTCCCTCCCCCCTCCATTGGAAAGGTTACATTTATTTTCTACCAAACTGGGGATATAGATCAAAAGTATATCTGGGTACATCAAAATCAGTTTATGGCCCAAGTGTAACCCTGTAATACTTGTCAATAACTATATAACCCTGTCAATAGCTGTAAAAATGGTGGAGTTGTAGAGGGGCAGACAGCCTGCCCTGGAGCCTCATGGACAGAAAAGCAAGATTCCTCCAAACGTCAGTGGACACACTGGAGAGCAAAAGATCAAACCTCAGCAACTGGGGTTAAGAAGGACGAGGTTACCCTTCCAAACAGCCTTGACAAAGAGCCACATCAAGCATAGGATGGCTGTAGGGCTTCCCACATGTGATTGAAAGTGGGGTATGAGGTCTGGACAAAGGCCAGCAGCAGAGGAGGACATGTGGAGCACTGAAGTTGACATTAGTGATGGGTGTGTCACCACACCAGCCTGTTTCTGTTAAGATTCCACAAAGCAGAGTTCAGATTTTTTTTTTAACTGAGCCTGCCCAAGTTTACAAGTTCCAAACTAAGGCCATATGAGGATCAAATTGGCTGCTAGTTTTCAACAAGTCTGCTTTAAAGAGTGAAACTTTAAATCTTCGTGCCCAGAATTCTAAGCATGTATTCAAAGGAGATTAATCAAAAGTGTGGACATGGATGTATGGGCAAGAAGTGGTCCTTCCTCTGCTATGACACCAGATGTCCTCTGCAGGGCTCAGTGGGCTGCCATATCCCATGCCAAGGGAGACTGCAGCCATCCATGTCCAGCCCAGACCACCTCCCCTGTTCCTGCCCCCGCATTCACCATTGGGAACCCCAACTCAGCTAGGGTATCCCCTTAGCTCCTTAACCAGTCCAGTTCCCAGCCATAGATCTTGCACATGCCAGCAAAGGCTACAGTTCCATAGGGGTGAGCTCACATACACCCCACCACCACCACCACATACACACACAGATTCTGCCTCCAGACCTGATTCTCTCACATGCTAATTAGAGTCATGGGCCAGCCTGACATTACTTGCCTCTTGTTCCAAATCTCACTGGTGGGTACTGCGATCTAACCCTACTAGGTAGGCCCCCAGCCTGAGCTTTAGTGTGCGCCAGTGAGTGGTATTCAGTTGTGGCTGATGTTAACTACCCCAGCTCAGGTCTCCCACATGTCCTGGTACTTTGGTCTGATCCTTAAAAGTCCTCCCATTCTCCCCTTCAAACTGCTTGGTCTGAGTCACGTTGCTTACCTGCAAATATTGGCCTTGTCTATGGAAGTCTGTCAGTAGTCATTCCTCACCTGGACATGAACCCTCAGGTCCCACTTGCCTCAACCTGCTCTATGCCCCAGGACCTCTGTAAGCCCACCCTCCAAGTCATCAAAGTATGCTGCCAGGCAACCTGAGAGCTTTGCCTGGCCATTAGTGCCCGGGTCACTCAGGGCCTCCCCTCCCCTGAGGAGTCATACCACCTGGCTGTCCATACCTCTGCCAGTCCAAAAAGCACCCAGGCCAGAGGGAAGGAGAGGGTTGGAGGTCTTTGCTTTCTCACTACCAGTGGGGCTGTATACCTTTCATCTTTGTCTTATCCCTTCCGAAATACCCACATGTCCCATAAAGAACTTGGGGAAGGTTTGGACCTTTCTCTTTTGCTTGAAACCAGAGGACCATGCACCTTGTTCTCTGATCCCAAAATCCCTATGGCGCTGTTCTTTCCTCATGGTGCTCGCTACTGACAATTTGTATCAGAGAGATTTTTGGTATTAGTCACCAGTATATGTGTACTATTTATTAAATGGCTCTTATGATTGCCATTCTCTGGTATCCCTTCACACTCCAGTGAGCACACACACATCTAACCTTGACAGCATCTGTCTTTGGCCTACCTCACAGGAATGTGGTGAGAATTAAAAAAAAAAAAAATGTCACATATATCTAATCTTTGTCACTTGGGCACATCCTAAATTGGGGAATTACTCTGATGTCTTAAAATTTTCTCAGGCCTCCCTGGATCAAAGTTCAGTCACTTGATGTTTTTTGTACCACAGCAAAATCCGAGCCACAAAACTCTGCAATGTCTTTGGTTGTATAATCATAAACTTGAGAATTTCCTCCCTGGTCTGCTTGTTCCCTGAAGCTTGAAGATTTGAGATTTTTAAATGAGTCTAGCAATAGTTCTTTCCTGTGTTTTATCAGAAGCTTTCCCTAATCTCATAAAAGAACACTGGCTTTTATGAATTTTGCCAGACTAAGCCATTATCTGCTTTGACATGTGTCACTGAGGACCATCAGTGAGCACATAAATGGGGAAAATGTTTTCTTCTGTATCACCCTGGTGCTCCTCCCATGTTACTTGACTTCCATTTATACACACAATGCCTTTTGTGATGGTCATTATCATTCTGTTTTTCATTTTAGAGTTCTGAACATACTTCCTTTCTAAGAATCAGGAGGGTTTCCATGCTGTTCATTGACACCGTTGCCTTGCTGAATGATTGCTCTTTGGTCAACCTCTACTATGGTTTGAGACTCCAGTGAAGGAGAGTTCCCATGCTCCAGGTGGAATGACATTTTAACTAGGCTGCTGAACTGCATTCTGTCAAATGGAGGTCTTCCCCTTCCCGCTGACACTCTAATTACATGACTTGCTTCCATAAAAGTCTTATCCATGGGGAAAAGAGGGAGGGATGGTGGGTGGTGCCTATTTCATATATGCATACAGGTGTCAAAATTCCCCAAATCATGCACATTTAAAATTGGTCAAATGATCCAAAATTTCAGTTGGATAGAAAGAATAAGTTCAAGAAATCTCACGATGAATATAGTTAATAAAATCATATTATGATTTTTGAAGATTGCCAAGAAAGTAGCTTTTAAGTGTTCTAACTACCCCTTATGATGCATAATCTGAAGCAATGTTATTAGTTTCCATTTAGTCATTACATTTCAAAATGTTGTATACCATATAAAATTTTGATTTATCAATTAAAAATTTTAAATAATTCTACCTATAAAAATAAGTAAAATCAAATAAAATGGATACTTGTGTAAATTATACCTCAACAAAGTTAGTGAAAAAGTGTGATGGTTAATTTTAATCTGTTAATTAAGTTAGAGCCAAGTGCCCCAGATATTTGGTTACACATTATCCTAGATGTTTCTAGGAGTGTATTTTTTAGACAACATTAAGATTTAAATCAGTAGATTTTGAATAAGGCAGATGATCTACCATACTGTCCATGGGCCTCATCCAAGCAGTTGAAGATTTTATGAGACTGGAGTCCTCCACAGAAGAGAGAATTGTGACAGCACACAGCCTCCAGACTGGAAGTGTACCATAACCCAGGGTCTTGGGCCTACCCTGTAGAGTTTGGGGTTCCCCAATCCCTCAATCATATGATCTAATTCCTTAAAATAAAGTGGATCCGCTTCCTCCAGAGAATCCTGGCTAAGAACAAAAGCAACCCTGGATCTCAGCTCTTCTGTAAGAATCTTGGGGGCCTTGTTGGAGAAGATTAACACAACCACAGAATAAATACAAGAATGAACACAAAACAGAAAGTCTCTTCACAATTCACAACTCAAGTTTCTCTGCCTACAGAATCAATACAATAGGAAATTGTGGCTGAATGACATGGACCTATTATGAGATTTGGGTTAGCTGAAAGCCCTGAGTTGTGGTAATGTTGCTTTCTGCTGTCAAAATACACAGCCTGACTTCTGATGCAACTTTTCAGATTGATCCAAAGTGGGAGCAGCTTAACTGCCATAAAACAGCTAAGCCTCCCAGAGATGATTTGCAGGCTGATTCTTAATTCTTGCATGAATGTTTTCCTCTTATCTCAAAGTGTCTCCGTGGGATAGAACCACAGAGAGCAATCTGGTAAACATGTGCAGGTGGCAGGCCTGAAGTGGCCTCATCTTTCTGCTCTGATTTTAGTCATCTCTGAGAACTCTCAGTGTTGACCCGGCTCATCTGGCGCCCCTGGGAAGTTTACTGGGACATGCTTTGTGACTATTCCTGAAGACAGTTGCATTCGTATGGTTGGTTTTCTATCCCTTTCTAACTGGCCCCGTTGTCCCAGAGATATGTAGACAACTTATTCAGGGATCCCCCATGGTACAAATATTCATGGATGCTAAGTATTTGCATAGCATGTGTGTATTCTTCCTCGTGTATGCTTTAAACAGTCCCATGATCACTTCAATACCTAATAAGATATAAAAGTTATGTATGCAGTTGTTATACTGTGTTGCTAATAGAAAAATAACAAGAAAAAAGTCTGTTTATTTTCATCACAGGTGAAATGTTTTTAAAAATATTTTCCATTGACATTTGGTTGAGTCTGTAGATATAGAACTCAAGAATGTTAAGCTCTGACTATACCGTGTTCATAGTTGTAATATGCTGAGTTGCTAGACTCACAGGGGCTCCAATCTCTGGGATATTTATTTGCCAATATCATTCCCAAATGAAATTATTTTCAGTAACCCCAGTTTTGCACTGAAAATTAAATTTTACATGGTAACGGTTCCAATTTCAGAAAGAAATCTCTTTTCCGTGCTTGATGTGACACAAACCTTACTTTGTCAACAGAATATTTTTCTTTAATTCTCAATGCTAAAATGTTAATAGTTCTAAAAACAGAAGGAGCTAAGAGACTTGGATGTCTGAAAAGTATTGATAACTAAGATGCTTTTGCTTGCTTGCAGCAATGTACTTAGACTTGGCCGGTTTAACTACATTTACATTGTAATACATATTTCATTGTCAAATATCTTGTATGTCACAGGGAAAGTCATATCCCTTCAGAGGCCCGTTCCCACCAGTGTGGAATCCAATCGCCTACCTGGATCATAACAACCTTTGGAGAAAAATGGATGAAATGGGGCAGGAGGTAAAACTGATTGGACTTTGCTTATATTTTTCATAATAGGTTTACTCCTTGGAAAGAAAAGAAGATAGAGTGCATCAGTAATGCTTAGCACAGTTTCAAGCACACAGTAACATTCAATTAAGATACGTGAAAATGACTTGAGGTTCTCTTCTGCATTCTCTATAAAGTAAATTAGTTGTCACTAAGCAGCCCCCAGACATTCCACTGTTTTAACAGTATAATTACTGACAACCTTGTAGGCTGTGTCAGTGGTAGAAGCTAGGACTAAAGTCATTGATCTCCAGACTGTATTCCATTTGAAAAACACAATGATAACCAAATAGCTTGTCACCTGTATGTCACATATTACCTTTTCATAGCATAAGAACAGCAGATTATGTATGATTTGTTCTTAAGGTAACAGCAGGCAGCATTTTCATTTTCAGGTTACTTGGGTTTTGTTTTACCTTTTTCCTCTTGATGAATATTAGCTTCTCATCTAAAAGACATGCTGACAATTCTTAAATTCTGTGTCTTTCAAAACAAGAATGTTTGACAGCCACCAGGGGAATAGCATTGGACCTGTCAAGATTTATTATTTTTGTCACACACAAAAAGTAATGAAATATTCTACAGAAGGTCATTGTGGCTTTTGCTTGGAGACTTTTACCCCATTATTCCTTCTGTACCCCTAAAAATTTTCTATTTCTTAGTTTTTGTTTTATATGATTTTAAACAAATCAAATAAGAATATTATATTACAACATACACATTTTATAACAAAATCATCTGCTAACGGGAATACGAATGCATGTATAGAAAAATGTGAATCTGTATTTATCATACAGGCTATAGGATAAGCAATTCTAAATTAGGAAGGCCATGATCACTTTGTGACTTTTTTGCTATTGTGTACTAGTTTTGTTTGTTGTGGATGTTTTCTTTAATTCTTCTAAAACTTTAATAAAAGACATAAAATCTGTAAAAAAAAAAAAGATATGTGAAATGAACAAATAAGCATGCTTTTAACCTCTAAAAGAGTGAGATGTCAAACAGGCTGCTTTGTGTACTACTGGTGACAGACTAGAGATCATATATGACTCAACCTTCCAGGCATGGTGTTTTCAACTTAGAAAAGCCTCAGGACATAGCCAAGTAAAGCTTTTGGGTCTTTGATTCTCCACCAGGCCTGAACTTGCAGCCTGTAAGTGAACACACACCAGGCTTAACTGGAAACACCGATTTAGAGGTGATGTACTACAGCTGTCTGAACATTGTTAAAGAGTTGAATTTATGAGTGTGCACTGTAAGTTAGTAGCTTAGTGCAGTAATCCCCCCCTTATCCATGGTTTTGCTCTTGCCTGTTTCGGTTATCAGCTGCCAACCACAGTCTGCAAATATTGCTTGGAAAAATCCAGAAGTAAAAAATTCATAAGTTTTAAATAACTTGCTAAATGACATCATTATAGTTGTTCTATCTTATTACTTATGGTTGTAAATTTCTTTCTGTGCCTGATTTGCAAACTAAATTTCAGTTGTGTATATGAAGAAAACATAGTAGATGTAAGTTTTGGTACTACCCAAGGTTTCAGCCATATGTTGGGGAACGTGAAATGTAACCCCCTGCAGAGAAGTGGATTAGACTGTAATCCATATTTGGAAATAGTCCAGTCACCATTTTCCTTCACTTAATGTGCAGGAAGTATCACCACAAGGTGAGTTTGGAGTGGGTGGTATAGCGATCCATCACAAAAAACCTATACACAGCATTCATCATGCAATGGGAGTTATTATTTGGGGAATTTGAAAAAAAAACCTTACATTCCTCTTAGGTTTTATTATTTGAATAGGTATTTTAAACGAAAATTTATGTTTGTCTTTCTAAACCTTGTCTGAATGTAGATTCCCAGTGACGCCCCTTGGAAGGCACCCCTTGCTGAAGAGTGGGACAATATGACAATGAAGGAACTGCTGGACAAGATCTGCTGGACTGAGTGAGTTGACATAAGGCACAGGCGTTTACTGTGGCCACCTTTCAAGTTTAGCCATACCTTGTAACAAGTATGAGACTAGTAGCTGCTTGGTGTGTAAGATCACATTGCTAGACAGGTGGAATGAAGAACACTGCTGGAATTGGATGCACCTCTAAAGATACAGATAGACCCAACTTACTTCTTTGGAATAGTTTTGAATCACAAAGGTGATGTTACCCATGAAGTCCTCAGAATGTGCCATCTGCTTCACTTAGAACAACTTAAGACCAGCAATTTTTAGATCTTACTCATTTACCATGGAAAATAATAACGTTTTTTAAAAAGTACCAACGTGCAAAAAATGATCTTATTCATCGAGCTGTTAATTCAGGAATATTTCAATATTTCTCACTTGTGATGTAGCATAGAGATGATTCACTAGAATGTGCATTTGAGACCCTTTCATAACGTAGTATAATTTGTCAAGGATTTCAGAGAAGTTGCTTTAATAATATGCAGCTATAGGGGAAAAAAGACTGGAACTACTGCTGTATTTAAGTGAAAAACAGGGCTAAGGAGAATGCAGGTGGAAGACAGGAAGAAGTGAGAAAAATAGGAAGTTTAAAAGAATTATTTTAAAAGGGAAATTCTAAGGTATCTAGTAATAGAATATTGGTTAATTTATGTGACATTGAAGAGTTTGAAGGCTCTAGAATTTTGAAAATTGTATGGTAGAGGAATAATTAAGGACTTGAAAAAATCATGATATTAAATGCATAAAAATAGGCTGTGATGGAGTGTGTGGTTTATGATCTCATTTACAAAAATGCAACTGTTTCTATATGCTCTACAAAAGCACTGCCTAACCAACAAAATGTTTTTAACACTTAATATCAAATGAAAACATTTATTTGAAGAATTCTAAGACATTGCATCTTAAAAATTCTTCATCAGATATTGTATTTCATCATTGCAGAATATTCCAAGGAAAGTGAATGCCATACTGGCTTCATTATTATTATTGCTGTTAATGCTATATATTTCATCATAAATATTTTTGTGCTTCTCCTGCATCTTCAGCCTTTGAAATCAATTAATTCTGGAACAGTCGAATATTTGATATCATAAAATAAATTTGATTTACTTTTATCTTTTAATAACTAATGTTGTTTAATTTGTAATGTTACATATTTCGTAATAAATTTGCATATTTTAATTACATATTTTATAGATTTTTTTCAGAACATAGCAAGTAGGGGGCTCGGCAGCGTGGCCTAGTGGCTAAGGTCCTCGCCTTGATCCCATATGGCCGCTGGTTCTAATCCCGGCAGCTTCACTTCCTCTCTGTCTCTCCTCCTCTCAGTATATCTGACTTTGTAATAAAAATAAAATAAAAAAAGAGAATATAGCAAGTATATAATTATCTGAATTTGTTTTATAACGTTTGTTGTGAAAAAGTATCAATAAGTTCAACTCCATCATTTTTCTCCTTGGAGCTTTATGCTCGTTTAAGTCGGAACCAATGATATTTCCTTAAGATCACAGCGTTCAGGCTAGGTCTCTGCTTGGTGAATCCTATAGATTGCTATGTGACAGAACAGAGCATTCTGATATTAGGAGGATAGACACAAAATGATTTTCTAACATTTCATAAGATGCGCTTGATGTGATTTCCTCTTTTTTTTTTTAATAAGGAATTTTTTGTTTTTATTGCAAAGGTCGGCCAGGTTTATGGAGAGGAGGAAAAACAAAAATCTTCCATCTTTACTCCTCTAATGGCCGGAGCTGAGCCAATCCAAAGCCAGGAGCCAGAAGTTTCTTCCTGGTCTCCCATGTGGGTGCAGGGTCCCAAGGCTTTAGGCCGTCCTCCATTGCTTTCCCAGGTTACAAGCAGGAAACTGGATGGGAAGTGGAGCAGCTGGGATATGAACCAGCACCCATATGGGATCCTGGTGGATGCAAGGCAAGGATTTAGCTACTGAGTCATTGCACCAGGCCCAATTTTTCTGGTTTTAAGGGAAGTAATCCCAAGAATATGCAATCTGCTGTTATTCACACTAAAGCATATTCTTACCTGCAAAAACTAACTTGATCACCATTTCAGTTATTATCACCTATAAAGTGTTCCCCAGAGACAGAAATTCTCTTTTCCACATGACAACAGCTATGCGAATGCAGTTTTGAAAATGTACACCTAGGAAAAAATGCCTCAAACTGATACTAACATTTATCTTTTGGGGGCAGAAATATGGAAGCTATTCATTTGCTCATCTTTTTATTTTATGAATTTTTCATATTTAATATAACTGTATATATTTTTCATGCAGAAAAATGTTGTAACATTTATCTTTTTAAAAGTCAGCAAGGCAAAAAAATACAAAAACATTACACTAGATTCTTTGAACTTCCATCCCCCAAATATTGTTCTTCTCATTTGTTTTCTTACTGAAGATCCCAGAGTAAATGAAATAAAAGTTCCAGAAAGAGCTGGTCTTTCAGAGAGAATTACAGTAATCCTCCCCTTACCCTGATTTTGCTTTCCTTGGGTTTCAGCTACCTACTCTTAACTGCCATCTGAAAATATTATTGTCTTGACTCTTTCTAGAGAGTAAGTTTACTACAATCTATTGTTAGAATTGCTATATTTTAGTCTGTTATTATTGCTAGGCTTCTACTCTACTTAACTGATACACAGAACTTTATCATAGATGTGTATGTGGAAGAAGAAGCAAAGTATCTCTAGGGCTGCATACCATCTTCAGTTTCATGTATCCAGTAGGGGTCCTGGAACACATCCCTGTGGGTAAGAGGGACCATTGTACCATCACATCTATCCTCACTTCCAAACAGGAAACTCACTGCTATTGTTATATTTAATATGGGTTGTCTAATTGAGCCAGCATTAAATTTTTTGCTGCAAGCACCTGCATTCACCTCTAAAATAAGAAGTAAAAGAAGTAGGATATCAGGATGCAACAAAGGATGCTTTTTCCTTTAAAGAAGTGCTTGAAACCGATATCTGGATATTTACTTTACATGAATACCACAGGTTACCTCTGCCAGGAAGGCATGCATCAGCAATTTCCACTCCTTCAGTTACCATCAGAAATCTCACAGGATAAACTGAAAGTTAGTGCAGCATGCCTATGACAGCAGTTTGCAGGCTGTGATAATGGGGACTTGTCATAAAAGTGATGTCAGGATTTTGTCAGTAAAAATGTTGGTAGTATCTGGTATGTGTGATAGACTTCTGCAAACTTCTGTGATCAGGGTACACTATAGTAGAGAGATGCCCCTTTGTTGATTGTGCTTGTAAAGTCATTAGCTGACTCTTCAAAACGTGTTTTAAGGTATTAAGAGTCATTGCTAAAAAAAACTAATAATCTAGTAATTAAGATAACTTCACATAGTGAAAAGTTCTAAAAATACATGATAATGGCAAAGTTATGGAATTCCAGAGTGTTGGCAATGTGAAAACCAGTGTTCATTTTCATAGATGAATGAGTGTATCATTCTGTGGAAACAGAGTAAGTGGTAGGGGGTCAGGATTAGATAGTGAAGATGGGCATGGGCTAGATCACTTTGGGTTCAAGAGGCCAGTAATAAAAGGCATGAATTTTATTCTGGTTTTGATAGGATGCCATTGGAATATTTGAAGTAAGAGATTCACAGGGCGAGTGCTTGGTCTCCAGTTAAAACATCAGTTAGGATGCCTGTGTCTCACACTGACCCACTTTGGTTTGACTTCTGGCCCCAGCTTCTGAGTTCAGCTTGCTGCTCACGCAGCCCCGGGAGGCAGCAGGATGACCTGAGTGATTGGGTTCCTGATACTCAAATGAGATACCTGGATTGAGTTCCCAGCTCCCAGCTTCAGACTTAGCCTGGTCCCAGCTGTTTTGGAGAGTTGGAGAGTGAACCAGCAGATTGGATCTGAGAAAGAGAGAGGGAGGGGGGAAGAGAGAAGAGGGTGAAAGGTAAAGAGTGAGACAGGGGAGAGAGAGAGAGGAGAGAGAGAGAAACAAGAACAGCCATGTGTTACATAATATTTTCGTCAATGATGGAGCACATACATGCCAGTGGCTGTACTACATGGCCTAGGTGTGCAGTGGGTTATACCATCTATGTGTCCTGTTAACTGACACACATCTAGAATTATAACTCTCCTGACAAAAGATGAAGTGAAATTAGTGGTGATGAAATTGGAGTGAGATAGGACTTACTGATGACTGCATTGTGGAGAGAATAGATGAATTAAGCTTTATTTCTAGAATGTTGACTTTACCCATCTAACAGTGGTGACTTTCACTGAGATGGGGCTCAGTGAAAGAGCAGCAGGTGGTTGGGGAGAAATCATAACAGCAAGAATATAGACTAGAAACTGATTCTCAGTAAGGTGTTTTGTTTAAGGTGAGCAAAAAAAAAAATCTCATTTCCCAAATCGCTGATGTCATGTTTCATGAGATCAGATTCTATCAACCTTTCTCTGTAACTTGTCAAATTATGTTAACCTAGCCAAGAAATGTATAATTTTACTAAATGCAGAAGATGCTTTCCTATATTTGCCAGTCTTGTTTTTTTTCCTGTGCAGATCTGCAAAAAGTATTGCCACTCTCTTTGTGAACCTGTGTGTCACTGCGGAGACCCATGAGGTCTCTGCACTCTGGTTCCTGTGGTATGTGAAGCAGTGTGGAGGCACAACCAGAATCGTGTCAACAACCAATGGAGGGCAGGTACCTTATCCCTGCACCCCCACCATCTTAACAGGGAACTAGCCCCACCAAAACGAAAATGTGGTGTCATCCTGCAAGCATGAACTGCTGAAACAGGAGGCAGCCTTGTTGCTTTTTAAAGCTTTGTCATAGCAACTTCGTGGCTTTCCTAAGGTGCCCAAAGTGAGAACCCAATGGCTAACATTTTAACGCTAGACTTGTGCGACTACATCTAGTTGCTATAGAAATAGGGGACATAGATATTTATCTTTCACTTTTATATTTTATCTAAATATATATATATAGATACATGGACATTTATGTGTGTAACATATGAAGATATCTATGTGTATACATTGTATGTGTGATATTAAGTTGTGCAATACCTCAGTCATCTTGAAATTAAATGGGGCTTATCAATACCTGAGGTTTCTCTCACTCAGAATCTTTATTTCTTGGTACTATCCATTTAATTTGATCAGAATGATCACTAAATCAGGTACTAATCAATTCTTCTACAAAGGCTCATTCTGTGACTTCAAATTATTTTGGAAAAATGCTGATTTTGTACAAATGGCCAAGAGGTATATATAATATGTTTTCTTAAAAACAACAAGGTGATTGTCAGACTTCATCCTCAAAAAAAAAAAAAAAAAAGATTAGACTTGTCCCTTTTTATGGACGTTTGCCATTTTCCATTTGGGTATACATTCCATTATTATTTGATAAGTTTGATAAGTATATAAGGGGATCTTCAAAGAGTTCATGGAAATTCTGTATTGTGAAAAACTGCAGTACATTTTCCAAGAAGTTTTATAGTCCTCCCTAGTGGGCAAGGGGGTGCTCAGACAGGTGGGATGCAGGATCATTCTGAGGGTATATGGCTGAGCTTGGAGGCAGGGCATCTGTAAGAGTATAACCTGGAAGATAACTTGGAAAACCTGGAATATTTTCACAATGCAGCAATCTCTTACTAAACAAACAATGATGAAAGACACTATTTGCAGGAGCAAAATGAAAGGTTACCTGCATTGGAGTAAATACAGGTGGGGAAAGCCAGGCACTTCGCAAAGGGTGCCTACTTGTGGAATTCTCACCTGCATCCTGAGTCCTTTTTTGTTTCCAGGAGAGAAAGTTTGTGGGTGGCTCCAACCAAGTGACTGAGCGCATAATGGAGCTCCTTGGGGAGCGAGTAAAGCTTGAGAGACCCGTGATCCGCATTGACCAAACAGGAGAAAGCGTGCTTGTGGAAACGCTGAACCATGAGCTATATGAGGTAACCAAGGCCCTAAAATTAAGGGGAAGAGCGCAGAGTCCTATAGATAACTAAGGCTGAAATAAAGTCAAGAATAACGCAGACTTCATAGGGAATCCCTTTGCCAAAAACTACCTCTATTGGAAAGACAAGAAAAGAGAGCTCACATCTCAGCAGGTTGAAGTATCACACCTCTGTGTCAGGCTCTTACACGATGAGGAAATCAAAAAAGGATTTATTTGAGAAATATTAAGGTCCTCCTACATGCCTGACTTCCTTTTGAGAGAACACAGTGCCAAACAAACCAGATACTATTCTCTGCTCCCTGGGGCTTACATTCTAGTGAAGAAGAGAGGCCATAATTAAATTAATATGGCCTGAATATGAAGTGTGTCAGATAGTGATGGGAATACGGGGGAAAAATCAAGCAGGGGAGGGAGAAGATAAATCAGAGGATGGACGGTAGAATGGGTTGTGCAAGTTTCAGTAAAGTTAGCAGGAAACGTGATACTTGAAGGAAATGACAGATTGAGCCATGTAGGGTCTACAGCCAAGAGTGATGGGAAAACATTGGACATTTTGAACTAGGGAACAATAAAAGCTGCTTTCAATTTTAACAAGATCCCTATATTATAGTGTTGTCCATCCAGATGTCTTTAATGGCCAGAACAAGGCTGGTCCAAAGAAGGGAACCAGGAACCTCCTCCATGTCCCCCACATGGGTGCAGGGACCCAAGGACTTGGGCCATCCTCCTCTGCTGTCTTCCCAAGCACATTAGCAGGGAGCTGGATCAGAAATAGAGCACAAGGGACTTGAACTGGTGCCCACGTGGGATGCCGGCACCACAGGAAACAATTTTACCCACTATGCCATAGTGACAGCCCCAAAATATGTATTTTGAAAAATTACTTTACAAATAGTGCAAATCACAGTGGTATCACTGCTACTTTCTTCTAAAATTTATACCTAAAAATCTCAACTGCTTCCACACCTGCCCTAGAAGACAGACAGAGACAAAGGTAGAGGGCTTTTCTGTACTAGTAAAACTGTTTTACTCACATGTAGTTGTAGTCATCTTAAAAATTCTTGGGGACATTGGCTAATAATTTGCAGAAATACAGTCATATATCCATTTAATAAAATACAAAATATATGTCATATAGCAGATTTGCTTTCAATTAATTCATCAAGGAGAAGAAAAAGGATAGAGGCCAGACAAAATGATAAAATGATAAAATGATAAATGATAAACTGAAAAAAGAGAGATTTGGAACAGGGACAAGGGAATTATCAGAAGAATAAGAGAATCATAATTAGAAAAGAAAACTAGAGTCCACTGATGCTCAAGCATGCTGCTTTTCTTTCAGGCTAAATATGTCATCAGTGCTATTCCTCCAGTTCTGGGCATGAAGATTCACTACAGTCCTCCTCTGCCAATGATGAGAAACCAGCTGATCACTCGTGTGCCTTTGGGTTCAGTCATCAAGTGCATGGTCTACTATAAGGAGCCCTTCTGGAGAAAGAAGGGTGAGTACTTTCCTTGTATGAGTACCTCTAAGAGAAGGTCCACGAAACCTGGTGCCAAGAGATGCATTTAACTTGTAAATGTTATTTTTAGAATGCTTAGTCCAAGTTCCAAGTACAATTCCTTTAAGTAAAACTTGGCATTAAATTCCTTTGGAATGTGACCAAATCTTCATAACGCAATGTCAAGATTATTTAATCCTTCCACAAAATCTTGTGAGAGTAGATGATTAAGCTTTCACAATACAGTTTTTAAAAGTATGGGTTTCTAAAGTTATTCACAAAGATGAAGAGTTTGAAAATGCTTAGCAGGCCATCTCTTATTAGTGTCAAGCTTCATAGAATAGAGAATTAAAAGATAAGCTTATCTTGGTGCAAAAATGTTTGCAATCCATACATACGAGAGGTCTGCAAAAAGTTCACAGAAACTATGGAGTGAAAAAAACACATGGCTTCCAAAAACAGAATTTACACTGCACTAACCTTATAGCTTCCAACTTTCCCTGAACTCTTTGAAGTACCCTTGTGGTAAACTAATTTGTTCACTCATATATATTCAACACTTGTACACTGAAGAACCCCTTCTTTGTCAGTCTTCCACTTCCAGTCACTTTCACCATCACCACACTGCCCTCCTCAGGGGCCATCTCAGCCACCTGAGCCTTTTGTGCTACGCACACACATACAGAGAGAACAATGCTTTGTATCCTTGCGGTCTCCCTGCTTCTGCTCATCTTTAACTTTTGAAATGTTCCCTTAAATCATTACACCTAATTTCTACCAATTTATATCATTTTCAGTGATAGGAGAAATACCTGCTTCATAAAAACTTATGCAAGCATAGGGTAGGCATTTAGCCCGCTAGCTAAGATGCTGACAACTGTGCCAGCATGTCATGTGGAGTGCCTGGGCTTGAACTCCTGACTCTAGCCTCCTGCTAATGCAGACCCGGGAGACAGTGGTGATGGCTCAAGTTGTTGGATTTCTTCACTCACCTGGGAGACCTGGATTAAGTTTCCAACTCCCAGCTTTGGCCCCATGCCATGAAGGAACTTTGGTAAGTGATGTAGTGGATGAAAGCTATTTCTCTCTCTACTCCTGTCTCTGTCTGAAATCAAGCAAGCAAGCAGTAAGTAAATGATTTTAAAACTAAACTAAAAATTGCGGAACTAAGCCCATCATAAAATTTTCAGAAAATTAAAGTGCATGAAGAATGTCCCTCTCTTATTGTCATTCCTCCTAGGGAATAATTTTTTAAAAGAATTTGTCTTGGGCCCAGCGCAGTAGCCTAGTGGTGAAAGTCCTCGCCTTGACTATACCGGGATCCCATATAGGCATCGGTTCTAATCCCAGCAGACCTGCTTCCCATCCAGCTCCCTGCTTGTAGCCTATAAAGCAGTCGAGGACAGCCCAAAGCCTTGGGACTCTGCACCCATGTGGGAGACCCGGAAGAGGCTCCTGGATCCTGGCTTCAGATTGGTGCAGCTCTGGCTGTTGCAGGCATTTGGGGAATAAATCAGCAAATAGAAGATCTTCTTTTCTGTCTCTCCTCCTCTCTGTATATCTAACTTTAAAAAGAAAAGAAAAGAAATATGTCTTTTGTTCTTAGATATGTATCGTATGTATTTGTAATACTTCACTTAAGAGAGGACACTTCAAAAAAAATGTATAAAGTCCAAATAAACAAGGTTTATTCTGGGGCAAAAATTTGTTTTCTTTTTTCTTATTTTGAAATGTTTTATTGCTGAAGCTTTTCAAAAATCAGAATCTGATAAGAGAAAAACCTAAAAACCCCATATCCAAATGCCTAGATACAAAAATACATTACATTTATTTTTCAGAATTTTATTTGCATGTTTTTGATCAATGCTTTATCAACTACATGTCATAACTCATTGTTTGCTAAGAAAGTACTTCAATGAGTGATAATACAAATTATTTTAAAAATTGGGGCTGACATCGTGGTATATCAGGCTAATCCTCCACCTGCGGTACTGGTGCCAGCATCCCATATGGACGTTGGTTCGAGTTCCAACTGGGCTACTTCCTCTCCAGCTTCCCACTTATGGTCTGTGAAAGCAGCAGAGGATGAACGAAGTGTTTGGGTCCCTGCATCAACATGAGACACTCAGAGGAAGCTCCTGATTCCCAGCTTCAGACCAGCCCAACTGTGGACATGGCAGCCATTTGGGGAATAAACTAGTGAACTGAAGATTTCTCTGTGTCTCCTTCTCTCTCTGTAATTATATCTTTTGAATAAAAATAAATAAATATTTTTTTAAAAAATAAAGCCACAGATCCTTCAAATTTGAAAAACAAATTGAAATGGGCAGGGGAATCAGTATACATTACATTTAATAGGGTGAGGCTTTACAAAAATGAGGTTACAAAAATCTCATTTGTACATATTTTTTAATGCTTGCCTGTTTCTAAGAAAGAGAGAGAGACACAGAGAGAGACTGCTTCCATTTCATGCATCTGCGGGGCTTTAAATAGTTCGTGGAAAATGTCTATTAATAGAAAATTTCACATGGCTTTCAAAGATATTTTGTATCAAAATAAATTTATCTCTTATTTTGATGTTCTGTAAACTCTCCTGAACACCCCATATGTATATATATTAAAAATAGATATATTTCTACAAATATATAAATATGTATATATGCATAATATATACAATACAGTTTATGTGTATTATATGCAAATATAAGTTACAAACATGTATTCTTCCAAAAGCATTTCTTTTACAAAAAAGAATGCCCATCATACTGACATTTACTTTGTCCTATAAATAATGTACCATGCACATCTTCCTACAGCAGTTCATTCGAATCTGTCTCCTTCCAACAACTAAATAAACAATTTTCTTATACAGCTTTATCACCATTTATCCAACCCACCTACTGTTGTTTGACATTTCTCTGCTTTCCACATTTTCGCTGTCAAACCCCATGCTGCACTAAATAGCTTCTCACATACAACTTAGCAGATTTGCTCAGGAGCAATTATTTTTGATGAATCTGGGGTTATGAGTTCAATTGACTTGTGTAAACCATTGACATTTGTTAGAGTTCCTGTCCTCTTGTACCCTTAAAAGCTGATATTTCTTTAAAAATTTTTTGCCATTCAGATAGAACTATCTCATTATTTGTAATTGTTAGCTTTAATAAAGCTTAAGTGCTTCACCAAAACGTTTTGTGAATTATCTGTTCATCCTTTGCTCATTAAGAATTATTTTGCAAATATTTCTTCCATCAGCACCTCCACCACTAAATTCTAATGTGCACATGGGACCTTTCTGTTCCACTGATTTCTGACACTAAGAGCCAAGCATTTTTTAAAAGCTCCCTAAATTAAAAGTTTAACATAAACAACCACTCTATGTATTGATTCATTAGTTATACACACAAACCTCTGAAAACTAGATGTGTCACTGTAACTCTAAAATGTACTAACATAGACATATGTAAAAGGTTAAAATTAGCAGGAATTTCTGGTGTTTCTTCCCTGATCTGTCTGTCTGTAAAGTTAAACACCTCACTTTACACACAGCTTTATATTATTTAGCCCTATTATACCACTGCACTGCTTTTTCTTAAGTATAATTTCTGCTTTATGTTTCCTGAGAATAATCATTACAAGGGCCTTTGCTGGAGATTGTGGAGCAGTGCCAGCAGGAGCAAGTCAGGGTGTGGGAGACTGGTGCTTTTGGTTTCACGAGGTGGAATTACAGCACACTCACACACAGTACTGTAGCTGCGCACACAGCCTGGGGAGCACACAGGCATCAGAGACACTCATCTAGAAAATGTCCATGCTGGCTACGCTTCCACTGTATCTCAAATGACCTTGTCCTTTGGCTTACAGGGAGCATAGTTGGCTGCGGGGAATAGGCTGCATGTGGCCACAGCCCTTTTGATAAAGCCTTTGCTCTTTCTTTTTTGTTGTCTTGGAAGCGAGGATCTAAAAGGGCACTGCACCGCTCTGATCATGGGAGCTTTATGATATGTTTTGATAGCAAATATCACACTCCCCTATCCATAATTTCCCCCTTAATTCCGTCTTGATAGGCTTCTCCAGACATTCTAGCAGACAAGTACTATTGTTGTCTGATCAGAACTCCTCCCTCCACACAGATAGCTTCTCTCCCAAAGTGCTTTGCTCTTCATCGCCTCCAATAGATACTCTAGTCTCTCCTCTTTTCTAAGGGAAATTTACTCCTTGAGTCATTGTCTAATTTTTTTTTCCTGAGAGTTCTTCTGGTTCATTTGTTTCTACTTTTGTCCTTGTTTTTGTTTTTTTGTTTTTGTTTTGAGTCAAAGACAGAATTTCCACCCTCTAGTTCACTCCTCAAATGCTTGCGAAGGCTGGGACTGTGCCAGGCTGAAGCCAAGAGCCAAGAAGAAAATGTGGGTCTCTCATGTGGATGGCAGGAGCCCAGTCATTTGTACCACCATTGCTGCCTCCCATTAACAGCAAGCTGGGAATTGGAAGCTAGAGCTGGAAATCAAACCCAGGTGCTCTAAAATGGGACCCCAGTGTCCTAACCAACATCCTAACTGCTAGCCCTCATTTTTCTTCTTCCAAGGCTCTCTTACATGTCTGGTATAGCCACACCTGCTCAGGAGTGAGGCCCTGTGAAGCAGATGGCATGAACTGTGTGAGCAGACTGAACTACTGAGCTTTCTATCTGTGAGTGGAAAACTCCACTGATTCTGCTTCGGCATCAACATGACTGTTTCTCTGCTGCTTATCCCTTCACCTCCTCCAGGTGTACTGGCTCAGAAACCAGCTTCACCTTGGGAAGGAGGTGTCCCTCAGAGTCGAGTCCCTCTACCCAGAAGACACTGCTGCCATCCTAGTCTGGCATCCTATGCCAGCTCTTTGTCTCATCCAGCTGATTGCTTCATGATCGATGTGTACTTTCTCTTCGATCATATCCTGTCCTGTTTTTCTCCATTCTTTCATTTTTTTAAAGATTTTATTTATTTTCATTGGAAAATCAGATACACAGAGAGGAGATCTTTTGTCAGATGGTTCACTCCCCAAGTGGCCACCTGCTGAGCTGATCCAAGGTCAGGAGCCTCTTCCAGGTCTCCCACGTAGGTGCAGGGTCCCGGGGCTTTCGGCCATCCTCAATTGCTTTCCCAGGCCTCAAGCAGGGAGCTGGATGGAAAACAGGGCTGCTGGGATTAGAACCGGTGCTCATATGGGATCCTGGCTCATGCAAGGCGAAGACTTTAACCACCAGGCTGCCATACCAGTCTCCCTTCTCTTTTTTGTCTTCTTGTACCAGGTGATTCCTTAACTATTTCTCTTTTACTCTTTTTTAAAGACTTATTTATTTGAAAGGCAGAGAAGGAGATGGAGAGAGGGACAGGGAGGGAGAGAGGGAGGACAGAGGGAGAGGGAGAGAAAGCTCAATTTCTTTCATCTGCTGATTCACTCCCCAAATAGCCACAACATCTGGGCTGGACCAAGCTGAAACCAGGAGCCTGGAACTCCATCACAGTCTCCCACAAGGGTGACAGGGGCCCAAGTACCTAGGCCATCCCCCACTGCTTTCTCAGGCACATTATTAGGGAGCTGGATTAGGGAGAAAGGATGTGAACTGGCACTCTGAATTGGGATGCCAGCATCACAGGTGGTGGTTTTGGACTTGCTTTGCTACAACTCCAGCCCCTCTTGTATTCTTAAGTCTCTGAGCTCTTGGATAGACTTTAAGCATTTCTTCTTCCCACAAATCATTCTTTCTCAGCATCTTTCCGGTCTCACCATATTGGAGGGGCATGAAAGTGTGCCTCAAGCTAGTGACTGACTAGCTTGATTCCCAAAGGGGATGGGCAGAGACATGGAATATGCATAGAGAGGGTGTAGTTTAAAATGCCTCTGAGTGCATCTGATCCCACAATGTGCCCACACAGAATTTGAGGAGGTGCATGCCCTCAAACTTTGCTCTCTTCTCTCTCCTTCATTTTCATACCCTCTTATTGGATTTTCCATACTATGTTTATTTCAGAGTTTCTACAACAATATTCTTTAAAACACCTCAGATTGGATCAAGAGGAGTGGTACACTGACATGGGATATTTCTGCAGCATTTCAGACTCTGCCATGACATTTTCACTATTGCTCTGTCACAATCTTTGTTAAAATTGCCTATACAGCTGTCCCTTGGTACTCATGGGAGAATTGGTTCTAGGAGTCTCCATGGATACCAAGGTCCATGGATGCTCAAGTGGAGTATAAAACTGTGTAGTATTTGTATATAATCTACACAGCCTTCCCATATACTTTAAATTATCTCTAGATTAGTCATAATAGTGAAAATGATGCAAATAGTTGTTACACTGAATTGTTTAGGAAATGACAAGAAGAATGTCTGCACATATTCAGTAGAGACACTGTTTTTCTTTTTAAAGTTTTTTTGTTTGACTGTTTGAAAGGCAGAGTCACACTGAAAGAAGGAACACAATGATAGAGTTTTCCATCTGCTAGTTCATCTCCCAGTGGCCACAATGGCTGGAGCTGGGCCGGTCCAAAGCCAGGCATCTGAAGCTTCTAGGTCTCCCATGTGGGTGCAGAGTTCCAAGGACTTGGGCCAGCTTCTGCTGTTTTCCCAGACCATAAGCAGAGACCTGGATCAGAAGTGGGGCAGCCAGGACTCAAACCAGTGTCCCTATTGGATGCTGATGCTGCAGACAGAGGTTTTGCCTGGCTATGCCATGGCATCAGCCCCCCACACACATTTTTTTTTAGTATATTTTGACCAGAAGTTGTTTGAACGCATGCATGTGGAACCACAGATAAGGGCGACCAGATGGATTTTGTTAAAGGGGAGGATGAGGGAAACATTTTTGCCCAGGATGAGCGGAAGTTGTTTCCTATGCTGTTCTTGGAATGCAAAAGATCTTTGGGGGTCATGTTTGAAATGAGGGCTTTGGGACTCTGGATTTTTGTCATCCACATTCTCTTTGCCCTATTTCCAAATAATCAAGAACCACTGTAAGCAGATAAGTGGCTCCTCATGAAATGTGTACATTCAGTTCCTTCTACTTTATAGAGATGGACTAGTGTTTCTTTTGCATGTCTTTGGATTTTCTTCTGGCTTCTTATGAAAGAGGAAATATGGAACACAAGTGTTAACATCATCGGAAACCAGATTTGATTGAATAGTGGCCTGGATAAAATCATATCTCCTGGCTCCGTTTTTGCAGAGAAAAACTTGGAGTTTGCTTTTTTTTTTTTCCCATGGATTTTTGGCTCCTTAGGCCTCTTTTGACATCAATTTAGTTTGCCTTCATATATTTAGAATATGCTATGCTAACATACACATATGTACACAAAGCACATATGTTGAATTCACCTTTTGGGTTTCTTAACTTGAAATGTGCTTCATCGCGTCAGCTATGGGTAATTTGATATGGTGGTAAATATGTCCTTCAATTTTGCTCTCCTCCAAGATTACTGTGGAAGCATGATCATTGAAGGAGAGGAAGCTCCAATCGCCTACACACTGGATGACACCAAACCAGATGGCACCCATGCAGCTATCATAGGGTAAGGCACAATTGTGGTGTTGTCGCTGATGTTTGGTGTTGAGAAAATCATCACATGCCATCAAGAAATGTGTCTCAAATTTTATTAAATGAATTTGTACTTAACCCGTATGTCTCATCATTCTATATTTAGAACACCATAAAGATGCTCTTTGAGTGATGGATATACTACTTTGAGATAAATATGCTGTTGAAATATTCACAGGACTGAAAATGTAGGACTTAATGCGTTTATGACCCTATTCTTCAAATTCAACAGTGGAAATGTTTTTGCTTTATTTTTAAAGATTTATTTTTATTGCAAAGGCATATTTACAGAGAGAAAGAGAAACAGAAAGATCTTCCATCTGCTGGTTCACTCCTCAAGTGACTGCAACAGGTAGAGCTGAGTCAATCCGAAACCAGGAGTCAGAAGCTTCTTCCTGATCTCCATGTGGGTGCAGAGTCCCAAGGCTTTGGGCCATGCTCTACTGCTTTCCCAGGCCACAAGCAGGGAGCTTATTGGAAGCAGGGCCGCCAAACCAGTACCCATATGGGATCCTGGTGGATACAAGGCGAGGATTTTAGCCACTGAACCATTGTATGGGGGCCCAGAAATACTTTTGTTGTTCTTTTTGTAATGACTTCTAGTGGATAAATATCTTGAAACACCCATAGAGGTGTTTTAAGCAGCCCAGTCCTCAGATTTCAAGGGAAAATCAGTACAGAAGTCGATCTCTAGGGGGCCGGAATTTGACACAGAAAAGTGGTTAACTGGAGCAGGCAAACTTTAGATGGACCCTAGGACATGGATGAGTTTGTCACAGAGACTGCCAGGCATCAGAACAAAGAGCTCAGAGCCAGTTGTTAAGTTGAAAGCAAGGCTAAGTTAAGTTGCAGTTGCACGTGGAGGCAGAATCTAGAAGGCTGGATGCTAAGGATGCTAAGGTACCATGACAGAGAGTGAAGGAAATAGTAAGGACAAGACGAAACTGGAAGGATTCAGATACAACCCTAACAGGGTATTTGCAGCCCAAGGCTTATTCCTATTGGCCACCAGCCTGGGTGTGGTGAAGTACATCACTTGCAGTATCACTCTAGGCAGGACTTATGGCCAGTCATCTGCTTTTTGTGGTACCCTGACTCTTTGAAAGCTAGAAGGTGCTGTTCTGTATCTGGAACGTAACATGCAAATAGTCAAAATGTTGAACATTAAATAAACTTGTTGTTTCTGGTTGGCATTAACATCATCGAACAGGCACATATGTGGCTATTAAAATGAGACCAGGATGAAAACATCATTCACTTACTTCCCCCTTTTATTCTTGCTTGTATGTTTCAGATTTATTCTTTCCCACAAAGCCAGAAAACTGGCACGGCTTACCAAAGAAGAAAGGTAATGAAAGAAGCACCTTTCCCTGCCTTCCTGCCTTCTTGTCTTTCTCTCCACATCCCCGCCCTTCACTGCTCCCCGGCCTTTCTTCTTTTTTGTCTACTTACCAGTTTTCAAATTTACTTACGTGTGTTGCCAATACTGTCTATTATCTTAATTATGAGGGTTTTATTATATAAAAGCACAAGGCCACAACTTAAGAAGCAAACATTCAAATGAATGTGTATTGAGTTCATTGCATGGTAGGACACTGTGTTAGGAGCTATGGAGAATATGAAAATGAATATAACCCAGGGGCTGAAAGTGTTGAGATAACTAATCCGATAGATTACTGTGTTTGCAAGGTTGTCTACAGTGCACATAACACGAGGGACTAATTTCTCTGCAGGTGGCAGTCTCTTTACAAAATAAGTGTTTGCCACTGCCAATTATTTATTCCCATGCCACATATTTATCACCTAAGAGCCCTTGAATTTCATTATGTCTCATTCTTTCCCCCTCTGTTTGGGTTCTCTTCTGTGACTCATGCCATCCATGTCTGTGGCCAGGGCTATGGAGATCTGCCTGGGTCACTCATCTAAAATCATCCCCACTGGAATGTAAGAACCTTGGAGATAAGTTTTTTTTTTTTCTGATTTCTTTTGTTGCTAAACTTGCAGTGGCTCAAAGAGACTTTTCCCAGTGTATCATTTGTTCATATTTATGGATTATTCATTTTCTACTGTAGTAAAATTTTGTCTTTTTGTGAAGTCACATTAATCCATTTTAAATCCTACCTTCTAAATGATATATTATGCATAGAAAAGACTTTTCTATTCCAGATTTTTTTTTTCTGTAAGATTGTCCATTTTCCCTTTACTTTTATGGCCTCGTCTATTTACATCTATATGTAAATCTTTGATCCATCTGAAATATATTTGGTAGCAAAAGTACTGTAGAAGTACTTTTAATTCTCTTTTTTATGGGCAGTCATTAGCTCCAGTGCTATTTGGCTGAATAACCTCTTTCCTCCATTTTAAAAAGCCCACTTTTATGTAGTCTAAAGTATTCTAAATTCCTTTAAGTACTTGGCTCTATTTCTTTTCTTTTTTGATAATTTTGTTTTCCTTTTTGCTTACTTCTGTAAAGGGACCAGATATATTTTTAAGATTATAATGATACATCCTACCTTCCTTTCTCCTTTTCTTTTTCTTTTCTAACTTTTATGATGGCATGTTTTCAATATACATTAGAATCAGGAGCTCAATCCCCCACCTAACAAAAAATGCACCAAATAGTTAAGTAGAGAGCTCAGGATTCTTCAGGGTTCTAACTCTGAATTTTATCTCATGAGTTTATTGTGTCTAACTCTTCCTTTGCTTGAACAAAGAGAAAGAGAAGAGGCAGGGAAGGAAATTAGGCATTTTCATGTACTTTTGTTTTTAGGGAGAGTTACTGAATTTAAAACAATAATAATACTTTTAGAAGCCAGTGACCTAGCTCCAAATCATCTTTAAGCTCCCCTTAGTAATTACTATTCTACAAAAGCAGGCATGATACAACTACAACCTGGTGTTTTAATTGACTGATAATAACTGTTGGCTTACTGCCAATCCTCCCTTGACAATTTCTCAAGAACTACTATTTATTGAACATTAATATATTATGTTCCAGTTTATTGGTATGTTCCAGCTATTGGAGGGGCAACCAGATGCACATTTTAGTACTGGCTTTCAAACTTGGGAATCATCCAAAGTTTTTTGAAAATAAGGACTCCTACCATTCACATTTCTTATTTAGGAAATCTGGTCAGGGTCTGTGAACTGGCAATTCAAAGACTTTTCCCATGTCCAGATGCCGCGGCAGTACTGCTGCTGCTGTGGGAACCATATGCTTTTAAACCATTAATGAGAAAATCATGAAAGACCGTTGATGAAACTAAAGATCAGACAACTTGAGTGAGCTGCTCAAGAACTCACAATATGTAAGAGGCAGGAGCAGCATTCAAAGTGTTTCCTGTTTCCCTCGCTTTCCACTCTGCCTACCGCCTTGTATCAAGGCGAGGAGACAAACTGGGATGAGCAAGGGCAGTGTCTTCATGATCATTGAATCTCTAGTGCTTGGACTGATGCGGAAGAGGTGTACAATCTGTTTTCTCCAGGGAATGAGCAAAATTGTTGTGTGTCCTCAGCCATTCAGGCAACACATCACTATAGTTTCTTCTAGATTTATCAGCAATGTTACACAATTCAGATTTGTGACCTCATGACTTTAAGACTTCATTGAAAGCAAGTGCTTCTTTTCCTTTTCCCTTCTTTCTTTATGTTGACCTTTGTCTTTTGCTTGCCCATAGGCTGAAGAAACTTTGTGACCTGTATGCTAAAGTGTTGGGCTCCCCAGAAGCTCTGCAGGTGAGGTTGCTTATCACCCCCTTCCTAGAGAAGCGAGATCTTGCTTCGTCCTTGAGGAACTTGTAGGGATAGGTTCATGAAACTCGGAACCAGGAGCTCTTGTTTCCCAATACGTTCACAGAGGGGTCTGTGCAAGGTGGATCTGTTTCTTAGTGGTCCCACAGAGTGGGGCATGTGCGGGTGACCACTCAGGGTCCCTGTAGTATGCAGGAGTGTAGGCCGTATCACTTGTCCCAGAATTCAGAGTTCTACCTGCAGCAAGATGCCAAACCATTCTGCTTCCATCCTTGTCAAGGCCTCAACAGAGGAGCTCCTGCTACAACTACCCCAAGAGAAAGCCTAAATCCTGGCAGCCAGGATGGAATGAAAAGAGCTTTGCTTTTCTAAGAAGTTCTTGTAAAAAGTCCAGGGTCTCATTCATTTGACACTCCCTTACCTCCCACATGTTATCTTTTACATCAGAAGAAGATGAGCTCCTACTTACCATTATTTTACACCTTGAACATTAGGGACGGAAGGAGGTCAGGATGATAGGCTCGGTCCTGTCTGCTGAGTTTCCTAGAGGACAGAGGTAGCCTGAGGAAATAGTGATCTTCAGGTTAATCAAGTAGAGCCCCCGAAGTGATTAAAAGCAGGGAGGGGCAGAGTGGATTAGGGAGTCAGGATGGTAGGCTAACCAGTACAATCTAACCAATAGCCACGATCGACCCCCCCACCAATATTTAAAATGGAGAATTGCTGTTCTTACTTTGGTGTAGATTAAATCTCCTTTAGAAAGTAATCATTAAATCTTCATGAAGCATTTGATGTCAGAGGAGACTAATGTACAAATGAGCAGTATAAAATGTGAGAAAAATCTAAAAAAGGAGGTTAAAAATTTACCTTGTTGAGTCTCTGAATGTTGAACCTCTGCAGTATATGCTGTGAACTAGTTGATCAGCTATTCAGCTAAGTCTTGTGACTTTATCCCGTGACCTTGCTCATTTGTGATGTGGCAGGCATTCTCCCAATCCAGTTGATATAGCTTTGACTTTGGCATTTTGGTTCATTATTTTAAAACCAAACCTCTGCTTCCTTTCCCCCAATGCAAACTTGTGGTAGGTAAAACTTTTGAGATTTTTGGGGAGCTCTCTGCTAGCAGATAAATAAGACCAATTAATTGATTGCTTTGCAAAGAAACATACTATTAATGAGGAAGGCACTTGTTTCATTTTTTTCCTTTCATTCACCATTTGGCAAGTTTAAATTCAGTTATGGCCTCTAGGCTCAAGGGTAATGTATTGAGTGAAGCAGCAAAACCGAAAATATATATACACAAGAAAATATTAGTTTTTCTGTTTAAAACTGCTGTTCCAGATGTTTCACCATGGAAGATAGGCAAGCATTTGTGAAGTTACCTTCTGAGACACTCTCAGGTTCATACATTTTGTAATTGAAGTTCCTCCAACAACATGTGGAATGCTTGTTTTGAAAACCTCGCATGGGGTGATAGGAGTTTCATCTTTCCACCAGTCTATCATGTTTCCTTGTTGAAAGTCTCTTTTTGCAAAAAGAATGTGGATGATTCTACTCTGACAATAAGGAAGAGATTGTTCTGTCCTTGTTGCTGTTGGCATAGAAAACTCCACCTGTTCTGCTGTTGCTTTGGTGTCTGTTGTGTGGAAGAAACACATTTCTGGAAGCTAGGAAAGATCACAACTAAAATACAATCTTCCTTTCTCATTGGCTAGAAACTGCTGAAGAAGGATGCTCGGGAGGTAACTGAAGCCATCAGCTATTGGGACAGAAGCGGAGAATGTCCTCATTGTAGGCTGTATGAAATCTGTAAAATTACTTGGTCTGGTCCCAATAAGGCAACTGCAGATGGGACTTGAGAAATTCAATCTATAGCAGGCTCATTTTTAAATTGACAGTTTGTGTGGCACACAAATGGTGCTATAGATGTCCAAATGGTCCTTGGCAAGAAAAACGTTCCCCACCTCTGTTGGGTTGTACAGTCCCAAGGTACACTACAAAATACCTGGACTCACTTAGCCCATCAGGCACGGTTAGCAGACTACTTTGCAAATGATTATCCAAAGTCAGCTGTATGACCACAGATTTTTAAAAATATATCTCTTTATTGGAAAGGCAGAGTTACAGAGCGAGAGAATGGAAGAGAGATAACTTCCATCTACTTTTTTACTCCTCAAATGGCTGTTAGAGCCAGAGCTGGGCAAGGTTGACATCAGGAACTTCATCTGGTCTCCCACATGGTGCAGGGGTCCAAGCATTTGGACCGTCTTCTGCTGCTTTCCCAAGGTGCATTAGCAGGGAGCTGTATCAGCAGTAGAGCAGCCCAGATGCAAATCAGCATCCATATGGAATGCTGGCATCACAGGCAGCAAGGTTAAAACATGCTATGCCACAATGAAAAGTATTAAACAAAAACATTTTTAAATTCATTTTAAATCGTTCATTTTTATCTTAAAATTTGCAATATTGATTTTATTGTTTCAAAGGAGTGCTTAATGATTAAAGTTTTCACTTAGTGATTTTAAGAGGGTGAGTTTTGCAAAATCTCAGCTCCAGTTTTGCTTGTTTATGGCAAAACAGATTTTTCAGATTAGTAGTTGTTTGCAGGTGTCACCATCAATGTAAGTATCGACATGTCACAGAACATTATTTATTTGTCCAGCTTCTTTAACTGAGCTCTCCTCCACCAAAACCATGAATCTGGCCATCCTTTCCAATTTTACAGCTGTGTTTTTCTACTTTTTTCTTGTTCAACTACTCCAATAAGTATAAACCCCCTTTTAAAAAATATGTAGTTATTTATTTGAAAAGAAGAGTTACAAAGAGATGGGTAGAACAGAATAAGGGACATCTTCTACCCACTGGTTTAGTCACCAAATGGCTGCAACAGCCAGGGGCTGAGCCACACCAAAGCCAGGAGCCTGGATCTCCCACATGGGTGGCAGTGGCCCAAGCACGTGGGCCATCTTTTAGTACTTTCCCAGGAGCATTAGCAAGTTACTGGATATGGAATGAAATACCCAAGACATGAACTGGCACCAGTGTTACAGATGGCAGTTTAACGCACGGCACCACAACACTGGCCCTGGTATAAATTATTTTTAAACTTTTTGTGAAACTTTGCACTAAAATTGTCTCAATAGGTAAGATCAAGACAGTATCAGTCTATGAACATTGCAAAAAAAACTCAAATGGAAAGACTTCCAATGTCTGAATTTCTTATGAGTTTATTACCAAGGACATTTAACCTGCCCAAAGACATAGCTTCAAAAATATCAGGATAATAAAACTGCAGTTGAAAAAATATATACAGCCCTTCATATCAGCAGTTTCTACTTCTGTGGAACTAGTCAACCATAAATAAAAAATATTTAAAAGAATAGTTGATTTGGCACTGAACCTACACTTTTTTCTTGTCCTTACTAAATAATACAGTGTAGCAACTATTTATATAGCATTTATGCCCCATGAAGCAATCCAGAGATGATTTAGAAAGCAGGAGGTTATGTGTAGGTAATATGCCAATACTAGGCTATTTTGTCTAAGGAACTTGAACATCTGTGGATTTTGGTATCAGCTGGAGGTCGTGGAACCAATCCCATATAGGCTCACCAGCAAGAAGCCTGTGGGACTGTGTTTGATTTATTCTGGCCTCGATAGCTTCCTCTGTGTCCCTTCATGCTTTTGTCATTCTGTCTTCTAGCCAGTGCATTATGAAGAGAAGAACTGGTGTGAGGAGCAGTACTCTGGTGGCTGCTATACAACCTACTTCCCACCGGGCATCATGACTCAATACGGAAGGTAGAGTAAAAATGTGCTAAGCAGTGACTGTGATTCTCTGCACCAAATCCTCCTCTGTTTCTTGCAAATACATGCCCCCCAAAAGGATCCCTAATTCCCTTTGTAGTTTATGAATCTCATGAATGAGGTCATAATTCAGTACCCGGGTGCCCCTTTCATACTTACTTGCTCTGGAGGAACAATTTCAATCAGTGTAAGCAAAGATGTTTGCAGCATAAGAGGATTCACGTATCTGTCAGAGCAAGTATGCCTCTAGGCACAGACACAACTCAGGATGCTTTGGCTTAGAAAAAAAGTTTTTCTTTTTGCTTTCTCACTTTCAGTACAGTATTGAATAAGTTACATGAGACAGTCCACACTTTAATAGGAAACAGGCTTTCTGATAGATGATTTTGCCCAAACTTAGAGGAAGAGAAGTATTCTGAGCACATTTAAGATAGGTTAGACTAAGCTACGATGTTTTGGTGGGTTAGGTGGGAAGATGGAGAAAATGCTTTTTTAAAAATGAGAGAGAAAGAGACTGTTGCCATCCACCAGTTTACTCCCCAAATGCCTCCAATGGCCACACTAGGCCAGACTGAATCCAGGAGCTGGAAACTCACTGCAGGTCTCAGATGGCAGTAAACCAATTATGTGACCCATCACCACTGCCTCCCAGAGTCTGCATAAGCAGAAGTTGCATTTGGGAGCCAGAACTGAGTTTTAGACCCAGGTACTGTGGTATAGGATGTAACACATCTTAACCAACATCTTAACCACTAACCTAAATACCCTCCCCTTATCGAGGCTGTGGTTGCCATCGTTTTTGTTTGCTTGCTTGTTTATTTGTTTTGGTTTTTAATAAAGGAATGACAATGTGTATATTCAGGGGATGACGCTGATGGAGTCTACCATTCTAAGGTTTGGGTACTGGAATGGCTTTTTGGGAAGATGGGGCCAGGAAAAAGAGTGCTTGCTTACCTGGACGTCATAGCCATAGTCTGGGTTTTTCTAGTAGGTGCTAGATTGGTATCTTAAGTTTATGACATCCTGGATACTATTAACTGACATTTTTGTGTGTCATCCTGCTTCAAATTACTTTCTGGAGTTGGAACAAAAACACAAAGATGAGCATTTTCGTGGGAAGGGACAATTTCTTGAGCACTGAAAAATAACCTCATAAGCATAGTGAGCAATGACGCTCAGTAAACATGGGTGAACTACTAAACAGATCCTGCCTTGCCATTGTGAGCAATAGTATTCCCATACTGTACCCAGTATTCCTTGAGATGTCCCTAACCCATCTCAGTCCCTGGATTCATTCCTACTCCAGGGCCTGCCAAAGGGTTACAGGTTAGAAGGCAGGCCAAAGGATTTCCCCAGACAGAGATCTTGGCTTCTGCTCTCTTCCTTCAAATACTTAGAGGACTGAGTGGATTATAGGTGAGAATGGTGGTTGATAGATACAGAAAGATCAGGGAAGAAATATCACATATCCTCCCCTACACCCCAGGCCTTGGATAATTGATTCTCCTCAATCCCCACAGCTAGAAACTCAGCTAGGATATGGCAGTACTTGCCTAAGTAGAATTGAAGATGATGAGACAATGACACTGAAATGAAGCCCTAGAAAGCAAGAGGTTAGAAGCAGAGGAAAGGAGAGGAAGCTCCTCTTGCAAGGCCAGGTTCAAGCTATTCTCCATTTGATTTTGTGTGCCAAAAAGTTGACCAGGGTCTATATCCTGAACCCCAGCCTCCCTGAAGGTGCTGTGCTGCGAGTAGCAGGCCACAGATGGAGGAAGCCTGGCACATTTCTTGCCATTCCCCACCCTCTGAGCTTGGAAACTCCTGCTGTCCTTGCCAAAGGAGTTCCCTATGCTGATAATATTTCTGTAACAGTGTATTGTACTATTTGAAGATTAGTAGATATTTGGGGAGGG
The DNA here is from genome assembly GCF_030435755.1 of Ochotona princeps. Taxonomy (NCBI): domain Eukaryota; kingdom Metazoa; phylum Chordata; class Mammalia; order Lagomorpha; family Ochotonidae; genus Ochotona; species Ochotona princeps. The sequence continues at coordinate 12,291,728 of NC_080865.1, forward strand.
AGGGTAGTATAGGGCCATTTCTGTACATTAAAAAACAAAACAAAACAAAACAAAAAAAACAGTGTTCTGGCTGGCACCATGATGTAGTAAGCTAAGTTTCTGCCTGCGGTGCTGGCATCTGTTATGGGCACTGGGTTCCATTCCCAGCTGCTCCACTTCCAATCCTGGGCCAAGCAGGTAGAAGATCTCTCTGTCCTCTTTCTAGCTTTGTTTTTCAAATAAAATAAACACGTGAAAAAAAGAATCCATATTTGTTGTGCAACTATTGGGAGCAGTATATCCTATGTGAAGTCGTTATTTTTCTGAATATTATTGTTTCTGTATTTGTGTCCTCTGCCTTCTCAGCTGACATAAATATGCATGCCAGATTGTCGTCAAGGGTCATACTTCAATAAAAGGTACTAAGGACAAAATGCATTTTTGATTTAAGGATATTTTCAATTGATGGTAGACTTGTCGGAGATCATCTATGTAAAAGAACTCAGTGAAATGTCCTCAAATGCAGCCCTTTAAGTACCAACATGGGACAAGCATTATAAAAGCAAAATGAGCTCTAAGCCTTGGTGTTAAGACTCCTCATTTCAGTCTTGATTCTACTGATAACAAACTTTGTTACCCTAGAGTGGTCACTTCTTCTCCTCTCTAAGCCTCAGTTCACTTAGCAGGTGGATGACAAAGGACCAGATGACCACAGTTGGTAATACTCTGTATGCTAGTGAGAGTAATTTTAATATATTTATCAAGATAAAATCCACATATCACATGATTCACTCAAAGTACACATTTCATTTGCTTTTAGCATTCACAGCATTGTGCATCTGAGTATGAGTCACTGATGCTTAGCCAAATTGCATTTGATGATAATAACAAGGTATAAATTAATTCTGACAGTAATTATTATGATAGCTATGGTAATACTAAACCAAACAATAATTTCAAGCTGAGAGTTCAACATAAACAAAATGGGAGAAGTAAGAGCAAGTAGTTGGCCTAGTGGATAACATGCCTGTTAGAACACTCACCCACATCCTACATCACAGTGCCTGATTTGATGCCTAGCTTCAGTTCCTGGCTCCAAACTTCTTTCTGATGCAGACCCTGGGAGACACCAGGGATAGCGCAAATAGTTAGGTGCCTGTCATCCATGTAAGAGATCTAATTTGAGTTCCCAGCTCCTGGCTTAGTGCCCCCACTAGTACAGACATACAAAGTGTGAACCAGCAAATGGGAGCTCTCTCATTTTGTCTATCTAATTAACTAATTAATTTAATTAAAAATAGACTAGTGAATAAAATGAGAAGATGCAACCAATAGAAGGTATGAGTTATTACTGGAAAGAGAGAATCAGTCTCCTTATGGGAACCAATCAAAGACAGGTTAGAAATTTGCTTGTCAGAAGGCTCATAATGACTTTTGTTAGCACTTTTGTCTTCTTGAAGGTGGAAAAATATGATCATGAAAGGGAACATTCCAGGACCAACGGGCACCACTTGATAAGCTGCTGGGTCATTAGATTACCTTTTGGATATGCTGAGTGTTGAAGTAATGTCAGTTGTAATGGTTTGACTCAGTGTTTATCCACCATTTGCTAAGCAGTGTGCTGGAAGAGTTCAGTACCAAGGAAAACCCTCTCTGCGAGGAAGGGACAGTGGTGGGGATGGGAGAGAAAGAAGAATAACAAAAATTGCATCTAAAATTCCAAAGTAAATAGAGGACATAACAACTACCATGGAGACATATGGAAGGGCAGGCTTGCTTTACCTAGGAAAATTTGCAAACACTTTGTACTGGACATTCACCTAGGAATTGTAGGAGGCAGAGAAACTATCTAGAGTGCCTACTATGTAGGCAGTTGGGATGATGTGAGCAAGTGCTTAATGTATTACAAATTTCTGCCTTTAATTTGCAAGGAAGCAAGTGAGGCACAGAGTAGCCCTCATAACCCTCAGCCCAAGCTAAGACTCCTTGCCCTCCAAGCTTCTCCTGACCCTTCAGGGCCATGACATTTAGGATGCTGTAAACAATTTTACCTTCAGGACCCTAGAAATACAAAATGCTTGTGAAACTTGGAATGAAACATATATTTATTTTGGTGCAAAAGAATTTCGAAGTCCATGCAAATGAGTTTTCCAAAAGTTCCTGGAAATGTGTATCATTAAATAAATAAATCAACCAACCAACCAAATGCTAGGCATGGATTTGAACTTTTTTGAACCAAAATAAGCCTATCTCCAAATTCCAGGTGGTCTGCTTCCAGATTGAAGACAGAGGGCAGAATTGATAACACCACCTTAGTGAGGAGCTATGAGCAGGGAGCAGGCATTTAGCCTTGTCTGCCACATTGCAGAGCCTGGGTTTGCTTCCCAGCTCTAAGTCTTGGTTCCAGTTTCTCACCAGAACAGACACTGGGGGACAATGGTAATGGCTGTGAGGCACTTGGATTGTGTTTCCAGCTCCTGGTTCTGGCCCCAGCCCAGCTCTGGCCTTTGTAGGCATTTAGGGAGTGAACCTTTAGGTGGAAAACCTCTCTCTCTCTCTCTCCTTCTTCCTCCCGCCCACATTTAAAAACATTGAAAAATTAAGAAAAGAATTGGATACATTTATCAAAGACTTTCCCTTCTGGATGAAGTAAAAAAAAAATCTGTGGTGATTATGCAGTTAAACACATAAAACAGGAGAACTATCTGTGGAATTCTCGTTTATGACCTATGTCCTGAATCCTTTGTAATACCTACTGTCTACTTACAAAGGAAGAGCCTGGAATTTTTCTTTGCTAACAGTTGCACTTTCATTTCCTCTAGGAAAGAAAGCGTCTGCATGAGTGAAGCGAGACTGTCTCCATCTGTTTAAAATTAGTGATTGTAACAGTGATTAGTTCTCAAAGCATTTGTTTTCTCCTCAAATATTTAGCTACAGGGCTTGGACAGGCCTCCCAGAGATACCAATTGGAGTTAGTTCCCTCTGTTTTAAAACAGTGAACATGCAGTAAAGTGGTAGTGTTTAATGGACGCAGAGAGGGGCCCGGCGGCGTGGCCTAGCGGCTAAAGTCCTCGCCTTGAAAGCCCCGGGATCCCATATGGGCGCCGGTTCTAATCCCAGCAGCTCCACTTCCCATCCAGCTCCCTGCTTGTGGCCTGGGAAAGCAGTTGAGGATGGCCCAATGCATTGGGACACTGCACCCGCGTGGGAGACCTGGAGGAGGTTCCGGGTTCCCGGCTTCGGATCGGCGCAGCACCGGCCGTTGCGGTTCACTTGGGGAGTGAATCATCGGATGGAAGCTCTTCCTCTCTGTCTCTCCTCCTCTCTGTATGTCTGCCTTTCCAATAAAAATAAATAAATCTTTTTAAAAAATGGAGGCAGAGAAAGCAAATTTACTTTCTCTTGCATAGAGCCTTTTCTGAATGCCTGCAGGTTTTCAATATTTCCAAATGATTCCATGTATTATTGTCAGTATACTAATATTCTACAATGTGGTGCATTTTCTCAATGGCTGCAGTGAGAGGACATGAAAGAAAACCCACCCATTCACGCCGATCTCTTTGGATTCTGGATAAAAGGCTCAATAGGTATACAGTATTGACTAGGATGGGACGTGGGCATTAGCTCTGAAATTCCTTCCCTGATGTAATGGAAACGGGGACCAGGATGGATATGGCATGTTGGCAGTGTTTACCTTACAGTATTTGTTGAGAGACTAACAACACACTGTCCCTCTTTAAGCCAAGTCTGGACATTTAGGCCCCTTTGCATCACATATGAGCACTCCTTGCATCTTAAAAAGATTTATTAATGTATTTATTTGAAAGGGAAAGTAACCAAGATAGAGACAGAGACGCACGCGCGCGCACACACACACACACAGAGAGAGAGAGAGAGAGAGAGAGAGAGAGAGAGAGAGAGAGATTGTCCATTTATGGGTTCCCTAAGTGGCTGGGATAACCGGGGTTGGGCCAGGATGAAGCCAGAAGCCAGGAATTCCATCCGGCCACATAGGTGGCTGGGGTTCAAGTACTTGACCTATCATCTGCCACTTCCCAGGGACACTAGCAAGGAACTGGATCCAAAGCAAAGCAATCAGGACTGAAATTGGCACTCCGATAGGGATGCCAGCATTGCAAGCAGTGGCTTAATCCACTGTACCACACTATTGGTCCATAAGTATTCCGTTAACTAGTGATAATGATACATGATATGACAAATGGACACTTTTGCCACCTGGTAGACTTGGTTCAAATCTTGGGGCCTTGCTGTTATATAGTAGTGTGGTTCCTGGTGAGTCACTGAGCATTTCTCTGAGCTTCAGTTTTCTAAAGTATAAAATGAAATCATGATAATAGCAGCTGTGTGTCATGAAGGTTTTATTTACATCTGAAGAAAAAAATGGGGTGGGCATCTGGCACAGCAATCAAGAGGCTGCTTTGTATGCCCACATCTCATGTTGGAGTGCCTGGGTTGAAGTCCCAACTTTGCTCTCCATTCCAGCTTTCCTACTAGTTTGCACCCTAGGGACACTAGGTGATGGCTCAAATACTTCGGTCCCTGCTATCCATGTAGGATACATGGATGGCCTATCCAAGCCTCAGCATTTGTGGGAAGTGAATCAGCAGGTGTAAAATTCTCTCTCTCACTCTGTGTGTTTCAACTAAATCAAAAATAAACAAAACTTTTAAGAAATTGAAGGCATACTGTAGTGGAAGAGGCGTACAATCACCTGGGTTCAAACACCAGCTCTGCTGCTTACTGGCTATGCTCTAGAACCACTTTGGTCTTTATGGCTGGTTAGGTGCCAGGCAGCAGAGTCTATGCTGCCTGACAATGACTGACAGACAGCATAGAGCTGAAGATACTCCTCCGGACAGAGAGAGGACTCAAGCAGGAGCAGGCAGAGGGGGAAGTTGGGTTGCAGTGCAATTCCACTGAAAGTCCCCAGCTGAGCCCCACAGGGAACTCTGGAACTAGAATGGTCCTTCATGGTGATTGCAGATTGGAAACTGCAGCTTGGGTTGGACATGTACTCACTGGATGCCCTTGCTCAGAGGAAGCATGACCTACAGGGAGGTGATTTTCTCCATCAGAATAAATGTTCAAAGAGGGCTGATGGTGGAAGGCCATCACCTGGTAGCCCATCCCATAGGTGGGAGTAAATGTTTGATTCTTGAATGGGGGTTTGAGTGACACATCACCATGTCTATCATTATCTACCTTGGTACAATCATCTGCAAAACGGGTATAATAATTGTTAAATAGTTGTGATGAGGATTAACGTGCCTAAAATAGTACCTGGTGCCAAGCACTGACTGACTGTTGCAATCTAATGCAGTGAAACTCAATACTGGTAGATGTTCAATGAAGAGTAGTTGTGGAGCCCTAGTTAAAGCCACAGATTTGTTAGACGTTATTGATGGAAAATGTCTTTGAAACCATTAGTCTCTCTTCCCTTTCAGATATGGGGGAAGCCAGTGAGAGTAAGTGATTTGCCGAAGTCAATGGTGGAATAACTTTAGGGGAAATCAGGGACACATGCCATCTTGCCTAGAACTAGTGAGCCCTAAAAAGGCAGGTGTGACTGGCTTAGGTACTCAACAAATATGGATTTCAGTTCCTTTACCTCTAAACTCTTAGCTTTTACCCCACTTTGTCTGTGATAAGGATCAGGCAAGAACTAGAGGGATCTGATTCACGTTGTTCTCAAATTATCAGTGTCCCTTTGATATTTAGAATTTGAGCAAAACAGGCAGCCTAAGTATTTGTGGGGAAGCTCTTGGCTGACTTACGAAGACTAACTGCTTTAACCTCTTGCTGTCATTCCAAGGGTTCTACGCCAGGCAGTGGGCAGGATTTACTTTGCAGGCACTGAGACTGCCACACATTGGAGCGGCTACATGGAGGGGGCTGTGGAGGCTGGAGAGAGAGCTGCCCGGGAGGTAGGACTTGGGTCCTGGGCTGGGAGTCAACCCATGGGTATGTTGAGCTGATCAAAGTTGTTTGAGAGCCTGGAGGTCAGCTCCACCATTAACCACCTTCTGAAGATACTAGATACCCCATTTTCCCCCATAAGTTCCAGATGGAGCAAGCATATTAACCCAAAAGTAATGGCAAAAATATCTCCCCCAAGGTAAAAAGAACCCACGGGGCAAAAGATCACCATGGCTCTCCTTGGGCAATATCCTAGACCCAGCATCACAAAACCAAACGTGCATCTGTGATCTTTCAGGAAAATTCCTTTGATCTCATGCCTACAAAGGCATGCTTATAACTTAGAAAACTTACTGTGACCCTAGTAGTTGAATCTTCTGAAAGCATAGACAGAAACCGTTTTGGTCCTTTTGCAAGGTGGAGTGCACTTTTCTGGACTTCAGCTGGATGTTTTGCATGGCTAGCCTGAGACATTTACTTAGTCTCATATAGAGCAGTTTGGGAGAAGTGATCGTGATCCCTTTTGCTCCTCACGAAGAGGCTCTTTCCTTTTCAGATCCTGCATGCCGTGGGGAAGATTCCGCAGGATGAAATCTGGCAGCCAGAACCAGAGTCTGTGGTAGGCTTTATTTTATTTCAAGAATTTAGATGTTTTTTTCCTCTACAAATAATGGCTTGCAAGAACAAATGCGTGTATCTATTCATTCAGTGCATGTTTGAAATAGCATTATGGGATAAGACAGAGGTGAAAAATTTTAGATGAATTTCTATAAATTTGTAGATGCCACATCCATGGAAGATTATTAGGAAGAAAATAAGATTTTTAAAAAGATCTATTTATTTATTTGAAAGCAACAGAGACAAAGAGAGAGCAGAGAGACACACAGAGAGAGATCTTCCACCTGTGGTTCACTCCTCAAATGGCCACAGTGGCTAGAGCTGGGCCCATCTGAAGCCTGGAGCCAGGAGCTTGTTCCAGGTCTCTCAAGTGGGTTCACACACTGGAACCTTCTTCTGCTGTCTTCCCAGGTGAATTAGCAGGGAACTAGATTGAAAGTGGGGCAACTAGGACTCAAACCAATGCCTATATGGGATGCTTTACCCCTATGCTACAACCCCAGCCCCTGAAAATATTTCTTGATGGGAAACATTTTTGAGTTCTACATATACTAAGAAAACAATAAATGTTTGTTAAATACCTAACATGGTGATTTTCAACAAGAGTTAGAAAAAAAAGTGTGTTGACATTCCGTGTCCAGGGACAAGCAGGTGGAAGGAATTAGAGCATATTTAGATTAATAATTCATTTTCGGTATACTTATAACTTTTGTAATTCAGCCCCCTTAAGTTTTCCTGGGCAAAAGGAAGGCCACAGAAAGGATGATGTGGAAACATATTATAAAAGCCAGTGTTGTGACCCAGTGAATTAATCTACCACTTGCTATGTCAGCATCCCATATGAGCACCTGTTTAAGTGCCAGCTGCTTCTCTTCCAATCCTGCCCCCAACTAATGCTCCTAAGACCGCAACAGAGGATGGTCCAAGTGTTTGGGCACCTGCCCTGCGTGTAGGAGACCCAGATGGAGTTCCAAGCTCCTGGATTTGGCCTGGTCCTGCCCCATCCATTTGGGGGAGAGAATCAGTAGATGGAAGATTTTTCCCCCTACCCCCTCAGCCTCCCTCTGTAACTATGCCTTTCAACTAAATCAAATCTTTTCAATGAAAACACACTGTAGAGGACAAGGTATGAAAAGGTCAGAGGCATTCTCTGTGAAGTCCTCCTACAAATGCATCTGCTAAAGGTGGGATTATAGGGTGCAGGGAAGGACCATTGATTCACCCACAGCATAAATATTTACAGCCCACATGTTGTTCATGTGCTGTTGGAGTAGGGACACAGCAATGCTTTTGTGGAGCTTAGAGTCTTGGGTGGGGAGACTGATATGATAACCAAAAAGGAAGAGTGTGACGAAGAAGGCATGCTGAGGGAATATGTAAAATGAAAGGCTGAAAGCTCGGGAAAAGCTCCCTGAGGAGGGCAGTTCAGTGACATGCTCGCTGGGGAAGAGGAAGGGAACCATGTGTGTGGAGGCAATGTCCTGTTTCACGACCTAGCGATTTGCAAACAAGAGTGATGTTTAGATCCTTGGAGGAGAGGCAGACTTTGTGGAATGCAGTGCACGGGCTCTGTACTGACGGCTGCTCTTCTCTCCACTCAGGACGTCCCAGCTCGGCCCATCACCACGACCTTCCTGGAGCGGAACTTGCCCTCGGTGCCTGGCCTGCTGAGGCTGATGGGACTCACCACTGTGTTTTCGGCCATGGCTCTTGGCTTCCTGGCCTACAAAAGGGGATTGCTTGTGCGGGTCTGAGAAGAGGGCATCTTTATAACCACAGCCTCTTCTTAACTCTCTGTAGGTTGTAGGTCTGGGGAAGGAGCTGGGATGAAGATCCACCAAGACAGAAAGAATGCGTAGCATGGAGAGGGGCATAAAGCAAAGTCAGACCATGAGCACAGGCAACCCACTTAGCTCTGTCTCCATTAGGCCCCTAGTTAGTGACTCGGTACGCTATCCCATCGATCTTCAAGATTATCGCCTTTGTACTTAATTAGCCTTGTTGAAGGTCCTGCCTGTCCCACAGCACACCTTGCCCATGTATAACCAGTTTTCCCCCCACCTTTATTGCTCTGTGCTTAACCCTCCTACTCGTAACACTCTCGTTTTTCCAAGAATTCTGTGTTTGTCTTTAGGAGCCTAGACTGTTATAGCTGGGGAATCTAGCCCTCACTTTCTGTTTTAGAATTGAGCCAACTGAAAGTGACAGAAGTGGAACTTAAGCAGTCACTGGTATTTGGCAGGCTACAACACAGGTACAGGCCTTTTCCCGTTTCCCAAGATGTGCAGCCACTTCCCTCCACTCCCTGCTGTGATTGCAAATGTTGCGCCCTTATGTGGGTTTTCCCTGAACTAGGTGGTCTTATGCTGCCCAAATGCTACTCAGTGTATCTCCTTACATCTTGTCTTGTGCAGTGTGCCTCCAGATGAGTTTAATTGTTCGAAATGTAGGAATCCTGGCTTTTCTTCTTTTTCTGTCCTCCACTATATCTTGACATAAAGGTCAAAACACGCTTAGTAATTAAAAATAAAATTGATTGGCCAGATGTCTGCTGTCTTTTCTTTGGAGGTAATGACTTTCAAGGTTTTGACAGACCAAATAAAGATCCAGTGATAGGCACAGAACTGTGACTTTAGAGTGTTCAGTCAAAATTTTCTTGAAGACTGGATGATGCATGCATTTTGAATGCATAATCCATCATGGATAACACACATGTGAACACTTAGTAAATGATTTATAATGATATGGGAAGGGTGCTAAATGGTGCAATCCTTTGCTTTTGCTTCCCTAAATCTGTCAAAATAATTGACATATTGATAAGTGAGATGCTAAAATTATTAAAATAATTACAGTATTTCAGTTGACCTTTCCTATTCCTTATCTACTGCAAAGCTTTTTACTAGATACACTCATTAATTTAAAACCACAGTGTTATGGTCCATTAAATCCTGTTTGATCTACTTTTTAAATGAGATCATCATTTGAGAGCATGCATGCCTCTCAACTTCCAAGGTCAGATTTTATCAGGATGTATTTTAAATCCATGAATGACTGTTCTCACATACTCCTTTAGAAAAAGAAGCTGGTTACTCTCAATATAAGTGAAATTCAAGAAACCCATAGGATCAATAAATAATAATATAGTGTTTCTGATTTTACAGTGACATTTACATGCATGAATTCAGATTAAAGATTCAGATTACAGTTGTAATACGTAATCACAATTACAGATTAAATGAGAAAATCAAAGAAGGTGGTAAAACTTGTTTTTCTAACCATTTAAAAAAATCTGTTTAAAAATGCAAAATGCTTGGCTTAAGAATCTCTTCTTTCCAAAAACTCCCCCTAAAATGTTGTTACTGTTGCAGGGTGCCAGAGAGATTATGCCAGACATACATGTGAAATGTACTAAGAAGTCTTTATTAACTAAGCTTGCTGACAGCACTGCCTGTTACTCCAGGAACCACCGACATGTTCAGAGTCCCACCTTCCTAAGTACTAGCTGCAGGTACTAGGCAGGCACTCATCCTGTGATAACAGAAATTAGTAAATGAAAAGTCACAGTGGCAATCCAGTCTGAACTGAAACCCTGCAAGGAAGAAATGGTCATTACTGTGAAATCTGTTCATTAAACTGAAGACCTATGTTCCAGAAGAGAAGTACAGGGAAGAATCTGGATACACCTACAAAATTGCAAACATTTACCGTTTCCTGGCTTCTCTGTCCACATTCCTTTAATGCTAGGCTTCACCTCTCCTAGATCTCCTGAAAGTACAAAAATTAGTAATGCAATGCATCTTAGCATTAATGTCTTGGCTGACTCGCCCAAGCAGTGAGCAGAAGGGGAAGAGCACAGACATGCAGGGACCATGCTCAGCGCTACCTCTGTCCTCAGAGTCTGTCCATTGGAAACCGGCGAGCAAGCAGGTACTTGGGAATCCTAGACTCAGTGCCAGAGTGATGAAAGTGCAGGGCCAAGAGACTGAGCCCCTCCCCATCATGGGCCCTTATGGGGGCTTGAAAGGGGAATAGTCATGCAACAACACAATACCACTCCCTCCTCAGGTTCCAGGTGATCATAGGTGAGCATCATTTGATTTACAGAAGGGTAGAAAGCATTACAGGGATAGGAGAGGCATGGCTTCTAAGTTCATGACCCTGAAACTAGTTCTCCAAAACCATAATTACATTACTAACTCCACTACATCCATTAAGAAAGAGTGAAATAAGAAATTTCCCTCTAGAAGTGGGGTTGTGGCACTGTGAGTCAAGCCACTGCTTGGGATGCCTACATGTGATAACAAAAGTGCCTGTTTTAAGTCTTAAGGTACTCTGTGCTTCTAATCCAGCTTTCTGCTGATGAGCCTAAAGAGGCAGTGGATCATGGCCCAACATGGAGTGAGACTGGTAGTAGAAGACCCCAATGAAGTCCTGGATCCTAGCGGCCTAGACTTGGGACCTTGCACCTGCGTGGGAGACATGGAGGAGGCTCCTGCCTTTGGATTGGCTCAGCTCTGCCTGCTGTAGCCATTTGTGGAGTGAACCAGCATATGGAAAATTTTTCTGTCTCTCCTCCTCTCTGTAAATCTTTGAATAAAAATAAATATATCTTAAAAAAATGCTGTGCTCCCTTGCAGAAAGGCAATTTTCATTTTTCCTCATATTAGTTTTAAATATTTATTCTTATTCATTTGAGAGAGAGAGAGCGCACATCTGCTGGCTCCTGCCTTAAACACTCATCATAGCTGGGACAGGGCTAGGCCTAAGCAAGGAGTGCAGAGCTCAGTATGGCTCTCCCATGTAGGTGGTAGAGACTCTGATACTTCAGTCTTCATTCATTGCCTCCCAGAGTATATGTTAGCAGGAAGCTGGATTGGAAGCAGAGGTAGTACTTGGTCCCAGGTCCGCTAATATGGGATGCTGGCAGCTCACCATACCACAGTGCTGGGCCCCTCACGCTCATGTTTCAATGGCCAGTTGTTGCACCTTGCTCAAATATTTTTTAAACTGTCAATAGTAGTTTTGGAATAGTGTAGCACTGGCAAAATAGTCAAAAGCAAATGAGATGTATCAAGTGCTAGAAATGAATTTGTTTTCTATACCATTGAACAAATTACCACAAACCCAGCAGCTTAAAACAACATATATTTTAAAATGTGGGGTTGTCTTTTTAACTATGTTTTATTTGAGGCAGCACTAGTAACTAGCTAGATACAGTATCAGAATGTCTGCTTGAGGAAGACACTGATGTCAGCTTGCACCTCTGGTTGCTGTAGCAAAGGCTGCAGTGAGAAGCTGCAGTAATGTGCAAGAGGTGTCACACATAGAGGCAAATACACAACTAAAAGGAGTTCTACTGAGAGAAACTGTTGGAACTTCATTTTGCTTCTTTCTTTTTTTCCCTTCTGGTCCATGCCCCTCCTCACCTCTCTTCCCACACACCCAAGGTAAACCCTTACAGGCAAGGTTCATACTGGAAAGTTGTATAAGACACTGAGTGCTCACCATACCTGTGGTTTCCTGTTTTGAAAAGGTGGTGGGGAGTGGATCTTTGCCAAAAAGTTAGCTGTCTTTTTTTTTTTAAGGAACTACAGAAGCACAGAAGTAGACAGAGAGGGGTTGAGAAAGTGAGGGACTTCTACACTGGTTCATTCCCCAAATGTTTGCCATGGTCAGAGCTGGGCTGGTCTGAAGCTGGAAGCCAGGAGCCCCATTTGGATCTCCCACATGGGTTCAGGGGTCCGAAGACCCGAGTCTTCCTCTGTTGCTTTCTCAAGGCACCAGCAGGGAGCTGGATCAGAAGTGGAGCAGGGCCCAGTGTGGTGGCCTAGTGGCTAAAGTCCTTGTCTCGAACGTGCCAGGATCCCATACGGGCACAGATTCTAATCCCAGCAGCCCTGCTCCCCATCCAGCTCCCTGCTTGTGGCCTGGGAAAGCAGCAGAGAACGGCCCAAAGCCTTGAGACCCTGTACCCGTGTGGGAGACCCAGAAGAGCTCCTGGCTCCTGGATTCAGATAGGGGCAGCATCGGCCGTTGCAGTCACTTGGGGAGTGAATCATCGGACAGAAGATCTTCCTCTCTGTCTGTCCTCCTCTCTGTATATCTATATATCTGACTTTGCAATAAAAATAAAAATAAATCTTTTTTAAAAAGAAGTGGAGCAGCTGGAAATTGATTTGGTGCTCAAGTGGGAAGCTGGCACCACAGTGGGAGGATTAGTCTGATACACTTCTACGCCAGTCTTGTCGTCTAATTTTTTGATCCTCCTACCCTGGCCACAACCAAGTGCTTGGGTCTTAATGTCTGAACCAATGCACTCTGTGGGTGTCCCATGATTCAAAGCCTCTTAGTGATAGCTGTGAAGACAGAGCAAGCTCTAGAAGAGAGGAGGTTAGTCACTGGTACGGAGGAATAATGGTCAAAATGAGGGCTTGACAGTAGAGTGAGTGTTATATCACTTGATCTATTGAAGCATCTCAACAGCTATGGACAATGCTCTAGGACATCTTTTGACTTGACTCAGACCTGCCTGCCTGCCTATCTGCTTCTTGCCCACTTTGGGGCTGCATATCCCCAGTTACCAGCTCCTCTGACACTAAATATTCTTAGAGCCTTCTCCCTTGGCCAGTCTGTTTGGATGCTCTTATTCCCTTCTTAGCCTTGGCTATAAACCAAGGAATACAGATCCCATATGAAAGCAAGGATGCTTTTTCTCACTCACTCCTCACTGCAGTAATGGGATAAACATTAGAGACAAATAGAATGATATAGAATGTTCTCGACATCAGAGGGATAATGACTTGGTGAAATGGGCTGGTGGATTTTGGTGGTTATTCATTCGCTTACAGTTATGTTTAGCTAAGTGCAGAGGAGGACTCTCATGAGTTGAAAACTCTCATAGTGAGTAAGCCTGATGACATTTCAGCCTGCCAACACTGAAGCCATGCTCCCGTATTGCAAATAACAGACTTAAAAAGATCCTGTACTTACCCTGCACTGATGCTTTCTGATATAGTTGCTCTTGTCATTTCTGCTGCGACCCCGTGAGGGGTCACGGTCAAGTCATATGCCCACACTGCGGTGGGATGACACTTCAACCCCCGGCTGCCTGATCTCACTGACCTCTTCTTTCACCTTTCTTTATATCTCTAAGTCCCAGCCATTTCTTCCCTAAGCATCCTGGTACGGTTTCTTGTCCTTGAAACACCATTTGCCTATAAGGCAAAATGTTGACAGCACTGAGCATTTTGAGTTAAATATCTGACTGTCTCACCTCTAGGCCATTGCATGACACTATAGTTTCTTTCCCTCAACTTGCTACCAAAACCTTTTCAATGACCAAATCTTCCCTGCATTATAGCAAATCGGGGAGGAAACTCTACAGTTGGCTGTGGGGCAGTGGAAAGACAGAGTGCTTCAGAAAAGAGTGAAGACTGGCTTGGGCCATAGGCCCTTCATTCCCACAACCCATCCTTGTTCTCTGACATGTGTTGTTCTTTATCTGATCTCTTCTTCTACCTCCTGTGCTGCCAAATACTCAGATCCTTAGTCCACCGTACAGAGCTGGCTTTGGATAAATGGAATTGCTTCTAGATTCTGAGACTCAGTGGGGCTGTTGCCCCTTTGGTCTATCTGTGTATCTTGATGCTTTGGAAGCCCTCTGAAGGCAGGATTGTGTTCAGAACTGCATGTTCTAAAAGCTGCTTGTTAACTAAGCACATAGTTATGAGACCTTGAGGAATAAAAAAGCCTCCTTGCCAACTCCCTATATGCCCTGTCTATGTATCTGGAGCCCATGTCCCTTTAGGTCCCCAATGCCATGGATACTGATTAAGCAAAGAAAATATAACTGATGAAACCTGCAATACAGAGGAGTGCTACAGAAACATGGCTCACAGAGATAGATCTCGATATTACAGTAAACAATAGAGGTAAGATTCAAACCCAGATGACAGTTGCTATAAACCTGGAAATGCTCTGTCTACTCGCTGATCTAGCCTTTGAAGATCACGTATTCAAAATGCCCAGGATCTGATCATTCTGAATTATGCATGCCTCCAAGGCTTAGATTTTTTTGTCTGTTTGTTTTGCTTGAAAGAGGTATTATTTATTTATTTGAAGAGTTACCGAGTGGGGAAGGGAGGAGAGAGACAGAGAATGGTCTTCCACCCACTGGTTCCCAAACAGTGACTGGGCAATAAAGGGATATAAAGAACCATCCAAGCTCCAGCTAAAGCCCTTAATTACAATTGTTTCTGTCTTCAACTTCACCCTCTGCACAACTTTGCTTCCTTCACTCCTCAGCAGGTGTTGATCCCAAGGCACTCTTCTGTCAACTTCCTGTGTGCCAATCTCCATCTCGGAGCAAGCTTCTTGGAGAGCACAGGCTAGGACACATGTTGTGACATGGAGCTCATGCTAAAGCAGGAAAGTCCTCACCTTGAATTCTCCGGGATCACATATGGTCACCAGTTCTAATCCTGGCAGCCCTGCTTCCCATCCAGCTCCCTGCTTGTAGCCTGGGAAAGCAATGGAGGATGGCCCAAAGCCTTGGGACCCTGCACCCGCATGGGAGACCCGGAGGAGGCTCCTGGCTCCTGACTTCAGGTTGGCTCAGCTCTGGCCATTGCAGCCGCTTGGGGAAGTGAATCATTGGACGGAAGATCTTCCTCTCTGTCTCTCCTCCTCTCTGTATATCTGCCTTTCCAATATAAATAAATAAATAAATAAATAAATAAATAAATAAATAAATAAAAAGAATCATGCTCTTGGGGCCGGTGCTGTGGCTGTACGAGGTTAAACCTCTGCCTGCAGCACTGGCATCCCTTGAGGACGTTGATTCAAAAAAAAAAAAAAAAAAAAAAGAAAGAAAGAAAAGAAAAGAAAACAAAACAAAAAGGAAGCAGGAGGCTAATTAGGAAGCTAGAGCAGTTAGTCAGTCATGCCAGAGACACCAGTGGAATAAATGAGATCTTTCAGACATCCGTGGGCATCCAAGTGAAGACATCAGGCTGTTGACTGTAAGTGTTGGAGTTCAGGGGAGAGATGGGAGCTGGTGATGAATTTGAGGTAGAGAAGGGGTTGAGTATAATGGAGAAAAGTTCTGAGGATGAGCCCTTGGACCCCCAAATTAGATGCAAAGTGTTCCATATACAGAGAATCTGTGGGTTCCATATCCATGGATTCAAACAATCTTTGATCAAGAAAATTTTTAAAATTTTTCATCTCTTCTGAACACATACGGGTTTTTTCCTTGCCCTAATTTCTCAAACAACAGAGTGTTGCAACTATTTATATATCATTTACAATGTGTTAGGCATCATCAGTAATCCGGGGATGAGTTAAAGTATGAAGAAGGATGCGTGTTGCTTCTATGCAAATATTGTGCTATTTTATACCAGGGAATCTTAGTATCCATGGGGATTCCTGGAACCAATCGCCCCATAGATAATGAGGGACAATTATGTTGCTCAATTACAAACCACTGTGATCCCCAAAAGAGACATTTATCTAAGAGCTATCATAACTTGTGTACTCAGATGATGGTGATTTTTCATTGCAATCCTTCATTACAAACCCCCATTGTTACAGCTTTTCAATGATTCTAATAACCTGCTATTAAAATGCAAATAATTACTTTAGAAATCTTTTAGAAATGTTTCTGTTTTATATATATATATTTCTGGTGCTCAGGCACCTAGTTAAACAATTTGTTGTTGTATTTATGTGATTTGCTTGTTGTCTGCTACCTCCTAGGGGATTTGAGACAACACCCAGTAATACATATAAAAATAAAGATAACAAAAACCAAACAAAAGGAGATGGCATGTGAGCAGTAAGTAGATGAGAAGGATGAACCACTGAGCTCAGGGAAGGCCAACTGCTATCTAGGTTGAAAATAAAGGGACTCCAGCAACGACCAGAGAAGAATGATAGAATTGGTCTGTTTCATTTGTTGCAGTGTCATCACATTAGAAAGCTTCTTGGATTGGATTGTCTCAAAATGCACATTTGTGCAGTTGGAGCTGTGGCATAGTGGATAAAACTACCTCCTGCGACATCAGCTGCCAGAGACCAGCTCCAGCTGAGTTCAGAGCTCAAAGAAGGGTGTGTGGGATCGGTGAGGGAAGAAAGACAAGAAAGACATGGACCACTACAATGTAGAGCTCATAATGGACAACTCAAAAAAACTGCCTTCCTTTATTCATACAGAAATCATCACAAGCTTTTGTGTAAACATCCAATTGTTTCATTTTTATTTCATGGGTAAAAGAATGATTGCAAAAACAGTTCTGAAAAAACATTATTATCATTGACTTCAAGGAAACATTCTCAGCAAGCCATTACTCATTCAGACCTGCAGTCACCCGG
Organism: Ochotona princeps; assembly: GCF_030435755.1. Lineage (NCBI taxonomy): Eukaryota > Metazoa > Chordata > Mammalia > Lagomorpha > Ochotonidae > Ochotona > Ochotona princeps. The sequence continues at coordinate 12,308,633 of NC_080865.1, forward strand.
CTGAGGCCAGGAACTCCATGGTTGGCAGCACATGTGGTTACATAGTAACAGGTGATTCCTATATATTCAAAATCAATTTTCACTAAACTTAAACTAATATTACTCAGAACATCAAAAATACAAAACTAAAAAGAAAGCTTATAAATGAATTTATACAGACATGTATCATAGATTCTTATTAAATCTTAATCATACACGAACAACCATTACCTTCACCTAGTACTGATTCAATTGTTTTTTGTTCTTTTGTTAAAGGGCAGCGAGAAGGATCAGGGCAGCTTGGTCTTCCTATGAACGGAGGACCTTCCTAAGAAACTACTTTTTATCTTTTCAAACTATTTTCTTTCCCAATGTAAGGTAGAAGTTTCACACCATTTTCCCCAAGGGGTTCACAATATTTATCTCCCTTTTAGAAGATTCCCCATATACGTTCTGCTCTTTGTGGTGGGACGCCAAAATGACTACATCATTCCATGTATTGCAGCAGTTCGAGGCTGTGCAGTAAATAAACTCTTTGTACCTCCAGGATTGCCATCTGTTTCTAAGATAATATCACGCCATTTCTTAAGGAGAACATTACACATCATAGGGTAAGTTCTAGGACAAAGGTGGGCACATAATAAGACACGTAGGAACACTATAGGCTCAATTGTACTATTGTATGCTTTTAGCTGTGTCTCATTGTCTTAAGTTGCTAAAGACCCATTTACCATAACATGATTGATAAAATCAGTTTCACGTATTATACCAGTTACAGAAATCATCTCACATTATCAGAAACAAAACCACCCTTAAGAGAATTTCAAGAAATACCAAAGAGGTGATTGAGTGCCCATACAATGAGGTGATTAGAAAAACATTCCACCAAGCATTGCCACACAGCTAGAAACTCCTCATAGCCTTGCCAACAGGGGAACTGTCGTCCTTACATCTTTGAGCCATTGGCCCCCAACTGCATGGCTCCCCATAATCACCATTTCATATCGGCACCAGTTTCAGTCTCAGCCGCTCTACTTCTGATCCAACTCCTTGTTAATATGCCTGGGAAAGCAGTGGAAGATGACCCAAGTGGGGCTGCTGTTCCCACATGAGAGACTCAGAAGAAGCTCTTGGCTCCTGGCTTCAGATTAGCCTAGTTTCAATTGCTGTGGTCCTTTGGGGAGTGAACCAGTGAATGGATGATTCTCTCTAACTCTATAGCCACCGTTTCCTTGGACCCTGATCAATGGATGAAATCACCTGCTGTGAGCTTAAAAGCATACAGGCAATACCAAGCAAGCCTCCTGTTGTTCTGCTACTCTCTGTTCGCTTCACCTAACCAGAAATGTCTTCTACAGATTCACATGGGGAGTTGTGAAGAGGTGCTGGGGATAGAGGAGAAGGCTGGTTCAACCCTGACAAGCCAGTGTTCAGTATCAGCCCCAGCCCTTGTAGTGAGCTGTGAACAGAGTAGGCTTTCTCCTCTTTGTGCTTGTGCATTTTATATTTGTTCATTTCGTATTTCAGCCAGACATGCAGCTTCCCCTAGAGAATGAGCATGTCATGAATGATCAAATGAAATAAATAATGAATAAATGCTTCTCTCATGGATTCCAATTTAAATCCAAGGATCCCTGGAGAGATCTGAGGACTAGCCCTGTCACTTATTTCTTCCAGACTGACCTCCGATTACTAATTGGCTCATTTAAATTCCTTCTTCTGAGAGCATGTTACAATGGCAGTATAATAATTAAAGAGCAGCAAACTTGCATTTGTTGTTGGATCTGTTTGAAGTTATATCTTTACTGTTACGATACTGGGGACCATATGAAATTGTGGTCCTGTAAAATGATAGGGTTTTAATTTTTGTTCTCATGCAAGTGATGTTTCATAGAAAATCCTGAATATTAATAGTGATCCTTAATCCTTGCTTGCCCGTATTTGTATTTGAACCAAAAATACCAGCTTAAGGCATTGCTTACCAACATTTCTCATGTCATAACCTACAGGGAGAATAAGTATTGCATTTGTAGAATGCACTGGGTAAAGGGATAAAATCATTGCATGCCTGGAAGTGAGCCATGGGGGAGGGGCAGCATGTTCATGTAGGGAAACAATTGCGGCCACCTAGCACTCTGCCCCTGTGCCTGAATCTCTGCACACACATAACCCACTTGTAGTAGGGCCTACCTATCATTTGAGCAAACACTGAGCAGTCATTTCAGGGGCAGGCATTTGGCTTGACAGGGACCTGCATCCCATGTCAGAATAACTGGGCTGCATACCCAGCTCTGATCTTGACTCCAGCTACCTGCTAATGCACAGTCTAAGAGGCAGCACTGACAGTTCAAGTGACTGGGTTCCTACTTCCCGCATGAGGGACTTGGATTGAGTTCCTAACTTCCATTTTGGGCATTTAGGGAGCGAACCAGCAGATAAGAGTTCCCTATATGTGTCTCTCTGCCTGTCAAATAAATAAGAACTTTAAAAATACCAATTGTTTCAACAAAAAAGTAATATTAAATCTTATTATTTTAATTAAATCTATATATGGGGTACAAGTGTAATAATTTGACACATGTGTTCAAGATGTAACCACAGATTAGTTAGCATTTCCTTCTTGTTCAACATTTGAAAGACATTTTTCATTAACATAATTTAGTGATTGTATATATTTATGGAGCAGCATCTGATATTTCATTAATTCTGTGAAATGTGTACTGATCAAGCCCGGTAATTCACAGTTCCCTCTCCTGTCACTACTTTATGTTTGGAGGCTTCAAGCTCCTCTCTGTTACTTAATCATGAAATATATTGTTATGAACTAGAATCACCCCACTGTGCTAGGGAACAATCCTATGTATCTGCTTGGTGTTGGTACTCATTATATAACCTCCCTTTATGTCTGCCCCTCCCCTTGGCACTCTCTTTCTTGCTTCTTGTATTTACCATTCTAAGTTCAGATCAACTTTGTGGAAGCAAAGTAAAAGTAGTGGGACCTAGCATGATAGCCTCAGGCCGAAAGTCCTTCCCTTGCATGCGCTCTCATCTGGGCACTGGTTCTAATCCCAGCAGCCTGCTTCCCATCCAGCTCCCTGTTTGTGGCCTGGGAAAGCAGTCGAGGATGCCCCAAAGCCTTGGGACCCTGCACCCATGTGGGAGACCCAGAAGAGGATCCTAGCTCCTGGCTTCAGATCAGCTCACCTCTGGCCATTGTGGCCGCTTGGAGAATGAATCAACGGATGGAAGATCTTCCTCTCTGTCTCTCCTCCTCTGTGCATATCTCACATTCCAATAAAAATAAATAAATCTTTAAAGAAAAGTAAACATAGTGGTAAGATATCATGATGGAGAAGTAATTGTGGGGGAAGAATTATCAGGAAATGTGTCTCCAAGGAAGCAGCATTTCACCAGAGGCCCATAGGATTTAGACAAGGAAGGAATGGAGAGAAGAACCTTCCGGAAGAAGGACACTGAAACAGAAAAAAAAACCCGGGATATGTCTGAGGGTTTATGAGACAAGCTAGATAGATGGCTGGGAGTTTTTAAGGGAGAGGGGAATGAACAGCTTGAGGCCAGGCATGGAATAGAGCACATAAGGCATTGGGAGCCATGGTGTGCCATATCCAAAACACAATGAGCAGCCAATAACAGGAACAATTTAAAAACAATTTAAAAAGCTTACCTGAGAGGCAGAGAGACAGAGAAACAACAGCAAGCTCTTGCATCCGCTGCTAAAAGCAGGGCTGGGCCAATCTGAAACCAGGAACCAGGAACTCAGTTCAGAACTCTCACTTGGATGGTAGGGACCTAATATTTGGTGTTTCTTGAGAACTGCATTAGCAGGAAGCTGGAGTCAGAGCCAGAGACTGGGATCAAACCCACAAATGCTTGATGTGGGACACAGGTGTCTTCACTGGTGCCTTAACAACCCCGAAGGCAAACACCTGCCCCCAGATTTAGCTTTCAAATGTCACTGGAGATGCTCTAATGGTGTGGATAATAGGAAAACCGGAGTGTTTTTGGCAAGAGATGACTCCACCAAAGACACAGTAGTATTGGAGATAAGTAAATTCATGATGTATTTTAGAAATGAGAATCATAGTGGACCACGCAGTGTTAAGTTCTCAATTTTCTGATTTTATATACTCATTGGAAAGGCAGAGACAGGTCTTTCATCTGCTGGTTTACTCCCCAGATGGTTTCAATGGTCGGGCCAATGCCAGGAGCCTGTAATTCCGTCTGGGTCTCCCACATGTGTGGCTGGAATCCCCAGATGGATGTTTTTGGGATAATGGAATTCACAGTCCCAGATAACCAAGGCTGCTCTAGAAACTCTAGGATGGTCCCAGCACAATGCTTCATTTTCTATTCTTTCTGAAATAGTTTTTCACTCCCCAAACTTAATGAATTGCATAGGTATCTATTGTGCCATATAATTGCCAGCCAAATTTGTCTTCCTCCTCTCCTTCCTTTCTGGCTCTCTAGCTCATCAAGGCGGATTTTGCAAACCTCTTTTCCCCAGCTCTGTACCTGCACAACCTCAGGTAGGTTTTCTCAAGTTGTTTTAAAAGTTTGTCTTCTACCCACAGAACTCTTTGGTGCTCTTTAAGAGGCCATGCACTATTATTTGTAGGCTTTGTGATGTTACAGTCATCCTGCTTCCCCACATGACTTCGCTGCCGTAAGGTGAAACCAATCCATGTCTCTCAATGTCCTTTAACCTTTCTTTTTGCTGGATGGACAACAGAGACTGAGGAAGCTGAGAGTGCAAACATCTTTCCAAGAGGCCGGGGCAGAGGAAGAGCTTTGAATATGATATACTAACTTATTTGATCCATGTCAAGACTGAAAAGAAAGCACAGGCAAACACGCTTGGAGGAATCATTTTCCCAAGAAGGCAATACTCTTGAATACTTTAGGACTTCCATTGGACGGAAAAAATTATGTTTGGCCAGAAGATGGCACTCTTTCAAAACAAATTCTCCAGTGCAGCGAACTGGGAGAAAGTGAATCACAGTTGATAAAGATCTACAAGTAAAAGGACTGGGTAGACAGTGACAGAAAGACCCATGGGATACAGTATTGCCAATGGGGCCTAATGTTCAGCACTTAATTGATGTCGCCTGTTGTCGTTTATCACTAAGCCAGGCGATCCTTTTCCTTTTTGCTTTCTTACTCTCTCCTATGTCGGGTCCTTGCTGTCTGGCCAAACAGACATGTTTATGGGGGGTTGAGAGCACATCCACTAAACTCCCCATGAATCTCATTTCATCTGTATGTATGCTGTGCTTTTCTGTAATATAATTTCTGACCAAAGCCTCAGTTCATGCATTGCTTGGCGTCTGTGCTCAAGTATGTTCCTTGGAGTGGACTCCTAGTTAGCTCCTAATCAGTGCCTAATAAGGCAAGAATTTTCAAACAATGCAAACAGTGCTCTCTTTGCATCTGTTCTAAAAGGATGATGGATAATAGCTAGTACTTCAGTTGCTTGCTTCATGAAGCCCTTACCTACATTATCTCACTTTCTCTATCAACTCTATAAGGCAGATGATCTAACTCACAAAAAGGCTTTCTAGGGACATGTGAGCAACAGATGACACAAGATATTTTTTGAGGAGGGGTGGCTCTAACTTACCCTGGTCGTATCAATCCATCAAGATTGTCATTTGGGGGCCCAGCGCCGTGGCCTAGTGGCTAAAGTCCTCACCTTGAATGTGCCGGGATCCCATATGGGCACCGGTTCTAATCCTGGCAGCTCCACTTTCCATCCAGCTCCCTGCTTGTGGCCTGGGAAAGCAGTCGAGATGGCCCAAAGTCTTAGGGACCCTGTACTCACACAGGAGACCAGGAAATAGCTCCTGGTTCCTGGTTTCGGATTGACTCAGTTCTGGCTGTTGCAGTCACCTGGGGAGTGAATCATCGGACGGAAGATCTTCTCTCTGTCTCCCCTCCTCTCTGTATGTCTGCCTTTCCAATAAAAATACATACATCTTTAAAAAAAAAAGATTGTCATTTGGTGTGCTAGCTTATGGAACTTTAAGCATCCCATATTGTCTTTTCCTTTCCTCCACTCCACCTCTGAGCACACTGCCATAACACCCCACTACATTTCATCTGCGGATCTCAGTGGTTTGTGGAAAAATATCCAAGGACCATTAATAGGATAACCTGGTTCCCACTGAGGTGTGAGGTTTTTTTTTTTTTTAATTGGCATCGCTATTTTTCATGATACAGTTCTGTAGGTATGACATAGCAGGAAGTAAATGCTGCCATGGCTGAGGGGAAGCATTATTTCTTAATGAATAGTTCTGGTCTAAGAGGGCTTTTTTCTATCCTTGTTTTCTTTTTGCCTTTGTGGACTTCTATTACCTGCTCCATGCAGTTTTGCAATAGTTTTCAGTATTGATACTAATTTCTCAGAAAATAAAAGGCATCCAAAAAGAATTTGTCATTTAATTGATACAAAAGCAAGCTTTGCATTTATCAGAGACTTGAGGACAATTTGGACATGTGAGCCAAGCTAAGCCAAGTGTATTTTGATTGGTCAGCAGACTTTCAAAGAAATTTCAATGTAAGTGTTCTTCAGAAGAGTACATACTTCCTTCCTAGGTCAGCTACGGTCTTCTCTGTTCCTTAGTCGCTCATGCCTACTGCCACTCATTTTTAGCTGACTGAATCCTGAAGACATTTTGGACTCGTGTTTGTGAATGCATTTTTCCCTTTGAGATTTCTGTGAGTAATCTGTAGCTGGGGCTCATTTATTGAGACAGGTATTGAATCACTTCCAGGGTTCCTCCCAACTCTGATGCTTTTTTATGCCATGTAAAATACGGTATAAAATATGGTACAGAAATAAAACCTTCTAAATTAAGAAGCTGACTTATCTAAAGGGGTAGGTTCTCAGAGATAGCTTCATTATATCCATAAAAGCAAAACTAAAACCAATGTTATCTCATATGTGACAAGGTAATTTTCTATATTGTGTGAAGGATAGAGAGGGCACAGGCAAAATACTATGGTCCTCAGCTGCTAGGAGTAAAAGCTAATCTCAATTTTTAGCAGAAATTGCTCTTGGACCTCCTTTCCCAAGGACCATCCTCACAGATGGTATCTGATGAAGGGACACAAAGGCCACCTCCTTCCCTCAGAGGGCCTTCTGCGCCTCTCATTAGGATCTGCTGAGGCCTCTATAGCAGCTGCATATAGCAGCTGATCTTCCCCCCACCCCATCGCATCCTGTTTTGCTCTTAGGTGTATTTCCTGAGAGCTTTCTCCAATAAGCTTTCTGCCTCAACTCTGCATCTCAGAGTCTGTTTCCAGAGAAACCAGAAAGAAAGAATGGGCCAAGATAAAGGTTGCATGTCTTGCCTCTGCCATATCAATAGGCATAAAAAAAAATCCCTGACAATGTAATGCATAAACCACATAATGCTACCAAGGAAAGAACCCTTAGAAATCATCTCATGTGGGGAGATTAAGACAGAGAACCGAACTGATACACTCAAGGCAACAGGAACTAGCTGGGCGAGAAATCTTGGATCAGAATCCACCTCTTTAGTCCAGTTAGGCAAAGCACAGTAGTGTAGAATTCATTCAGTTTCTAGGAAAGTTCAATAACACATGAGAGTCAAATTCACCTCTGCAAATTGGAAGTCAATACCAAGACGGTTTTTAGTACGCCTCATGGTGATCTGCTATAAGCCACCGTAGAGAAGAGCCAGGCCTGAATCAGGAGTGGTAGTGTATTTTATTAACAAATAAAAGAGCACCACACAAGCAAATTGCACTTCGATGACAAAACACACATATAGGCATAGTCCCACATGTAGCACTGGGGGTAAATTTTAGACACGGAACAATAGGTACCAAGTTCATAAACAAAACAGGGTTTACAATCCTTCAACATATTCTTCTTCAGTGGAGTATGAGATCTTATTTAGCAGTCAATTGTGACAAACATGAAATTTCCAAATCCAATTCTCATCCTAACTCTAGAATGAAGCCAACTTCAGCTTTCAGAACTGTGAGGGGCATGCCTTACAGGGCAATACCCTATCAGCCATCTTAAACTGTTGTTTGTCTCTTGGTTTGGAGAAAATACCAATGTTATCTTCATGGTGGATGACCTCACATATGGTGGGAGTTCCTAGGTCCAATTTCACGTCTAGGCACATCTGGACTGGCAATAATTTTGAGACCCAAACCTGTAGCTTAACAGGACTGGTTAAAGTAGGATCAATCAACTGGCTTTCTAAAAAGTGGAGAAGAATGTAAATGGTACACTCAGGAGTTCTTCAACATGCAAGACTTTCATGTTACCTATTTGATTACTGCTAAAACTGTTGCTAGTTCAGAAGTTTAAGTCAGCAATTCCCAAAAGGTGTGTCAGGACTAGGTTAACCATTAAGTGAACAGAAAAACTGCTTGAGATTTGAGGTGAGATTTCTCAAAGCAGTTTGATATAATAATGTGCAGTAATGCTTGATAGTACTGGAGCATATCCAAGATGTTGTCGAAACTCCTAAGTTAGCTAAAATGCTTTTGAATCACAAGATAAAGAGTGGCAGAAAAAATCCAGCTCTTTGCTCTTAGGATAAAAAAACCTTTGGAGGACCTTGAATCTTCACACCAGGGTCCAGAGACTACGTTTGTATTTCTGATAAGGTTAATGGAGTAATAAACTTGGTATGGCTGGTTTCTTTTGGCACTCTTTAACTCTCCTTAAATAAAAAATATATTTGTAGTTTTTAAAAAGAAAGCTTTTATAATTGAAATATTTGGCAGGAGCTTTAAAAAAATCTGGCAGTTTTAAAAATGGCCAAGGTAAGTGGTGGGCACCAGTCTGAGCCCACTTTATAAGAGAACTCAGTTTTCAGATACAAAATCAGTCAATTTTGTTTCTGTTACAAAATTTAGAAATGAGGTTATCATATAGAGCCCTAATTTCCTTTCTTTGTTGACAGTTTTGACAAGTAATAATCAGAAATTTCTCATATATATTTCAGCATAAACTGGCATGCTAATATTTATGCAAAGTAGCTACATTTAAGATATATGGGTTAAAAGATACACTTCTAAAGTTATAGGAAAAAAGAAAAATATATGCCTCTAAGAGCCTTCAGATATTTGGGGGCTACCTGAAAAAAAATGAAACAAAGCTTTGCTGAAATCTTCCGGAATGAATCACTGACTGTCCAGCCACCTTCCACGCAGAAAAGATGCCCACTGGATCTGGGCTCATAGGGAACTGGTCAGGGAGGCCTCCTCAGGGACAGTCCTGCTGTTCTCTTCTGCCGCTCATTTGGGGAGATGCACACAAGTTCCAACAAATCCATTTCAGCATTCTAACTCAGTAAGTGCTCACCTCGGGAAGAAGTGAAGGGGCAAAACGTGCTGGAGTGCTGAACCTAGGTAGCTAAGTCATAGGAATCTGCTTAGGGGATTCCTGTGAATTAGACAGGCAGCCCACAAGATGCCCCCACCCTAAACCAAGAGTCCCCAAGTCCCACTCCACTGTGTCTCATTTAGCACTTCCTGATCCAATGTAGGAAGTGCTCACCTCAGGAAGTTGAGAAGCCTCTGGGCTCTGCACTAACACATTACAATTGTTCAAGTAGAAAGGTCAGCCACAGGCTGGATCTTAACCTATTGCATACTGACAAAAATTTGAACTCATTACTTTTGAAATTATCAGATACTTCGCATTAAAGGAAGAAAAACAAGGACACAAAAATTGTTTCTGAGGAGCACTTCAACTTTAACGTTTTGAAATTAAGAGGCAATCACAAGATTTTATCAACACGAGCTAGTCTACATAAACAAGGTGGTATAGGATGTTACTAAAATGAATTGATTGGTTCTTTGGGTGGGTTTTATATTAGCATAGACCAAAACTACATTGCAAATGGTTAAATCAAGTGCACTTAAAACTGGCCCAATGACACAGCTTACAATTGGCCAACTTTTTTTTTATAGGTTTGGGGTAGGACTAAGTAGAATGCATGAAGGTGAAACTTTAGGGACGTGGCAGCAGCTTCAACTTGTACAGGATAAAACACAGAGCGGTTACTGATGTAGACACCCCGATGATCTTCATGAGGCCAGGAACAGATGGCAGATTTCTTTCCAGGAAGGTAGGTGTGATTTCCAATGATGGAACATCCTAGATGAGTGAACAAAGATCATTAGCAGAAAATCCTTGTACTTCCCAGCAGGAACAAAAGATACGTGTAAAATCAGTGCATGGGTATGCACTAGACAGACACATTTTTAATAAATCAGGGGCCAGAAGAAGGGAGATATGAGTTTTATGGTAAACTCACCTCTGACTCTGGCTCTGGAACCCATATGTCTTTCTTTGCCACTTTCCCCAGGGCATTCAAAATCTGAAAAGAAAAAGTGACCATAACATTACTAAATAAAGTTGTAAAGATTCAATAGAGCCAAAGCCCTGCAGGCCATGGATGATACCAACACAGAGAGAGAAACAGAGAAGTAGACATACATATTCTATCAGGGTGAAGAACTAAACAAATAAGTGGATAAAGAAAATGTGGTTATGTGTATGTAATAGGATACTTTCAGGCATCCTAAGGGATGAAATGCTGTCATTTGTGGCAGCATGGGTAAGTCTGAAGAATGCTATGTGAAGTGAAATAGGCCAGTTATATAAAGACAAATACCATATGTCCTTCCTTATATGCTGGAACTAAAAAAGTTGATCTCATAGAAGTTAAGGGTAGAAAAGGCCACCAAAGTCTGGGAAGGGTAGAAAGTGAGGGGATTTGAGAGGATGGGTAATGGCTACCAAAATACAGTTAGATGCAAGGAATAAGTTCTAGTGTTCGACAGTGGTGCATGGTGACTACAGTTAACAATAATTTGGTGTATGTTTCAAGATAACAAGATGAGAATATCTTTACAGTTCTCAAAGAGGTGATAAATGTTTCAGGTAATGGAAAAGCCACATTGCTTAAAGTATTGAAGTATTACCTGGTACTCTACAAATATGTACAATTTTTATGTGTCAGATTTTTAGAAAGCAAAGATTCAGCTTCACATATGTCATCAATGCATCATACAAAGGAAAAGAAGAGCCAGAAATATCAGATGGCAAGAACACTGCTCTGCCTGAGGAGGGCAAGTACCCAGCTTCCTCCCTTACCTCTCGAGCAGCCCGTTCCCCAGCCTCCACTGCGCCTTCCATGTAACCGCTCCATTGGGTGGCTGTTTCTGTACCAGCAAAGTAAATCCTGCCCACGGGCTGACGAATCACCCTTCAAGGAACAAAAAGTCACACAGAGTTACTCAGGAAGGCTCTGAAGGAAAATGAGCAAATTGCTGCCCTCATTTTACTTCACTTAGGAAAACTCTAATTGTGAAAAAAAAAAAAAAACCAGCCAGCGTGACACCACCCCAGGTGACAGGCTGCTCTTTGTTTTATGGTGGCCTGCACACAAGAATCTGGACAAGCCAGGGAGGACAGGGCTGTCAGGTCATTCATTACCAAAAGCAATGCTGACCTTTTCCAAGTCAGCCAGAGTTGGAATGGGAGAACATGCATCCAATCCACAATCAGACACGCTTGATGTATGCCCTGTTTTGTGATCCATTTTACTGGCCTACATTGTCTTTCTGAGCTCTAACAGGGTTACAGATCTCAGCCAGCCACGTGGGTACTTTCAGTGTCTCAGGAGGAAATACAGTGGTGTGTGCCTAGACAGGAATATTCATGGTCATTTCTGGCAAGGGGAGACTAGAAGGACTATGTAGATGTGCCCCCTTGAAAGACAGCCTTTATATAGCTGGTTTCTATTGATTTACCTAGGGACTGGCTAGAGGCCAAGGAGATGGGCCTCCTCTTACAAACAGGGCTTGCCAATGAGAAACAAGGAAGGGCTGGGCCAAATGGGCAACTCATCCTTCCATCTATTTGGGTGTAGACTACTATTACATCTGCAGGCACCATCATGAACTCTCCCAAACTGCACCCTACACCCCCACCCCAAAGGCCTTCACTGAAGCCCCTTTTCCAATTTAGGACCACTGGGATTCATTGATTCCTAATCCTACTTCTATTTTCTTTCTCCTTTGACTCCAGAACTAATCCAGTTCATCAATCCTGTTCACTAACAAAGGGTATTTGATTTGATTAAGTGGGGGGAAAAAAAGACAAGTAAAATTCTCCTGAAGGAAAGGGCTGATAAACAACTCTTCCTTCTTGGTGAACAAATGTGACTTTGTATTAATTTCCTAGCTCTGTCCCTTGGAAAGCAGATGTAGGTGTAATTCTACATATGCGACCAGACAACACTGCTTATGCTAAAAATGCCTCTTTCCACTCCTAGCTTGGTAAACGGCATTGAGGCTTGGAAGACTGCCATAGAATCCTTCTAGGAGATTATCCCTTTGGGTTTTCCTGGCTACTGTATTCCTGTAACTGAACAATTGACCCTGGACACTATGCCTATGATGCAAAGTATCTCCAGCTTATGGAGCAAGGGCTTCTAAAGTTAAGGTGAACTTCTATACTCCTCCAACCCATGTTCTCACACTTCAGCTGCACACAGTAAGAACTGCTCCCTCTGAAAAACTGATGCTATGTTGGAAACATGGGTGCACTGGATGAATACACCCAATGTCCCTTTGTGTAGACTAGTGCCAAGGAGTCCAGCATAAACTATGTGAGACTATATGTTGAGCTGAGCTCCAGAAGGCCCCTTGGCAGCCACTGCATCTTCCCTCACTCCCACAAGCACTGCCAACATCTTAAGTCCCCCGTCCCTACCTCAGTGTTTTTGCTATCACTCTATGTGCCAGCAGCCATAGTTCTATTTAATAGCTGCCTTATTTTCCTATGGACATCTAGAATTATGCAAATTGACTATCTAGAATATTAGAAATAGGAATGCTCATTCTATTTCCAGACTTCCCATTGAACTTTGTACATGTCTTGTATTAGTTGGTATGGTGCTTAGGTAGTACCTTCCATATTGACTCATGATGCCAGGTGGGAAATAGGCTGTGTAGCAGCCTCCGGAGTACTGTTCTTCACACCAGTTCTTCTCTTCATAATGCACCGGCTGCAGTTTAGTGGGGAAACAATTGCAAAGAGAAAACAAAGCTGAAATGCTGCCAGTCAACAATGAAACCGCTTGTGTGCTTTACTTCATTAAAAATTTTATATTAAAGAAAGATGACCCAACTGTTCTAATTCATTAAAAGGGAAATATCAGGCCCAACATTATGACACAATGGTTAAGACTGCTTGGGATGCCTGTATCCCATATCAAAGTCCCAGGTTTTGAGTCATGGCTCTGTTTCTGGCTCTGGAAGGCAATGGTGACAGCTCAAGTACCTGGGACCCTGTAAACTGAGTGGGAGACCTGGATGGTGTCAGCAAGACTCCGCCCTAGGTGTTGCAAGCATTTGGGGAATAAACCAGAGGATGAGAAATCTTTTTCTCTGTATCCTTCAAATAAAAAAGACCTTTTACAAACAGAGGAAATATGATATCATCAAAATATATACACTTTGATTTTCTCAAGATCTTGATGAGGGTTAAAGTTTTTAGACCACAAGTCCACAGAAAACCCCACAAGAAATCAGCTTATAGGAGGGTCTGCTTGAAGCTTTTCTAACTCCTTCTCTAACATGAATGATGGGAATACTGTTTTGAAGGGAATAGTTAAGATGTCCCCAAGGGACATGCGAAAATCATCTTTGATTTTCTTAAGACTAACATTCTGAAAGTTTATTATTTGAGCAGTTCAGATATAAGCTCCTAAAAGGGTCCCCAGGTATTGGCAGGTTCTTCAGAAACAATTTCATTCTCCTAATCACTTTTGATGGTGAACTGAAAGCTGAATGTCCTAAATGACCTGTGAATTGAGTCTATACATGGGAAAATAAATTAGTATGACTTGGACTTGCGCAGATAGTCCAGATTTAGCGTATCTTGTCATGTATATACTACTGTTCCTTCACTAACAAATGATGACATACATCTGGGGTTTTGTTTTGCAGCAGGCAGTTGACACTAACAACAGGATGGGACCTGTGTCCTGGGAACCACTTTCACCAGTCCTTGACATAATAATTGTGTCTCCTGGCTCTGATCATAATTGGGTGCCAGTTATCGGTGAGTACCTAAACAGCCTAAGGAGCTGCTATGTCAGAAACTCCATGCACCTGACACCAACTTTTAATGGCCTTTTGTGCTTGTTGAAGTTAATTTCCAAGCTAAGCATAACCCTTTATACACTCTTCGTAAGACTGTCAGGAGAGCAGAATCTGATTTGCTTTACCACGTAGAATAAACAGAGCCAAACATGCTAGGAATTTATGCCAGGGATTTCTTACATGTAAAGCTTCTTCTGATCCCAGCACTTTGGCATAGAGCTCACAAATTTTCCGCTTCCTATAAAATAAGAACCAATAATGTTAGGGAAGTAATACGCTGATGGGTATAATATATATATAGAGAGAGAGTCAGTTCTACGGCTCTTGCCAGTAAAGCAGATGGAGTACAGAAAAAATTAAATCAATAGTTTTATGTACTGACACAAAATGAAAAGCTCAATAATGAATCTCTGTATTCATTTAATTTTCTATGCCTCAGCATAGTTATTTGATTGCAAGAATCAAGAAAATTTACCTTCTTTTAACATTTTTTTGCCTTCCATATCTAATTCTGCATCGATTTGAGTTGGAAATAGATAAAATAATTCTTAATTAAATTTAGTTCAGTCTTAGAAACTGATTCTGTATCATTTTTCCGGAACTCTATAATGAATATTTTTATATACATATAGTACATTTGATAGTGTCTTGCAACTTATCCTGTATCTCTTTCAAATAGCTACAAACGTACAAAGCTGATTTAATCTTTTGAATGTCATATAAGAGATAGTTTAAATGTATAAAACTGCTCCAAACTCTGTTAAACTTTAACAAGTAATATTTCTTTTTAAAAATATATAGCAAATGTAATGCAAATCTGTTTAAGACAAGCATAAAAAGCAAATGGCCAAAATATACAGGAGTTGGGGAGGGAGAGTAGAAATCAAGCTTGCTGGTAATAAAAGAAATAGAAGTACAAACAGGAAATTTTATGTCATCAATTCCATTAGAAATTATTTTTTAAATATGCCTCTATTTTTTCTGAATACTGTGTGACAAAATATAATCAGAGAAATAGGTCTAAATCTTTAATTAACATCATTTATATAACTTTCAGAACTTCTATAACATGGGTATAAAGTCTAAAAGAAGAGGTAGAATTAGAAACATGGATTATTGCTACTATTTTCTCATAGAAGGTTTTAGGGAGAGACATATGCAACTTTCGAGATCATGTCACATAGCATCAGGTAGATGTTTAAATTCCTGTTCAAACCATACATCAAAAAAATCATAAATAAAAGAGGCAGGCATTCAGCTCAGCTATTAAGCAGCCAGCTGGAATGCCTGCATCCCATACAAGAGTGTCTGGCTTTGAATCCTGACTCCATTCCCAATTCCAGGTTCCTGCTAATATACATCAT
Organism: Ochotona princeps; assembly: GCF_030435755.1. Lineage (NCBI taxonomy): Eukaryota > Metazoa > Chordata > Mammalia > Lagomorpha > Ochotonidae > Ochotona > Ochotona princeps. Next base: position 12,324,160 of record NC_080865.1, read on the forward strand.
GATAGCACAAGTAGCTGGGTTCCTTCATGGGTGATAGCTCAAGTACTTGGGCCTTTACCACTCATGTGGGAGATGTGGGCTGAGTTCCTGTTTTTTTGTTTGTGTGTGTGTGTGTGTGTTTTTTTCCTAGTCCAGCAAGAGATATAATGGATATTTATGGAGTAAATCAGCAGATGTGAGAGCTATCTCTGTGACTTGCTCTCTCTATATCTCTAACTTTTCAAATTAAATAGATAAATACATACAATTTTTAAAAGAAAGAAACATCCACTATGGAGTTTTGATACAATTAGTCCTGGAAAAGACCTGTTCTTGTCAATGACATATTCAGTAAGGGTCTTGCTTTCTCAGACATTTTGAGACAGTCAGCCACCATGTACAATCATAACCAAATGTCTACCTCCAGGCTGCTATTTATTATATTATTAATAAGGAGAGCAAGCAGGAAATCCAAAAGAAAATGTCAAGCTTAGTGGGTGTAATGAAAAAACTATATGTAATACGCTATTTCTGGTTTCTATAGTTGGAAAAGTACATGTCCCTTTCAAAATTCCTATGCTGGAACTTAAGAAGAAATATGATGGTTTAATGAGACAAGGCCTTTGAAGAAGTGATCAAGTCACACAGATTCCTCCATTCCGCTTATCTTTTCTATTGTTTTTCTCTATTCCTCTTACAGATAAAGTCTACCTTTCAACTATTATAAATGAACACAAATATGTACTTATTATGGGATTTTTGAGAGTATCTGTAAACTGTTTTTTCCCGATGGTATTCTATTGTTGTCAGTGAGACAAACAAAATATGAAGCTGACCTTTCATCTCTTTTTCAGATGATACAGTCTTACCTGATTTCTTTATGAAGCTTGGCAAGCCGATCAGCTTTACGGGCAAGAATGAAGCTAGAGAGAGAGAGAGAGAGAGGTTACATTTGAATGATTAGGTCACTACCCTTCTTTTGAAATTGTTTATATCTCTATGCATTCAGAATTAGAGAACTCTCCTAGACCTTGCCCTCTCGCAGAGGAAATGTCATGTGGTCTTTTGTTGTCTGCTGTGTCCAAAATCCCTGGTAGACTATGGGCTTCTAAATCACAGGTTATCTCCACCTCAATATTTGATGCTCAAACCATAACAGTTTTGGGCACACAATGTGCTGACTGAATTAATGTTGTGCTACATGAAGACTTACTTGCTGCCAAATTCTTGATCAAAGCTGGGAAAACACATAGAAGTATGTGTATGCAGTCAATGTAATGGCTGGGTCCTCATATCTCTCTGTAGGACCGTTAACTCACTTAGTAGAGACCTGCTTGGCTCCAGCTCCTAACCCTTCCAGAGGCAACTGATATCCAGTGACCTTGGGTCAGGTTAGCACAAATCTGAGACCCAGAGTTTCCCATAGGCTGAGGCCTTTGTTGGGACCACGTTAAAGCTCAACTTCTCCCACTGTCTAGTCCTGATTTCTTCTGCTGCCATAGGTAACAATCCCCAGTCCACTTCCTGGTAAACCTCTTGCTCTCAAATCTTCATCTCCAAGTCAGCTTCCTGGGAAAATGATCTAGCATAGTCCCTACATAAAGTATCTCTATTAAAAACTCAGTCATAATCTGTCTGCTTCCCTTTAATCAAATAGATTCTATTTATTATACGGGCATTACTAATTGCCTACATATTTTAAAGAATTGAATTGTGACATAAATTCCTTAGTTATACTATTATTAGAAAGCTTTCAAAAATCCAAATGAGCTAAAGGACAATGAAATTATTTCTCCAACAGAAAGTAGTTTTAAAACTGTATTTCTTTTGTTCTAGATCCAAAAGACAAATAGATCAGGGCTAAAAATGCAAGGGCTGGAAGCAGATATTTCCTCATCTCCCCACCCTGAAATTAAACTGTTCCTCAATTTGATTGACAATGCTTTTAGAGCTGTTATTTAAGACCATTCTGGGAAACCGAGACACAAAATGTGTTAACCCCAGGAATAGCTATTTCAAAAGGATCTATGGAATATTGAAGAAATCCAAACAACTTAACATTATGGAATAATCATAATTTGCTTGATTTAACACTTCAAGTCATGGCTTGCTATGAGTGATTTTAAATTTCAGGTATATGCAAGAATCACTCAATATAGATAGATGTATGTAGTATTTAAAAGATTACAACTAGTAATTGATGAAAGGTTTAAATGATTTATATGAAAGCTTTTTAATCCTAGCTATTTTTGTAAAATCTCATGTCATCAATTAAATAACCTCTTTGACCTCATTATAAGAACAGACAAATATCCTTTTACTTTCTTTGGTTTTTATTGTGGAAATTTTAAGAGCTGGCTGGCTTTGTGTTGGGGATATTTCACAGTTATAAAGTACAAGGTCCTTTCCAGTTCCCAAAAGGTGCTGGTTATTCCATAGTACTGGGCAGTTACCACTCCTATCTGTGAGGTTCTCATGGCCAAGAGCAAACAGCAGAATGGGATCACGTCTCCGCAAAGCTTTAATTATCAAGAGCAAAGAGCAGGGTAGAGTCAATTGTCTTGATAAAACGGGAGAGGTTAGTCAACCAGTATGAAGGGGAAAAATAAACGTTTCCCTCATCTCCCATAAATCCCTCATAAATACAGATTTCTGCAGCAAAAGACAGGTTAACAAGAGAAAGGTGGCTAAGATGTGTAGTGTATATCACAGGGGAGAAACCTCAATGAAAACTAACTCAAGGCAGTGGCTTAGGAGTGTTGCCTGATATAGGACACCTAACAAAGAACAGTAACTTCTAGATAACTGATCAAACAAATAAAAGCAGTCCCAGGTTTCTAAAGGCAGGAAATAGTGAGAATGTAAATATCTGGAAAGGCACTGATGGAGTAAATTCTTCTCCACTTCTTTGAGCTGATAAAGGGTTGTCTCCCTCTCTGTCTTGCTTTTAGAGGAGAAGGAAGACAGTCTCCCCTCCTCCATCTTAACTATCTTCAGCTCAGCAATCCTTATTTTGGGGAGGCATGTTCTAGTTTCCCTCAGGTACAGAGTTAAAGTTAGGAGCAATAAGTTCTGGTGATCTCCTACAAAGCAGGGTAACTAGTTCATACAAATATAGTTTATATTTCAAAATATCTAAAATGGAGGACTTTACATGTTTTCACTAAAAAGAAATGATAAATATTTCAGGTGATGGGAATCCTAATCAGGCTGATTTGATCACTCTACAATGTATACGTATATTGAGCTATCACATTACACTCTATAGATACTTTTTCTTACAATTACTATTTATCAATTTCAAGGAAAACTAATGAATCAATAAATACAGGTGCCAATGCTGTGGCAAAGTGAGTAAAGCCACTCCATGTGGTGCCAGCATCCCATATGGGTGGTGGTTCAAATCACAGTTATCCTACTTCCAATCCAGCTCCCTGCCAATGGCCTGCAAAACAGTAGAGAATGGCCCTAGGCCTTGGGCATCTGCACTCATATGAGACCTAGAAGAGAAGCTCCTGGCTCCTGGCTCCTGGCATGGGAGCTCCAGCCATTAGAGAAATGAACCAGTAAATGGAAGATTTTCTTTCTCTTTCTTTCTGTCTTTCAAACATATAAATTCATCTAAATAAATAAATACAGATTAGACCATCATCCTCTAGGAGGTATCTAAATAATCCTATTGACATCTGGAAGGATCCTGCCACACATATCCAAGTAAATAATGCCAAAGAAAGCTGAGAAAAGCAGATGTCACTGTATCTAAGTACCAGGGGAAAGGGAACATTCATGAGCTTCCATCCAGAGTTAGACCTTCTGCTTTTCTCTGTCACATAGCAGGTGATACTACACTGCCAAAAACAACTTATGTCCTTCCTTTCTCAATGCAACTAGAGATAAAGGGATGTATTATTCTTATGGTCATTACTTTGTAAGCACTTGCGCTTCTCAGGGATGCTGATACTATTTCTCATAGCTGCAGTTAAGTGGTCATAAAATGTCTTGCTAGAAGTTCAATAGCTCAGCCTGCTTTCTAATGCCTTGGGATGTTGATTTGCTCCTTTGGACTCTGTAGATTTCCTTCAATGATATGATATGCAAGAGCTCACCTCTCCCTCTGGCAGGAGGCATGTATTCCCAGGAGCAAAGGGGAAAGATACTGGTGTCTAAAAGTCACTGGACTGCTGAGGCTACATTCTTTGATGAAAATGTGGCAGAAAAAATAACTTGTTTGTATTGTTTTTGATTGACTAAAGGGCAGGCAGCTGGGAGGTTAGGGTGCTGCTTAGGAGGGTCTTTGTAACAGGCTTACTTCTCTCTGGAACCCTAGCCTTCTACAGGCAGGGGAACCATGTGTTGGGATGAAAGGAGAGGGAAGGACTCCCTCCTGTACACATAACCATCCTGCACCATTCCTGTACTTCCACAGGTGGAGGAAGTATTGTTGGTGAAGGATAACTATGGAAAATCTGACAGAAAATTCAAGCCATCCACTCAAGGCCTGGCTCTACTTCAACCTACCCTTCCTAATTGGACAGCCATCCTTGATCCCAGTGTAACAAACTAACATTTATTTGAAGCAGATGTTTTGAATGGAGAATAAGTTAAAGCTTTAAAGCTCAAAACCTTGGATATGATAGGTTTTATAGGATAAAATGTTTTCATTCCACAATGGGTACAAACCTGCTATCTCTAGGCAAAGTTAGCTACCATATCATCTGTGTAGCTGTTCTTTCCATTTCCACCTCAGCATATACATTTTATGGGAGGGAAAAAATGGGCACAAGTTCAAATGGTGTTAAATTCAGTAAGATATCTCAGTGTTCTCGTACCAAACTCAGATTTTACTATAATGTTTTAATCCGTGGAAACATGATACAATTTTGTAGGGATACTTATCATTGCCCTAACTCAATTCCAAAACAATATACTTGGCCAAGGTCTATACTAATCTACCAATATAATATGGAAAATGCAGAACTCCCAGTTCTAACTTACCCCATTATGGCAGGTACCGATCCATCTGGCTTGGTGTCATCCAGGGTTATTGCAATTGGAGCATCTTCATCTTCGATGAGCATGCAACCACAGTAATCTTAACCAGGAAAAATTAATAGGAGATTGATACCAACCTCATCACAGACATTGATACACATATAAAATACATACGAATTATTTTTCTAAGAGGAAGGTAAAACTTATTTATTGTTCTTTGATCCAAGCCTAGAAGCTACTTCCTGTTGCTTATGCACATTGGCTATACAAGGATGTCTATTTACCCCCACATATGGAAAACAATACACTGCTATCACCTTTAACACAGAGGGTTCATGACCAATATACAGCATAAATAAATAAATAAATAAATAAATAAATAAATAAATAAATAAAAACATGGCCCTGGATCCTAAAATACACAGGAGGAAAGTAGACATATATTAGAGGGAATCACCCCATCTATGATCAATCCTGAAGAAATGGTGAAAAGGAATACCATATGAGCAGAAGGCTTTTCAAAAGGAGCTACCATATCCAAGTATCATATCCAGAACACTTTACATTTAAAAGACCAATGCTGGTAAGTAAGTGAAGCCCAGGGATGTCTGACCTCAAAGCAATGACCTTTCTATAGTGCCCCTTGGCATTAATTTGTTAATGAAGAGAAAGTAGCAAGACAAAAAAAGACCAGAAGCCAGGGTAGTGGTGGCCTTACAACTGATATGGTCTTTTCCTTTCCTCTCACTGCCAACAAGTGCTTCTGGGGTCACTTTGTGTTGCCAGAGCTATGGTCAAGTTGGTAGAATAATATTGCTGAAACTTTCATTACCTTTTAAAAACAGTAATTTTTGTTATTGTTTTTTTAGAGCATTTCGCTCAATATTTCTAAAAGATCACCGTTCTTTCATTTAATTCAGTTAAAATCTGAATAAGAACCACCTACCCTTCTTCCTCCAGAAGGCCTCCTTGTAATACATCATGCACTTAATGACAGCTCCCATGGGAAGACGTTGAATTAACTGGTTTCTTTCTGATGGAAGCTCCGGTTTGAAGTGAATTTTAGCAGTCAAGATCGGAGGGATGGCACTAATCACATATTTGCACTAAAACACATGTAAACAAAATATCACTTTAAACATGAGCTACAGTTCTTGCTGTCAGCATGAAACACCTTTAATATTTTGAATGACACTGAGAAATAACAACATACAAAATGAGGCCACAAAACAGACTTAGGTCAATCAGTGCTAGTAATTAGGGAAACTGAGGCAGAAATATGTCAGCATTAATTATGCCACTTCTTGGATTATTTCATTAGAAACTGCAGAAGACACAAGGCCTATTTTATACATATATATATTTCAATATGTGTATATATATATATACATATACACACATTCATATTGAAATCAGTTACCTCATAGGTTTCATGATTCAATGTCTCAACTATGATGTTGTCATTAGTTTGATCAACATAGGTGACAGGACGATTGAGTTTCACTCGGTCTCCAAGAAGTTCCATTATCTTCTCGCTTATTTGGCCAGATCCACCAAGAAACTTGCGTTCCTACGAAGGTCAGTAAGAAAGGAAAAGTTAAAAAATCCAAAGGAAGGAAAATCATACTGGCGCCAATTAATTAACCTCCAGAAAGTCACAAGTTATAACTTCAGCCTCTGCACACTTGACTGTTGGGAGAGCTCACAAAGACAAAAGCAATATGTGTCAAGATTCCTCAATTATTCTACACACAGCTTCCAGCAGTGAAAAATTGTTATTAGTTTACAAAATCATACACTCAGAAGAAATTTTTACCTAACATCAGTGATGCCCTGATTAAATGAAGACATTTTAGCAAGTCCTTGGACCGCAAATGTCCCAAGAGTGTGATGCATAGAAGGAGCCCTGGAAAGAGGAGGGTCTCACACTTTTCCCACCGGATGTGGTTTCTAACTGTACTTGGCTGTTCCCAGTCTTGGGTTATGATTATCTAGGAAGGCAAAATGTAGGCAATGCACTTAGGGTGTCCTACCTGTCATTATCAGATGAGGTTCTCAGAATAGGAATCTTGGATCCTGAGTACCTTTATACAAAACTGTCTGGAAGTTTGACAGCAGAGGCAGAGGGATGAAGGATAAGCACCTTATTTGTGTCTTCAATTCTCTGCCCACTGCCATCCGCTATGCTTACCATGGAAACTGGTCCAGCTTTATCTGAGAAGGTAAGTCCTCAGTACAATACATTTGGTAAGAACCAGGATGATGCTTTTACCTTGCCATAGAAGATCTTTTCAGTGGTTAGAAAAAGCACATCCCAAAATTTGAAAATTAAATACCCCAATCATAAACACACAGTGATCTTCTGCACTATCACAACTGGCTACTCTTTAATGATACCACTAAAGCTCTTCATAAAAATATTCTGTTAGTTATTCAGATATAAATTCATGATTTGTCCAAGAAAACTAGCATCATTTGATGTGTATTCTGACTTACATTTTCTACGAGTTTCTTGAATTTTAGTAAAGTATTGAGTCATCATGAGTTATCTCTATCTTGTTCATATTTACTCCTTCATGCTTAGTATTTGGTGAATTATATTACTAAAGGACAAAGTCAAGTTCTTCAACAAAGCTATTATGTTAATAGTTTGACATTCCTAATCTGAATCTTACTTTCCCAAAGGTCAAGTAGAGTTTGGCTTTAAGTATTGTAGCTTCTCTGAATGTAGAATACAAATATCAAATATCAATCAAGATATCTCAGAAAGTAAAACATGGGTTAAAAGGAGTAGTGTGGGATTTCTTCCTGGTAAGTACAGACATAAAATGAAACTGCCTTACATTTGTCAAAGATAAGGATCAAATGGGCAATAACTTTGGTGTCATAGAACAGCTTAGGGATTTCCTGAGGAAAGCAATGATCCATGTGCATAGAAAGTCTTCACACTTTATACTGGCATTCAGAATTTAGGGAATCAGAGAACAGAGCATAAGTTAGAAGTGAATTGCTACTGGTTAAGCTCATCTCATCTAAGCACAGCATTCTTAAAAATGTTATCCATTTTCTCTGGACAAGGAGGAGCCTACAAAGAATCGCAGAGTCTGAAAAATCAAAGGATTAGGATTCTTGTTTTGCCACCAGTTTGCTGCAGATCCTGTCAATGAATCAAGAGAGTTCCTTTGTTAATAATGGGAATGTGATGGAAGCTGGACAAATGCAAGTGGGTAGCTAAAATGAAGATTTCAAAATATAGAATTTGCTATTGCCTACAGTAGCCATAAATTACTTTTGTGACTAGAAGGGAAAAAAATCACTTTCATTCTATCACAGTTAACCCAAAATAACTGAGAGGAACAGGCAGGTCAAAAACTTTGTTTGACTTTTCCAGTACAACGATTTTGTAAATTGAATTTATTTTATTCTAGGAATTTAGCTTCCTACATTTAGCCTATTTTTCCTATCTAAAAATGTAAAGAACTTATTTCCCAAAATCTATTAGTTCAAAAGGAAATAGCTGTTAGCTGTGAACTTTTCAGGAATGACAAAAAAACAGAAAATTTTTCAGAGAATTTTTTTTAGATCATTTCATGCTGCTAATTGTTCATGTTTCAAAATATTGATATGGGTGAAAGTGAAACCACACATGAAGTTACAGTCTCAAAACAGACATGACATACCTGACCTCCGTTGGTAACTGAGAAAATCCGAGTGGTGCCACCACACTGCTTTACATACCACAAGAACCATAGGGCAGACACCTCGTGGGGCTCGGAGGTCACATTGATGTTAACAAAAAGATAGGCGAAGTGTCTGGCAGTCCTGCTCACAGAACAAGAGTGTAAGTCAGTAGTTTATATATACATGAGCCAAAGAATTATAAATTTTAAAATATAAGGTATTTAGAAAGTAATTTCACTGCTTTTGAAAAAAAAAATCTCATGGCTCATCTGAAGGAATCATTTTTGTAGCTCTTGGGGGGGGGATAAGGTATTCTGTTTTTAAGAATTTAATCTCAAGAATTTTAAGAAATTGCAGTTCAGGTCCAAATGTTCAGAATCCAGTCTGTCTAAATTGTCACTATGTTTGCCAGTGATCAAGAGGAATACTTCTCATCTGTTGTAACAACCATCCTTTCTTCTCCCTCTACACTGCTTCACCCTGCTCCCAGGTTACCATGTTCCCTCATTTTGGTTTCACCAGTGGTTGATACTACTTGATCATCTTATATGCATTCCCTCGTGAATTCTTTTCCATGCTTTATATAATCAATGAAACTGCAAACTCAAAAATCTCTCTGCCTAAAACCCTTCCACAGCTTAAAATGGAGAAAGGCCAAATCACAAATGACTACAATGTATCGTGTAACACTGGCTGCTGCAGAAGTACTGCAACTTTCTCTAATACTGCACACTCTTGCCATTCTATGATGCTGGCATACAGAGCACTCAGTTGCTACAGCCTATCAGTCTGTAGCAGGAATCACAGGAGGTTGGTTCAACAATCACAGCAAGCTCACAGAACTGTTTCAACAATCACTCTGCCCTAGAACATACCATTCACTCAAAGTCCGTGTGAGCCATTCCTAAAGGACACCCCTGAATACCATCCACCTTGCCAGTCTGGCCCTATTCTTTGTGTCAAATATCATCTCCATTACAATATTCACCTACCCTCCCAGTTCCCCTCACTTTCTGTGCCATGTGGGTGATTTCTGGAAGATACTAGTCTCTGTAAATTAGCTACCCACTCCTGCTACCCATTACCCAGGTAGGTCATTCCTGAAAGACAGCATCTTGTCAACAACACTAAGTATATTTCTCATTGCTTGGGGATATCCCCTTACAATGATTTGTTCCTAGAGGATATGATTGCTTCCAAAACATACACATTTCCTGATGCTCATCTGATCCTGTGGATCATTCCCAGCTCTAACTATTCCTGCCTCTTCTCAACACACCTGGCTCATTCATGGAAGAAACCTGTCCTCAACATCATCCATTGACTGTCTCCTCCTCAGTTTTGCCATCTTCAGTGGCTCATTCTCCAGATAGCAGTCCTTCAAACCTATTCACCCTTCCTTGTTTCATCCCAGCCCAGAAACTATTGCCACTTATCAATAATCACCTTCCTAATTCCCCCTGCAACTCTGAAATATCCTTGGAAGATACCATACCGATTAAATCAATATTTCCCTCCTCCTCCAGGTTAACTGATTTATTCTTGGAAGACACCATTCTCCAAGACACTATCCTACCAATTTCTTTTATGCACCCTTTCTCCCCTGATTGGGTGGGTCATTTCTGGAAGACACCATCCCACCACATACACTTGCCTAACTCCCCAACTATGGTTCAATCCTGGAAGGTACCATTTCCACACATACCACTTATCTGTCTTATCACTGCCTCTGTGGTTCATTCCAAAATGCACTATGCCTCAGACATCATCCCAGATTCCCTGTCTTGCATCAGCCATTCAGGTCATTCCTGGGAGATATCATTTTCTTTTCTCTAAACTACACAGTGGATTAGTTGCAAAGGATACTATTCTGCCACAGTATTTACCCTTCCTGTTTCTTCCATCATACAGGTTATTCTTAGATGATATTATTCCCCCAAATCATTCATCCTCTGTATCTCCCTCGACTCCTGAGGTGCATTCTTAGTTGAACAATAGCCATAATTTCAACTTAAAAATAATTCATTATTGAATGTTTTCTTTTACCCTCAGACAAGGTAAGCTCCTCCTGTTGCAGGCACTATTCTACTGTTAGGTCATTATGTGGTCACTGTGAGTACCTCTTGCTTAAGGAATGTGAACTTCATGAAACTAGTTATCATTTCTACTTAGTTTACCACCATTCCTTAATGCCTGGTATAGTGTCTCCACATATCAGGCCTCAAACACATATCTCAAATAATTGCATAAATATTATACACACTAATACATAAGCAAGTACAGCCAAGCACTGAAAAATGGTGTTTTCATCAGTGAGGGACTATATGTATGATGATAGCCTCAAAAGAATACAACACCTAGTGATGCTATAGATGTTCTTGTTCATGTGAATTACATTCTATGATGCCTACCCAATGGCAAAGTGCCTAATGAGGTACATGCTGTATTGTTAAGCAATAGAGAACTATATTACTGAAATGTAAGTAATTACACTATTAGTATAGATTTCAACAGAAAACATACAGTTTATATTTTTATTTATACAGGACCAGCCATCTATGTGGACTTACTTTAAACTCTTTTACAAATTGCTTTTGTGGCCAGTCTTTATAAAGTGTAAAACACAATTACTGGTTTTATTAAGCTCACAACACTTTCACTAAAAGAAATTATACCTCATTTACTTACTTTTTTAGGGCACAGATTAATTTCCCATTGAAATCTGCTCTGAAATGTCTAGAGTGGTCTCAAAGTTGCTACTGACTGAAAGAATATTAGGATTCTTCTCAACAAACTTCCTATAAATTATTAAGAAAAGCAATATGGCACAAGACAGAGTAGAAAACATAGGAATGGAAGATATAAAAGCAAATTTAAAATGGTCAAGTTTACTTTGTCCAGCATATTTTATCGATAAGTTCTTTCATGGTCATCTTGTCCCACTCATCAGCATGAGGTGCCTGCCAAGGAGCATCTGCTGGAATCTGCAGAGAAAAGAGATCCCACATGATGGTCAGTGTCATGGCCCAGCTGAGAAGGCCACCTGAGAAACTTTGAAAACTGGTCTCCTGGTCTCTATTGGAATGTGTGACTGGCACAGAATTGTACATGGAGATCAGGGAGGAAAAGAGCTGTCTGGATTCTGTGCCTTAATGCTACTGCCAAAACAATAATATTAATAGTATTTATATTTTGCTAGCTATAATATTTCTATCGATTAATGCATGATTTTATATGTAATGGGATTATTATGACAATGATCATTACCAATGTTTATTATTATTGAAGATTAATACCCATTTAGGGATGCTAATTTACACTTCAGAGTGTGAAGTTATGGAGCCTGTGACTAAGAAAAAAAAAATCTTTGGGGCAGCAAATCTTTCTCTCCTTTATTAACTTTAGAAGCATGAGACAATGGTAATCAGCTAGGAAATGAAACTCAAAGGGTAGCAATGGAAAAATGAAGGCTCTGTGACTGTCGAACAATTCTCAATACTGGATTGTGTATTTTATATGTGTGATTTCTGTTTAAAGTAACATGTATTGCTCCTATAAAATTATTTAAACTACATCTCTGTAATCTAGAGCTCACTGAGAAGGCAGTCTGTTGGTAGCTCTTGATGTATATCAGTTTAATTAATTCATAAATATTTTATGATATTTTTCATGGGCACCCAGGTAAGTTTGTGAATAAACTGTTTTATACAGGAAACACAGGTACCAAAAATTAGTTCGAAAGACATATGTATGCTTTGATTCAGTTGACTCTCTCTGATTCTTAGCTGCTAAACTGGAATATACATATATCAAAAGTCATTATTGTACACCACATATAGATGTAACTTTTACTTATCAATTATTTCTCAGTAAAGCTGGTAAAATGAAAAAGCTGGTATAAATGGAAGAAAGTCAAGATATGTAAGAAAAAATATGTCATTTAAATGCTCAGTTACTTAAAGGCCCACAGGCATCAGTATCAGAGAGAGGGGATTTGAATCCTGGTTTCTATACTGTGTAGTCTTAGATTTAACATAACTTCTGGTCACTCATTTTCACGATTTGTCAAAGAAGAAATATTACCAGCTTGCACAATTCTTGTGGGTTAGAAACAAAATGCATCAATATACAGAGCAATGTTCCCTATAATACTGTGGAAGGATATTAAACAGTTGCCATTGCATGGGGTTCCCCTGCTGGACCACCAGTCCCACTGGAGAGCATGAGTTGGGATGCGGGCAGAACAGGCCAGGTAGGACTACAGTAACACCTGTTGGCCTCATGTGAGCTGGATCAGGGAAAAGTCAGGTTGTGTTCACTGGTCCTACTGGTACATGCATAAGAAAGAGTGAGTGTGTGTTGGTTGGGCAGCATCAGTTGGCAGATGCTGGTATGGGTTGGGGGGAGAGAGGGCAGGCAATTCTGTCAAGTTAAACTACAGAACCACCTGGAGAGTGAAAAATCCAGTAGTGGGAGTGGGCCCAGTAGGGAAATAGTGGGCACCTCCCCCTTGGGTTGCCACTCCAACTGGTGAGCATAAAAACTAGGACTGGGGCAGGCATGGCTAGACAGAGAGTGGCACCCGCCAGCATGTGTGTGGGCTTGATAGTGGGGCTGGTTGGGTTGAACTAGGCTTCAATGCCCATTGACATGTATGAGAGCTGAATGGGATGGAGGACGGACTGGACCAGTCTGCTGTACATCCTGGCAAGCATGGGAACCAGGGCAGAGGGCGGGCATGGTGAGAGTTATTGAGGGGCACTGCAACTAGGCTGCAGCTCCCACTGCTTTGCGTGAGGGTCGAGTGTATGTTGGGAAGAATTGGGCTGGGCTCTAACACCCATTGGTTTGTGTAGAAGACAGGGCTGAGGGCAGAACTGACCCATCAACTGCAACCGCCAGTGTGTGCATAAGCTGACTGAGGTGACGGACTGTGCAGGCCCCTGTACTGGCAAGCACACACAAGCATCAGGTCTGGAATCACCTCAGATGAAAGTTCTATGGGGATCCCTCAAATTAAACTGCTGATCTCAGAACCCCAACCATGAAGGTTCCATGGTCTGACCATGGTGCATGTGTCAGAGCTGAGGTTCCTCAGTGGCTCAGATGGAGCAGTGGACAGCATATCCAGGTGCACATGGAAGATATGGCAGTACATTGGAGCCTGCAGAGGACACTGGTACCACGGCAGGACTGAACAAATTGATCAAGTATCCCAGCCAAGTGTTGGCAGTGAAAATTTGGGTAAACGGAAACTCTAAGGCGGACTATTGCAGCCAGTGGATTCTGGAGAGATTTCATTGTGTTTGGAATGGTGAGATTGGCAGCAATTCAGAACTGTTGAACTATTGGGACCACTTGAGCAGTGCCCTCAGAGCATGCCCCACATCGGGGACCCTGCGACGGTTGGGAGGTGGATGTGGCTTCTCCCTTTATCTCCCCACTTCCCTTAGATATAGGAAAGAAAAAACAGAATGTGGAAACAATGGTCTTATCCACTTTCCTTGTGCCCTAATAACTATGTAAAGATCATTGAAATAAAATAATAATAATTTTTTTAAAAGTTGCCAGTTTATTTCAGTAATGGGCCATGTGCAAGGTCAACAGATAATTTTACCTCCTTTCCCATGTTGTCCATGGTGCGCCACAGGTTGTTGTAATCTAGGTAAGCGATGGGATTCCATACTGGAGGAAAGGCACCACGAAATGGATAAATTTTCCCCTGGTACATAAAAGGAAGAGTAAGCAATTGAAAAGCAGTAGAAACTAAGAAGCATTCCAAAAACAAAACGAAACAAAATAACCAGTTTAAGTCAGCCATTTTCAAAGTGACAATATCCTCTGTGGCAAAAGGATTTCCTTGAATGTAGTCAATATAACTTAGCTATATAGGCCTCAATTACAGTGAGAATAGCAAAAATTTTCCCATTGCTGTGTGACCCTGGAATAGTCTCCCAGGTATAGAAGACAGAAGGGTCTGTGGTTTCTCTTTTCCTGTGGTAGTGTGCTAGGAGATGCTCCTTGCTGGAATGACTACAGTGCCAGCTCCTGCCCCTAACTTGCCAGAGCTCTCCTGCTCTCTGCTCATCCTCCAGTTTCATGTCGGTTTTGTAGGGTCTCTCACAGTCTTTCAGTAGATTACTTCCTGTCACCCCAACTTGGATTCCATGGCTTTGTACAAAGACCTCTAACATGAAGATGTTTCATTATTGGCAATCATTTCATCTTACTGTGTGACAGGCCCTGTTTTAAGTGAAAAGACGGAGTAAGTGGAATGTGAATACTTATAAAAAGAAGAGCAGGCCAAGGTAGCTTCTGTGATCTTCTCTGCTAATTTAATTCCTTTTACTTCTAAAAAAAAATGTCTTGGGGAGAATATCTGGTCCAGTAGTTTAGATGTCCGCATTCCTAATCAGCTTCACTCCAGGTTGCAAATTCCTGCTTATCTGTGCTCTGGGAAGCAGCAGCTCAGGTATTCAGGTCCCTATCACTCATGTGGGAGACCGACCCAGATGGAGTTTCTGCATCTTGCCTTTGACCTGGCCTGCAAAAACTTGCAGGCACTGGAGAGTGAATCAACAGATTGAAGATCTTTCTGTGTCTCTCTCTCTCTCTGCCTTTCAAAGAAAACGAAAATTAACAAATAAATGTCTTCTAAATATTCATAAGGTCAAGATTATGTTGACTATGATGATTTTGTAAAAAAATATGATTTTAGTCAAAAAAGTATTTATAGAAATCCTTTTGTGTGTATTGCATGATATTAAAAGTTGCGTTTTTAAAAAGCATATAAAAAAACTCTGAATCACCACAAGGTGTAACAGCACACACACACATTCTCCAACTGAGTAAGAATGTATGGCAGCCATTAAGTGACAAAAGAAGTAATTTTCCCTTGCACATAACAAAAATCAAATAACCTTGGCAGATTATGTGATCTGATTTCTGTCAGAAAATGTCATGTTGTAATGCTGCAGTACAACTTTTCAAGATACCAAATCCTTTATCATCATCACCACCATCATCACATTTATTGAGTTTTTTTTTCCATGCCTGACACCAGCTAAAACTCCTCATATGCGTTATCTCATGTAATGCACATTCCAGTCCTGTGGAGACAAGCACTACTGATGTTTCTATTTTATAAACGAGGAAACTAAAGCCCAGTGACAGTAGCTAGTAAATAGCAGAACGGAAATTTCCTGCTCCCAAAGCCTAAGCTCATAAAACATGCTTTCCTGACTTCTATGTGGTTGATGGAATGAGGAGATAACTTTGTTCTAGAGATATTTTAAGCTTCTCATATGAAACAAAGAGAACTTTGAAATGTGAAACTTTTATGTCTTCCACATGCATGTTTTCCATTTCTAGGAAGTAAAAATAGAAGCTAAAATTCCCTAGGGATGTAAGTTGACTGCTGAGGAAAGAGGGCCAATTTTGGAAAAGGCTAACGTGTGTTCTGAGAAAAATGGGTAGAGACATTTTACATAGCACACAAAAATAGTTATGGGGAGGACAGAAACTGTGCTAAGTAATGGCTTGGGCAGTCTTCAGAACAGCTGGTTCTTGTTACAATTCTTCCCTTAAGTGAAATCTGAAAAAAATCTGCATTTTCCTGGGTGGAATGTAGATTTTATACTCAAAGAATATCTTCCTACAAACCTGGTTGCTTCAAAAGTCTTATTAAAAACTTTCATGTTCTCAGTCACTAGGAACATTAGAAAAAGCATTATAGTTTAACGAAATGTGTTCCACATTCCTAATGCAGTTCTTTACAGAACAATGCCAGCTTGAATACAATTTCATGAAAGGTCTTTATGATTTCATGATCTGAGCCTTCATAACACAAAGATGGCAGAAGTGCAAGCAAAGAAGAGAAGGTAGTCTGGTAATCTTTCTAGGAACAAGTGCCATGAAATATTTTTTTTAAAGATCACAAAAGCCCCACTCTAAGAAAGTTCGACAGAGGCACCAAGTAGATAAAGGATTTCATTCTCTAGTTTTGCAACTATCCATTTCTGGATTCTTATTTCACAGAAAATCCAACCCTGCTAAAAAAATGTCATGTGTATGGGGCGCCAGCAACCACACAACACTGCCTCTGTCTTACAAAGTGTCCAGAAGGGCTCCTTGTTACCATTGCCCCATTGCCTACTCTTATACTAGACAATTTGAGACTATTTTGTGTACGTGAGTGAGTGTGTGTGTGTGTGTGTGTGTGTGTGAGAGAGAGAGAGAGAGAGAGAGAGAGAGAGAGAGAATCCTTAAAGTAGTTGAGAGAGAGAGAGAGAGAATATACATAAAGTAGTTTAGTAACAAGGCCAGGGGATGTCTCTTGGCTGAATGAGAACTACCTTTACCAAGATGTCAGTCATTTTTCAATCTCTAGCCACTTTTCAGCAAGAAAAATTTCTGTGACCTAAGGGTATGCATGGCAGAAGCTCTTGAACACTACCTGCAAATGATCACTGCTCTTCAGTAACAAACTTGACTATTACTCCAGAGTTTTTATCTCCTTATGTTTTATGCCTATACTCCGAAATCTTACTATCTTTCCAAAGTGCCTTTAATCTCTACAGAACTGACATAGTAGAAATGGCTGACGTTGAGTAGAACACAATGTCCTTGGAATTGTGCCCCAAATACTTTAGTCCTCTTGAGAAACCAGTTTCTTCTACCAGTGTTCATAATAATAGGATATGTTGCCAGGAGATGACAATTTATGGCTCACACAAAACTTTTTATTGTTTGTCCTATAAGAAAAGTCAAATTTGTAGTATAAAGTAGCATTTACTGATTGGCACATTAGAGAGCTTCATCTGTATTCTTACATTTTTCTTAAGCAAAAGGGAATACTATTAAAGTATCAAAGGTCACTGGGGAAGCTGCCAAATATCTTTGTTTAATCATCTTGAAAATAAACAGATGCTTTATTTCTGGATTGTTTTAGGAATACGCCTGTCTAGCCCATACGAATTGTTTGGGACCAGAATAGTCCCACTGTATTAGACATAATTGGTAAGAGAGATCTTTTAAAAATTTATTTATTTGAAAAGTAGAGTCACACAGAGAGAGAAGGAGGGGGGAAGTAGGAGGAAGAGAGGGAGGGAGAGGGAAAGGGAGGGAGAGGGGAAGGGAGGGAGAGGGGAAGGGAGGGATGGATGGATGGATGGAGGGAGGGAGGGAGGGAGAGAGAGAGAGAGAGCTTCCAGCCACTGGTTTGCTTCCCAAATGGACACAACAGATGAAATTCCATTTGGGTCTCTCACAAGAGTGCAGGGGACCAAGCACTTGGGCCATCTTCTGTGGTTTTCCCAGGTGTATTAGAAGGGAGTTGAATTCAAAGTATAGCAGCTGGGACTTGCAGAGGCACCCATACGAGATGCCAGTGTTATTGGTGGTAGCTTAATTTGCTATACCACAATGTTGGCCCCAATGGGAATTTCAAAAAACACAGATTTCTATATTATTTATATATTTGAAGGTCAGGAGCATATATAGAGAGGAAGAGACAGAGAAGTTTTCCATCTGTTGGTTCATTCTCAAAATGGCCCAATGGCCAAGGGCTGGGTCAGACTGAAGCAAGAGGTTTATCCAGTACTGGGGCCCAAGTACCTGAGTCATCTTCTATTGCTTTCCCATACACAACAGCAAGGAGTTGGATCAGAAACAGGGCAGCCTGGACTTGAACCAGTGCCCACAAGGGATGCCAGTACTGCAGATGGCAGTTTAACATGATGTCCCATAACACTGACCACCATCCCTCTCCACAGAGAGATCTTTTGAGGTTTCTTTTCTGTAGTCCTTAACAATGCTTTAAATAAAGCAAGCACTTAGGGTGCTGGTGTTGTAGCACATTGGCTAAGCTGCTGCCCATATGGGCATCAATTCATGTCTTGGTTGTTACACTTCAGATCCAGCACCCTGCTAATACACCTGGGAAAGCAGTGGAAGTTGGCTCAAGTACCTGGATCCCTGTCACTCACATGGGAGACCCAGACAGAGTTCTAATGTTTCCAGTGAGCTCCATTTAGCCATAACTGAAGGGACATATCCATCCCATTAATACTTGGCTTCATCTGACACACCCCAGCAGATGGTGTTGGTTTTCCCTTCACCCATCTACCAAAGCCTCCAGGGTAGAATCCACACTCATTTCCTCTTTCTCCATCCACTCATTTCCTATTTCCCCAAAGAACTTCAGCTGCCATCTGTTTGTTATTATTATATTTGCACTATGTTGTGGTTTATATTTTTCTACCTCTACTCCTTCTATATTTATAGGTACCAAACTGTTATCCAAACTCTCACACATTCAAAGACTGATAATAACACATTCTTGTATGCTTGCTCATGACCTGATATTTTATCACATTCTCAGCTCCTTTCTAAAGACTTACATGGTTGCCAGCCAACACAGTGGCACCTGAATCTTGCAGTTCCATTTCTGGAAAAGGGGAACTATTGCCCTCAGAAATAGAAGAGGCCATGAGCATAAAGAAAGAATGGTTTGAGGGGCTTGTGTGGTGGCATAGCAAGCTAGTTCTCTCAGGTACTGGGGCAGGGAATGACAGAGGGATTTAAATGTTGGCATCCTATATGGGCACCAGTTTGTGTTCATGCTGCTCCACTTCTGATCCAGCTCTATGCTTATAACCTGGGGAAGTAGTAGAGGATGGCCCAAGCCCTTGGTTTCCTGAACCCATGTGAGAGACTCAGAAGAAGCCCCTGGTGTCTGGTATCAGATCACTCAGCTCTGGTCATTGTGGCCATCTGGGGAGTGAACCAGTGGATGGAAGGTCTTTTTCTCTCTGTCTCTCCTTCTCTCACTGTAAAATCTGCTTATCAAATAAAAACTTAAAATTTTTTTTAAAGAATGGTTTGGGCCAGGCATGGTAGCTTAGCAGCTCAAGTCCCTTGCCTTGCACGCACCAGGATCCCATACAAGCACCAGTTCTAGTCCTGGCAGCCTTGCTTCCCATCCAGCTCCCTGCTTGTGGCCTGGGAAAGCAGTCAAGGATGGTCCAAAGCCTTGGGACCCTGCACCCGCGTGGGAGACCTGGAAGAGTCTCTGGGAACCTGGCTTCACATTAGTTCAGCACTGGCTGTTGTGGTCACTTGGGGAGTGAATCAGTGGACAGAATATCTTCCTCTCTGTCTCTCCTCCTCTCTGTATCTGACTTTCCAATAAAAATAAATAACTCTTTAAAAAGGATGGTTTTTTAAAGAATAAGCATGGTATCTTTCTCAAGGGATTCTAGTCATATACAGAAACTGCAAGCAAGGAAATTAAGCTAGAAACAATATAAATTGTTCTGGAAGCTCTTGGGTAATTACAGGAAATTAAAGAGTTTTTAAAAAAATATTTGTTCCTTTTTCGCAAATATCACTAACTTAGTAGAAATAGGCAGTTAGGTAAAATATTAAAATGTTATACTGTGACGATAGATGGCTGCTTAAATGCATTATTAACATATCATATATATATATATAATTTATTGATTTAAAATGTACAGTTCAATGGAATTTAGTATTCACTCTGTAACCATCATCACAGTTAATTTTAAAGCCTTTTTATCACTTCAAGTAGAAGCTTACTCATTTGCAATCACTTTTACTCCCCACACCATTTGACAGAGCTACCAAGTTCTTTTTCAAAGCAGCTACCTATTTCATATTCCTATCAGCAATGTATGTGTTCGTCACTCATGGGCCTAACTATTCTCACTTCCGTATTGAACTGATTTGTGAATATGCATTATTTCTCTATCCACCTCAATGTACTTTGGAACAGGAACTATGCTTCCTGTGTATTTATATCTCCAATGCTGACTTGTGAGTAGTAGAGTTACAAGAAATATCTGCTAGGTAAAAAGATAAAGTAGGGAAAATGAAATGTTTGCTTTCATACCCATCCTGTATCACATTTATTCTCCTATGTCCCAGATTGGGTCTAGTCATCTTCTACACAAATGACTCCCCCTCTTTGCTAAATGCAAAGCCAGTTTAGCATTAATATCAGTTCCACATATAACCCTTTCCAAAAATGGTCAGAATAATCATTACCATCAAATTCACTAGAATTCACTATATACTAGCTGTTGCAAGCAACAGAGAAAGATGGAATTCCTCAATCTTTAGGAAACCTAAATCTCCAAAGCCACTTCTCTTACATTAGTATCTCTCACTCCGATCTGTATGGACACTATATGCAAATGGTTTCCATTTGCTAGGCCTTGTAAAACTTCTAATTTGCTAAGGGAATCTTGACTTGCAAAGACAGGGACAGAATAGAGAACACTTTAAAGTTTGTGTAACTAGTAAACCTCCTCTCCTGCAAAGCATTTTGAGATTAATGCTGTTTAGAAAACACTATTCATCTATTCATTCTTTCTTCACATTCTGGTTTGCACTATCAAAGTCTTGAAATAACGCAGAAAAATAAGAGATGAAAGTAAAACTGTGATAACCAGAATATTTATTTTTCAAACACTACCCATGGGAAAATACTTTCTTGTATTCCTCCTGGACAATAGGATGTATAATCTCACCACACCAAATCAAACAGGAATGAGCTGGCATTGTCTGCATACCTACTAAAATTGTGAATGTATCCTGGGTTCTGTGCTGTATTTGCTCTGGAACCTTTCTCCCTGTAACAGGGCAGTCTAGTGAGAAAGTGTCAGAGCAGGTGGACAGGACTGAGGGCCAAGAAGCACCTCTTGCCAGGTAGGCTACTAACGGTATCCCTCTCTTGGATGAAGTTATTTTCGTGATGGCTCTGCAGGGAGTAGGAGGTAGCATGGACCAGAAGCCAGCACTCTCAGAACAATCTTCCCAGAATTTGCTCATCAGAAAAGCATTTTTAAAACATTTACAGATAAGAAAAGTCATAGATACTCAGGACTACTCCGGTGGTGCATGTGCAAATTATTATATGGATTTTGATGGCCAGCAAGTGACAGCCACAGTGATTTCCTCCCATTGTCTCTGAAGTCTGATTTTTTTGTTGTTCAGAGAAATTCATATGGCTGTAGAAACTAGGTCACTGGATACTTTGGCAAACACATAAAATTAAATTTTAGCTCAAAGTTCATTATGTATCATTTAACTCTGACAAATTATAGGCAAGCTATGGGAATGAAAGGAAATGGATGACTTCAGTAATCATTCCTTTTGTTTGAAAGGGAATGACATGAGGAAAATCTTTTAAGCAAAAAGGATTCACTCCCGCAGTCCCAAGATCAAAGCATTAACCACAGTGAACCATAATTAACACTCAATTTCTCCCTAATTCCATTTAGAAGTTTCTTCTTGTGGTTGTATGAAATCTAAACTCGAAGCAAAACAGAAATGACATGTTACAAAAATAAAACTGGAGTGTTTTTATATAAAATATTGACATTATTACAATGTGTTATTTCAAAGTAGGGATAATTAACTGAAATTTCAAAAATATCGTTTATGTTTTCTGTGTCACTAAATTTGACACAGAAATAAAAAAGCGAAACAGGGTTACATGGCAGCACTGATCCTGCTACATGGTAGAACAATGCAATGACAAAAGGACTTTCTAGCTGGTCAATGTGCATTCATGGGGCAGCTAACTTCTCTTCTTCTGGAAGAACCAGATGATGAAAGATCTCTTCTTCTCTCCTCTTTCTGTAATTCTGCCTTTCCAATAAAAATAAACACATCTTCAAAAAAAATAAATGCCCCTTATGCAAAAAAGCATTCTGAAGTAAAGGGTCAAATCAAGCATTAAGACAAACTAACACAAAACAACAGCTTTTACCTTTTACACAATCTACTGGCTAAATCAAGAACATTGCTTAGCAACAGTGACAAAACACTTAGTATTCCAGAACACACACACTCTCAAAAGCCCTTCATTTCAGTTGTTGGCATAGAAACCTGGAGTACATGACTGTAGGAAGAACAGGATCAACAGCAGGAAAAACTGCTTACTGAACTGTTACTATCTGGAGAGCTTACGTATTTTTAAAGTAAATATCGCATCATTCTCTAAAAAAGAATATGTGGCATAATATTTATAGTTTAAAGTTTTATTTACAGAAGATGTGAAAAACAAGAAAGTGAGAATGTTAATTTATTTTCAAAGTAGCTGTTGCGAAATGTCTTGCTCCATTCCTAGCTAAGTGCCCCCTTTCCACATCCCTAACACTACCTGTATTATGATCTAGATTAGGAAAATCCAAGGAAAGCATAAAAAGGAATCAAGCAATTCCCCTTCCTCTGCAAGAACTGGCACTGTAAAAATTTACAAAAGGTCTCCACAACTCAAAGACAAATCTTAGTTAGTAATTAATCTAATAGGGGATTCAGGACCAGTTCCATATCCACTATCCAAAGAGCAAGAATTTATAGAAAATATTTTTAAACAGATATAGCTGGGATCTTTTAAAAATCTACCTTTTAGATTCAAAACAATACTATTTATATCCATGTCATAGGATATAGTCTCAAAAAATCATTTCAAACTCACAATATTCATAAAAACTTTTACACTGTATAAATGGGTCAGGAATTTATTGCATAAGAATCAGAATTTAGGGATAGGCATTTGGTGCAGTGGTTAAAATGCCACCTGGGACATCTACATCTCATCAGAAGACCTAGGTTACAGTCCTAGCTCTGCTTTCAATTTCCTACTAATGTGCTCCCTGGGAGGTAGCGGGCGATTGTTCAGATACTTGGGTCCCTTATACCCATGTGGGAGACCTTAGACTAAGTTCCCAGATCCTGGTTTATCTTCCCAGCCCTGTTTGTTGCTGGCACTTGCAGAGGCAACCAGAAGATGCAAGACTTTTTCTCTGTCTCTCTCTATCTGCCTTTGAAATAATAATAATGAAAAATGGTAGAACAGGGGCTGAAGCTGGTGCTGCCTGGGCTCCAGGCTGCACCCAATGTGTACATGCCAGGCTGTTGGCAAACCAGGGGCCAAAGTTAGTAGCATTGCCAGAGTCCTAAGCTGCACCTGCAGTGCATACACCAGGCTGAGGAGGGCGCCCACAGATGGATCTTGGCATCAGCAAGCAATCTGTGCTTTGATGTCCTGTTGGCCTCAGATGCATCAGGATCTCTGATCTCTGGGACCAGAGTAAGTGTGTGTGTGTGTGTGTGTGTGCGCGCGCGTGCACGCATGAACACACGTGTGCCCTGGTCTTGGCACACATGTTGTATGTTAAGACCACCTATGTTCTAATATAATATTACAAGACACTGGTATGCCATATGAAGCTAGTAAAAAACAAACAAACAAGCAAAAACCTTTGCTTTAGGTAATTTGGCTTACTTTTCAGTCCAACTTTACAGCAAGTACCCAAGTCTGTGGACACTCTGTCCTAAGTTCAAGCATGGACAACTGACAGGCCTGAGAATATGTAAACCTATAGAACAAGGATCTGTAACCTCTACTCTAACAGTAGTCTGTTCACTGAAATGGACATTAACAATCTCTATGCTCAAGCTAGATGGTTTTACAATGCACACAAGGACAATCTATCATCATCCAGCATTTGGGAAATAATAAAATGTGATCTTCCCTTCTCAAAGAGTACTCCACCTGCAACTTGTTTCCTTCCAATTTTGCTCATGTTTATTAATACAATTGTCTATCAGAAGCCAACAACTTCTCAGTATAATAAGGATGATGCAGGGGACACAGCTACTGGCACTCACTGGAAATTCTTGGACTTGTGAGATTAATCCATTAGATGACATTAGGAGATTTCTTAACCCAAGATAGGCAAGCCCCATACCCCTAAATCAGTAGCAAGTAGCTATGGGAGGTATGATGAGTCTGCATCCCTAAGCATCCCTCTGCATCCCTCTTATTCTTAAGAATAAGGGTTGAAAATCTTTGGGGTGGAATGAAATGGGACAGAAAGCTTGCTAGCTTAGGGTCACAAGCGGAATGCCACACTTCTCCCACTCTATTTAATTCCATCTGCCCACCTTTTGTTTACCATTGGATCTGTAGCCTGGAACATCTGGTTCAAAGTAAATATTTATTGAACTGATAGATGAGTTTAAAATAATGATGTGAACCTTCGATGAACGAATTAGATAGGCATAGTCTCCTTGGGAAGGAAGAAGGTGGGGAAAGCACCACTAAAAAATATGCTATCCCGGGCCCGGCGGCATGGCCTAGCGGCTAAAGTCCTTGCCTTGAAAGCCCCGGGATCCCATATGGGCGCCGGTTCTAATCCCGGCAGCTCCACTTCCCATCCAGCTCCCTGCTTGTGGCTTGGGAAAGCAGTCGAGGACGGCCCAATGCTTTGGGACGCTGCACCCGCGTGGGAGACCTGGAGCAGGTTCCTGTTTCCCGGCTTCGGATCGGCGCGCATCGGCCCGTTGCAGCTCCCTTGGGGAGTGAATCATTGGACGGAAGATCTTCCTCTCTGTCTCTCCTCCTCTCTGTATATCTGACTTTGTAATAAAATAAATAAATCTTTAAAAAAAAATATGCTATCCCCAGTGCTCGGCTAAGATGCTTGCACTTGGATCTGCACATTGTCATATCAAAACTCATACTGTAAATCAATTTTTACCAAACATAAAGAATAGTTATTTGGCAAATACTAAAAGTCATCCTTGTGTGGGTTGAAGCTACATGCACTACAGACCGCTGACATAAGAAATAATTTTGACATTCTTTCAGGTTGCACAATGGGCAGATTCAAGAACTGAAGAAATCTGGATCATAAAGAATGTGGCTTGGATTATCTTGACAATGACAACCTTTCTGTGATTTGCTCACTTCATTTCAGTGTTATTTACAGAAATGAACACATTGTATTAGATTGTGGCAATGCAGAGTGTGGGAAAGACAATTTGCATTATTAACTGCATACATTAACATGTCGGGAAAAGTTCATTTTTTCCACTAGAACTGAAGAGAATAGTGAGAACTCAGATGCATTTAAATAAATAGAGTGATTTTTCACTAGAAATGGCTTCATGAACAATCTTATTTGGAATAACAGACTGAGCATCTTCCTGTTTATCCCTCATATAGCTTTCTCTGTTTACAGTTTCACGATCTTCATAAAAATACCCACTATACCGACTACTATTCTTGTATCATAGCAGGTGATTATACTGCTCTTTCAGGCTTCCAAGACAAAGAATACACCAAAATGATTGCCGGTGCTGCATGTGGGGAAGAGAGCTGCCACAGAAGCCCAGGACAAGCACAAACTCTACTGGAGCCTCCTGGAGTCCACAGTTCTTGACACTTTGGCACAGTAAGAGACTACATGGAAAAAATCCAAACACCTTGACCTAAATTTACTCACTTGACATGTTTATTTGACTGAGCTATGACATGGTGCTACAGGTCCTAACTGAGGATCCTGATAAGGATGACAATCCTGGCACAGGGTCTGGAACAGAGTTCAATAAAGAAGAGCCATCCCTATCATTACTATGGGGATGATGCTGACCTTCAGAGATAGACTATTGAGGCTACAATTTTAATGTCTGCTATTTGTTGTGCGAAGTAAAAGTAAAGCATGAGTCTTATCACCAAAACTGACACACACTACAAGTTCAGTAATGAAAACCTCATCTAGGGACTGGTATGGCGTAGTAAGTTAAGCCTCCATTTGCAGTGCCAGTATCGTATATGGGTTCAAGTACCAGCTATTCCAGTTCCAATCTGGCTCCCTGCTGGTGGCCTGGGAAAGTGGCCAAAGTCAGCTTAACTTCTTGGGCCCCTGAATCCATGTGAGAGACCCAAAAGAAGCCCCAGACTCCTGCGTTCAGATCAACCAAGCTCTGCCCATTGTGGTCATTTTGGGAGTGGGCTGGTGGATGGAAGATCTCTCTGTTTCTCTTCTTTTTGTGAATGTGCCTTTCAAATAAAATAAATCCTTAAAAAACTGTAACTCTTATGCTAATGTGCATGGCTATGTGATAGCAAACCACCTAAAGTTAATAATTATATGATTGAAAGCAGCCTCAGGCTATCAAGTCCAGTGTCCTAACAAGATGCCTTTTTCTACCAGGTTATGTAAGTAACAGCCACATCTACAGTTTTGTAGAGAAAAGTATAGTAGAAGTTGAGCAGCTCCCACCTCCAGAAAGCTGAGGCTGTGCTTCTTAGTAGGAACAGGCTTTAGGGACAGTGGTGAACCAGCCTTAAAGAAGCACTAAACAGCAGCAACAATGAAAGTGACTCAGCACTCCCTTTACATTCTTGCTACTTAATTACTCATCCAATGTACTATATAGCATTTCCTGGGGTCTTCCCATGAGACCATCCTCTACTGCAGCAGCCACTCTTTAAGCAGAAAGGTCATACCTGGAGCTCTAGAAGCAGGACTCCTTGCAAAGTTCAGAAAATTAGACAGATATTAGAAAGCCCCAAACGTCACTAAAGATAATTAGCGTGTAAGATCATAAAAACTGCACAGCAGGCTATGATTTGTTAATAACTTTCAGGTAAAGCAAAAATTTTGAAACAGCACTTTCTTATTTTAATCTTACCTTCATCAAGAATGATGAGGAGCTGAATTAGAAAAGTTAAAATCTTACCTTGGCATCGTGTTTTAGTGTGGGTAGAGGGGGGAGATATGCAGATACCTAGTTTGAGGACATACCTATAGTGCAGTTTTCCCCAGTTTTAAAATATGTACTTAATACAACATGTAACTAGCAGAGACAGTAGTCTTTCAATAACTGCACCTACTCAATGTGTGACACACATTTGAGTGAAGTGGATGGTGAGATGCTTTACAACAGCCGTATGTTCTGTCAAATACTGGAGGCACAGCACACTCTGTTAAGAACTCTCAACTTCACACAGGAGGAAAAAACTGAAGCATGTGTCCCACCCAACTTCCTCCATACCCCAACCCTCCCCACCCTAATCAGAGGCACACATGGGAATGCCTTCCTCTCAAAGACGAAAATAATATTAAAAAGAAAATAGTAATTTTTAAAAGAACTCAACTTTATTTTCTGGATCAGAAATAGTTGGTGCTGTGCATTCACGGGTTCTGCACCCACATATTCAACCAACCATGGTTCAAAGAAATTGCGTATGTAATTTATTCCTTGTCATAATCCCCTAAACAGTACAGTAAACATTTACTTGGCATTTACATTATATGCATTAGGTTTACTGAACAGTTTAGAGATGATGTGATGTAAAGTATGCAAGAGGATGTGAACAAGGTCTATGCAAATACTACGCCACATAAGGAACTCGAACACCTGTGGATTTTTATATCGTGTATCAATGGTGGCAACAGGCAGGGGAGTGTCCCAGAAGCAATCCCTGAAGGTTACCAAGAGACAACTGTATTGGGATAATGAAAAGCATGCAATCAAAGGTTAGTAGGCAGGTAGTAGTTTTATTGCCTTGTCATGTCGCTTACTTCTTTGAACTTCAGCTTTCTCACCTGTCTAGCAGGGTGGGCATAATGACTTCATGCACAGAAAGAGCTTAGTTGTTGCTGGGTTGTTTTTTTTTTTTTTTTTGCAGCCTCTAGGTAAACAGAAATACCTAAGTACCTGATTCTTCAGGAGAAAGAGATTATATGCATGAGTTGCCAAGATTCCAGGAGAATCATAACTCTCAATTCCCTTCCACCTGGAAGGCTAGTGAATTTTTTAAGGCTAGTGAATTTACAAAATAATTTAATAGTTAGAAAAGCATTTGGCCTCCCTCCTCATATTAAATGTAAATAACGTAAAAGGGCTCAATAAATGTTAGCTGCTATCACTTTTACACTTCTTATTTACTAATAGTTTTCCTTTTTGACCATGGACTAGTGATGCCAATGATCCTAAACATTTGTATAATTTTTAAAACTATTTATTTATTTTTATTGGAAAGTCAGATACATTGAGAGGAGGAGAGAGAAAGGAAGATCTTCTGTACATTGAATCATGCCCCAAGCAGCCGCAGTGAACAGAGCTGAGCTGATCTGAAGACAAGAGCCAGGAGCTTCTTCCGCATCTCTTACGTAGGTACAAGGGGTTCCCAAGGCTTTGGCCTGTCGTCAACTGCTTTCTCAGGCCACAAGCAGGGAGTTGGGTGGGAAGCAGGGATGCCAGGGTTAGAACCGGCGCCCATATAGGATCCTGGTGTTTGTAAGACGAGGACTTTAGCTGATAGGCTACTGCGCCAGGCCCAACATTTGTGCAATTATTTATACTTTCCCCATTCCTTCCCTAACCTCTGAACCCACAGTTTTCCTAAGGATACGGGTTTCTTTTCTCACATGTGTCACTGACAGATTCTCCCAAACATTCCAAATCATGTGGCTATCAGAGTTTGCCAAGATTTCTGATTTCCTAAATGGGCATCCTTTGTGCATACAAGTATTGTTAACTCAGCAGGTGTTTAGCCTGTCTGTCAAGGTGCCAGTTAAGACAGCCATTTCCCAGATCACACTAACTGGATTCAATACAAGGCTCCAGCTCTTGTGCAAATTCTTGCTAATGCAGACCCTGGGAGGCCTGGAGTGTGTTACCCAAGTACCTGGGTTTCTGTCACCTACATAGGAGATCTGGATCAAATTTCTGGCTCGTGACTTCAGAATGGCCCAGTTCTAGGTTTTGCAAGTATTTGAGGAGCTAGTAGACAAAAGTCTTTTCTGTTTGTGTGTCTTTCAATTTCTCTGCCTCTTGTCAACCAAATCAAAACAAAATTATTCTTAACTGCAGGGACATTCTCAAAGCTCTACAGCTTGCAGACCCACAGTGTTTGCCTGAGGCTAAGTGAGGTGGAGATAAGTGTCTGCTGAGAAGTGATGTGATCACTGCTGTGGAAATCCTGATGTTAGAATAAATAAATGATCCCTGCTCTAGTAATACTAATGGCAGGAAGTGGGCTGCAGTGTCAGACTGGAAACTTGATTTCTCAAGGCAAGTTTTCAGACTCCAGCCACTTGCTCCTTGTTTGGTTTCAGTAAGAAAAAAAATGACACTGGCAACAGCTGCTAGTTCTTGGGTGGATGTCAGCAGCTAGAGTTTAAACAGTCTTTTGTTTAAACAGTAGGAAGCTGCACAAATTATTAGACTTCCCAAGAGTCAAAGCCTGGTACAGAGGAAATAAACAAAGTGTTAAAGACATGTTAGGTAAGAATGAGGCTGAATAACTACTTCAAAAGCTAAAGGAAGTAGCCTCAAATGATTGCGTTCCTTGGGGACTTAGAGTAGCCTCCAAGGTGACTCAGGGCTCAGGGGTTGCTTAGGGCTAGGGGTTTGTACATGTATTCATGTGCATATGTATTATAAATTTCCCTCTCCTGTGCCCTTTGGCTGCATCAGGAGGAAGTTAAGAGCCTCCCATGCCTATTCCAGTAGGGAGGCTGTGAGGACCACGGTGGGGGATGAAGTATGCTCTCCCACCATGATTTCAGGAGTCCTTAGGGCTTTTTGAAAAAGAAAAAGATAGATAGAATACAATTTTAAGGCCAAGAAGTCTATTGCTATGTTTTGAATAAAAACAAAACAAAACAAGTAAAATCAGATATTTTCTCAAACAAAATGCTCCGTCATTGGTCATTTGCATGAAAAGTCAGGCTTACCTTGACATATTGAACAAGACGCTCACTGATGTTCACTTTGTATGTTTCTATGCCCAGTTCTTTGGATAAGCGTAAGATTCTGTTCTGAGTCGGTCCCACATAAGCTCCACCAACATCCACATAATTGACTTGTTCATTCTGCACAAAGAAATAAAGGGATCAGAAGTGCACTTAAAACCTGAGAGAAAAATGCCTTTATATCTCACGAAAAATGAACTCCATTGATCTTTCACATTTAAGTAGTCTGTATATCTCTCTTAGAAAATGCTATTGAAAACAGCCATAACTTCTCCTCCATTCAAGAACTGGAGCACAGCCCTGTTGTCACTCTTCATAAGGCATTTTCATCAGAGCTAACAGGGAGGCCCATTCAGCAACATAATGAATAATTAGGAACACTGCAGTATATCCTGCCGGTCTAGATTCTTTTCAAAACATCTAAGTTACTATGTGTACTCTTCTCTGGGGTTACTGCTGGAGAAGCTACCCTGAAATTTACCTTGTTTTGTACTCTGATTTTCACTAGATGAAATTTTAAGTCAGCCCATCATGATGGGCTCTTGGCACTATTTTAAAATAATTCCAAGAAAGAATTCATAACAGAGGACAGAAAAGGTACTAAAATACTCATATGCCTACTAAATTATTTATGCATAATGCAAGCTCTATTAGACTAAAATTATTTACTTTCCCCTGTTAAATATAGTTTTTCATGTTTTTAGGCCCTTCAATATTTACCAATGATTTAATTTAAAAATACAACATTGCTGAGCTATAATTCCTCTTTGTTTTTGTGATAGCTTCTTAATGGTCTACGTCTACACTATGGCTTGTACTAGTTCTCACGTGTATTTTCTTTTATCCTTGCTTGCCTGATTATTTTTTTGTTGTGTGTAATTCATTACACTTGAAAAAAATTGAAAAAGTAATTTGAATCCTAAGAGATGACAAAGAAAATTTATGCTTACTTCTGCCCAGCCTCTGTGACACTAATAGTACTACATAACTATTCCATCTTTAACACCTGGCATGATTCGAAGCTCCATTGAAATGTACATGTGGTCTAGTCTTTGCAACTCTGTTAGTCCGAGCAAGGAGTTGACCAACACCTCCCTGTCCTGCCATGCACAAACACTTTGCTGGGCTCGACTTGATCTTATGTAAACTCAGCTTTGTAAGAATCAGTCTGCCAGCAGCTTCTTCAGTGGCTGACAGTTCTACCTTACCATCTACAGAAAAGTAGGTCAATCCATTCCAATGTTGTTCCAGAGAATCTTTGCTATCTTGTCGAAGCTCTACCTATCTGCTGCTTTGAAAGTCGTGTATGTGTTTCTGTGTATTACAGTTTGTCTAGTAAGTCCTTTATACAACCTGTCTCATTTGTTACCTCCAGGAAAAAAGCATTCCTGACAGAAGAAAGAGCTAGCACAGAGACTTAAACATAGAAATGTGCACACTACATTGAAGAAACAACAAGCGTGGCTAGCAAGGTGGCCTAGTAGCTAAACCCTTGCTTTGCATACACCAGGATCCCATATGGGTTCCGGTTTGAGTCCCAGCTGCTCCACTTCACATCCAGCTCCCTGCTTGTGACCTGAGAAAGAAGTAGAGGATGGCCCAAACCCTTGGGACCCTACATCCACATGGGAGACACAGAAGAAGCTCCTGGTTCCTGGCTTCAGATCAGCTCAGCTCCAGTCATTCCAGCCACCTGTGGAGTGAACCAGTGGACAGAAGATCTTTCTCTCTGTCTTGCCTTCTCTCTGTAATTCTGTATTTCCAATAAAAATAAATAAATCTTAAAAAAAGAAATAACAAGGAAGCCAATGTGGATACAACAAAAATAGGCAAGGAAGGGAGAACCAGAGATAAGGTTAGAGAGACTATTAGGTGCCCAGTCAGATAAAACTTCACAGGGATTGCAAAGACACTGGTTTGTACTATGAACAAAAAGAGAAACTTTTGGAAGGTTTAAGGCAGAGAAGAGCAAAGTTTGACTTTCAAAGCTTCATTCTCTATGCCTAAGGATAGATTCTGGGGTGGAAGGATGAATAAAGGTAGGGAAATTAGTCAGCTGGTGCCAGCAATCTGGCAGAGATGATGGTTTTTCCCACCAGATGGTACCAGCCGAAAACAGGGAGTAGGTGCTGAATTCTGGATGTGACTTCCCTGTCACATTAGAACAGGAGACCTTATTCAGACTTTTATGTATTTCAATAGGAAATTAACAGTGCCCATTCTGCCAAAATAGCACAAATAAAGTGCTTCTCTGACTTCTTTGATCAGTCCCTCAAACTTCTTATATTCCCCGTCACTAACCATCAGTGAAACCATCTATTTGAAGATCAAAGAACAAAACTGGATGCCAAGAAATTTCCAAGCTTTAACTAAGACAGCAAGAGGACTCTTGGGAGTTTTTCAAACATTACATCTTTAGAATACTGACATGCTCTTTAAAGGGCAGGCATTTGGCATGGCACTTAAAACTCTGCTTGGGATGCACCTGGCTGGAGCTCTGGACTCCAGGCTCTCGCCTGGTCCAGCCCTAGCTATTGAGAGCATTTGGGAAATGAGCCAGCAAATAGATCTCTCTCTCTCTCTCTCTCTCTCTCTCTCTCTCTCTCTCTCTCTCAAAATCCCTCTCCTCTTCAAATAAATTAAAGACTAAAAAGTAAAATGACTACTTTTACATGAAGGTATTTTACAGAAAGCTTCTGTACAAAATAGAAACATTCTATTGGTCTAATCTCATCACTCAACCTTCATAAATGCTAAGCTCTAACTCCCAAGATTTATTTCTCATATACTCTCTGGTATTATAATATCATGCCAAATACAAAATAACAGTGCCCATGTAGTGCTGACATATATTAATGATGTAATATGCTAAAGCAGCCTGGGCCAAAATCATAGATAGGGACAACTATGTTGGAATTCTCATTTCCGTTAAACAAAGAAATTCATTCTTAACTGAAAATCTGTAACATGACTGATGTTTTTATTTAATAGGCAAGAGGTTTGAGACTAAAAAAAAGTATAGCTAAGCAACAACTTCACAACAATCTCCAAAATGATGGAATATTTTTCAGAAAATGACAGAAGAATCATATCTAACAAAGGCATATAGGCATAACAGGCAAGCCTGTTTTCACATAACTGAATGCTGTCTTCAATTAGAAATTGAAGATGGAAGGGAGATTCTTGGAGGACATTTAGATTTCGTCTTATTGTCAGAGGAAAAACTGGAGATGTAGTATGTTAGCAGGACTTATCTGAGATAGCATGATAGGCAGGATCCCAGTCTCCTCACTCTCAGACCAATAACCTTTCCAACAGACTATATCTGAGGGAGTACAAAAATGTAATCCATATATAGCTTTTTCATATTATGCATTTTCCACGAAGTTTCTGAAATCCTAATATATAAGTACCAAAATCACTTACCCTCACAGTGTATGTTCTTCCTCCAACCCTGTCCCGGGCTTCCAACACCAAGACATTAATATCATACTCAGATAAGAGTTTGGCAGCTGCCAAACCTAAAGGGAAAATAATAGAACCAGATTAACATCTAAACACTAAATATCTAAGATTTAGACAGGTTTACACATAAAATTAATGCAAGGCATCACATATAATCCATTTATTCTGCTTTCTTTCTAATAGATTCCAACCACACTAATCAACAGGTATCAATTTCATTTTTTATCATAAAGGATTCCAAAATGACTTATTTATTTATTTTGTATTTTAAGGTGGTTGACATATATAAACTACAAAAAATTTTAAAATGTGTATCTTATTGTCTGGTAAAATCAAATCTCAAATACAGCCTTTTGAGCCCTGAAGCAACCCCTATAATGCCTCTGTTCCAGAAATCCTGTTCTTATGAACCTAAGAGCATACTTTCTTAACAACTTTTCATTTTCAACCTAGCACTCACTATGCATATCGGCTTTTTATTCAATCTCAAAGTCTTGTACCATTCTGGATCACAAGCTTTATAGACCTTTTTCCCTACTACTTTCTCAGTTGCCAACAGGCAGGAATCATGCTTTACATCTAATTCATTGGCTCAAAGCTGAAAACAAGTTTTAACATGAAAATAAAAGCCTTAATAAAAGACAGAATATTTTAAACCCAAAGTAGTAATAGCAGGAAAGTTGGAAAAATCTTCTAGTGCAACATTGTACCAAGGGTGTGTGCTAGCAACGTTATTTATCGATGATGTTGACCTTGACCTGATTACCTAGCGGAGAACCTGTTCCTCATGTCTCCCCACTATGAAGTTAACTCTCCACTCACCTTCCATACTGAGCTGGCTGGATGGAAGGCTCTCTTTAGCATACATCTGGGGAGTAGGAAGCTAGGGTGCTACCTATTTGAAGGTACAAAATCTATATAAACTATTTGGAATTCTTTTGCACTGGAGAGTTGTCTCTTTTTCATATTACTCAACCATTTATATCAGTATGAATTCACAATTTACTTGACACTTTGGGATATAATTTGGTACTAAAGTATTTTGTGGCTCACATTGCTTCATCTTTGGTCATTGGGAGCTATTTCAGCTGCTTTTGTGTCCCTTTGACAATCGCCCTTTGTTAAATCTGTGTGTGTGTGTGCATATCTGATCACTTTGTTACTTTCTGGAACTAAAAGATTCCTCAGTCTTGTCTTTTCCTGACTCAGACTTGGACTAAGCCACTTCTCTAGAGTGTGCTTGCTTTTATTAGGGAATGCAAAAAAAATGGAACACAGAAAAGTAGTAACTCAGGTATGACACAGGTAACTCTTTAATTACACTGCATTAGGGAGGATGCATTTAAAACAACACAATTCCTCTCCTCTCCTGAATTCTCTCTTTTCTATCAATTGGATTTTACAGAAACAAGCAAATAAAAGATTTGGTTAATGGATTTGCTGAAAAGGTGAGGTTAAAAAGCAAAGCAAATCTGCTAAAAATACACACCTTATTTGACGAGTTTCAGCTGTGTTAGTCCTAGTTATAGTTACTTCGATTAGGAAAACCTGAGGAGCGGTTTACACAGGCAGAGCACTGTTGCCATAGCAACCTCAAATCAAGTTCCAGCTCCTTAGCCTCTGCTCATGAAAACTGTGTTCCCAGAGAGCTTCCAAAATCCTGAGATGGCTACTGTCCCCAGATAAATGGTCTACAAAATTATTTCACTCAGATAGTACCGTTGGGTGTCAGTAATGTCTGTGATGAGGCCTTCAAAGAAACGATCGTTCACTCCCTGGATATAAATTTTGGGCATCCTATCATAGTGGAACATGATTTGCACACTTACTGCTGCTTTTTCTACTTTGCCAAGAGACAGAGATCTCCTCTATGCTGGCTCACTCCCTAAATGTCTGCAATGGCCCAGACTGAGCCAAGACCAAAGTCAGGAGATGAGAATTCAAGCCAGGTCTCCCATGTGGATAGTAACAACACACCAAAAGTTGTCATCTGCTGCCTTCTAGATTGCATATTAACAGAAAGCTGCAATTTGGAGTGGAATTGGGACTTGAACCCAGATATTGCTGTATAGGATATGGATATCCCAACTAGTATCTTAGCCATTAGGCCAAAGAACCATACCAAAAATACCATGTCATAGGAAAAACATCAATTTCTTTTGATTCACTGGTGCCACCCTTTACAGTTCCTGTGCCTTGATGCAGTGGCACACATCCAATTGAAGAACATTCCCAGGAAAACAAAACAAAAATCTTGTAATGAACTGAAAAGAAAACGTGACTGGGACAGGCTCCCATTTGATCACCCTAGTACGGTTGTTCCTTGTCTCAGTATTCGCAGGAGATTGGTTCCGGGAAACCACCCCCACTAGGATACCAAAATTCATAAGTGGTTAATTATCTCTTATAAAACGGCTTAGCATTTGCAAAGAACCTATGCACAACAACTTTAAATCATTCCTAGATTACTTAAACACCCTAATACAATGTAGATGTTACATAAAGAGTTGGTATGCTCTACTGTTCAGGGAACCATGATTAAAAGAGTATCAGGGCCCGGCGGCGTGGCCTAGCGGCTAAAGTCCTTGCCTTGAACGCCCCGGGATCCCATATGGGCGCCGGTTCTAATCCCGGCAGCTCCACTTCCCATCCAGCTCCCTGCTTGTGGCCTGGGAAAGCAGTCGAGGACGGCCCAAAGCTTTGGGACCCTGTACCCGTGTGGGAGACCTGGAGGGGTTCCTGGTTCCCGGCATCGGATTGGCGTGCATCGGCCTGTTGTAGCTCCCTTGGGGAGTGAAACATCGGATGGAAGATCTTCCTCTCTGTCTCTCCTCTCTGTATATCCAGCTTTCCAATAATAATAAATCTTAAAAAAAAAGAGTATCAACACAGCTACAGTTTGTATGAATATTTTCAATCCGCAGTTGGTTGAGTCTGTGAATGAGAAACCAGTAAATACCGAGAGACAACTACTTTATGCTGAAGAGCTCCTGCTACGGAGCTAGCACACTTTGGAATCATACTTCGCTATTTAATTGGTGATTATCTTAGAAAAGTTTCCTTAAGCTGTTTTTGCATCTGTAAGAGGAAATGATAACAGCTCTGCCTTGCTGATTGATGTGAGATTAAACAAGGTAACATATGTGATTACTCAGCCAAGTGATTCATGCATGGTAAATGTTCCATTAGTATGAGCTATCATCAGCAGCATTAAGGTCACCAATAATGTCCTTTTTCTAAGGCTCATGGATTTACTTCAATCCTTAAATTCCCTTGTATTATAATTGCTATTCCTGATTCACATATCTGTAACTTTAGTGTCTTCCTTAAGCAATAGTTCTTTAGTACTGATTTTTAGCATTTCCCAATGGGTGTTGTGCAGAAAAATACTTTCTTCTGGTGTACATAAAATTATCTCAGCACTGTTCAATAAGATAAATATCAGATTAAGTTCACTGCATTGCAGAGTATAAAGCTAGATTTTTGGGGACTATATGGCAGGAGTTTTTTAAGTAGGAGACTGATTCATCCCACTTTAACTTCTTAAAGGACCATCCTGTTTATTGTGAGGAAAATAGACTGTAAAGAAACAAAAAAGAAGGAAGTGTGGGGTCTAGTTAACAGGCAGATCTCTGGCCAAGAGATCATGGTGACTTGGCTAACAGAAAAAGAACACAGAGGCTTGGGGGATGCCTGTTGCTATACTAGTGAGAAGTGGTCAGGTTGAGGGCATATTTTGAAGGTAAACCAATAGGACTTGCCATTAGAATGGATATGGTAGGAGGCCTGGGGTGGTGGCATAGCTGCTAAAGTCCTCGCCTTGAACACGCCAGCATCCCATATGGGCGCCGGTTCTAATCCCGGCTGCTCCACTCCCATCCAGCTCCCTGCTTGTGGCCTGGGAAAGCAGTCGAGAACGGCCCTAAGCCTTGGGACCCTGCACCTGTGTGGGAGACCTGGAGGAAGTTCCTGGCTCCTTGCTTTGGATCGGAGCAGCACCAGCTGTTGCAGTCACTTGGGGAGTGAATCATCGGACGGAAGATCTTCTCTGTCTCTCCTCCTCTCTGTGTATCTGACTTTGCAATAAAAATAAAATAAATCTTTAAAAAATAGAATGGATATGGTATACGACAAAAAAGAGGAGTGGAAAATGGCTAAAAGATGTCTGATCTGAGAATATAGGTAAATGGAGGTGCTATTTGCTAAAAAAAATAGCAAAAGGAAAAATTAGTTATGAAGTAACAGCAAGTGTCCTATTTCAGACATATTAGGTTCATGATGCCTAAATGACCTTGGCATATGTTATGAATTCCTAGAAAAATAGGAATGGGTCATATATCCTTCCACTCCTAGAACAGAGCTTGCTATATCATAGGTGCCCATATGCTTGCTGCAACTAGTACAAGAGTCATACAGTGAAGAAAACTATGCTGATGGATGAGAGCAACAAGGTAAGTTGCTGATGCCCTTTAAATTATGTTTATCTCAGACAACTAAGAAATATTGACAAGGTTAAGGTGACAGGCCATTTTGATCTTCACACCTAAATAAGCCAGCAGGTTCTAAATAGCACTAGCATATTCTCTCATCTTCAGGCCAGTATTGCACTTCTGGCAGAAGAAAACAGACTCGCAACATGCATACAAACTTGTTACTGATACATACAACTGTAACATCTCATCTCTACCCTCTCATCTCTCTGCATTTTGTGCTTCCTCTCAAAGAAACAATTTTCTGCTTTAGAAAAGGTCAAATCTCCTAGTCCCTTTAATGAGCTAAAAAGAAAGGGCCATTTCAAATGATAAATAGATGAAAGCTAACAATTAACTTCAATTTGCCCTGAATTCAACAGACTGGTTGTCTAGACAGTCCTAATTTATTTGATTATTGCCCAGCATTCATCTTCACTTTACATAAACGGATCTCAGCCACGTTAGAGAACGCAATTACCTCTTAATCCATTATTTGGGCCATTCTTTCACTGAAACTTGAAGCACAACAGGGACCCTCACACTGCTATCTTATTCTGTACACTAGGATGGATTATGGTTTGGAGCAACACTTCTGACAATGTTTTATGAAATGTTAGTCCTCAAACAAGATGCTATGGGAGGAAAGTTTATGGAAATTGAGACAACTAATGCTAATTTTCCCCTCCAGAAATGCTTGGTGTGCATTACCATAATCAAGGCCTTGAAAAGTCCTACAGTAAAGAAACCCATTTAAATCAGCATTTCTGCACTCTTTGCCATTAAAACTAACAACAGAAATTATACCTCAAACCAAATTTTGGGAAAGCTGGCTTCATTCCTTATAAGATTGTACAAATAGATATGGTAATAAATTCCTATAACAGAGTCCTAGTAAAACAATGCCTACAGAAGTATCTGAGAGCATCAGAGCCAAGCTTTGCTATAGCTATGGCTTATGCATTGTCACTCATGATAATAAATCCTCTTTATTCCAAAAAGTGACATTTTTTCCTATTTACCATTCACTACCACCTAGGGACAGGTATAGAATACATTGCATAATATATTTCTTAAGTTAATTCTCTACTATTCAGTTAAGTGGTCTCTGGCTAACATAAATCTTATGTAACTGCACATTTGCACTCTTGGACTGAACACTCCAAGGACAATAAAAGCTCATATTGACATTTTTGAAGCAATATTCCCGAAGCACAAAAGCAGAAAGCAAAATTCACATTTTCACTTAAGGCACATCATGAGCATTCAATTAACAAATATTCACTTGACAACTGAGTAAATAAATGAACAGATGCAAGTAGGCATATAAGCAGAATGTCTTTAACTGAAATCACAGCTCACAATTAACTAATTTAACCTGGAAATGGTCACCTTCCAAGCCATCTTTTTTGTGTTTCAGAATTTATCCGTAAGTCAACACTTTGGCTAAGTATTACTTCCTCTCCAAAATCCTTTACCTGTAATTTCTTCGAGATAGAATTAACTGCTTCCTTGTCAGTGCCACCTCTGGACTTCTGAACCAATATCAAGCACAAGCTGAAAATTTTACTCAAAATACTTGGGACCAGAAATGTTTCAGATTTCAATGTTTTAGAGATTTTATAATATTTACATACATATTATGAGATATCTTGGGGAGGGAATCCAAGTCTAAATCACCAATCATTTATGTTTCATATGGCAATTTTATACAGCATTTATTGCACACCTTTGATTTGACTGAGATCTAACAGATGAGGTTGAGGGGGATCCAATGACTCACACAAGTAATTCCTAGATAAATAGGCTGACAGATAAATGGGAGAATATTCTCAGACCAAATTTTTCCTGTTTCACATGAATCTGAATGTTGTCAAATTCTTTCAATGACCAATGATCTAATAAGCTACAACAATTGCAGATTAAATCAGAAATGCATGTTTGATAAGAATGAATTCATTTGAATATGCAAAACATTTACATACTGATCTTGGAAAACTACTTTGATAATACATAAAGCATATTACATTCAAACTATAAATATACTAATTATACTTCACATAAATATTAAAATATTTATAATTTAAAATTAAAATTTCACAAAGAAATAACATGCATGTAACCTATGAGCAAACTTCAAACAGTTAATAGATCATAGAATTAAAAGGTAAGTTTTATTCCAAAGAAATCTGAAATTTATGCATAGCTTTTCATAGAGCACTTTTTCAAGAATTTCTAAAATGCCCCTTGTACACATGGATTTCAGCATTATTTTCATCAAAATAAACTCATCTGTTAATTTTCCATGATCTAGTGTCCTGATATTCCAATGTATAAATTACTGTTACACAACAGTTACAAGGTTGTAAAGCCACATGCCTCAAATTAAAGCAATAAGTTTTACTCCAGATACATAGATAAAGCTATAGAACAAATCCAGTGAACTAGAACTTAACGTACTGTCCTAGAAGT
The DNA here is from genome assembly GCF_030435755.1 of Ochotona princeps. Classification (NCBI taxonomy): domain Eukaryota; kingdom Metazoa; phylum Chordata; class Mammalia; order Lagomorpha; family Ochotonidae; genus Ochotona; species Ochotona princeps. The sequence continues at coordinate 12,364,802 of NC_080865.1, forward strand.
TAATAGTTTAGAGTTCCAAGGTCAAGTTATGTCACCAAAACTATCGTGGCATTGGGTAGTTAACTAGATTTTCCAAGCTTCCAGCTCAGGCCTTTCAAATTTTTTCAGGTGGCAATTCTGTGACTATTACACATGGTTAATATGTAATTAACTCTCAAAGCTTATCAAGCAGTTTTTAAGTTCTTATTGACACTCTTACCTAATCAATCAAACATTTTTATTAAATGAGACTTTACTTTGGCCTTACAACTTGGAAAGTAGTTCTCGATCACTCAAACTAAAAATGAAAACAATCTTATCATCATGAAATTAATCTCCTACATGCAACCATGAGGGCACTTTAAAAAGTTCCTGGAAAAGTAAAACTAGAAGTTACTTTTTTTGGTGCAAAAATTTTTGGAAATCCATACATAATTTTGTTCATAATACATGTGTCCCATGAACTTTCAAGAGTAACCACATATAACCACGCAGCTACTTACTGAGTGTCTAATACTTTCTAAATCACAGGGTTAGGTACTCTTGGAAGCCCCTGTGAGTAATATAAAATTACAATACAACCTCACATTTTCCAAGTATATCTTAATGTAAATATCATAAGATTTTTCATATGTTAAAATTATTTCTATGTCACAACTGCGTAAAGACTGTAAGACTCAATGTTAAATAATAATGACCTTCCACGTTTCTATTCCTCCATCATTAGTGTCTGTGAATCACTCAATTATACTAAGATCTACTGTTAAATACATTTTTCCACATTAACTGAAAATTATGCATAAATTCAAATTAATAATTATTGACTTTATAAGTGCTAAAATTACTTGTTAATTGCCAGATAAACTCGAAAGTTCATTCAACCATGAAGATAAAAAAAAGAACCCAAATAATTCTATTTCTTGTCAGCATAAAAAATTTCAGTAAGTATTCCAGTTTATTTTTGAGGGAAATAGTACCAAATATAAAATACAAAATAGGGAAAAGAATTGTCCTAAAAGGCTCAAAACTAATTCACAGGACATACTGGACATACCAAACCTCAGAATAGTTATAAAACTAAGGTACCAAAAATTTTTAATGGAATTTTAAAAATGGAAGCTTTTCTGAATCACCATAAAACCATACAGTACACTCTGCTAAATTCTGGGTTAAAGTGTTTCAAACAGTACTAGCAGAAGTTATGCTTATGGGTAATATATTTCAGCAAAAAGAGAAATGGTAGTATTGTATGAACTTAATTGTCAGAACCCAGAACATCAGTTATTCTCTTACAAAATGGCTTTTCTGGATGATGACAAAGTCAACCCTTGCAGGTTCCAGGCAACCTGATTTCTGGACAGTTACTGCTCTCAATTCTTTAAGTACAGCCCAGCCTGTGGATCAAAACCTGAGGTGACTCGGTTGCTTAGGTCCTGTTTGGATACTAAGAACTCTGTCTATATAACACTCAGAATTTCAGTACAAATAACAAGGATGGGTTCTACTCAACTGTGACCATCCTAAGTCAGCATTGTTTCAAGTGTCTTTCACTGTGTAGTCAAACCATTCACAACTTGCACATAGGCACAAAAATCTTGCACAGATGTGGCATACCAGGGTCACTACAAATAGCTACCAGGATCACCAGAGGCATAGATAGGGGGCAACTCCCATCCTTCCTTGGAACCAAGCTATGTGCTGAAGTTAAGTACTACTCATGCCTAGCTGATACCTCATGACTCCATTTCTGGGCTCTTCAGATCTTTCTTATCTTGTATGTCTTTTTTATACTCTCTTATCTCTACCTTACTTCTTGAAAATCTTACTTCTTTGAAAGTAAGATGAATGAACAATAGGGATCATGATCAGACTCAGATTTTGTAAAATCTGAAGCTTATATAATTTGGTTGCCCTTTGGAAGACACGGGAGAGCAAAATTGTGAATATAATATTCAATATTCAGCTATTTACTTTGAATAAGAATCAAAAGGGACCTGCAGTTTGAAAGGCCATCAGGTATGAAGCCCATCAGCTGCATGCTAAATCTGCCTCTGCTACCAACCAAGTAAGTGGTCAAAAGAGCACATCATAAGGGAGACAAAAAAATAAAAGACAAAACGCTCTTTAGGTGTTCCTGGAGACATACCAAGAAAAAAACAAGAATCAAATCTTCCCCACCCCCCCCAAATACTCTGAATTTATTGTGGAATACAGATGGTATGGAAATGGGAGGGAAGGCATAACTCATAATGAATTTATACAACACATTACAATCGTATTTACTCCCCAATGATCAATAATCACACTGCTTCTAGGAGGCTTGCCTGGGAAGCCCAGGCTTTCTGGAAACACCAGTCCACTTCTTCACAGTCACTCAACAAGTGTAGCCTAAATAAATGAATGATGAAAGAATAAATGAAGGAAAAAAATGAAATGCTTCTTTTTTTTTTTTTTTTACTATTCACACTAGGCTCTGCTTTCTTCTTCTGATGACCCGCCAGAGACACGTTTTCCCTGACACGGGCTGCAGTTGTCAAAGCAACACTCCAGGCCCATCTTTTCTCTGCTGATTGACTGTTTATCCTGAACAAAACAAGTCAAAAGCTATCTGCACCTATAATTAATTCTGTAAGCATGTTCACAGTCTCCTTGCAGGGGCTATACAAAGGGATTTCAAAAAGTTTGTGGAAAAATAGCATAAAAATATAAGCTTATTTTGGTATAAATCAATCTTAAAATATAGCAGAGCTTTTTTTAAATTTAAATTTAAATTTTTGCTGATATTTACACAGATGATCAGGATGGGAAGCAGAGCCTTTTTATAATGCTCAGTTTCCATGGACTTTTTGAAGACTTATATACAAGAATTTATTAATTTTTTTGCACCAAATTAAACTTCACACTTCATTTCCCTCTCCCATAAATGTAACAATGGCTACTGTTGGCGCCATTCATTCTTCCACCTTCTTGTCCCTCTTTCTAAATCTGCTCATTTAGGAATCTCTCCGAAATGTTTAAGATTTCAGAGGGCAGCGGGACAGGTCAGAGTAAGATGATAGCTAGGGGTTGAAACACAATTTTGACATTTCAAATATCTTACCAATTCTGACAACACGCATGATAGTTTAAGGTATCAACGCCGATGAGAAACAAAGTCTCATGCAGCACTCATTTGGTCAGCCACAAACCCAAGCCAGGAGCACCAGGCAAAATTCAGGCAAGTGGGAGTTCTTCATCAAAGAACACATCAGGGCATTCCCAGAGCTACCTTGGGCACCTGCTTCATAAAGGAATTACTTGTGGGCAATGAATATCCTACACTTTCCTGACACCCCTTTAACAGGACCAGCAAGTTCTTAAAACTAAGAGCCGGCCCCTCCCCCACCCCTGCCTTTTTGTTGTTGTTGTCTTTGTTGAATTGTAACTTTTCCTGAAGGCTTCTGCCTCCTTGCTCCTCATCTACTGAATCCTCTGAGGAGAAGTGCTTAGAGCCGTGCAGGATTGAAGTTGTATTGCTACTACTACTGCTCAATGCTACAGAAATCCTATGCTGAGGTTTCTGCTTAGGACAAGGGCTGTGAAATCAGTGAGACCTCGGGAACTGGGAGTATGGGTCTTGAATGGGAGAGAAAGGCGTCAGCCACTTGCCAGCTAGGCAATTTGACCTCAGCAGAGTGAACGAAACTCTCCCAGACCCCAGCCGCTTGGTTTTGGGGAAGCAGCCGTGCATTTGGCTCCCACCTCACAAAACTGCAGGATTCACACAAAACGCTAAATGTAACTGCATAGCAAAAGCGAAATTACATATTGGCATTTAATAGAAGCACTAACTGTCCTTGTCACCCCCAGAGCACATCACCCACAGGACTGGTCCAAATTCCCCTCTCCCACCTTGCAGGATCTGAGCCTAATCTAGGGCAACAGAAAGATCCCCCCTCCCCAAATCACAGCGCTGCTGCGAGTCCCCCATCCCAGGCCAGCCAGGGCTCTTCCTTCAGGCTACCACTAAATTCACACTGACCTGATATACCGCCTCCGATCACCACTACGTCGAACATGTGGATCGCCTTCTCTTGATTCGCCATTCTGGGCTGCAGGCTCTCCTGGGGCGTGGGTATCTGAGCCGGCACTGGCAAGGGTGGGGCAGACCTTTCTGCGGACACCCGGGGGCAGCACGAAGGTGGAGTCGGCCTTCTTAATAATACCCAGTGGGGGCCGGCCACCGCGGGCGGGGCAGATCCACGTGCTAACACCCAGGGAGCGCCGGGGGGCGGAGCCGAGCCTTCTAGAGATAGGCGGTTGCAGCCCGGTGCTGGGAAGGTGTTCGGCCCTTGCAAAGATGCCCGTGGGGTGTTATACGGTACAGTAGGCACTGGGATCGATATCTGAGACGGGAAATTACGTGAAGGTTGTTCCATCGAATCCCGGCTGGTCATCGAGTGCTGACCAGACCCATGAGGGGTGTTATGGGGTACACGGGGCCCTTGCACAGACAGTTGGGAAAAGTATCTGGGAAGAGGGGGCCCTAACACTGACACCCACGGATAACCAGGCGCCGGGGGATTGTGGAATCCCTGCCCTCGGGGTCTGTTACGTGCTGTCGCAGTGGGTGGTACAGATGCTGGTGAGGGGTGATTCTCTGTGGGAAGCTCTGGCTCCGATAACCAGCGATAACTGGGCTCTGAAGCCGGGATGGGCTCTTCTATCAACCCTCCCTGGGAACCGGGCACTGGCCCTTCATCAATAGCTTCTGAATGCAAATCACCCAAACTAGGGGGGCTGCTCAGTAAAGAGGGCTGTGAGGATCCTTGAATTGACATAACAGAATCAGAAAGCGGAACGATAGTTTGTGCTACCGGTAAGCCCAAAATGTCGGTGTTCGGGTTAGTGGGAGGAGCAGCCCCCTCCGAAACCTCCAAGTGAGTGGCGGGCTCTAAGATCCGATTCCTCGGGTTGAGGACAGTAAACCCCCAACGGCCAATCCTAGTGTCGGAATCAGTAGCCCGGCTAATACTGCTGCTGAGATGGGCGGACACGCCAGAGCTCCACGAGTCGGCCGGGTCCCGTGAGGACGAACTCGACTCTGAGGAAACGAACGGCGGTAGCGAAAGTGTCTGCCACTCAGAACGGATACTATACTCGGACGAATCGGAAGTGGAGGGCTGGCCCGTTTCGTCGCTTGTACTGGGCACCGGGACAGGTGAAATCCCAGTTTCGGTAGCAATGACAACCTCTCGCTCCCTCCTGCCAACCCCGCCGCCTTCCCTGATTCTGGCCCTGCCTCTGCCCCTGCCCCCGCCCCCGGGAGAAGCTGACTGACTGGGAGCGCTCATGGTTCTAAATTGGACGGACTGCCGCCGTAGGTGTTCCGCCCCCTTACAACCTGCCCCAACCGAGCTCGCCTCTCAGACCCAGGGCTGGGCCTGTAGTCTCGAAGACCCGCCCAGAAGCGCCCGGCCCACTGGAGGGCGGAGAGCGCCACGAGGCGTTGTCGCGGCCAACGCTCCGCCTTCTCCTTTGGCGGGCGGCGCGCGCTCTGGAAATTTGACCGTTGGAGATTAGGCGATACCACTTCAGGGGGGCGCCCTGTGAACCGGCAAGCGTAAGGACGTGGATGTAGGTGTGGGCCTGCAGGGTTTCAACCAGATTCATTAATTCTAACGATTTAACTAAAAGGAGCATAGACTGACTGGGCGTATGTAAGACGCATTTGAATAAAATGAACCCAGAGGGCAATATCGTGACCCCATATGCTCTACATGGTCTGGTCCATCTGCGACCTCACGCACGCTCGGCGAGATCTGCGTAGCCGTACGTCCTCCCCAGGGAGAGGGGGAGGAGCTTAAACTCGGAAAGACGTGTTGCTTCACGGGGTTTTTTTCGGGCTAAACCAAGCAAGTAAGCCAGAAAAATGCTTTAGTTGTCACAGATTATGTGAAATTACGGTGTAAAAATGAAAGTCGAGGGGTCGGCGCTGTGGTTTATCGGGTTAAACCATCCCTCCCGGCCCCCCGTTTTGGCGCGGGTTCGAGTCCCGGCTTCTCTACTTAGATTCCATTCCCCACAATGCACCTGAGAAAGCAGCGGGAAAGTGGACCCGGATGAATTCTGAGCTCCCGGCTTCCTCACGGGCTAAGCGACTTCTTCAGGAGGGGGGGAAGTGGGAGGTGAAATAGCCGGTGTAACACCCCCTCCTTATCTCTGTCACTCTGCTTTTCGAAAAGAAAAAAAAGTTTAAGTGAACGTCAAGGAAAGTCAAACAAGTATTTTCACGTTCTTTCGATGAAAGGGACGTCCAGTGCGTATATTAAAAGTTTGCGTATTTATTTGAAAGGCAGTTACATGACAGCGGTGCGGGAGAGGGTGGCGGTGAGAGATTCTATCCGCTGGTTCACTCTTTAGATGCCCCAGAGGGCTACAACAGTAGTCTGGCACCCGGTGTGGGTGTCTGATGTGCGTGGCAGGGGTCCGAGTACGTGGGCCATTTGTAATGCCTTCCCAGGCACCTTAGTGAACTCAGGACAGAACCAACACTGATATGGCGTGCTGTATCATAGGCAGCAGGTTAAACTGACCACAGTGCTAGCCCCAAGTGCATTTGTTCGTGCCAGTTTAATCCTGTCCTTGAAGATCAGCTTTCCCTTGTTCTCCTAAACCTGAATGTGTTATCCCTGAAGCCCTCAGAAACGACTGTAAGACGTGAACTCAGGAGTGTTGCAAACCTCAGGAAGTTAACTAGATATTTACTCCAACCTACACACATTTTTCCTCCCCTCTTCTATATGAAATATCCTGTTGAGTTAATGCTAAGGAGATATAGATTTAGTCTCTGTTTTGGTCCTAATATCTTTTAATTTCTGGAAAACAAGTCAACACTTGTTTAAATTGGAGATGGTTTTCTCTTGTTCCATTTTGAGGCATAGAGAAAGGAAAGACTCTAGCTCTTTCTAACGTGATTCTGTCCACTTTTCTCGTTTTCGTTGCTTTTATTTTTTCCAATACTTGGTCTCACGTCGTATGCCACACATCACTCCTAGCCCTCTCTGTGTCCTTCACCTGTTTGCCATTCTCTCTCTGCTTCTCCAACAATTAAATAATGTCCAAGTCTTATTAAATAATCAATAGACTTGGAGGGTAGCTTCATGCAGATTTTCTCTCTGTATTTGCGTTGTATATTTTGTATGTTCATAATTAAAGCAATAAAAGTTTTCTCAAAATAAGATAATGAAATAATCCACAAGTATCATTTACTTCTAAGTGTGACCTTTGGCAAATTATTTCACTTCTCTGTACCTGTAGATTCTCAACTGTAGTATCTGTCCTACGTTATTGACTAAGGCCAGGGCACCAACAGGAAACACCAAACTCAAATCATTTGAGGGGAGTACCATTAAAGAACAAGTTGGGGAGACGCCACAGGAATGGAGAGGCTGAGGCTGCTGGGCAGCAGGACGGCAGCATGGTAAGGGGGAAAAGCGCTCTTCACAATCTCCTGGCAGAACTGCTTGGAGAAGGGTTGCAAGCTGTGGCCTTTAGTAAAGGTGGCAGGTAGCCCACAGGCAACCCACAAAGGGAAGCTGCGAGAATGAATACCCACAATTTTCCTATTCTGTGTTCCCCCAGGCTCTGCTGGCCCTCGCCACTGACCTCATGTCACCAGACGCTACATGACAGGAGAGCCTGTTGCTGCAGTCCAGAGAGAGCCAGGTCAGGAGAGAACAGTTGAGAAGTGCAGCAGGTATCTACCCGAGAGAGGCTTTAACTGAGGGTCCAAGGAGCACAGGGATATAGGCACTGAATGTGCTACCTGACGTGAAAATTTCTTAATATATATTTGCATTTTAATTTTTAAAATGTTATGTCATTTTATAGTTATATTTAACCTTTATCTTCTAACATTAAGCATTGTGTTTCAATTTTTGATATGTCAATATTTTGGGCATAAAATATTGTATATGTTTATTAAACTTTCCTTGAGATGAAATCCTAAAAACTAGATTAGAAAAAGGAGTAGAAGCTCTTCAGTTTTGAAATGACCAAATTATTTACCTAAAGATCCTATACGTATATTTTATGCGCATTGTCTAAGAATGGCTGCCGTCTTACTATACCCACATTAAGCAAGCATGTTTTTGAAGGTTGTCAAACTTTGTATTTGAAAGGCAGAGTCAGAGAGGAGAGACACAGAAATTTTCTATCTGCTCGGTTACTCCCCAAATAACTGCAGTGGCTGGAGCTAGGCTGGTCTGAAGCCTGAAGCTAGGAGCTGTTCAGTCTCCCACACAGGTGCAGGGACCCAAGGAGTTAGCCCTCCCTCTGCTGCTTTCCCAGGCCACAGCAGGGAGCTGGATGGGAAGTGGAGCAGCTGGGACACAAACTGATGCCCATACAGGCTGCTGGCTCTGCAGGTGGGGGCTTGGCATGCATGCCACGGCACAGTGGCATGCTAATTTTTTAACCTTCATGCTAATTTTTTAACCTTTCTTAATTTGAAAGGTGAAAAATGAACAATGACATTGGTTTTTAAATGAGCATTTCTTTGTTTCCTGATGAAGTAATTTTTGTCTTTATTAGCCTTTTCAGTTTATTTTGTTGTGAATTATCAGTTCCTGCCTTTCTGTAGCTGATATCCAAAAGTGCTTTATGTAACAAGATATCGACCCCTTGTCATTTTGACTGAAGAGCCTGCCAGTTTTTAGTGTAGTATTTATGACATTTTGGATATGCAGAAATGTTAATTTTGTGTACTTACATCTATTACTTAGTGATTTCTTTCTTTATATTAACACTCAAAGGGTACTTATCTTTCCAGGGTCTGAAAGACAAATTCTGTTTTCTTTTAGGTTTTTGGTGGTGTGTTGTTTTTATAGCTATTTAATAATAACCTGCTGGGATGTGTTTTCGAGTGCGGTTCTAAATGCGCATTCCCTTCCCTCCCCAGCCACACACAAAGAGTTAACTAATCTTAACAGGTTACTGAAAAATCCTTTAATTCTTCACTGATTTACCTCAGAAAGCATAAATACGAGATCTGGTTTTGAAGCATCTCTTCTATTATGTTGATCTGCTTATTCTTGCCACATGGATTTACTTACTGCTACTTTATAGTAAATTTTGACAGATGGAAAGGTTAGTCGCTTCCCAATATTTTTTTTTTTTACAAATCACATAGTACTTGTGTGAATTTATTCTGATATATTTAAATAAACTTCAGAATCATTTTATCCCTGAAAAATTTCCTTGGTTATCTTATTCAGGATGATGATATTTCCTAGACATTAATTTTGGAAATTGCTATTTGGTAGCTTCCTGTAAGGTCTTGAAAAGCTCCTCATTTACGAGTTGTAGATAGGAACTTGCAATGATAGTTACAAGATAATCTCTGCAATGATAATTTTAAAATTTAGCTTTTTGGAGGATGAGTGTTGTGCTTTTCTCTATGAAGTGCCATAAATCCTTTCAATCTGTTTCTATTTGTGGTTTTTATTAATCTCTATACTGACACAGCTTTCATCTGCTCTAACTTGGTTTATTTCCTCTGTTTTAAGTGTTTGGTTACTTACTGAAAAGCAACCATATTTCTCTTATTGGAGCGCATGTCTTTTTCCTGTAAATGCTGAGAGAACAAAGCAGGTGTTTCTTTCATATAATTGATTTTACATTGTGCGGTTCTGCTTTTCTACTTCTACTGGTAAATTTAACTATGGCTCTTAAATTCAGATTTTTTTTCATTTGCTTTTGTTTTGCTTTTCTTTTAAATCCTCATTTCCCCAAGTGACTTTCCATTTATGCCATGAATTTTATCCTGATGACTTTCTGATGTTGTCGCCTAGAAGACCTACTTTTAGGCATCTCCTGGGGGGGGGGTGGAGATCAAATGTTGTTGAAAGTGCTGTTCTATCTACAGACCTGTGTGACACGCTCCCACACTGCTGGCCCAAGTGTTACGGATACTGCCACATTTTTGTGATCTGTTTGGATATTTTCTGAAATACTTGAATTAGTTGAAGTACTTGTGATGTTTTATATCAGAAAACTTCAAGCTGTACTTAGGATAAGAACCTTCTCCCTTAGAATTAGAGTACCATTACCACCTCATGAAAATGAACACTAGTCGGTAATGCCATATACAATTCACATTTACATTCCCCAGTTCTCACAATGTCTGTGGCTTTTTCAGATTTGTTCATTTTTATTTGAAAGGTAGAGTTACAGAGAGAGACAGAAAGAATCTTTAGCCGCTAGGCCACGCTGCCGGCCCCCAAGACAGAAAGAATCTTACATCTGTCTGCTGGTTCACTCCCCAGGAGGTTGCAGAGGTAAGAGCTGAGCTGATCTGAAGCCAGGAGCCAGGAGCTTGTTCCAGGTTTCCCACACAGATGTAGGGTCCCTAAGCCTTGGGCCATCCTCCACAGCTTTCCCAGGCCACAAGCACGGGGCTGAATGGGAAGTAGAGCAGCTGAGACACGAACTGGCACCAATATAGGATGCTGGTGCTTGCAGGCAGAGGATTAGCCTGTTATATCCCCATGCTGGTCCCATCTATAGCTTTCTTTAAAAAAAAAAGGCTTAATTTTACTTATTAAGGCAGAGTGACACACACATGAAAGAGAAAGTTCTTCCATGTGCTGATTTACTTCTCATATGACTACAACAACAGGCTGGCCAGGTCAAAGCTAGGAACTTAAAACTGCACGTGTGTAGTTCCATGCAGGTGGCAGAGGCCATGTACTTGGGCCATCTTCTGCTTCTTTTCCAGGCACATTAACAGGAAGCTGGATCATATATACGGCAGCCAAGACTTCAACCAGCAGCCATGTGGGATGCCAGCATTTCAGACCACAATACTTCTCTTTTTTAAAAAAGATTTATTTATTTTATTGCAAAGTCAGATATGCAGAGAGGACAGAGAGGAAGATCTTCCATCCGATGATTCACTCCCCAAGTGAGCCGCAACGGGCCGATGCACGCTGATCCAGAGCCGGGAACCAGGAACCTCTTCCGGGTCTCCCACGTGGGTGCAGGGTCCCAAGGCTTTGGGCTGTCCTCAACTGCTTTCCCAGGCCACAAGCAGGGAGCTGGATGGGAAGTGGGGCTTCCAGGACTAGAACCAGTGCCCATATGGGATCCCGGCGCATTCAAGGTGAGGACTTTAGCCGCTAGGCCACGGCGCCGGGCCCTTTTTCGAGGATTCTGGAAGATCCAAGGCAGTGTGTGTGTGTGTGTTGTATGAAACGTCCTATATCTATATTTCTGTGATCATTTCCTCAAGTCAAGACTTAAAGATTTTTGGTGGGAGTACTGTCTAAATGAGATTGTATAGTTGTAGTTATAGCATATTGAAAGGACAGATTTTATTAGGTCGGTGATGAGTAGTGGTTTTAAATTCAGTCTTTTGGTTCAGGTGGCAACTGTAAGGAAGTGATTTTTCTTTATAACTAGCAAAGTAATCTGAATGAGAATGATACTTGAAGACCTTATAAACTGCTTTTCAATAATCTTTTACTCTGTTTTTAATGTCTGCTTAGAATCTTGCTTAAATTAATTATTGTGACTTCAAAAAGGAATATTTTTATAGTTCCTTATATACTACCTGATATTTTTCTGTAAAAAAAAAAACTTTTTAAAATTCTTGTTTCTGTATGTCTTATTAACTTTCTTATTTTGGCACAACACAATTGACTGATGAATTTTTAGCGTAATGCTTTTGTTTGTTATCACCATAGTTATTTTTGATGCTAAAATTGTCTATTGGCAAAAAGTGCCATCTCATGCAGATACCATAATTTTGGCTTCCTTAAGTGTGGTGACTGTTACCATGTCCCATATGAATAACCCTAAAAATATGCCTATTCCAAATAAGCATAAGATTGCTAACCCAGGCTAGGTTACACATTTTTGTGATATGAAATTTGTTTGCTTGAGCCTGAGCTACTGCTTAGGAGACTAAAGGGAATAGCTACACTACAGTTACTTGGACTGCACTCTGACCTGCTCGTAAGACTCCGCTGTAGATAGACATTGGATGTTGCCCTGAGGTGAATCATGGTCTTTGTCCTGTATCCCGTGCAGCAGACGGATGCCTCATACAGCTGTGAGACTGGAGGCTTGGGTGAACCTATGAAGACTTGTAATGTGAGCAATGAACTATATTTTTTAAAAAGTGAATACTCAGAGAAATCTTGCTTCTGTCCATTATTTATTAACAGGAGAGTTTGGTGGAAGTGATGCTGTGTGACTTCTGAGGCTAGGTCATTTCTAAGGTCTGAATGTATGTGTCCCCCACCTGTTCAAATTCATGCTACTGGCCTTGGGGCAGTAGCTTAGCAGCCAAAGTCCTCGCCTTGCACACACCAGGATCTTATGTGGGCGCAGGTTCATATCCTGGCGTCTTCTCTTCCCATTCAGCTCCCTGCCTGTGGCCTGGGAGAGCAGTCGAGGATGGCCCAAAGCCTTGGGACCCTGCACCCGCATGGGAGACCTGGAGGAGGCACTGGGTTCCTGGCATCGGATCCGTGCAGCTCCAGCCTTTGCGGCCACTTAGGGAGTGAATCAGCAGACAAAAGATTTTCCTCTCTGTCTCTCCTCTGTATATCTGACTTTCCAATACAAATAAATTAAATCTTTAAAAAAAATTCATGCTACTACCTAACCCCTATGATGATAGTATTACATGATGGGGCCTTTGGAAGATAAACCTTGTGAATGAAAATAATTCCCTTTTAAAATCTAATTTTTATTGTCAGTGTTTTCTAAATTTATTTTTGTTAGAAAGGCAGATGCCGGAGTCCAGCTCCAGCCGAGAGTTCGGAGCTCGGGAAGGGTGCGTGAGATAGGCGTAGAAAGAAGAAGAGAGAAAGAAAAGAGAGACGGACCATTAGGATTCCTTGATGATTGTGGACATTGCAAGAAAGCTGTCCGCTTTATTTATACAGAAGCAGTACAAAGTTTTCTTTTAGGGGCATTTTGACATAGTTTCAGGGGGGCACAATTTACAGCTTCTTGAGAAATGATTGAGGAAGGATCCCACATTCCTTGCTTATCTTGGTTTGCCAGTCTTCATCCGCTCTCCTCAGGTCTGGGCTCTAACCTTGGCGCCACCTGTGACAACCAGGCCCCTACCTTGAATTATGTATGGGTTAGTAAATCCGGGGTCTTGGTGTATGGGGATTACGGGCCATTGGCACTAAAGGCCCTTAGGTCAGCAAGCTCACACAGTTTGTTATCTGAACAAGTAAAGCAAGAGTTATAACGGCGGAAAGAATTGTAATTAGCAATGAGCCAAGTTTACTCCATTTAAGTTTCAATTCTGCAATTGACAAGTGAGTGTTTCCAAAGACAATTCTACAAATTGTTTCACCTCAAGACAGGGCATTATCCATTCCAACGTTGCAGCCAAAAATTTATCAGTAGGCAACACATCGTATTCAGTAATACACTCTTACTACAATTCTTATTCTACAACTTATCCATTACTTAATGGGAGAAATACATCAAAAGAGAAAAAACAAAGATCTAAGACAAAAGGTTCCAAACATTAAGTTCCTCTACAACTGCAGGTTCTACAATCTCATAAGTGATTAAACAATAATCAAAAGTATATCTTTGTGATGTTAGTGAAATCAGCTTATATTTCCTCTAGTTAGAAATTATGAAAGCAGCTGAAGCAACTACAGTTTCTATGTTCTAAAGAGTTGCAAGGACAGGCTAACCCTTAAGGTCACAGTAACTATATATTTTTTGCTTTAGCAGGATAGCCTTTAGGGTCCCAGTAACACGATAGCCTTTAGGGTCACAGTAACAAAATAACTTTTAGGGTCCCAGTAACAAGATAGCTTTTAGGGTCCCAGTAGCTATATTTTTTGTCATGGCAGTTTTAACCCATACTCCCATCATTTCCATTAGTTTGTAAAATTCTTATCAAGCCATTTCCCAGAAAGCATGCTAAATGTCCAGGCCAGATTTTATGGCAATGGGTAGGTACACAATAAGGTGTCTGGAAACAGCATGGGCTTGATTGTACTCCTGTGTGCAGTTAAAGGCCCACTCACCAGGACATTATCAGTAACATTAACTCTCAAGCTGATATTATTTGCCAAAGCCATCTCACAGGGGCAAACAATGCCTCAATAGATTACAGGATTCTTAGTGGGGTGCTTGAGTGTCCATGCAAAAGGGTGGTGAGACTGCATCAAGGTGGTCAGAGAGAAATCCGCCGGGCCCTGCCAAACAGCTGGAAGCTCCCCCGGGCCCTGCCAAGCAGGGGAGCTGTTCTCTTCACACCTTCGTGCCATCTACACCTACTGCACGGACCCTGGCATTTCCCCCTTTTTTAGTATTAAGCTGAAGGATGCGCAGTTCTCTGCGAGTGGCTTGAATCATGGAGTTCAAACGTCGGAAGATGACTGGGCCAAGAAACAACACAAAAAGGAGAACAATTAGCGTGATTCCCAAATTAGTAAAGAATGAAGAAAATGTCTTATTAGAAATAAAAGATGAAAGAGATTGTAAAAATTGATTAGCAATGCCTCCTGCGGAAATGGCCTGAAGTTGAGAGTGAGAGATGGCAGAAATCTGGGCATGTAATTCCTGGATGCTAAGAGTAGTAGAAGTGCTATTCCATACACCTTGGAGATGAGTTTTAACATCATTCCAAGAGACATGTGAGTCATTATAAGGGAGAGGAGTGACACAGATCCACTTGTAAATACTGTGACAAGTGGCACCAAATCTGGTTTTTAAGTGTTGAATTTCATTGCCAATATAAATCACTGCCTCTTCTAATGCATTAATCTTAGCTTCTAAATTTTTATCAATACTTTCTTGGGTAAATAAGGCAAGGCTAACATTACGAGAAAGAGTATTAACATGATGAGCTGTATGCACTTGTTGTGTCAAGGCAGTCGTTGAAGCTGCAAGAGACCCAATAAGAGTAATAAAGGCAGTAAGACCTAGAAATAAGGAAACCACAAAGCGTTTAGGACGGGATAAAGCTGTAGAAATTGATTCCAATGCATAAAGAGCGGCATCATCATACCATGGTTCAGTCAAGTTTACAGGTAACATTACATATGAGGGCCTTCTTAAGATAACAAAAGTGCCAGGCGTCAGGGAAGAATTAAGACAATTAGTAACAATACACTTAGTACAAATTACAGTGTACACAGAACCATTTCTGGTAATGGAGAGGGAACCTAAGGGTCCCTTTGTGAGGATAAGGAAAGGGGAGGGAAGGCAAGCACGTACATTTTTGGAAACTGGTGATTTAAAGGGGCGTCGAAAAATGACTGAATCTGTTGCTGCAAATAATTTGTATAGATGGGGCTGAGGAATAGAATGATTAGAAGGAAGAAGTAAAAAAATAGGAGTTATCCATCCAGGGTTATACCAGTGATTAATGACTGTGGAAGGTGGAAGAAAGTTATTAGACCAATTAAAATGATTTGTCAACGAATTAAAATATGGAAGGAAATTATCATGAGGAGTGGAGGTGGACCATTCATATATGAGGTTGGTGTCATTTGGTACCTGAAAAGAAGTACTTTTGTCAGGAAACACACACTGATACCAGGTTGGGTAGCCTGTGTAGGAATTAATGTGGTCCCAGGCATGAGGAAGGCCAGCAGGTGGTTGACAAGCTGCAATAGATGAAGGGGCAGAAACAGAAGGGTGAGATTTAGCATCTGTAGGTCTCGAAAAATCTGTAACAGAAGCAAAACTAAGAATCCAGAGCAGTTGTTTCTGTTGCCAGGGTTTTAAATGACTTGAGGGGTTTTTAGGTTGATTAGGGTTAGGGGAGTCTGTAATGACAAATCTACGAGTTAAAGTAACACAGCCGGGGGTAGGAAGGACACCTGGGGATGAGAAGCAAATAGGTAAAGCATCTGCATGTCCATGATAATCAAAGGGTTGGGAAACCTTGTAAGTAACAAAGGAGTCCTGACCACCTCCCATAAGGGAGGAGTCAGAAGTAAATACCTTAATCTCTTGATAATTCCATGTGGTTGGATGGAGTAAAGGAGGGTCAGGAATATAAGCCCAATATTGTTGGGCAACGGTCATGGGTAGGAAACCCACCTGAATTGTAAGGATGGCAAGCATGGCAACAAACAAATTATCAGGAGTACAAGGGCGCTGCTGAGAAATTACCAGCCGTTGGGCTGAAGAGGTTAGGGCTTTGATCTGGCCCCAAGTAGGAGGAGAGACTCGGCGTGTAGAGGCTGCTTGTGGATGCGAGGTAGGAGGAGGTCGAAGTTGTAAACCAGACATGAGGATCGGGAGGAATTCTTCAGTGGCTGACAAATCGGGCTTTTCAGGCGCAATGCTCTCAGGAGGTGATGACTCAGGCGGGCATTTCACAGGCATCTGAGGTGGAGCTATTGGCAGGAGCGGCTGTTGCTGACGTCTCTTGCGGGACCGAAGCCTTGATCGTGGCAGAGGAGGCCCCGGGATTTGAGGAAGGTTGGACATGGTGTCTAATTAGTCGATCTGGAATCCAAATTGGCGAGTCTG
The DNA here is from genome assembly GCF_030435755.1 of Ochotona princeps. Taxonomy (NCBI): domain Eukaryota; kingdom Metazoa; phylum Chordata; class Mammalia; order Lagomorpha; family Ochotonidae; genus Ochotona; species Ochotona princeps. The sequence goes on from NC_080865.1 coordinate 12,381,293, forward strand.
AGTCCTGTGGGAAAACACAAGCATACCCTCTTCCGGAAGTTAGGAGGAAATCAGGTCCTTTCCACTGGCCGGTAAGGACATCTTTCCATTTCACTAGAGGCTTAGGGGAGGACCCAATATGAGAACAGTGTCTAGAGAATGAGCTTTCACCATTCTGATCCAAATTAAGGTGGTTAAGCACAAATAAGGCATGATTTAAAATATATTGAGGTGATGAATGTTTGAATTCACCCTGTTGTAATTTGGATATTTGAGTTTTTAAAATCTGGTTAGAACGCTCAACTATAGCTTGACCTTGGGGGTTATAAGGGATTCCAGTGGAGTGAGAAATAGAAAACATAGAACAAAATGATTGAAATGCCTTAGAAGTATATGCTGGAGCATTATCTGTCTTTATAGCTTTAGGACAACCAAGTACTGCAAAGCAAGCACATAAATGCTGTGTGACATCCTTAACTGCTTCCCCAGTTCGAGCTGTAGCCCAGATTATATGTGAAAAAGTGTCAACAACAACATGCACATATGCTACTCGTCCAAAGCTGACAATGTGGGTAACATCCATCTGCCATAAATCATTAGGCCGTAAACCTCTAGGGTTAACTCCCATCTTAGGGGCAGGATGCACCTCAGGACAAACTGCACATTCTCGCACAATAGCTCGAGCCGCCTCACGGGGCAGACGAAATTGGAATCTAAGTGCAGTAGCATTTTGATGGTGAAGAGCATGATTTTCTTTTGCAGCCTGAACTGTACCCACAAGAGTTTTAGTTAGAGAGTCAGCAAGTGCATTGCTCTCATGCACCGGTCCGGGAAGATTAGAATGGGCTCTCACATGTCCGACAAAAAAAGGCAAGCTCCTAAGGTAAATTAAATCCTGCAGTTGGGTAAGCAAGGCAATGATGGCAGTGTGGCTGCCAGTTAAAGGGGTAGTCTCTATATGTGGGAAAAGAGTGGCAATATAAGATGAATCAGTATAAAGGTTAAAAGCAACATTTTTCAAACGCTTAAATGCCTCAATAACAGCACAGAGTTCCACTCTCTGGGCTGATTTCTCCTCTGTTTTTAAGGAAAATTTTTGAGAATCTATAATTAAAGAAGCCATCCCATTTGATGACCCATCTGTAAAGACTAAGGAAGCAGGTTGAGGCACAGGAGTTGAGGAACAAGTTTTTTGAAATATAACAGGATGGTCTTTAACAAAATGTAAAAGAGGATTTTTGGGTAAGTGATGTGAAATTTTACCCACAAAGGTTAAGAGAGCAATTTGCCATGTCTCGTCCTCTGATATTAAGTAAGTAAGTTGCTCAGAATTATAAGGAATGATTATTTCATCTACATCTTTACCAAACAATTCCTTACTCCTATAACGTCCTTTTGTAATTAAAGTAGAAACCAAAACACAGTAAGGAGTAATAACCTTTTTATGCATAGAAGGGAGGTGCAGCCATTCTAACGGTCCTTGTTGCCACAAGCATCCAGTTGGAGTATGAGCAGTGGGCAGAATAATTAATTGCCAAGGGAGGTTATAGTCAATTCTAAGAACTCTGTTTTGAGATAGTTTAGACTCAAATAACTGCAATGCCTTCTTTGCCTCATCTGTCAGTAGTCGTGGAGACCGTGGATTAGAGTCTCCTTTTAATATATTAAACAAAGGCTGAAGGTCAGCAGTAGTTAATCTTAAATAGGGACGTAACCAATTTATATCTCCCAGAAGTTTTTGGAAATCATTAAGGGTTGTTAAATTATCCATCCTAATCTGTAAAGTCTGGGGTGAAACAAAATCAGAATGTATTTGTCGTCCTAAAAAATTATAAGGAGGTTGTACTTGAATTTTTTCAGGAGCTATTATCAAGCCATGATTACTCAAAACTTCGATTAATTGAGCAAGGGCTGTTTGTAAAAAAGCTCTGTCCTTGTGAGAAATTAATATATCATCCATATAGTGAATAACATAAATTGCTGGAAAATTCTTTCTAAACTCCTGTAGGGCTAAATCCACAAATTTTTGACACAAGGTAGGACTGTTTTTCATACCTTGGGGCAAAACTTTCCACTGAAACCGTTGAAAAGGTCGTGTTAAATTAGTGGAAGGCAGGCTAAAGGCAAATTTAGGCCTATCATTTGGATGCAGAGGAATGGTAAAAAAACAGTCTTGTAGATCTACAACAATAATATTATCTCCCCTCGGAACAGCAACAGGGGAGGGCAAACCTGGCTGAAGCGCTCCCATGGGCTCCATAACAGCATTAACTTTCCTTAAATCCTGAAGTAATCTCCATTTTCCTGATTTTTTCTTAATGACAAAAATCGGAGTATTCCAAGGACTAGTAGAAGGTTCTAAATGTCCTAACAAAAGTTGTTCATTAATTAATTGAGATGCTGCCTGTAATTTTTCTGAGGTTAGGGGCCACTGCTCTACCCACACAGGCGTGGAGGAGGTCCATATTATAGGGTCTGCTGTTATTTGGACAGTGGCCCCGATAAAAAATCCTGATATCCTAAGCCTGTTTTGTCATGCTTTGGTCGTATGGAGACAGGACATGTCCCTCCCTGAAGAGACTTACCCAAGCCTCTATCAGGGTGGAAACCCATTTTTAGCATTTGTGAGGTTACAAGCTCATTAGGACTCACAAGTAAAAGGCCCATTTGTGCCATGACATCCCTTCCCCATAAGGAGATGGGGAGAGATGGCACGACGTAAGGAGAAAAGGTTCCCTGCTGCTCCCCATCTGACCAAGGCAGGACTTGGGAACTCTTAGCTACATTAGAGGCATGACCAAGCCCCACAAGATGCGAGGGGGTCATCTGAGTGGGCCAAGAAGGAGGCCAATCTTTCTGAGCTATGCAAGATACATCAGCTCCTGTGTCCATCAGTCCAAGAAACTTTCTCCCTTGAATTTCTAATACTTTAGTAGGCCGCTGAGCCTGAATTTCCTGAATCCAAAAGGCTGCATTGCTAGAGCCGAATGCATTCTTACCTCGAGGGAGCTGAGAGGCTGAACTACCCATGTTAAAATAAGGCATAATAATTAACTGTGCGATTCTTTGACCAGGGTGTATGACAACAGTTTTTGTTGGTGGTTCTATCATAACTTGAATTTCACCAGAGTAGTCAGCATCCACTACCCCAGGAATAACTTGGATTCCTTGTAGAGAGGTGGAGCTTCTCCCTAAAATAAGTCCCATCGTGTCTACTGGCAAAGGTCCAAAAACTCCAGTGGCCAGGCAAACGACTGGCGAGTCAGGGGTTAATACTGCTGAGGTGGAGGAGCTGAGGTCCAGTCCTGCGCTGCCTGGGGTGGCACGCTGAAGATCTGAGACCCGCCTGGCTGCAGGAAAGGGTTGAGGGAGGCTTGCAGTGTCCCCATTATTTGGGGGGCCCGGGACTGGGCCCGCCTCCCGTTTCCCTGCATCTGGGCTTGGACAGGCTGATTACTCAAATTAAATTGGCTTTGAGGCAATAAAACAGCCCCATTCTTGTGAAGTTTAGACCGACAATCCTTCTGCCAATGAAATCCTTTCTCACATCGCGGACAGATAGTGTGAGGAGGATTTATATTAGGTTTAGGATTGTCCATGTAAATTTTTTCCTGTCTGAAATTTTGAGGCAAATTTTTGGTGGGACAGCTGTGGCTAAAATGCCCTACTCCGCCACAGGAATAACAATTGTTTCTTTTTTGATTTCCTTGATTGCTTCTCATGTTCTTTAAAACATGAGTAGCAGTTTGACCTTGAAGAGCTGCAGCAATAGTTAACCCTTGCATGTAAGTTGGAGTTACCTCAGCACAAGCTCTAACATAGTCTGACAAGTCTCCTGTCCTTCTCACTGGCTGAATTAAGGTCTGGCAAGTTGGAGTGGCATTTTCAAAAGCTAGCTGTTTAACTATGAGATCTGTAGCTGTACTGTTAATTACTGTCCGGCTCACTGCTTCAGTGAGTCGAGCTACAAAATCTTCAAAAGGCTCCTCAGGCTTCTGTTTAACATTTACGAAACCTGAAGACTTTTGATCTGGAGACGGCAGGCGTTTCCATGCTCCTAATGCCAGGGAGGAGATAAGCTGCAATGTCTCCTTAGGCAGAGTAAGTTGCTCTGCAACACCAAGATGAGTGCCCTGCCCTAAGAGCATGTCTAAGGTAAGAGAAGGTTTGCCACGCCTCACAGATCCCTGAGACTTCACCTCTGCTTTAGCTAATTCCTCATATTCCATCTTCCACAGAAGGAAATTTCCTCCTGTGAGGCAAGCCTTAGCAACCTGAAACCAATCATATGGTGTCATCCACTTTGCTGCTAGTCCCTCCACCATTGTCACAGTGTATGGGGAATTTGGCCCATAGTCAGAGACAGCATGCTTTAATTCTTTAATAAGCTTATAAGGCAATGGTTCCCATTCAGGTTCATCCCATTCATAGACAACAGGAAAACAGAAAAAATCACCTTCCTTATGTGCCTGCTGTATTGCTCCTCTAAAGCCAATCTTTGCTGGATCTGGTCTAGCTGGAAGGGGCTCACACTGCTTAGCCGAATACTTAGGAGGCTTATCATCAACAGCAGGAGACCATCCATCATGTAATTCAACTGTCCGCACCTTTTCACAATCCTTTACTCCTGATCTAAATGTTTCTGGTTTTAAAAGATCCTCTTCCTCATCTAGTAATCCTTCCTGATCATTTTTACAATAGTTTACCTTATCTTCAGGATGGACACTTTCCATAGAGCCGTAAATGGACCCTGAGCGTCCCTTTTTACGATTAATCAAGGGAGTGTGTTCCATAGGTGGAGCAGTCGGGGAGGATGGGGCATAAGCATCTGTCCCCGTATCCAGTGTTTGTCTCAATACTGTCCAAATAGCATAGGTTGAGGAAGGCATATCAGCTCCCCCATGGCTCTGATACCACTTCTTAATGTCATTTCCTACCTGATCCCAGGTTTGCAAATCTAAAGTTCCCTCCTCTGGGAACCAAGGACTAATTGTCCTTATAAACTGCAAAAATCCTGAAAGCTCTTTCTTACTAACCTTAATGCCTTTCTTTTGTAAAGTATGCTTAATAATATCAGCGTACAGGCTTCTGTCACTGGATGCACTCTGTCCCATTTTAATTTAATAGTAACAGAGGGTAGAAAACTTCTCAAAAAATGTTCTGACTATTCACCCCTCCTAACCTGACCTTCTGTCAGGGGGCCTGCAGCACCCTGGGTGAAGTCCTACTCACGCCGCAAAGAGCAAAAGAGAAAAGACTTACCTTCGTCGAGCCCTCACGTTAGGCGCCACTTGCCGGAGTCCAGCTCCAGCCGAGAGTTCGGAGCTCGGGAAGGGTGCGTGAGATAGGCGTAGAAAGAAGAAGAGAGAAAGAAAAGAGAGACGGACCATTAGGATTCCTTGATGATTGTGGACATTGCAAGAAAGCTGTCCGCTTTATTTATACAGAAGCAGTACAAAGTTTTCTTTTAGGGGCATTTTGACATAGTTTCAGGGGGGCACAATTTACAGCTTCTTGAGAAATGATTGAGGAAGGATCCCACATTCCTTGCTTATCTTGGTTTGCCAGTCTTCATCCGCTCTCCTCAGGTCTGGGCTCTAACCTTGGCGCCACCTGTGACAACCAGGCCCCTACCTTGAATTATGTATGGGTTAGTAAATCCGGGGTCTTGGTGTATGGGGATTACGGGCCATTGGCACTAAAGGCCCTTAGGTCAGCAAGCTCACACAGTTTGTTATCTGAACAAGTAAAGCAAGAGTTATAACGGCGGAAAGAATTGTAATTAGCAATGAGCCAAGTTTACTCCATTTAAGTTTCAATTCTGCAATTGACAAGTGAGTGTTTCCAAAGACAATTCTACAAATTGTTTCACCTCAAGACAGGGCATTATCCATTCCAACGTTGCAGCCAAAAATTTATCAGTAGGCAACACATCGTATTCAGTAATACACTCTTACTACAATTCTTATTCTACAACTTATCCATTACTTAATGGGAGAAATACATCAAAAGAGAAAAAACAAAGATCTAAGACAAAAGGTTCCAAACATTAAGTTCCTCTACAACTGCAGGTTCTACAATCTCATAAGTGATTAAACAATAATCAAAAGTATATCTTTGTGATGTTAGTGAAATCAGCTTATATTTCCTCTAGTTAGAAATTATGAAAGCAGCTGAAGCAACTACAGTTTCTATGTTCTAAAGAGTTGCAAGGACAGGCTAACCCTTAAGGTCACAGTAACTATATATTTTTTGCTTTAGCAGGATAGCCTTTAGGGTCCCAGTAACACGATAGCCTTTAGGGTCACAGTAACAAAATAACTTTTAGGGTCCCAGTAACAAGATAGCTTTTAGGGTCCCAGTAGCTATATTTTTTGTCATGGCAGTTTTAACCCATACTCCCATCATTTCCATTAGTTTGTAAAATTCTTATCAAGCCATTTCCCAGAAAGCATGCTAAATGTCCAGGCCAGATTTTATGGCAATGGGTAGGTACACAATAAGGTGTCTGGAAACAGCATGGGCTTGATTGTACTCCTGTGTGCAGTTAAAGGCCCACTCACCAGGACATTATCAGTAACATTAACTCTCAAGCTGATATTATTTGCCAAAGCCATCTCACAGGGGCAAACAATGCCTCAATAGATTACAGGATTCTTAGTGGGGTGCTTGAGTGTCCATGCAAAAGGGTGGTGAGACTGCATCAAGGTGGTCAGAGAGAAATCCGCCGGGCCCTGCCAAACAGCTGGAAGCTCCCCCGGGCCCTGCCAAGCAGGGGAGCTGTTCTCTTCACACCTTCGTGCCATCTACACCTACTGCACGGACCCTGGCAGGCAGAGTTGCAGAAAGAAGGAAAGACAGAGAATCTTCCATCCGCTGACTCACTCCCCAAATGGCTATAGTGGTCAGAGGTGAGTTGATCCGAAGGCAGGAGCCAGGAGCATCCTCTAGATCTCCCATGTGGATACGGAGTCCCAAGGCTTTGGGTCATCCTTCATCGAATGGGAAGTAAAGCAGCCACAACACAGACTGATGCACATATGAAATCACAGCCAGAGGCTTAGCTTGTTATGCCACCACATCAGCCACCTTTTAAAAATGCTCAAGGAGCACGTTTGCCCTTTTATATGAGGACACTTCCATGATACGAGGACACATAGAAGGTGCCATTTGTGAAGAACGGGCCCTCAGCAGACAATGGTTCAGCCAATACCTTTGATTCAGACTTCTTATCTTCTAGATCATGAGCAGTGAATTCTGCTCTTTGTAAATCTAAATGTCTGGGAGTTGGCATTTTGTTGCCTGTGATGTTGACATTCCATATGAGTGTTGGTTCCAGTCCTGACTGCTCTGCTTCTGATCTTGTTCCTTGCTGATGCACCTGAAAAAAGCAGCAGAGAGCCTGAGTGCCCGGGTCCCTGCTACCCTTGTGGCTTCCACCTGGTCCGGTCCTGGCCATTGCAGCCATTTGCAAATTGAAACAATGAACGGAATCTCTCTCCGTGTCTCTTTCTCTGTTCTTCTGCCTTTCAAATAATTATATATCTACATATACCTATCTATGTGTGTGTGTATCTATATATATATAGATATATAAACTAAACTATTTCAGTATAGCAGCCAGAACAGATCAAGGCAGTCACAAAAGTCGTGAAATTTCTGCTTGCTTCTTTTGGGTGCTTGCCCGGAGAAGCTGGCCACCATGTAGAAGTTCCAAGAAGTTCCACTGAGATTTCCATGCTGGAAGGACTGTGTTAAGTATTCTGGTGAACAGCCTAAGATGAGCTTATGGCTAAAAACCACCATCAGCTGTTGTAGCCACGAGTGAGCCATCTGGGCCATGCAGTCCAGCTGTGTCTTGCGAGCACTGTAACATAAGCTAACACCTATCTGCAGTGACTTTGGAGGTTTCAAATAAGAACTTCTCAGCCAACTCCTTCCTGAAGTCTCAATGCACAAAGATGCACAAAATTCAGGGGTGGCTACTTTGTATTGCTATGCTTTAAGATAATATAATGTGTTAGTTATACAGGAAGAGTCACCAGAACAGCAGGTGAGAGATGACAGTAGCTTCAACCTGGTTGTATAACTGCAAGTATTTGGAAGTACTCATATTTGGGGAATACTGTCCAACTGGAACCAACAGAATTAGGCATAAATATAAGGGGAAGTATGGGGTCAAAGATGGAAATTATGGTAGTCCTAGCCTATGAGAGTAAAGCAAACAAGGTGATTTCCTGAGAAACAAGGTTGAAGAGAGCATAACCAATTCAATGATCTAGTAGATACTTTAGTTCAATATTTTAAAAACCAAATGCAGGGGCCAGCCTTGTGGTACAGCAGATTAAGCAGCTACCTGCAATGCTGGTATCCTGTATGAGGACCAGCTCGAGACCTGGCTGCTATACTTCTGATCCAGACCCATACTGAAGTGCTTGGGAAAGCAGTAAAAGATTTCTCAAGTGCCTGGGCCGATGGCACACATGTGGGAGATCGGTTAGAGTTCTAGGCTCCTGGCTTCAGCTTGGCCCAGCCCTGGCCATTGCAGCCATTTAGGACGTTAAACAGTGCATGGAAAATCTCTTTTTTCTTGTCACTCTGCCTTTCAAGTAAGTAAATAAGTAAGTAAGTAAGTAAATAAATAAATAAATATATTTTTAAACATGCCAAAAAAAACTGATAAGCAAAATATCACATTTTTTAAAGGACTTCATTATTCACGAGGCAGGGAGACAGGGAGCAATCCTATATGCCAGTTTGTTCTCTGAATATCCATAATTTTCAGGGCTGGAGTCAGGCTCTGAGAACATCACACAGTCCTCCCACGTGGGTGGCAGGAACTCAGCTATTTGAGCTATCATCTGCTGTCTTCCAGGGTCTGCAGTAGCAGGAAGCTAGAATCAGTAGAGCATGATACGAACCCCGGGTTTCCAATATGGAACTCAGGCATCTTTCCCAGCCTCTTAACTACTAGACCAAACACCCAACTCAGTGTAATTTTAAATAAAGGCATTATATTAATTTTGTTTTTTTTTTTTTTTTTATTTTCGGGCTCCAGTATGACCATGTGTAAGCACTGTTCCTTGGTCTCCTCAATACGCTTCTGTAGAGGGTAAGTTTTCCTCCTCTCAGGAGGTAAAAGATGCATGGGCGTCACTCTGTTCACTTTCATTGTGTGGCTTTGCTATTTAAGAGTTGTCCTGGGAACCTCGAAATGCTTCATTTGCTTTCCTCTCTTTCTTGAGCTCTGAGGTCTAAAGACTCGCACTGGGGGCTGTCAGAGCAGGCCCGTATTGTGCACGTGTTTCGGTCCCAAGCATGAGTGTGTGTGGTGGGGGAAGGCCCCATGCTAGTGTCGTGTGTTAGTAGATCAGGCCTGGGGCCACACACATGCACTTGCGTCCCAGGAAGGCAGAGGGGTAAGGTCCCAGGCCAGCATGTATGCCAGAAGACCACGTGTGGGTCAGGTCTTGGGTCCCTGGTGGGCAGGCAGAGGTCTAGGCCAGCACACTACCTTACTGGAAGACTGGGCTGTGGAACCCATGCACCCTGGTACACGGGGCTGTGGATTGCTCAGGGAAGGGGGTATGGGAATGTGTGAGAGGGAGGACTGCTGAGGGAGTATGTTGCAGGTGATGAATGCTTCTGGGGGACTTACACTGGCAAGGCCACTGTACTTGCAGGTAAGCAAAAGGGCTGGGATCAAGTGATTTGGAAGGCGGAAGCTGGAGGACCTTTTTGGATCAGACTGATGCACCCACCCACATGGGTGACTTGAGCTAGGCTAGTTAACACTGACCACCACTGACTACTACCCACTGGCCCACACTAAAGCTAGGGCTGGGGGCCTACCTGGCAGGGCTAGATCAGAGTACCCAACACTGAATGTTGGAATAGGGGAACAGGCCAGGCTGGCCCAGACTGCAGCATCTGTAGGCACACTCAAGAATATGGAGGGGGGTGGGCCAGGTCACAGTATTTACCAGCAAAAACAAAGGCTGAGACAGAGAGGGCAGACTATGTTGGGTAAGGCCCTAGCACTCACTGACACATGTGAGATCTGTGTCTAGGGTTGGGCCTGCTAGGGGAACTTGGGAAACTCCCTTGGTGGGCTGAAGTTCCTGCTGGTGAGCACTTGATTCAAGCCTGGGTGTTGGTCAGGCTAGGCAAGGCAACTCCATTTGTTGGCAAATGTGTGGGTTGGTTCTGGAGGGGGTGGGATGGGCCGGACTAGGCCAAACAATAACACGCTGGCATACAATGGAGCCAGGATAGGGTGCAGGATATGCTGAGCTATCACACATACCATTGTGTGTGAAAGCCAGGGATGGATGCAAACTGACCAGGGCTGGGGAGTTGGGACTGGTGGCATGGGGCAGGCTGGGCCAGAACAGGCCAGGCTGCAGCATATGATGGCAAAGGCCAAGACAGGTGATGGACTGTGCCAGGCCGGGTCAGAGCAACAACTGACACATGCAAGATTTGTGGGTGAGAGCAGGCCTGATGAGGGAGCTAATGGTATGTCCTGGCTGGATTGTGGTTTTCACTGGAGAAAGTAAGACCTGAAATGGGGGTGGTGAACTGGACTTAACACAGCTGAAGTGTAGACTGGGTCTGGGGTGTGCTAGACTAGGCTAGGCTCCAGTACCCACTGGTACTTGTGAGAGCCCTGATGGATATAAGCCAGGCTGGGCTAGATCTCTGCTCCCGCTGAACCATGTGAGAGCTGGGTCTGTGGGTGGATCGGGTGTGGCTGGGCTGTAGCACACAACAGTAAGAGCTGGAATGGGTGTGGGCTGATGAGGCAACGTTGCTGTTCCTGCTAGGACAGGAGTTGGACCAAGTGAGGCTGGTCCAAGGACCCACTGGTGTGTGTGAGATCTGGCACTTGGAAATGAACGTATGGAGGGGCTTGGGGAACTCTGTCAGGATGCAGTCCCTGCAGGTGAGTGCAAGAATCAAGGCTGGGGTCATATCAGGCTGGGCAGGATTGTAACACCCACTGGCCTTCATAGGAGCTGGGTAAGAGGAAGAGCCAGGTTGGGCTAAGTGACCACATACACTGGTACTGGCATAAGCCGGAGTAAGTGCCAGCTGGTTGGGCTTTGCCGCAGTGTGAACTGGCAGGTGCTAAGACTGGGGCAGGTCCTGTCAGACTGGACTGTAGAACCACCTGGAAAGTACAAGATCTGGGGCTGGGAGTGGGCCCATAAGGAAACTATGGGCACCTCTCTGATGGGCTGTAATTCCTACTGGTAAGCATGAGAACTGGGACTGGGGGCAGGTCTAGCTAGACAGATGGTGGCATGAGTGTGGCATGAGTGTGGGCTGGATAGTGGGAGTGGTTGAGTTTAGCTAGGTTCCAATGCTCATTGGTATGTACGAGAGCTGAATGTGATGTGGGACAGGCTGGACTGGTCTGATGCACATATTTGCATGTACAAGAAACAGGGCTGGGGCTAGGCCTAGGTAGGTTATTGGGGATCATTCTAACCAGGCTGTAGTTCCTGCTGATGTGTGTGAGGATAAAATGTGTGGTGGCAGGTTAGGCTGGGCCACAGCATCCATTGGTTCATGTATGAGATGGAGATGGGGGACAAAATTGACCAGGTGACTGCAACCACCAGTATATAGGCTGATGTGGTACAACTGGGTTTGGGTCCAGTGTGGTAGCCTAGTGGCTGAAGTCTTTGCCTTATATGTGCCAGGATCCCATATGGGCACTGGTTCTAATCCCCAATGGCCCTGCTTCACATCCAGCTCGCTGCCTGTGGCCTGGGAAAGCAGTCGAGGACAGGCCAAAGCCTTGGGACCCTGCACGCACATGGGAGACCCAGAGGAGGCTCTGGGCTCCTGGCTTCGGAGCCATGCAGTTCCAGCCATTGTGGCTGCTTGGGGAGTGTATCAATGGATGAAAGATCTTCTTCTCTGTATCTCTTCCTCCACTCTGTATATCTGACTTTCCAAAAAAAAAATAAGTGTAAGAAAAAATAGTACAAAAAAGAACTGAGTCATCTTGGTTGTTGAAGCCTGTACAGCAGATGGCATGCTCAGATGCATATGGGGGACATGACACCAGTTCATCGAGGCCTGCAGAGGAAGTTTAGGACCATGAAGGGCAGGACAAATTGGACAGCACTCCTGGCCAAGCTTTGACAGTGAGTGTCTGAGCAAGTGGAGAGTCTATGGTGGACTAAGTCAGCCAGTGGACCTTGGTGGACCTTGGAAGGATTTCCTCATCCTTGGAGCAATGAAATCAGCAGCATGTCAGAACGATCAAAACCACTTAAGCAGCATCCTTGGAACACGCTCCACATCGGGGACCTGGGGTGACATCGGGGGGCCTTCCCCCATTCCTGGATACTGATGCAGCTGGGCTGCTGGGAGTGGTTCTCTCTCTTTCTCTCCCCACCTTCTGTAGACATGAAGGAAAAAGGTGATCAGAGGCAGTTGTCTGATCCACTTTTCCCTATTCCTCATCCCTCCCCACCCTAATCGGTGGTCCACATGGGCATGCATCCTTCTCAACTATTAAACATCATCAAAAATAAAGGGTGTTTATTATCTATATCTATATCTATATCTATATCTATATCTATATCTATATCTATCTATCTAAAACTTCTTATCTTTTCTGTTATCTCCCCACTGGATAAGCTGAATTAACTAGAGACCAGAGCATATACTAACCAGTTAAGATCAGAGGAGGCAGCCTCTCATGTCACGAAACAGCGTGGAAGAGTGGAGTGTATATCTGGAGTGGTAACTAGAAGAGACTGAACACAAGGAGCCTTCAGTTAAGGCCACACTATGAATCAGATACCTTGTTTTTCACAATAAAGCATCAGGTTTGCCATTTTCAGTTCCAGAATTCAGAATCTATGGCTCCCTTTTTATTTTTTAACTTGACAGTATGCTTAGTCTCTGTCCTTCTGCTTGTAACAGTGTTAACTGGCAAAAAGAAAGTCTCCAAGTGTTAGTGGAATGTGCTGGTACTGATGGAGCTGGTAAAATCTATAAGGACTTTCATTTCCTAAATTCTCCAATGATTTTTCTCTTTGAAGTGACTTCTTATGTTGTTTCAGAAATGAAAAAGACTGCAGTGAAAAGCTCTCTTACTAACCTTGAGATCATAGATTGGTGTAAACTCATTAGAAAAGCAATTTAGCAATGTGTATCAAAAGCCTTACAAATGTTCCCCTTTACAGACTACCACTTCTATTTCATGAAATTCTTTCTAATAATACAAACACAGGGCCCGGTGCCATGGCCTAGTGGCTAAAGTCTTTGCCTTGAACACGCCAGGGTCCCATATGGGCACCGGTTCTAATCCTGGCAGCTCCACTTCCCTGCTTGTGGCCTGGGAAAGCAGTCGAGGATGGCCCAAAGCCTTGGGACCCTACACCTACATGGGAGACCCAGAGGAAGCTCCTGGCTCCTGGCTTCAGGTTGGCTCAGCCATTGCGGCCGCCTGAGGAGTGAATCATCGGACGGAAGATCTTACTCTCTGCCTCTCCTCCTCTCTGTATATCTGCCTTTCCAACAAAAATAAATTAATCTTTAAAAAAAATACAAACACAGGCAAACAATTTATATCAAAAGACTTTATTTCAATCATTTTATTTTAAAATTTATTTATTGTTTTTTAAACATCTATTTATTTCTATTGTAAAGTCAGACATGGTAGGGAGACAGACAGATCTTGCGTGCACTGATTCACTCCCCAAGTGTCTGCAATAGCAAGGCTGAGCTGATCTGAAGCCAGGATCCAGAAGCTTCTTCTGGGTCTCCCACATGGGTGTAGAGTCCCAAGGCTTTGGGCTGTCCTTGGCTGCTGTCCCAGGCCACAAGCAAGGAGTTGGATGGAAAGTGGGGCTGCTGGGACACGAACTGGTGTTCATGTGGTATCCTGGCATGCATAAGGCGAGGACTTTAGCCACTAGGCTACTGTGCTGGGCCCTATTTCAATAATTTTTAAAACTTATTTATTTATTTATTTGTTTTTATTTCCTCTGCCTCCTCCCCAAATCCCCTCTCCCCACTGAATTCCACTATATTTTTACTATAGCATAGCTCTTCATAAATAGTCACATGTTGATCATTGCGAGTATGGATAATGGCAGACAGTGCAGCCTCCCATTGTCAAGATACAGCTAATAGTTTTATTTGGAGTCCATCTCTGATCTGGAAATAGGGATGCACACTGCACTGCATCCTCACATCTGAGCACAATAGTCTCCATTACACAGTCACCACACATCCCTCTTCAATGAAAAGCCATGATACAAAATCAACAACAGGAAGAAAAATAGAAATTTACAACACCATGAATTTCTCAAGAGGTTTTGATAGTTCAACAGTCCTGAATTGCTGGTGATCCCACCACTCCAATCACGATGAAATATCTCACGAATCCATTGGCTGCTATGGTCCACCTTAGTGTCTCCGTCTGCCCAGATCTTTACTGCCAGTGATTGCCTGGGGTGGTTGATCATTTAGTTCTGTCCTCTGTCCTCTGCCATGGTACCAGCTGTCCTCTGGAGGCTCCGATGTACTGCCATATCCTCCATGTACATTTGGGTATGTTGTCCTCTGCTCCATTTGAGCCATTGAGGAGCCCCAACTCTGACACATCCACTCCCACAGTTATCTCATGGAACCTACAATTCTCTTCATTGTTAGGGTTCTGAGTCCAGCAGTTCAATTGGTAGGGAATCGCCCAAGAAACCTCATCTGAGGCCATCCAAGACCTGATTCTTGTGTGTGTTTGCCAATACAGGGTCTGGCACAGTGTGTCACCCAAATCAGCCTACACACACACTGGTCGTTGCAATAGCTGGGTCAGTTCTGTCTCAAGCCCCGTGTTTTACGAAACCTGATGGTGTTGGAGCCCAGCCCGATCCTGCCCACCACATACTCGGCCTTCACATAAACCAGTGGGAGCTGCAGTGTAGTCAGAGTGACCCATAAAAACCCACACCAGGCCTGCCCCTGCCCTGGTTCCTGTGCTTGCCAGTATGTACAGCAGACTGGTCCCATTTGTCTCACATCCCATTCAGCTCATACATTTTGATGGGTATTGACGCCCACTTCGTCCCAATCAGTCCCACTATCCAGTCCACACTGGTGCCAGAGGGTGCCACCATCTGTCTAGGCCATGCCTGCACCTGACAAAATTTGGCCCCTGTGCAGCAAAGCCAAATCAATCCACACTGACACTGGCTAATGCATGTACCAGACGGTACAGTCCGCCCAACCTGACTTTTCCATGATCTAGCTCACATGTAGGCCATCGGATGTGGCCCTGCTCGCCCTGATCTGCCCCCATCCCAGCTCTCATGCTCACCAGTGGGAGTAGTGGCTCAGCGGGGGAGGGGGATGTCCCCCCACCACCCGTGTTTCACATATGTTGGTTGGGTACTGCGGCCCAGTCACAGCCCCCTCACCTCAGCCTGGTGGGCCAGGCTAGGCCAGGCCCACCACCAATTCTAGCTCATGCTGGTGAGGGCTAAAGGCTAGCCCAGCCCTTCCAGCCCTCAATCCCAGCCCTCATGTGGACTGGCTGGTATTCCACCCTGACCCAGCCCGACCCACACTCCATTCTGGCACTCGGATTCACTAGTTGGTGATATGGACTGACCCAGTCTGGCCTGCCCCTGACCTGCACCAAGTGTATGCCAATGGGTACCGTATTTTGGCCTGGTCTGGGCTGCTCCCGGTCTTGGTTCTTACACTCACCTGCAGGGAGCATGTCCCAACAGAGGAGTTCCCCAGGCTCCTCCATCCGATCTCTCCCAATGCCAGATCTCGCACACATCAGTGGGTCCATGGGCCAGCCCTACTTAGTCCACCTCCTGTCCTAGCAGGAACAGTGACCTTTCCTCACTGGCCCTCTCCCATTCTGGTTCTTGTCGTTGGGTGCTACAGCCCAGCCAAGCCTGCTCCGTACCCAGACACAGCTCACACATGGCTCAGCGGGGGCAGAGACCTGGCCTAGTCCGTCCTATACCTACCCTGGTTCTCATGAGTACCAGTGGGTGCTGGATTCTAGCCTAGTCTGGTACATCCCAGACCCAGTCCACACACATGCTGTGGGATTCTGCTGCTATAGCCAGACCAGACCACATCCCCCATCCTGGCCCTCGTGCTCTCCAATGGGGATAACAACACAGCCAGGGCGTCCCCTTAGCTTCTGAGCCAGGCCTGCTGCCTTCCACAGATTTCATGTGTGCCAGTGGTTGCTCTGACCCAGCCTGGCATAGCCCCCATATGTTTTAGCCTTTGCCTTTAGATGCTGTAGCCTGGCCTGACCTTGCCAGCCCCCAGTCCCAACTCTCTCTGGGGGGTGCTGCAACCTGGCCCTGCTCAATCTACTCCCATCTCCGGCTCATGTGAGCCAGTAGGTGTGATACCCTAGCCCTGCATGACCTGCACTCCAGCCTGGTTTCTGCACTCGCCCTGCCTGGTCTGCCCCCTTCCAAAACCAACCCACACACTTGCTAACAAGTGGAGCTACCCTGCCCCCCCCACCCCATTTGCCTGACCCCTAGGCCTGGAATACATACTCACCAGTGGGAGCTATGGCCCAGTAGGGGATTCTCCCAGTTTCCCCACTCAGTCCACTCCCAGACCTAGATCTCGCATGCTCCAGCAGGTGCTAGGCCCTTTCCTGGCATAGCCTGCCCCTCCATCCTGGCCTTTGAGCTGGTGGATGTTGCGGGCCAGCCCGCCCTACACCCTATTTTAGGATGCACATGCTGGTGCTGCAGCTTGGACCTCCCCAGCTTGTTCTTAGCTCCAGTACCCATGAGTGTTGGCAGGTTCCATGTTCATTCCTAGTTCAGCCAGTCAGCACCCCAACTCTTTTTTTTTTTTTACTTTTTTTATTAATTATTATGCATTATGTGACAGTTTCATAGGCTCTGGGAATCCCCCCACCCCTCCCCACGCCCCTCCCCCCTGGTGGATTCCTCCACCTTGGTGCAGTATTACAGTTCAAATTCAATCAAGATTCTTTCCTTGCAAACATATACCAAACATAGAGTCCAGCTACTTATTGTCCAGATGGGTTGAACAGTTTCTTGTTGGGGACTTTCCTGCACACCCCCCCCAAAAAATGTTCTGCACCTTAATTGTTGACAAATGTCTTGTTAGAGTTACAAGCCAGTCTAGATTATCCTAAAATCTGCCAAGATCAGTAAAATTATACTTCAACACAACAAATGGCTAAATACTAAAATGAAATAGACACGAGACAGCTGAATGGTACCTTATAGCCATTTTAAGGTATATAGCAGCCGGTCCTGTATACAAACTAAAATTGAAATGTCAATGAGCAAATCATAGGTTGTGGTTAAGAACTTGTTTTTTGTTTTTTTTTTTAACATACTGGTTACTCAGCACCCCAACTCTTGAGCTAACCAGCGGGACTTGCCTTTCCATAGTGTTGGGCCCACTCATCCCCCACAGGATCTACCTCCGGGCCTGGTTCTCTCGCATGCTGGTTAGTGTCATGGCCCTGCCTGATGTGACCTATCCCCTGTTCCCACACTCAATCAGGTTCTTGGATGTAGGTCAGCTAGACAGGCCCCCAGCGATAGTATGGGGTGTGGTGGTCAGTGATGCTCTGCACTAACAAGCCCATCTCAGGACTCCCATTTGGGCTGAAGAATCAGTCTGACCCATACAGACCCATAAAGATCTTCTAGTCTCTCCCCTCCATACCACCCGGTCTTAGTCCCCTCACTTACCAGCAAGTACTGTGGCCCTGTTGTTGGGTGTCCTTCAGGATTAATTTCTCACTTTTACACATGTGTCCGTATCCATGGATGTCCCTATGCAATATTTCGTCAGCCCAACTCTGCAAAGCTCATTGCTGGGCGGCCAGCGGGCAAAGCCTGGCACCCAAAGGGTGCCCCGCCTGTGGAATAAAGATGGTGGCAGCCACCGGGGGGTGGGCTGCCTCCTCCGCTTCATCGCTTCATCCGTGAGCCTGACCTACCCCTATTTCAATCATTTTAATAGTAATTCTTTCCAAAAAAGAATCCCTAAAATTCAGAGCAAGAATATGAAACAATTTTAGTTAAGAAAAATGAATGACAAGAGTGCATTTGGAGAGCATGAATCCTTCAAAAATTAGGTTTTAGGGTAGGCAGTTGACACAGCATTTAGGGAATCTACATCATACATTAGAGTGTTTGAATTTAAGAAGTCCTGGTTTGCCATCTGATCCAGCTTGCTGGAAATGTGCAGCGGGAAGGCATTAGGTGATGGCACAAGTAATTGGGTGCCATGGAAGTATATTTCTTCGCGGGAGAAATACATTTTACATGGGAGACCTGGCTTGAAGTCCCAGCTCCCAGCTTCAGCCTGGTCTTATCTTGGCTGTTGCAGGCGTTTGGGAGGAATGAACTATTGTATACACGGTCTTTGTCTTTCTTTGCCTTTCAAATATAAATAAATTTATAGTAAATATTTCAAACTATATCAACAAAGGATATTTTCATAGCTTGGAAAAATAACTGTCTAAGACTGAGTGAATTAAACACAATAAACATTTGTATAAATTGTAGTCTTGATTGTATAAAGCAAAATTTATAGGATGAAGGAAAATCATCAAAATATTAAGTAAAAATTTTTTATTTTGAAATAATTATGGATGCACATGAGCTTGCAAAAGCAGTATGTAATGATCCTGTGTACCTTTCATTCAGTTTCTCTCAATGGTAACAACTAATATAAGCAAAGCACAGTGTCAAAACAAAGGCATGTACTTCCATGGGTTAGTGTATGCTCACCAGCGTCACTAAAGTTGTTTTTAAATGATGATCCATGTAAAACATTAGCAATGGTAGTTATGCACATATCCTTATGTATATATCCTTGTTGAAATGTTAATCTGCAACATAATTTTTAAAATTATGCCTTTTATTTTTGATGATGTTCAATAGTTGAGAAGGATGCATGCCCATGTGAACCACTGATTAGGGTGGGGAGGGAAAGTGAATGAGATAATTGCCTCCAATCTCCTTTTTTCTTCCTATATCTGGCAAAAGTGGTGAGAGAAGGGGAGACAGCTACCCCAAAGTCCAGCTGCATCAGTGCCCAGGAATGGGGGAAGGCCCCCCGATGTCACCCCAGGTCCCCGATGAGGAGCGTGTTCCAAGGGTGCTGCTTAAGTGGTTTTGATCGTTCTGACATGCTGCTGATTTCATTGCTCCAAGGATGAGGAAATCCTTCCAAGGTCCACTGGCTGACTTAGTCCACCATAGACTCTCCACTTGCTCAGACACTCACTGTCAGAGCTTGGCCAGGAGTGCTGTCCAATTTGTCCTGCCCTTCATGGTCCTAGACTTCCTCTGCAGGCCTCGATGAACTGGTGTCATGTCCTCCATATGCATCTGGGCATGCCATCTGCTGTACAGGCTTCAACAATTGAGACCCATTTTTTGACACATACACTCCATGGTCAGTCCACAGATCCTGTATTTTCACCGTGGTTGGAGTTCTGATTCCAGTGATCCAGTTGGGGCAGGGGAGTTGGCAAAGAAACCTCACCAGAGGTGACCCTAGACCTGACTCCTGTGTGTACCAACCAGTGTGGGGTCTGGCTCAATGTGTCACCCACATCAGCCTACACACTAGTGGTTGCAGTTGCCTGATCAGTTTTGTTCCCATCCCCATCTCATATGCAAACCATTGGTTGCTATGTCCCAGCCCATCCCTGCCCACCATGCACTCAGCCCTCATACACACCAGTGGGAGCTACAGTCTTGTTGGAGCGGCCCCCAATAACCTCCTAGACCTAGACCCAGCCCTTGTTCCTGC
The DNA here is from genome assembly GCF_030435755.1 of Ochotona princeps. NCBI lineage: Eukaryota > Metazoa > Chordata > Mammalia > Lagomorpha > Ochotonidae > Ochotona > Ochotona princeps. Next base: position 12,401,099 of record NC_080865.1, read on the forward strand.
CCATGCCTGTGTGTACAGCAGACTAGTCTAGTCTGGCCTGCATCCCATTTGACTCTTGTACTCATCAATTTAATCTGCAATTTAAAAATGTTTTTATTTGATAAAATCTAAGACAGATCCGTAGTTGAGTTGACTTGTATTAACTTGTGTAACTTGTTTTAACCAGTCAATATCTTGGTTTAGCCATCCATTCTCCTTTCTCATCCTTCTTTCTATGTCTCTCATACCCACACACATGAACACATTCCATGCACCAGCCATAGCAGCACAGTGTTTCATGATGGCACCCTTTACCTATGCTACCTCCTAGGCTCCATCCTCCATGTACATTAATTTTTGCTTGGGTATACCCTATTGATTCCTGCAGAGTAAATCATTATCTCCTTATGCAGTGGTCATAGATTGGGTTCTCTGGGAATCTGAAGCTGAGGTGAAGCTAAGAATGCAGAAGTTTCTTTCACAGGCATAGCACCTGTGCAAGGAGACAGGGAGGAAGTAGGATTATGGAGGGAGTGCCATTCAGTAGCGATGTGGCTGTAAAAAGTCTCTGCCAGCCTGTTGCAGCTCTGAGCAAAAAGGTGCTGCGTATAGGAGCCCATGGTTGGATGTAAATGTCCAGCTTGCTCAGTTATTCTCTAGACATTGCCCCTAGAAAGGTGTCTTGCTTAGTCAAATGGCTTGTGCTTCCTCAGCAAAGTTTTGAAGTTAGCTCTTAAGGTGAGGCAGATTCTGAAGAAAATGACATCTACCTGTATTAATAAACCACAATACTTACAATGGGCCAAGCCCTTTTGTGAAAAGCAGTGTGGCAGAGTGGGAAAGACAGATTTTTTTTCCATTCACCAGTTCACTCCCTAAATGGCTGCAGTGGCTGGGGAAGGGCCATACTGATGCCAGGATCCCAGAACACCATCCTTCACTCTTACATGGATATCAGGGGCCCACATTCTGGGGCCATCTCCCACTGCTTTCCTAAGTACAATAACAGGAAGCTGGATCAAAAGCAGAGCAGGTGGAACTTAACTTGCCATTTTGATAAGAGATGCTGACATTGAAAGTATCCGATTTAATCTGCTGAACCACGATGCTAGCCGTAGAGTACTTTCTTGCAGAGGTGAGTAGCGTAGTGGCATGTTATCTGAGCAGACACAGGACCTTACCCTTCATGTCCTGCTGTCATTCTTCTGAAATTGTTAACTTTTTTATTTTTAAAGATTTTTTTGTTTGAAAGGTAGATTTACAGAGAGGAGGAGGCACACACCCACACATGTACCCCTTATATCTGCTAGTTCACTCCCCAAATGGCCACAACGGCTGGAGCTGAGCTGATCCAAAGCCAGGAGCCTACCCTGAGTCTCCCACATGGGTGGAGGATCCCAAGGACTTAGGCCATCCTCTCCTGTTTTCCCAGACCATAAACAGGGAGCTGGATGGGATGTGCAGTGGAACAGCCGGGACACGAACTAGTGCCCACATGGAATGTTGCTGCTACATAGAGGATTGTCCTGTTGAGCCACCATACTGGCTCCCTAAACTTACATTTTGTAAATGAAGCCCAGTGAAACTACATAGGGATATGGAGTATGCATGTGAGCTGAGGAGACTGGGGTAGTTTGCATGTATTCTGTTGCTTGTCACCCAAAGTTTGTTCCATTTGCTTATAGCCTTATGGATGCCAGTTTTGACCAAGGAGCTCTGCCTTTCCTTTCCCCCTGAGTCATGCAAATCATGTCGCTGGCCATGATAGCAGTAACTCTGCTTGATCAGACCCCAGCTGTGAATTAAGTCAGTCCTGAATGGTTTGTGTAAATTACATCTTCTACTATATGTAGTACAAATACAAAGGGCCTTATTATTTTTTATTTATTTTTAATATTTTTGAAAGGCAGTGGTGTAGAGATAGAGGGAGAGAAAGGTCTTACATTTGTTTGTTCACTCCCCCCAGTGACTGCAATAGCTGGGGCTAGGACAGGCCAAAGGCAGGAGCCAGGAGCTTCATCTGGGTATTTTATGTGGGTGAAGGGACTCAACAGTTTAGACCATCTTCTGCTGCCTTTCCAGGCATATTAGCCAGGAGCTGGATTGGAAGTGGACTAGCCAGGGCTTGAAGCAGTACCCATATGAGATCCCAGCATTATGCCTTTATGCTACAGTACCAACCCCTAAAAAGTTTGTGGAAAATGGAATTAAAAGATGCCCATATGGGATCCTGGTGCGTTCAAGGCGAGGACTTTAATACCATGCTATTGCGTCTGCAACTAACTTCTAATCAACACATAGTATTGGAAATGTCAAGTCAAACTTCCAAGAAGTTTTCTTTTTCTTTTAATATTTTAAGATTTATTTTATTTATTTGAAAGCAGAGGAGGGAGAGCAGGAGAGAGAAGAGAGATGTATCTTCCATCCACGATTTTGTTCATTAAATGGCTGCAGCATTCAGGGCTGGGTTAAACCAGTGGCTGGAGCCATGAACCTCATCCATGTTTCTTGTATGGGTGGCAAGGACTCAAGCTTTTGGGCATCTTCCACTAGTTTCCCAGATGCATTATGTTAGCACGGGGCTGGTTTGGAAGTGGAGCTGCAGGGACTTAAACTGGCACTCATGGGATGCCAGAATTGTAGGTAACAGCTTAATCAGCTGCACCGCAGTGCCAGCTCCAAAAGCTTTCTTACAGGGAAGAACTGCCCCCTCTCATTTCCTTCCTCCTTTCTGCTACTTGGAATATAGACACAAAGGCAAGAACACACATTGCCACCTGAGACCATGAGCTAGAAGGAAGTTGGTACACTAACTGGCAGGAGTGCATGCATTTCTGGACTTATTTTATATAATATGCTTTTTTTGTTAAACCACTGTTATTTAGGCTTTTCATTCACAGTGGTTGAGCTCAGTCTTTCTTTTATAGTTCTTGAAATGAAAATGCAGCAGTTAAATGTGTGTCTACTGTTGTCTTGTTCAAGGAGCATAATTCTAGCCAGTCATGTTCAGTTCCATTTTACTGAGGGCTGAAATTCTCTTTTCTTATCTCCTGTCCTCATAGTTTGGTTGGATGGGAGCAGGGGTGCGTGGAAGAGACTTAGAAATGTCTGATACTGTTGAAATGTGGGTTGTTCATAGGTTATGAGCTGGCAGAGTTGGCAGAAAGGGACTCTATGCTCAAGATAGCCCCTCCTCTGTTTATTTTTATTTCAGTCTAATTATGGTGATAGAAAGTTTCCTGCTCCCGTTCTAAACTCTTTTCCATTTGAGTCTCCATTTTACCATCTCTTCCAATTTTGTCTATGCTCTGTCTCATCTAATCTCTAGGAGAGAATGTTTCTTAAAATGGATTTAATTGAGAAGTAGAGACAGGAAGAGAGAGTCACAGAAAGAGAACTCCCATCTGCCAGTTCCCTCTCCTAACGCTTGCAAGTTGTCAAAACTGTCAGGCTGAAGCTGAGAGCCAGGAGCTCAATCCAGGCTTCCCAGAAGGGAGGCAGGACCCCAGTAAGTTACTCTCATCACCACCTCTTGTCAGGATCTGCAATTGTAGGAAGCTGTGGTCAGAACCCAGAGCTGGGAATTGGACCCAGGTACTTTGATATGGGACACACACGTGTTGGAATTACTAGGCTAGCTACTTACCCCTGAATATTTTTTATGTACCATTATTTGGTCTTCAGTGTAGCCCTAAAGAGTGTATTTGGTCCTTGGGCCCAGCACAGTAGCCAAACGGTCAAAGTCCCTGCCTTGCACATGCCAGGATTCTATATGGATGTTGGTTCTAATCCTGGCAGCCCCATTTCCCATCCAGCTCTCTGCTTGTAGCCTGGGAAAGGAGTTGAGAATGGCCTTAAGCCCTGGGCTCCTGGCTCCTGGCTCTGGATCGGCGCAGCTCCACCTGTTGCAGCCACTTGGGGAGTGAATCATTGAATGGGAGATCTTCCTCTCTGTCTCTCCTCTCTGTATATCTGACTTTCCAATAAAAATTAAAACAAATTTTAAAAAAATAATAAATATTTTTTTTTTAAAAAATTAATTTGGTCCTTACTGTATCAGTGAGAATGAAGAAGGGACAGGGAAAAAAGCACAGGGGAAAAAAAACATAATAATCTGAAGTATATCCTTATATTGGAAGGAGTTTCCCAGACATAAGAAAAATAAATGTGTGTGGTTGGGTCCCTTATTAAGTGACGGGTGACTTAAACTCAAGTGTGAGGCACTGCATGTGCCATGTAGTGACACAGGAAGTGCATCATCCCTGTTGCACACTGGCTGAAAGGTAAGTTTCTGTTGGGACCTCAAGAGCTGCTGGCCCTTCAAAGAAATCCTTGTGTGCCAGGCAGAGGATCAGGGAAAGGTAGGAGTTTTCAAGCACATTACCCTCAGCTCTTTCTCAGACTTTTGGCCCATAATGATATTAAGTCAAGCCCTTTGGATGCTTTTTTTTCAATGCTTGCTCTGGCTGTCTGCATCAATAGCTCCCACAGGGGCTATGTCTGACATTTATGAACATGTTTACTCTTCACCTAAATAGTCAAGAGCCAGAGAATCCTCTGAATCATGTAGCTCTAGGCAATCTTAAGTTCAGGTTCTTCTTTAAATCATCCCTTTAACTTTCACTCTTTCAAGACACAATTTGAACAGCAAGAAGGACTTTAAAAAAAAAAAAAATCCAGGCAGTGCCCTCCCTTTGAGTGATAAGCAATTAAGCTCAAATCAGCCTCAGTTAAGAGGTTGCAGCTCCAGGCATGCCCACTGACTGGGACCAGGAAGGCAAAGTAAAATGGTAGGTAAACAAACAATTATCTACACAATTTGATCAATATGGAGCTCTCAGCAAACAAGATCTCTCTTAAAAGCATCATCGTAAGTGGGACTTAAATTATAAACCAGATAACTGCCTTCAATTTCCTCAGCCTGTTTTTGTATCAACAGTGTTCAAAAGTGCTGAGGGCATATGCTGGTTATTCTCCAGTCTTCCCTCCACAGTGTTTTTCCACCCTTCTCTGCCCTGCCCTGACCCTCATGGCATGCATATGCATCATGTGGGGGTTACTGCTTTTTAGCTTCTAGTTGGGTTGGACCATGGGAGTGCGAGACTAAAGGGCAGGAGAGAGAAGGTCAGGGTGTTTATTCCATTATTATCAACATTTCTCTGTGCTCTTCACCCCCTATTTAGCTAAGGTCATGGCCATAGTTGCCTCCCTGTCACTACAGCTTCACTTGCCACCTTTTGTAGCTCTACCTGTTAGCTGGGATCTCTCTAAAAGAGTGATTGTTTGTTTGATTCATTTATTTGAAAAGCAAAATGACAGAGAGAGGGAGAGAGAGATCTTTTGAACCAAAACTTCAGTGAGGAATTCCCATGTGCCACAGTGCCGGCTCCTCAGCTGTGAGTTCTCTTTTCAATTTTTAAAGTTTTTTTTTTATTTGAGAGGCAGAATTACAGTTTGGAAGAGGAAGAAAAAGAGAGAGAGAGAATGAATCAGGCTTCTGTCTGCTGGTTCACCCGCAAAATAGACACACCCAAATGGACGCAACTGCTAATGCTGGACCAGGCAAAATCACAAGTCAGGTGCTTCTTCTGGGTCTTCCACATGAGTGCACGGTCCTCAGTACTTGGCCCATCCTCAGCTGCTTTTCCAGGCACGTGTGGAGAGACCAGGACTTGAACCAAGGTCTGTTGGGATGCTGGTGCCGCAGGAGGCAGCCCAATGTACTAGGCTGTAACACCTACCCAGTTGTGATCTTTAAGCAGCATTACTTTCCCCAAGTAGTGGCTAGTTTTGGGGTGCTGTAACACCCCTTGATGGTTCTTTTAAGTCAAACTGTGGTAAATATTTCCTCCTTTTAAAGTGTATTCAAAAAGCTTCACTAAGTTTGTCATGTATTTCTTATCATAGTTGAAGCTGATCAATGGTGAGGTGTCACAATGCAACCTACAATGAGTATGGTGGCAGCAAAATTTTGTAGCTGTAGCCACATTCTATGTTGTATTTTTTTTATTTAAACTTAGCAGTTTTTTGCTTGAGTACATTCCAAGTATTTCAGAGCTGAGGTTGTAAACCATAGTGTGCATGCACAGTGAGTATCCCAGCCTGAATTTGCTGAGTTGGAAAAGAGCGTTGAAAGGAGAAATTGTGACCTGTTATCAGTCACAAGAATGAGGGTGAAAGTTCTTTAGAACAATTTGAGGGGGTAAATCTGGGCGTGACTCAGCTGGTTATCGTCATTAATTGCTTTCACATTTGCAATAAAGATTTGCAGCTATCAGCTCTTATCTATCAGTGTAGAATACTGTGTCTGGAGAAATCCTTCCAGTTTAGATTTGTGGCAGATTAAGAAAAAAAATTAAGATTTTTTTCCCAGGAGAGAAGCAAAAGCTGAAACGATGATTGTTGCAGTTAAAAGTGTCAGTGTTCTAGGCAGGGATATCAGAGACAGGGCCGAGTTATTTATGGGAAGGAAAACAGATCCTGTGGAAGTAGCAGAGTTGTCAGGCTTTGCATATGCTCATGACCACTTAAGTATGATTTGAGGAGGCGAGGGTCTGGAAAGGCTTGATTATTATCTCTGGATATGTTACTTAGTGTATAATGGGAATTTTGTCAGGATGCAGAGAACAGACCTCGTATGGGAGCTGTGCAATAAAACCATATTTGTATGACCAGAAACTCATAAATTGAGATCAGTTTGAAGTATTCAGGGAAATCCAAGATCTTCTTTTTAAAGGTTTTTTTTTTTTTTTATTTGAAAGGCAGAGAAGGGAGAGGGAGGGAGAGAGGGAGAGAGAGAAAGAGAGAGAGAGAGAGAGAGACATACTGAGATTGAGATTTCATCTGCTTGTTCACTTCATAGTTGATAGCAATGGCTAGGACTGGGCCAGGATGAAGGTAGGAGCCTGGAACTCCATCCAGGATCCCCATGCGGATGGTAGGGGACTGAGCACTTGGGCCATTTTCTGCTGTTTTCACAGTTGAATTCCAGGGAGCTGAATGGGGAATAGAGCAACTGGGACTCGAAACAATGCCCACATGGAATGCCAAGGTCACATGCAGTAAACTTAATCCACTGCGCCACAACATGGGCAACAAAGCCTACAACCTTTTATAAAAAAAAGATTTATTTATTTTTGTTGGAAAGTCAGATTTACAGAGAGAAGGAGAGACAGAGCTGTCTGCTGATTCACTCCTCAGTTGGCTGCAATGGCCAGAGCTGAGATGATCCGAAGCCAGGAGCCAGGAGTTTCTTCTGAGGCTCCCATGCAGGTATAGAATCCCAAGATTTTGGGTCATCCTTGACTGCTTTCGCAGGCCATAAGCAGGGAGCTGGATGAGAAATGGAGCAGCCGGGATATGAACCGGTGCCTATATGGGATCCTGGCACATGCAAGATGAGGACTTTAGTTGCTAGGCTACCATACTGAGCCCAGCCTATAATCATAAACATGAAAAATTTTACATCTTTATTTTCACTGGATTTTAGCTGAAATGACCATTTCTTTTAATTATGAATGTAAGTAATAAATGTCTACAGTGTTAAGAATACCAGTGATTTTTCTCATCAACAAAACCCACGGACATTCTCATATAGCAGTGTTTCAGATAACTTGAAAAATCTTTTGTGATCATCATAATACTTCAAAATTTGTCATGAAACTAGACCCTGCTATTTAAATGCACTAATAAGAATCACATCTATTATTGTATTATGAAGTTTTTTAGTACTTCCATAACTCTGTCTCATGTAATTTGTTTCCTTTTGTAATCTTAAATCTTTGTACTCATTTAGAAACATTATTTTCTAGACTGCTGAAGGGCATGTAGCACAAGAATCTTTTAAAATAATCTGCTTTGACTATTACTATTGTTATAATATAGCAGAAATCAGTGGGGAGAGGGGAAATCCCTGAGTCTATGGAACTTTATCATAAAATAAAAGAAAATCTGCTTTGGACACCCAGCCATGACTCAGGAGTCATTGGATTTTTTACTCTATTGCCTTTTTATCCCAATGATCAATTCAGTCATTATCCTTTGGATGATCACAATAGATATTTAGCCTAGGAAGCAGTAATTTCCATGAAAAGGACTCCTAGGAACACTGTCCCCAGGCATAGAGGAATTCATACTCTTAATTTTTCAATAATCCTTTTGAAAATCTCATTTGCCCACAATTCAGGAGCAAAGAACAAAACTGACAAATCTGGGCCCAGCACTATGGTTCAATAGCTAAATCCTCGTATGGACACCAGTTCATGTCTCAGCTACTTCACTTCCCATCCAGCTCCCTGCTTGAGACCTGTGAAGGCAACAGAGGATGGCCCAAAGCCTTGGGACCCTGCATCCACATGGGAGACCTGGAAGAAGCTCCAGGCTCCTGACTTTGGATCAGCTCAGCTCTAACCACTGTGGCTGGTTGGGGAGTGAACCATTCAGATGGAAGATCTTCCTCTCTGTATATCTGCCTTTCCAATAAAAATAAATAAGTCTTTAAAACAAACCTGCCAAATTTAAGAGACCAATACCCATCATGGTGTAGGAGGCTAAGCCGCTACCAGTGTTGTCCATTCCACATGGGTACTGTTTGGTGTCCTGGTTGTTTCACTTCCTGTCCAGCTCCCTGCTTGTGACCTGGGAAAGCAGCAGAGGATGGCCCACATTTTTGGGCCCCTGCCAACCACACAGGGAAGTTGGAAGAATCTCCTGGCTCCCAGCTTCAGATCAGCTTAGCTCTGGCCATTGAGGCCATTAGGGGAATGAAGCAGTGGATGGAAGACCTTTCTCTCTGTCCTCCCTTTTCTTTGTAATTCTGCCTGCCAAATAAAATATTTTTTTAAAGCCTGGAAATAGTTGTTTATTTCTGCTATCCCAGCAGAAATAGCAAGCAGCACATTTAAAATTTTTTCTGCCCTATTACCTTGGATTACATGAAGTTACTACTGCAGTTATTTATCCAGCTGTTCCAATAGGATCCTTTTCACTTTGAACTTTTACTAAGCACTTCAATTATGTACTCACTTCTTTGCTGTTTCTAATGTAACAGATAAGAATATACCATCCCAACATATGCCTCTTTGGCATAAGGATTATTTTGAGTAATAGCTGCCATTGCAGAACTTCTGAAAAGAAGTTCCCTTTTTGGAAGGGAAATTGCTATGTATAAAGAAAATCTCTAATTCTTTTTGTTTCTTGTTGTATATGGGGGAGAGGAGTATACAAGAGGAGAAACCACACCCAGCCTCCCAACTACCACATTACCTGCGGGATGGGGAACTGCTACCCGATGTCACCGCAGGGTCCTCCCTATTGAGCATTTTCTGGGGGTTCTGCTCATGCGGTTTCAATAGTTCTGAGATCTGCTGATATCACTGCTCCAAGGATGAGGAAATCCTTCCAAGGTCGATTGGCTGTCATAGTCCACCTCAGAGTCTCCATTGGCCCAGATATTTGCTGTCAAGTTTCACTGGGGTAGTTGATCAGTTTGTTCTTTCCTCCATCCTCAGCAAACCAATGCGTGCTTCAGCCAAACCCAACCCTGCCCAACACATGCTCAACCCTCACGAACCACAGGGGGAGCTGCAGCTTAGAGTGATCCCCAATAACCCTCTCTGAACCATCTCCCCAGCTCTGGTTGCTGTGCCTGCCAACATTTGCAGTGGACTGATCCAGTCTGCCCGAATTCTCATTTAACTCTCGTATACATCATTGGGCATTGAAGCATAACTCAACCCTGTCAGTTCCACCCTCCAGCGCACACTCATGCCAGTGGGTGCCACAGTCTGTCCAGCCAGGCCCGCCTCCTGTCCTGGTTCTCTTGCTCTCCAGTGGGAGTTGTAACCCATCAGAGAGGAACCCACAGTTTCCCCACTGGACCCACTCCCTGCCTTGGATATTGCATTCTCTAGGTGGTTTTGCAGTCTAGCTTGACAGGACTTGCCCCCAGTCACAGCACTTGCAACAAGGCCCAACCCACCCGCCCTTACTCTGGCTCATGCCTGTGCCAGTGGATACAGTTCCCCTAGCCTGGCTCTTCCCCTAACCCAGTTCACATGTAGGCTAACAGGTATTATAGCCCTGCCCAGCCTGGTCTGCCCCTAGTTCCAGCTCTCACGCTAGCTAGCATGAGCAGTGGCCCAGCAATGTAGACCCCACTGCTCCCCTACCAGGCTCACCCCTGCCCCGGTCTCACATGCGATGGTGGGTGTTGTCACCCAGTCTGGCATGGCCCGTCTCACCTTGGCATTTGCCAGTGGTTGCTGTAGCCTGGCCTGGCCCGGTCTGCTCCCATTCCAGCTTGTGCTGGCTGGAGCGACCCGGCACAGTCAACCCCCAGGCCTGGCCCTAATGTGAACTGGCTGGTGATGAGGCCAGATCCAGCCCGTCCTGCACCCTGTCCTGGTTCTCAGATCTACCAGTGGGTGTTATAAACTGGTCCAGCCTGGCCCACCCCCATACCTGACTTTCACATATGCTGGCAGGTACTGTAACCTGGTCTGCTCTGTGCTGCTCCTTGCTTTGGTTCCTGTGCTCACCTGCAGGAACTGTGCCCTGAAAAAGGAGTTCCCCAAGATCCTCTATTGGGGTCTCTTTTCAGTGGCGGATCTTGCACATACCGGTGGGTCCTTGGCCTGGCCTAACTTAGTCCACCTCCTATCCTGGCAGGAACAGTAGGCTTACCTAACTGGCCCATACCCCATTCAGTTCTTAACGTTGAGTGTTACAGCCCAGCCACACCTAGTCCATTCCCTGCCACAGCTCTTATGTGGCCCAGTGGAAGTGGAAACCTAGCCCAGCCTGTTCTACACCTACTCTGACTCTCATGAGCACCAGTGGCTACTGGAGTCTAGCCCAGTCATGCATGCCCCAGACCCTGTCCATGCCCATGCCGAGGGACACTGCAGCTACATCCAGGCCAGACCGCCACCCCTGTTCCAGCTCTTGTGCTCACCAGTGGGAACCATAACCTAGCCGGGGCTTCTCCTTAGTTCCCCAACCAGGCCTGTTACCAACCCAAGATCTTGCACATTTCATTGGATGCTGTGACCCAGCTCTGCATAATTAATTCCCTGTCTTGACCTTTGCCATCTGCTGTTGCAGCCTGGCCTGAGCCGGCCTGCCCCCAGTCCCTACTCTCACTGGCAAGTGCTACATCCTGGCACTGCCCAGTCTACTCCCATCCCTGACTCATGCCAGCCAACAGGTGTGATAGCCTAGCATGGCTTGCTCCTCATTTCAGCCTGGCTCCTGCACTTGCCAGTGAACTAAGACTGGCCTGGCCCTGCCCAGTCTACCTCCTTCCAAAACCACTACACACACATGTGGACAAATGGAGCTACCCTGCCTTGTCTGACCAACACCCAGGCCTGAATCACATGCTCAGCAGTGGGAGCTCTGGCCTACCAGTGGAATTTCCCAGGTTCCTCTACCAGACCCACCCCCAGACTCAGATCTTGCTTGTGCCAGCAGGTGCTAGGCCCTTACCAGTCATAGTATACCCCTCCATCCTGCATATGTATGAGTGGTGGATGTTGTGGCCTGGCCTGCCTACACCATATTCTTGGGTGTGTCTGCAGATGCTACAATGTAGACCAACCTAGCTTGTACCCAGCTCAGTACCCGTTAGTGTCAGGGGGTTCCATGGTCATGCCTAGCTCAGCCTGTCACCATCCCCAGCTCCAAGCAAACTAGCTGAATTGCAGATCACAACGGTGGGCCCACACAGCCCTCTCAGAATCTGCTCCCAGACCCAGTTCTCTGTCCCCTGTTTTCAACACTTGTTGGTGAGTACTGTGATCTAGCCCTGTCAGGTGGGCCCGCTGCTCTAGTTTTAGTGTGCAGTGGTGGGTGGTATTCAGCATTGGTCAGTACTAAACTAACTACCCCAGCTCTGCTATGCCACAAGGGCTGGCGCTTGGGCCTGAACCTTAAAGGTCTTTATGTTTCCCCCCTCAAGATCCCACCACCAGGTGGCCCAGGTGTCATTGGTGCCTGGTGAAGCCCTTGGGCCACTGGGCCTGAATCCTGCTGCCTGAGAGCCCACCCCTGAGGCTAGCTGGCTCCCTCTGGCTCTGAGTACCCAGCAGGCCGATGAGCACATGACGAGCTGATTGGCTGTAGCCTCCAGACCTAAGCTGCATGCATGGACCAGCTGAACCACCTGTCTCCAAGCCCTGGCTGATGGGCCCAAGCTACTGAGCCTGAGCCATGCCACCTGGGGACCCACCCCCGGGGCTGACTGTTCCCTTGGACTCTGATCAGCCAGCAGGGCAAAGGGCTGAGTGAAAATCTCCATTTCTAAGTATGTCTTTCTATACTAGAAGTAAAAGGATGGCTAGATTACTAGAGGCTTATCAGTGAGAAGATTCTAATATGTGTGACAAACCTTGTACTTATTCACTGTGATGTCCTGGACATATCCCCACAAGCAGTCTGCTTAAGTGGCCGCGCAGCCAGAACTGAGCTGATCTGAACATCCAGGAGCTAGGAGCTTCTCCCATGGCAGGTGCCTCTACTGCTTTCCCAGGCCAAAGCAGGGAGCTGGATGGGAAGCGGGACTACTGGGAGAGGAACCGGTGCCCATATGGGATCCTGGTACGTGCAAGGCAAGGACTTTAGCCGCTAGGCTACTGTGCCAGACCCTGTTCTTGCCTCTTTAAGCTTGGGCACCAATGTGGCTTAAGAAAGTGGCTTAGTTAAAAGGTGGGGTCACGGATGCACATGGGACGCATCAGAAAGAGTGAACTAGAAAGGCAAATATGGCAGAAAGAGAAGTGTCTACCTGTCTTGTGCATCTATGAGAGAGAGAGAGAGCTTCTTTCTTGCCAGACTTCTTGTGAAATTGCAAAGTGGAAAGGGAAGTAGCCACCTGTTATTGCCCTCACATCCAGTGTGAGGGGAAGTACTTCCTGAGGAAGTGGTAATTTGATTGACAGCTAGGGGATAGCGTTATATAGGGAGATGGAAAGTGTGGCTTCCAACTTCTGAAGCTAAACTAGCTAACTACCTATATCATATCAGAGGAGGTTTAAAATATAACAGCAGTCTCTAAGTAACATGAGCTAGGATTCTTCCCTTGCCGCAAGAAGGAAGGTAGAGGCAATAATTCTAAATCATTTTAGGGTATCTGCTTCCTGGCACATCAGGTCTGTCAACATTCTTTAATGCTCTTTTGACCGACTCTTTCTCTCTTTTGTTCTCTTTGTATTTTTTTAACTTCTCATCTATTCTGTTTTTTCCTTTAGTTTGCCTCTAAATGAAGAAATGGAAATATTTCCGTTGAGTTTTTAAATGATTTTAAATGTTGCCTTCTAATGGAAGCTTGAGGAAATTGGCTATGGGTGGGGGTTAGTTTTTTAAGGACTATTTATTTATTTATTTATTTAAAAGACAGGGTTACAGAGAGGGAGAGATTGAGATCTTCTTCCCACTGGCTTATTAGCTAAATGGTTGCAAAAGCCAGACTCTAGCCAGGAACTCAGAACTCCATCTTAGTCTCCCTCTTGGGTGACAGGAACTCAGACACTTGGGTCACCTTCCATTGCCTTCCCAGGTGCAATAGCAAGGAGCTATGTTGCAAGTGCAGCAGCCAGGACTCAAATCAGCGCTCATGTGGGATGCCAGTGTTGCATGTGATGGCTTAACCTGCTGTACCACAATGTTAGCTGCAGCATATGTGTCCTGGCATGAGTTCCTAAACACCATTTTCTAATTTATTTAATCTGCAGCTTGTCAGGTGAGTGCCGTCCGTGGAGCCCAGGAGCCGTTTGCCTTCCTTTCTCTTGGATGCAGGAACTTTAGATGTTTTTTGGAGCAGGATTTTATTTTATGTATTTAGTTTTTAAAAATGTATTTACTTCAAAACCTTTGTCAGGGACATGTTTCTGGGCGGGGGTGGCCTTGGCCTCCAGAACTGATGTTATCCCTTCCTCAGGCTGGTGGCCAAGACCAAACTGAGGGTGGATGGGGGACTTGGGCCTCTCAGGGCTCAGTCCAGATGGGAAGAGTTCAGCTGCTCTAGTGGAACATCAAAGTTGGGGCTCCAGCTTCCACTAATTCTAGAAGAGAGCAGGACAGGGGAGTCCTCAGGGGATCTTCAGAGGGTGGGGAAGCAAGCAGCCACTTCTCCATCTGGCTGCAGGGAACTGGGAGAGAACCCACGAGGGAACCATTTGCTTTTGCTGGTCCTGCCAGCAACTTCATGCAGCTTGGGCAATGGACCAGGATGTGGACAGATATTGCATGGGGGAATGGCAGGAAGCTGGGCACTTGCTGGTTTTTTTGTTAGTTTGTTTTGTTTTTTCAAAATAAACACAACTACACATATGCGTTTCATTTATTGAAGTTCCCACGGGTGGTAAAACCGGGTAAATGGGGTGTCAGGGGAAAAACGGCGTGGTGTCAGTGGTGGGCCATGGTGGTGGCCTCTGGGCTTCACTTTGGCCTGCATGTAAACACACGGCTGATGACATGATGACTGCCAGGGTCAGGCGATGGTTGGCCTGACCTCGTCTCCTCCAGAATTGCTGGTGTTAACTGTCCTCAAAACTCTGGTTCAGGAGAAGATTGGCAGCTAGATTTTCATTCTTCTCACATGCAATGTAGGCCTCGATCGCGACACTCTCAGTGAAGCCCAGAGCCTGCAGTCTTTCGATAACTTCTTTCTCCTGTTTTGTCACTTCAATGTAGTTGATTTGTGTTGTTTCTTCGCATGTATCCTCCATGTCCTCTTCGGTTTCTGAGAGATCTGCCAGCTCCCTGTGGGGTTCGGTAATGGTTTGAATGCAGGGCTCATGCTGGCTGTTTTCCTCCGAATTCTCCTGATCAAGCTGCTGGAAGATGGTGGGCAGCAGTTCCCGGTTCTGCTGAAGCCCCTGCCGCAGATTTTGGAGCTGGTGGTGGTTGCGCCTGCGCTCCAGAGGGATGACTCTGAATGCCTCCGCCGCCGAGGTCTGTTGGCACGACTGGACCTCTTGGATGGAAATACGATCCAGTTCTGAGTTCTCAGGAATTCCGGTGACCAGATATTCTACGGCTCGGTGCGGATTGTTGTAGCTGGCGTCAAGGGCGGCTATTACCAGTTCTTTCTCGTAGCCCATAGACATGAGTTCCGAGATGGTGGTATCGTACTGGGGGCCGGTCACCAGGGTGGAGGCAGCATCTTCCTCATGCCGGTTGTTACTCGAAGAGCTCGCTGAGCATGGCCAGCATTGTGAGGATGTTGAGCAGTCTGATGACTCTGACGAGTTGTTGCTGTCTCTGCGGTTTCGTGAGGTTTGAGACATGCTGCTGGTGGTGGCTGGTGCGAACGATGGAAAGCTTTTTGCGGAGGTGCGAGCGGCAGCGGCCGAGGCTTCTGGCGGTGGTGGCAAACTGGCCAGACTGGGCCTTGGTCACCATGACAACAACAAAGTGTATGTAACAGTCCCCAACTGGGACGTCATCGGTCAGGGCCCAGCTGGTCTAGATGAGTTTCTGTCTAGCCAGGGACAAATGCAGCAGTAAACATCACTGCCCTTCTTGGCTTTTAGCTTTTGCTTTAGCACTTTCACTGCCTCTTCAGGCTCCTTTATGATCTTGAGTAGTTTTACCGTGATGGCGACTGCCATGCTCCCTCCGTCCCACCCCCCAGCTCCCCGGCGGCCATTTTAGCTCTTAGCACCGCCTGTATCAGAAATTGAATTTCTCATTATTATACTTTGCTCTTGCCAAAAATCTGATTGTTGTGCTGTTGCTGACATTTTAAAATGACACTTCTAAAGGTCCTAAAAGCCTTATTACACACCAAACGACGTTATTACGTAGCTGATGATCCAGTGAATAAAACCATAGTAATTATCCCTTCCACAAGATTATTCCAACTTTATCACTAATCATTAAGCAGAGCCCCAAGCAATGCTTTTTTTTAAAAAAAATTGTATTTGAGGATGAGGCAAGCAGAGAGAGACAGAGAAGGGGAGAGAAAGAGAATCAGAGAGAGTGAATGGGTGTACATCCATTTGCTGGTTCACTTCCCAAATAGCCACAATGGGTAGGTCTGGGCCATATTAAAGCCCGGTCCCTGGGCTCCCACGTGGGTGACAGGGGCCCAAGCACTGAAATCATCATCTCCTACCTTCCCAGGTACATTAGCAAGGAGCTGGATGGGAAGTGGGCCAACTGGGACTTGAACCAGTACTCATGTGGAATGCAGGCCTTATAGGTGATGGCTTAACCTACTGTGCCGCAATGCTGGCTTCCAAACAGTTCTTAAAAATATTGTAGGGGGGTCCGGCACAGTAGCCTAGTGTTTAAAGTCCTCGCTGTGTACTTGCCAGGATCCCATATGGGTGTCAGTTCTAATCCCAGCAGCACCACTTCCCATCTAGCTCCCTGCTTGTGACCTGGGAAAGCAGTGGAGGACGGCTCAACTCCTTGGGACCATGCACCCGCGTGGGAGACCCGGAAGAGGCTCCTGGCTCCTGACTTTGGATTGGTGCAGCTCTGGCTGTTGTAGCCTCTTGGGGAGTGAATCTGAACAGAAAATTGGGGAGTGAATCAGCGGATGGAAGATCTTCCTCTCTGCCTCTCCTCCTCTCTGTATCTGCCTTTCCAATAAAAATAAATAATTCTTTAAGAAAGTATTGTAAGGGGCCCGGCGGCGTGGCCTAGCGGCTAAAGTCCTCGCCTTGAACGCCCCGGGATCCCATATGGGCGCCGGTTCTAATCCCGGCAGCTCCACTTCCCATCCTGCTCCCTGCTTGTGGCCTGGGAAAGCAGTCAAGGATGGCCCAATGCATTGGGACCCTGCACCCACGTGGGAGACCTGGAGGAGGTTCCTGGTTCCTGGCTTCAGATCGGCGCGCACCGGCCCGTTGCGGCTCACTTGGGGAGTGAATCATTGGGCGGAAGATCTTCCTCTCTGTCTCTCCTCCTCTGTGTATATCTGGCTTTCCAAAAATAATAAATCTTTAAAAAAAAAAAGGAAAGTATTGTAGGGGCCATTCTTGCAGTATAGTTGGCTAAGCTTCAATTTTTTAACACCAGCTCCTGTATAGGTGCTGTTTCAGTCTCCACTACTCTAATTCCCATCCCGTTCACTACCAAGGAACCTGGGAAAGCAGCAGTTGATGGCACAAGTCCTTGGGTCTCTGCACTCAGGTGAGAGACCCAGATGGAGTTCCAGTATCCTGCACATTGCTGGCCCCTGCAATTTATTTATTTATTTTGAAAGTCAGAGTTAGGAGGAAAGATGGAGAAAGAGAAGAAAGATTTTTCCTTCTGGCTCACTCCTCAAATGTCTGCAATCTTCATATTTAAAAGGTTGTATTCCACCAAGAAGACATAAGGTAATAAAATTTATGTATAAAAAAATAAGAAAACACAGATAATTATCTTCATTTTTTAAGACTTATTTTGATTTTTATTGGAAATTCAGATATGCAGAGAGGAGGAGAGACAAAGAAGAAAATCTTCCATCTGTTGATTCACCTCCTAAGCCGCTGCAATGACTGGAGCTGAGCCAATCCGAAGCCAGGAGCCAGGAGCCTCTTCCGGGTCTCCTATGCGAGTGCAGGTTTCCAAGACTTTGGGCTGTCCTTGACTGCTTTCCCAGGCTGCAAGCAGGGAGATGGCTTGGAAACGGGGCCACCAGGATTAGAACCGGGGCCCATATGGGATCCCAGCACATGCAAGGCGAGGACTTTAGCCGTTTGTCTACTGCAATGAGCCCAATCTTCATTGTATTTTTTAAGATTTTTTAAAAAATTTTTTTAAAGGCAGAGCAAGTGAGCACGGACATGTGAAAGAAAGAGATCTTTCATCTTCTGTTTCACTCCCAAAATAGCTACAGTGTTTGGAGCTGGGGCTATCTGAAGTAGGGAACCTAGAACTCCATACACATTCCCTACGTAGATGACAGGTGCCCAAGTAAGTGGGCCATCTTACACTTACTTCCCAGTCACATTAGCAGGGAGCTGTATTGGAAGTGGAGCAGCTAGGACTTGAATTGGTACTTCCATTTGGTATGTTCAGTTGTATCAGTTTAACTTTCTGCACCACAGTGCAATCCCCTATGAACTTAATTTTTCAGTGGCTTAAATATTTTAATATATTAAGGATGAATTTTTACAGCTACGTGAAAAGAGGATAGCTGATGTATTTCTCACTATAATTTGGAGTTAAAGTAAAAAAAAAAGTGAGAACTAAGACATTTCTTTATAAAGATAAGTGCTTTTTCTTTACATTCCTTTGAGTGTATGTATCATACTCATGCAAGGCAATGAGACTAAGAAAGTGTGTCATAAATCAAATGAACTGATAAGCATTTCTCCCCTCAAGAATTATTGTTCTCTGAGTAGAAGAATATTATTGAGATGCCAGTTAGGATACCTGTTTCCTACATTAGAGTGTCTGGGTTCAATACCTCATTCCAGGTCCTGACTCCAGCTTTGTGATGATGCAGATATGGAGAAACAGTCTTGATGATTCAAGTAATTGAGTTCCTCCCGTGGATGTAGAAGATCTGGACTGAATTAACAGTGCACATTCTTTGGTTCCTGGCTCAGCCCAGGGCTGTTTGCAGGCATCTGGGAAGTAAACCAACACATTGCAATTCTCTCTTACCCTCTTTGTTTGCTTTCCTTTTCTCTGCCTTTCTGGATAAATTACTATATTAAGCATCTCAAAAATTATTTTTCTGGAGCTTGCATGGTGGCATTGCATGTTAATCTTGTACCCTGTGGTGTAGCATCCCCTATTGGCTCCAGTTTGTGTCCCAGCTGTTCCAGTTGTGATCTAGCTTGTGGTCAGGGTAAACAGTGGAGGATGGAGCAAGTCCTTGCGACTCTGCACCCACGTGGGAGACCTGGAAGAGCTCCTGGCCGTATGGGGACTGAACTAGAAGATGGCTGGCCATTTCTGTATTTTGCCTTCTCTCTATAAAATCTGCCTTTAAACTAAAAGGAATTATTTTCTATGACTATGAGAAATATAAAGAATATTTCTGTGTTTTTAAGTACCTTACTGTGGATTTTTCCCTAAAATATTTGTGTAAGACATAAAACCATTACCTTCTGGCTGCTCGCTGAGTCAACAACACTGGGACTAGCAAGCTGGTGTTGAAGAGCCAGCTGTAAGTGTGGCTCTTCCTGCCACAGCTTATGCTGCTGGGTGTAGTCTCCTTCCAGAAAACCCTTGAATTTTCCTGTTGATGGTTTTTTGGGGTCAAGTGACATTATAGCAAAGTACCCATGATAGCTCAGTAAATAAAATCTTTTTACCGCATTTTTCTAGAGCAAATACAACTAGGGCAATGATTCAAAGAACTTTGGAGTGGTTAAAAGCTCTAAAATTCTTGGAATCCACTGTATAGTAGAATATTTTAATCTGCTGCTATGTTGTATTGCAAACAAAATTCCAGTGAACCATTCATTCCAATTCCTGGATAAAGTTGGTATATCAATTAGTTATAACCAACGTAAGAATCATCTTAAAAGCGAGTAAAACTGATATAGAAAATATGCTTTCAGTATCTTAAGTTGTCAAGAAAAAATTGTTTAAATGCAGAGAATAATCATTTACAAGTAGTGTCTGGACAGAGACATGTTCTACTCAATGTCAGAAAATAAATTTGGACTATATGTATATTTCACATTAAATTATAAACATTCTCCAAATTTTTATGAACTCATTTTAATTACTTTCTATGGTTGTGGAACAGCTCATCAATCGCATACTATACATATTTATTTGTTTTCATGTTTTTTCAATTTGAATTAATGTTGTGATAAAAAGTATATAGAACAAAACATTTCCTGTATTTGCAATTGTTCTTTAGGATAGATTCCAAGAAATGAAATTGTCTCAACAATGAATATTAATCTCTTGGTTTTAATATCACATGTTTAAAAATGGACCTCCCATATTGCTTTGTTTTAATTATATTCTTCTAAACTGGAGATTGCTTTTATTATTTGCTGCTGTTTAGTTGCTTACTCTCATCATTAAAAATGCATATCTTTTGAAGTATTAATGCTTTTATTTATTGATGTATGAGTATATAAACTTCTTAGACATTAAAAAATATCAACCCTGGGTCTATCCTTACAAAATTTACCACAAATGAAAACTCAATACTTTTGCTTGGGTCTCCAGTTCTAAAAAAAACAGAGGAATAAACATCTTTAAAACTACATCTAAGTTCAACCTCTTCCCTATTTCTTAAAATGATTTATTTATTTTTATTGGAAAGGCAGAATACAGAGAGGAGAGACAGAAAAATCTTCCACCCACTGGTTCACTCGCCAAGGGATTGCAACAGCTGGAGCTGACTCCCCAAGAGGCTGCAACATCTGGAGCTGAGCTTATCCAAAGCAGAGAGCCAGGTGTTTCCTCCAGGTCTCTCACATGAGTGCAGGGTTCTGAGGCTTTGGGCCATGCTCTACTGCTTTCCCAGGTCACAAGCAGGGAGCTGGATGTGGATGAACCAGTGCCCCTGTGGGATTCTGCACATTCAAGATGAGAATTTAGCCACTGAGCTATTGCACTGGGCCCCTTTTCTCCATTTTGAATCGCAGCTTGTACAGACCTCTTTTCCAGTTTACCATTTCTAAAGTTTTCTAAGGCAAGTGTATTCTGCTGAATTGATATCTTTAGAAATTTTATTTGAAGGGAGACAGCAAGAAGGAAAGTGAGAGGGAAAAAGGAAGAGAGGGAAGGAGGGTAGGAGGGAGAGAGAGAGAAAGGTAGAACTTCCCTACTGGTTAATTGCCCACATGCTGGCAACAGCCAGGTCTGTTTGGATCAGGCCAAGCAGGGAGACAGGAACTCAGTCCTGACTTCTGGTAAGGTGGCAGAAGCCCAGTGATTTGGTCTGTCACTGCTGCCTCTCAGGGTCTGTCTTAGCAGGAAGGCTGAAACCAGAAACCAATTAAGGAATCAAACCTAGGCACGCTGATGTGGGGCTGAATGCCCATTGTCTACATTAATAGGATTTTTATTTTTTTATTTTTTGCTATCTCTACATATAGTCTTCTGTTTCCCTTCTACATTTTATAAGGGATTGTGTGGGGTCACATTCCATGTTCTCCAGAAAACTGACTGCGGTCCAGAGCTTACTGTATAGAGGAAGTATTTTAAGGACCCCCTTTAGGATCAACATTTGGAAGAGGAAAGTGAGTGTCTGGAGTGAGGAAGTGAAGGAAGAACGATCATAGGTGAGCTGTGGTATACTTTTCAGCAAAAACAAACAAACAAACAAAAAACCTCAGCTCATTTCCAGGGTCGTTTCTGTGTGTATTTATTACTATCTACAACCAGGCAAGAGATGCACAAAGCCCCTTAGAAATAAAAATTGGCTCTACTAAGAGCCCAGCTATATGTAAGGTAAGACTCATTAAATGTTATTGAAGCTTAGTTTCATTGCCAAAAAGAATGCTATGTACCACTCAAGAAAATGGTATCCTGCCCCACCTTCTGCCAGGGAGAACAAAGATTAGCCACTGGATACAACTTTGAATCCTTATGTCCTGGCCATGGGACCACAAGAATCGACCTTACCAAGTTTTATTAACTAGGTTTTATCATGCATTTATTTGTGCTCCATCAAATTGCTGCCTCTGGAGATTCAAAGTCGTTTTCCTTTGTCTTATCACTTCTTGAAAGGTTTGTTGTTGTTTGTTGAAGATGCTGTACAAGGTAGAATTCAAGGCTATCTCTTTGAGAACTTATTTCCTGGCTTTCTCCCATATATATAAAAATATGCATTTTTAACTTTGGTTTTCTCTTTCTTAATTTGCAGTTTTGACAGGGATCCATTCTAAGTCCTATGTAGGCTAATTATTTTTGTTTCCCCTAAACCTGCAATTACTACTGCTGCTTCTCAACTCCATTATATTAATGAATAGCATCCTCTTATACCTGGCTAAAGCACCACTTTTTGTAGGAAGCCTTATCTCATTACCATCACTGGTTTAGATCTCTTAGTCATGTACTCCTTTGGTTTCTCTCCAGCCTTGGCAACTGTAACATTTTATCTTCATTATTTTACATATGTATCTCAGAGAAGTTATGATTCCTTTTGCTTGTTTTTGTAATTCAAACAACTGGAGAAGAAACTGATGTAGTAGGCACCCAAGAAATATAAATATAAATGTTTCTAGCACCAAGCCCAAGAAATGTTTTTTAATGAATGAATGGAATATGTTAGTATTGTAACTAAATCATGTAGAATAGTTTGAGGGCTCTCTAGTATGAATAAATTGCAGGGGATTTAATGCATAAAGTTTTTTTTTTTTTTTAGTTGACTGATGACAGGATTGAGGAAAAGGCATTGGTTTTTATTGCATAACAGTTTAGAAAATGCTACTTTATTCCACAATGTGGGAAGTTTGTAAGAAAATCAGCCTATATGTTCTCAGCCAAATATGTAATAATCATGCAAAAGGCATCCAGCTGCTATACAATATACTTGGAGAATGAGCTTAATAATCCCTCCAGCTTGATTTTTATACTTCAGGATAGCTTTGGCTATTGGGAGTCTCTTGGGTTTCCAGATGAACTTTGTATCACCTCTTCTATTTCTAAGAAGGTTGTTGGGGTTTTGATTTGGATTGCATTGAATATGTATATTATTTTGGTAATATGGACATTTTGATGATGTTGATCCTGTCAGTCCAGGAACATGGTAGATTTCTCCATCTTTTAACGTCTTCTTCTATTCCTTTTTAAAAATGTTTTGTAA
Organism: Ochotona princeps; assembly: GCF_030435755.1. Taxonomy (NCBI): domain Eukaryota; kingdom Metazoa; phylum Chordata; class Mammalia; order Lagomorpha; family Ochotonidae; genus Ochotona; species Ochotona princeps. The sequence goes on from NC_080865.1 coordinate 12,423,801, forward strand.
TTTTCATTTAGACGTTTTCCACATCTTTGGTTAGGTTAATCCCAAGGTATTTGAGGTTCCTCTCCACTATTTTAAAGGGGACTGTACTTACATTTCTTTCTCAGACGTGGAGTTTTTTGTGTATATTAGCGGCATCATTTACATTCATTAATTTTATAGCCTGCTACCCTGCCAAATTTTCTTATGAGTTCTAATAGTCTCTTGACTGTTTTGGTTCTCCTATGTAGAAAATCATGTCATCTACAAACAGGAATAATTTCAGTTCCTCAGTTCTAATTGAATTCTTTTGTTTTTCTTGCCTAATAGCTCTAGCAAGGACTTCCAATACTTTATATATACTTCCAATACTTTACATGGTTAATCAGGATCAAGGACTACAGGAAGGTGGGTAAGACCATTGTTTCCACATTAATATTTTTTTTCTGTATCTGGGATAAGGGGAGAGATAAATGGAGAAGCCCCATCCAGCCTCCCACCCATCCCAGGTCCCCAACATGAGGCATGCTCCGAGGGTCCTGCTCAAGCAGTTTTGATAGTTCAGCAGTTCTGAATTGCTGCCAATCTTGCTTTTCCAAGCAAGAAATCTCTTCAGAATCCACTGGCTGACATAGTCTCTTCATGGTTGGGGTTCTGAGATCAGCAGTTCAGTTGAAGGGATCGCCAAAGAAACTTCGTCTGAGGTGATCCCAGACCAGATTCTTGTTGTGCTTGCCAGTGCAGGGTCTGGCACCGTCCGTTGCCCCAATCAGCTTATGCACATGCTGGTCATTGCAATTGCTGGGTCAGTTCTGTTTCCAGCCCTGTCTTCCATGCAAACCAATGGGTGTTGCAGTCCAGCCCAATCCTGCCCACTTCACACTCAACCCTCACACAAACCAGTGGGAGCTGCAGCCTAGTCGGGGCGACTCCCCATACCCCCCACCTGGCCTTCCCCCTACCCTGGTTCCCATGCTTGCCAGTATGCACCGCAGGTTTGTTCAGTCTGTCCCACATCCCATTTAGCATTCCTACATGTCAATGGGTGTTGAAGCCTAATTCAACCCAAGCAGCCCACACACATGCTGGCGGGTGCTGTTCTGTCTACCCACCCCTGCCCCAGTCCTGGTGTTCATGCTCTCCAGTGGGAGTGGTAACCCAAGAGGGAGGTGCCCACTGTTTCCCTACTAGGTCACTCCCACTCCCCGATCATGCACTGTCCAGGTGGTTCTGCTGTTTAACTTGACAGAATTAGCCCCCAGTGCCAGCCTCTGCCAGCTGATGCTGCGGCAAAACCCAATCAACCCTTACCCACTCTGATTTATGCTTGCACCAGTCGGAACAATGAGCCCAGCCTGGCTTTTCCCTGATCTAGCTCACATGAGGCCCACAGGTATTGTAGCCCTGCCTGGTCTGGTCTGCCCTCATCACAACTTAGGCTCTCCAGTGGGAGCAGCTGTCCAGCAGGGGAGCCCTCCACATTCCCTCTACTGGCTTTGTCCCCTCCCTCTCTGGTTTTCACGTGTGCTGGTTGGACGCTGTGGCCAAGTTTGGTACGGCCCACCTCACCTTGGCATTTGCCAGAGAGTGTCGTAGTCTGGCCTGGCCCAGCCCACCCCCAATTCCAGTTGACGCTGGTGAGGGTTACAGCCTAGCCCAGCCCAGCAGGCATCCAGTCCCAGCTGTAATGTGTACTGGTATATATTGCGACCAAACCTGGGCCCAACACACACTCTGTTCTGGTGCTCTGATTCGCCAGCGGGTGATGTGAACTGGGTCAGTCTGGTCTGCCCCCGGCCTCTGCCAAATGTACTCCGGTGGGTATCTTTCCCTGGCCTGGTATCGGCTGCTCCCTATCATGGTTCATACGCTCACCTGCAGGGACTGTGTCCCGACAGAGGAGTTTCCCAAGCTCCTCCATCAGAACCTCCCCCATTGTCACATCTTGTGCATACTGGTGGGTCCATGGGCCAGCACTACTTAGTCTACCTCCTGTCCTAGCAGAAACTGTGGCCTTTTCTGACTGGCCTTCAACCCATTCTGGTTCTTGCTGTTGAATGTTTCAGCCCAGCCAAGGCTCGTCCATACCTAGACACAGCTCACATATGGCTCAGTAGGGGCAGAGACAGCCTGGTCCATCCTAAATCTACCCTAGTTCTCATGGGCACCAGACGGTAGTGAAGTCTAGCCCAGTTAGGTGCACCCAGCCCCAGTTCATACTTGTGCCAAGGGATACTGCAGCCATATCCAGACCAGAACGCAGCCCCCACTCCAGCTCCCGCACTCACCAGTGGGAACCCCAACCCAGCTAGGGTGTCTGCCTAGCTCCCCAGCCGGGCCTATTCCCAGCCATAGATTATGCACATGCCAGTGGTTGCTGTGACCCAGCTTGGCATAGCCCCTCACCTGTCTCAGCCTTTGCCTTAGATGCTGTGGCCTAGCATCCCTGGCTCATGTAGCCCAGTAGGTATAAGAGCCTAGCTCAGCATGACCTGTGCTCCAGCCTGATTTCTGTTCTTCCTTGTGAGTTAAGGTTTGTTCAGCCCTGCCCCATCCACCCCCTTCCAGTTGCAGCCCAGCCCACCCCACATCCTGTTTTAGGATGCACATTTGAGTGCTGCTACTTTGACCTGCCCAGACTGTTGTTGGTTCCTTTACTTGTGAGTGATGGCAGGTTCCATGGTCACACCTAGCTCAATCCATCACACCCCCAACTTGTGAGTTAGCCATCAGGACTTGTATTTCCACAGGGTTGGGCCCACACATCCCTCACAGAATCTACCCCCAGACCTGGTTCTCTCGCATGCTGGTTAGTGTCTTGACCCTGCCAAGTTTGACCTGTCCCCTGTTACACTACTCAGTCAGGTACCTGCCAGACAGGCCCCCAGACATAGATTTTGTGTGATTTGATGTGTGACAGTCAGTAATGCTCTATGCTAACAGCCCATCTAAGGATTCCCATGTGGGCTGGTTTATCAGTCTGACCCAAAGAGATCTTATGGACTCTCCCCTCCAAACCACCATATCTCAGTCACACACTTGCAAGCAAGTTCTGTGACCCCGTCATTGGGAGTCACACAGGATTCATCCCTCACCAGCACTCATACTGGCCTTATCCATGGATGTCCCTAGGCAGCAATACATACCCTAAAAACCCTAGAGCTCGCTGCCAGGAGCCATCAGGCAGGACCTGGCACCTAATTGGGGCACTGGCTGCCCACCAGCCTAAGACTCGCCGAGGTTAGGGCACCCTTCGCAGCCGCCATGCTGCAGAGGGCTCCTTTTGCTCCAGCCCCCCGACCAAACCAGGACTTCCAATACTATATTGAATAGCAGTGGTGAAAGTGGACATCCTTGTCTGGTTTCAAATCTTAGTGGAATTGGGTTTTTCGTGTATGGCTTTGATTGTGTTATAAAATGTTCCTTCTGTGCCTATCTTGTTTAAGGTTTTTTGCATGGAGTGGTGTTGAATTTTGTCAAATGCCTTCTCTGCATCTATTGAGATGATCATATGGTTTTATTTTTCAATTTGTTGGTGTGGTGAATAATCTACTATGCTAAAAATATGTTTGAAATGTGGCCTGCTAGCTGCATGCCTTTTGGCACTCAGGTTGGTGTCTTTGAAAACATCAACCTGACAGGCCCTTACTGTCCTGCAAAACACTGAGAGCTGCCTTTGAGAAACACAGATCTGTTTGGCTCTCCTGAGAAATGTCTTATAACAGAAATTGATAGGGAGTTTACGTTCATAAGTTAAGAGGATAATGTATAATTCCACAGAGTATCATGCGACCCCCCTGGCCCCATGCCCTGATAGAGGATGCATTCTGGCAGGTGACTTCTGTAGCCAGTTGCCTTCTGAGTGCTTGGCCATTAGTTAATTTTGGGGGCCATCTGCTTTGTGTCAATTCTTGTCTAGATAATGCCTTAGTGACACTCTCCCCTTCCCCCAGAGTTTGACAGGGCAAGAGGTGATGCTAATGTTAGAGACCGAGGGCCAGACGTTCAGTTTTGGGGTCAGTTGCTACTCAGTCGTAAGGAACTTATTCATCCGTGCCTCATAATGAGTGGGCAGAGGGTGAAGAGCTGTTTCATATGAATATTCATAGAAGGGGGTCTTTTATGTGCTTTCAAAGTTCTGACTATATATTGTAGCATACAGAGAGCTAGGAAACCAGTCATTTGTAGGGAATTTAGAAATCAACATTTTTAAGTATTGGGGAAAGTCAGCAAAGCTTGTATTTTAATTTGTCTGATTCTCATAAGGCTGTGCCACCTTTGTGTTATTAAACAAATCTTGGAATAATTTGCTTTGCCCTTTCTGCATTTCAGTGATAAATGATATCTCCAAGGGAGTTAGTGGCTTATTAGAGTTGAAAACCTGGTGTGATTCAGTGCTTTAGTACTGTTCCTCAAATTTATGTTTAACCTAAAATTATATTTAATATACTAACATCCAAGCCTTTTTCTTCTTTCCCATGGAAAATTTGTTTACTTAATTTAATATTAGGCTTAAGCCAAACTTCAAGGGACCTCAGTGATTCAATAATTACAGCAGAACTATGATGAGCAGTGCTGTAGGCACAGTGGCAACATAATGCAATTAAGTATATATACTTCTTGATATCATTGCCTGTCTCCCGTGTGGTCATACCAGAGTCATAATTTCTCCTGGTGGACTTAATGTGAGTTCCAGCATGTTATAAGGAAGAAATATTTCAGCTTTCAGTAATTGTTGTCACAATCCTGTGTTTCCATCAAACATTAGCTGAAAATTTTGAGGGATGAATATATGACTTGATTCTCTCAACACATTCACCCACACAAGTAGCATAGAAAGGCTTTAGGACCAAACACACCTGACTCAATGTCACAGATAATGTTCTTCAGCATCTGTATCCTCATCCTTACAATGTGAACATACTGACTTTGGCCTCACAATGTTCTTGTAAAATAATGCACACAAAAATCTCACACCATTTCTTTTCCACCTTTATTCATCATTGTGCACCTTCAGTTATACTTCCTACCCAAATGTACTTCATCAGATTGCATTGTGTCTCTTTGTAGTACTTCTCAATGAATGTTTACTGAGTCCTTAATCTTCTTAGTAGTATTGATAACACTTTGGAGTTCTACAAACTGTGACACAAATAACTGTTATTGACTACCCAAATTGGTGTATGTGTTTATGCCTATGTGTCTGTGTGTGGTAATAATTATATTTGTGTACTCCAAAATGTTTATAGAAAAGGAAATTAAGAGATTAATTTATTTTTGGTGCCAAAATTCCTGAAATTCATGTTTTTTTTATAGCATACATTTTTATGTGAACTTTTTGAAGAGCACTCCATACTTGGATTTCAATTTTTTTGCATTATAATGAAGTTATCTTTTAATTCCATTTTCTACACACCTTTTGAAGTACACTTGTACTACCTGATGTATCCTTACCAACACAAGTCAGTGCAGACAGAGTCATGGGAGTAGAGATAATTCTTCTCTTTAGAAATTAGTATTTGCCTTTATGGTTCACTAGTTTTATTTAACTTATCTTTTAGAAACACACTTTGTTAGAATATTCATTAATTATTTGTTATTGCTATTTGGATATCATTTTTGTGTTAACTAAAAACAGAAATTTCCTTGAGCTTGTAGGAAAATCTGGTTCCTCATTCTTTAAACAAAGTTTTGTGTCTTTTCATTTTGCTTTTTTTTTTTTCTCCTTCAACCAGTGGTTCTTAAACTTGATATCAGGGCGCTGTAGAACCTTGACATTGGAACCTTAATAGAAACAGATGCCTGGAATCTGTGTCCTCCCAACTGCATTCAGTAGGGTTGTAGAGGGGCTCAGAAATCTGTGTAGTAAAGAAAAAAAAAGCTGTAAGATATTCTAACACAAAAGTTTCAAAATTGAAGAAATAAATCTTCATTTTAAAAATTGAGACTATGGTCATTTACAAAAAGAAAACCCATTTTTAAAGCTTTATTCTGTAACGACAATTTCTTTGAATCTTTTCACTTTATAATTGAGAGTAGTTTTAATCTGCTTCTTTTCCATCCCTGCATATATTTAGTCCATGGAAGAGTCTAATACTTCCTCCAAGACATAGCCTGTTTCTGTTCACTTTGTCCCTTCTCCATTGGTACTAGCCTTGTCCAAGTATGGACCAATGTGACAGCTCCAAAGTAACTTTCCTTTTCCACCCTTGATCTGCTATAGTGCATTAATTCCAAAAGCAGTAAATAATCAAAGTCTAAGGCAGGAGACCTTTAGGAACCTCAGTGTTTTCTGCTTTTGTGGTTTCTGCCTTGCTTGCTTGGCTGAGGAGCTGTGTGAACTCCAGGCCTGGCAGTCTGCCTGGCAGGTCCTGCAGGCAAAGCACTCCTCAGGAAGTAAGCCTCTGGTGTTAGATAAGACTTGCTCGCTACCCCACAGCCCACCAGTTTGTCCTATTTGAAAGTTGCTTGTTTCAAACCCAATAGCCTGCCAACTTGATCTTTTTAAAAGTTAACAGTTAAACTGACCAGTCATGACTGTGAAATTGTGTGGAATTGGCCTGAAATATATAAAAACTCTGTGCTATCCAACCTCGGCCCTTCTGCCTCTTCTGCTTCTGCTGCTTCTGCTACTCCTGCTGCTGTGGCGGCAGCGGTAGTGGCGGCGGCTGCTGCCACCCTCTCCACCAGTCCCACTGGACTGCAGTGATGGCTGGGAGCCTAGGCCCACCTGAATAAATCGAACTTATGCATTTGCATTGACTTCAGACTCCTAGTGATTTCTGGAAATCTCAAAATCTGGGTACAGCAACCTCATGGTGGAGTTGTCTGTAAAACTGCTGCCTGTGCTGCTAGCATCCCATATGAGTACTTGTGTGAGTCCCAACTGCTCCACTTCTGATCCAACCTCTTGTTAATGGCCTGAGAAGAGCAGCAGCAGATGGGCCCAAGTGTTTTGGTACTAGCACCCATGTAGGTGACCTGGATGAAGCGCTTGGCTGTTAGATTTGAGTTGGCCCATCCTTGGCAAGTGTGGCCATATGGGGAGAGTGTACCAGCAGATGGAAGATCTTGCTTTCTTCTCCCCTCTTTTCATAACTCCTAAAAGTAAAAAAAAATCTAAGGTAGCTTGTATCACTCCCTGTCTGAAAGCTTTTCCATGATTCTGTCTGTCCCTGGAACAAAACCCAGGCTCCTCCTCCTCCTTTTTTTTTTTCTTTTTTGATTCATTTTTTTATTGGAAAGTCAGATATACAGAGAGGAGGAGAGACAGAGAGGAAGATCCCCAATCTGCTGACTCACTCCCCAAGTGGCCACAATGGCCAGAGCTGAACTGATTTGAAGCTAGGAGCCAGTAGCTTCTTCCGGGTCTCCTGCGCAGGTGCAGGATTCCAAGGCTTTGGGCTGTCCTCAACTGCTTTCCCAGGCACAAGTAAGTAGCTGGATGGAAAGCAGGGCCACTGGGACACAAACCAGCACCCATATAGCATCCTGGCATGTGCAGATGGAGAACTTTAGCCACTAGGCTACCACATTGGACCCCCAGGCTCCTCCTTACAACCTAGAAAGCTCCATATCACTTGGTCCCTGATTATCACTTCATCCCAATCTTGGACTTGGACTGCTTCCTTTGGTGTATTGGTCAGTTTTTTTGTTACCACAATACAATATGTAAAGGGATTAACTTACTATAGAGGAAAGGTTTGTTTAACTCATGGTTTTGGAGTCCAAGGTCAGGCAGTGCTGTTGGTCTGTTCTCTGTTAGTGGCAGTTTACAATGGCAAAGGTGAGCTAGAGGAAGGAGCACAAGTTGAGTCAGGAAGCAGAGAGCGGGGGTGGGGCTGAGTCCAACAGGACTTTTATAACTAACCCTCTTTTGAGAACTACGTACTTAGGGCACAGTTCTAACAATCATAGGACTTTGCCCAAGCCTGGCTTCCTAAATACCATTATTGGATTACGTTTTGACTCTGTATTAGTTTATGAGTTTGGGAAGAAGTCTTGCATGAGTTTGGGAGCCAAATCATGTTGAAACCATAGCACTTTGTGTGCTTCAGCTCCACTAGTTTTCACTTGTTCCAACATAACATAATCTGTTCTCCTACCCCAGGGATTTAATATAAACAGCTTTTTCCGCTTGCAAAGTGTTTCCCTTTCAATGTTTGTGGGGCTGATTCCCTCCTGATTTAAGTCTCAGCTCAAATGTCATCTTCCCAGTGAAGCCTTCCCCAATAACCTTTTCTAAGGTACAGTTCCCCCTTCCTTCCATTATATTGTATTTCCTAGATCAGCCCTTTATTTGTCTCCTGTGAAGACTCAGTAACAAACTTAGAGTGATTTTGTTGATATCTGTGTTTAATAGACTTGCCTCTGTCTCTGCAAGATGAAAACTCCATAAAGGCAGGATGTTTGTCTTATGCCCTGTTATATTTCCAGTACTCTTTGCATCTTTTAAAAAAGATTTATTTATTAGAAAAGCAGAGTTACAGAGAGTTGGAGGGGGTGAGAAAAATACAAAGAGAGAGGTCTTCCATCTGCTGGCTCACTTGCCAAGTGGTCACAATGGTTGGAACTGGGCCTATCTGGAGCTAGGAGCTTCATCTGATCTCCCACATGAATGTGGTGCCCCCAATAACTTTGGTATCCTCTGCTGATTTCCCAAGCCATTGGAAAGGGGCTGGGTCAGAAATTGAACTGCTGGTCTGTGAATTAGCACTGCAGGTGGTGGCTCTACTCACTGTGCCACAGCCCTGACATCTGCTCTTTGTATCTTACAATGAATGATATGAAATATTAGTTTGCCTCATATCTCCTCCACCTCCCATCCAGCATATCTTTGTACCTTTTCTCTCCATTTTTATGTGATGGACAAAGAATGATACAAAGTTTTTAATAGACTCAGAAAAATCAGTTGATTTGATCTGTGATCCTTGCTGTTTCAATAAAAAAAAGCTTTCACTGAGTGAAAACTGTACAAGCTTGCTAAAATCTTGTTTCCTGTCCAGGGGCAAGCCTTAAGGGACCATTCCCTGGGCCACCATCTCACTGCCCTGTTTGCACAGGTTGACACCTCAGGAAATCACACTTTCTTATGAACAGCCTTAAGAATTGCTCAGACATTTCCTAATTGGTTGAGAGACCACTAATTGGAATGTGTTCCCCACAGGTTCCTGGGCAGACAAGGAGGAGTCAGGGAACGCTTTGAAACCCAAAACTTTTCCAAATTCTGGTGTCTCTCCCTTTCTCTGTAGGAGACATCCCATCTGCCGGTTCTGTGGTGGGATGTGCTTTCTCTTTCCTTTTTCTTTTCCTGTTAAAACTCTGTCTGCAACCGATACCTGGCTTTTTAAGTTCAACACTAAGCTGAGGAAAAAACCCACCAAGCTTTGCTGGTATAACACTGAGTCACCTGGACAGCTTGGCAATGCAGCATGCAAATCAGTGGAGTTAAACCAGGTGGCTTTAAAACACTTTTAAGCATCAAGAAAAACTTTAGAATATATTAGGGAAAGGGAGCAAGAGAACTAGCTTAGATATATCTCAGACTTAAGGCAGGAATACTACTAACAGCAACAAAAAGGAAAAGGTAAATCATTTACTGTCTTCAAGGAAGTACTAACAAAAAGGTCTTCTAGTACTAGATAGACTTCTCAGTAGAGTTAAATATCCACCAAAGTCTTTCCCAGGGATCTTCTGGTTGCCTTGTCATTATGAATCCTTAGCAGGAATGCCTCACTGCAGAGGTGTCAAGGGTATTTCTAAGTACCACTAGGTCTGTCTCGGCAGACACTCTGGCTGCTGTAACAGACTGCTAGTGTATCTTTGGAGAACTCCTACCTACAAGTTAAACTGGCATTATTTCTTGAGACCTTCCAGGCCTCTGAGGTCTTGGCCATACCTTCTGGTGGGCGGCACCAGCATTGCCCACCCATTTCCTAACTAATGAAGACCACCAATGGGGAATATCTTACCTTAGGTTCCCTGCCCAACAAGGAGGGGTCAGGGAATGCTTAAAATCCCAAGACACTTCCAAAGACCTCTTTGATGTCTCTCTCCCTCCCCTTTCGAGAGGCACCCCACCTCCTGGCTTTCTCTCCAGAGAGAGCTTCCCCTTCTCTCTCCCTTCCCTTCTCACCTGGTCCCTTTGCAAATAAACTTTTCTGTCTGCAACAGATTCCCTGCTTTTTATTTCTAAAGGCATTTCTGGTAACATTTCTTCCATGGGCCAGTGGAGTAGCAGAAATTGTTTGAAAGCATTAGGAAGAGGAGGGAAGGTACCAACATTCTGTTCGGTGGTGAAGGTTTCCCGACATTCCTCCTGAAGCCCTCTACATGGACTCCAGAATCCAGTTACTACTGGAGTAGAGGGGAGATGGGCACGCTGGGCCAAGTTCCACGAAGCCCCTTATTCCCTTCCTTCATGTACACAGCTCTGTTTCTAGAAATGTCCTTCCTCTTCATGAAGGAAATCTTTCCCATGTGGCAAGCTGCTTTATGTGAAGGCTGTTTTATGACACTGGGCCTGAAGCTCCAGGCCTCATGAAAAGTCTCTGGTAGTTCCTGTAAAGGCAATGTTTATTGCTGCGGAAGCACCTGGGGACATTCCATACTGTCAAGACAATGCAGTGTCCACTCCACCCAAGAGCCTTTCTGCAGTCCCCAACCCACCTTAGCAGGGACCCTGTGCTAATGCTGCACCTCCTCAACAAGCAGCCTAAGAAGAGGCTGTCTGCTGTGTGAAAGGAGTGAAGTCAAATTTCAAGCCCCCTACCCTCTCTCACCCACTATCCTGTTCTCCCTAAAATGGATTCTGTAACCACCTGCCTTCTCTCCTTTGCACCATAAAATCCTGAAAGCTAACAAGGACAAGGACACTTCCAACAATTCATGGAAACTGGAATTATTCAGGTTAAGTTTATTTTTGTTAAAAATTTTGCAAGTGATGTAGATGAGGGCTCTCCAAAAAAGGGGAAATGCATCTTATGAAAAACTGTGCGTGGATTTTCAAAAATTATGGTACTATAACAAATTTTTCTCGTATTTCTATTTTCACGAACTTCTGAGAGGACCTACATATTTCTAAACATTAATTGTAGAATCTGCTACTGGCAGAGCAAGGATATAGCCAGGTGTTTGAGGCCAGTTGTCACCTTGCAGAGCATAATGCTCACACTCCAGTAGACCTCTGTGGTTAATAAATTTGTTAATTGGAAATAATTTTTGACTTATAGATACTTACAAAGACAACACAGAGAGTTCCAGTACACCTTTTATGTAGTTACTCTGATGTTTAGATGTCATGCAACCATGGTGCATTTGTCAAGATGAAAAACCAACATTAATATAACACTACTGATTAAGCCACAGATTTTACTAGGTTCTCATCAGTCTTCACAGATTTTTTTTTCAAATTTTCCCACAGTAGGTTCTTGATGAGTGATTTTGCTAACAGAAGTACTTCTGAGTCACAAGTTTAAAGGGAGCACCAGTGTCAAAAGGAAGCCTTCATTTTTGTCTCACCTGAGGAAAGAATTTTCATGAAGACAATTTCAGTGAGCAAAGCAAAAATTATCAAAAATATAAAAATAGAGATTTCCTGCTACAGCAACTGGAGGGGGTTCCAAGAGGAAAGATCTGACAAAAATGGTAGAAGTGGATCAATTAAATGGTACAAGGGGAACTCAACAAAAGGCCATACTCATGTCTTGCTATTTGTTCAAACCAAAAAGACCATCAGAAGGGTGTGATTGGCCACCTCCTCTTGGCCTTTTCAGAAACTGAAATTTCAGGCACAGGCTTCTCCTTGCTTTCTCATGGTAAAGCTGGGGGCTCAGAGAGATGGTGTTTGACATTTTGATCTAGTGAGAGGAGCCCTTTGTATTCTCTCTGAGACTTGGGTAGTGGGATTCATATTTCCAATAAGGGCTGGAGGTTGACGCTTTGGTTCAGAGTAGCTTTGGGGGAGAGGATTTTGTATTTTCAAGGGAAAATTTCACCAGAGACTGTGACCCTAACTACCTATCCATCTGGCTGCTTATATGAAGATCACCAGTGAGTGATGGGTATCAGCATTCAACCAAGCAGGCAGGAAGTCAGTGCCTAGAAGGAGTAGCCAGGCATTCCTTGTCAGGATCTGGTCTAGGTAGTAACTCCTTCCCTCTTGCTTTGGCCTTTTGGTTAAGTGAGACACAATAACCCTTTGTTTGATGAACTTTTTCCTGTTTTTTTTTTTTTTTTCCCTCTGTGAATCGCTGGTCTTTGAGACTTGGCCTTTCAGTTGCGAACTGAAGTTTTTTTTATTTTGTTTTTTTTTTTTTTCCTAAGAGTCAGAGCAGAGGGCCAGTTTTGTTTTTTTGTTTTTTTTTTCAACTATAACTTGTATATTTTGAAGTGTAGTCCACTTACTGGGATTGTAGTAAATAACTGGAAAGACTACAATGGTTTGGTAGAGACAAAAAAAAAAATCCACATCTTTTGATTTTTCCCTCCTCATAAATGGGTTAAGTTTTGGCAGTTCTGAAACAGAAATCTTGGCCTGATTAACTCAACTACTTGGGCAGATGAGAAAGCAGACATTAAAATTATATTTGTTATGCCTTAGATTTTTTAGAGACTATGACTGTGTATACAGATTGTTATGCTTTTGAGACATTAGCCTTTGAATCTTTTGGTTCCCTTGAAATGTCAATTATATTTTAAATATTTGCTTTCAACACTGGAGCTATGAGTTTAATCAAAAAGAAAATACTTCAGAAAATACTCTAATGAATTGTTTTTAAAGATTTACTTATTTTTTACTGAAAGGCATAAAAAATGAGAGACAGTGAAAGATAGTCCATCTGTTGGTTCGCTCTCCAAATGGCTAAAACGGCTGGAACAGCTGGAGCTGAGCAGATCTGAAGCCAGGGGCCAGCACCATGGTCCAACACACTAATGACTTCTTATCTTCTACCATGTGGTCAGGGAACTGGGCGGGAATGGGCAGCCTAGAGATCCATCATCCTGGCACCCCTGTCACAGGTTATCTTGAAATTGATACATCTTGGGACTTTGTTCTTGGCATTGATATCTGCCCCAAATGGACCAGTCTTGGCCTCACAGAAGAAATGATATTTTGCATTGCACGTTGCTCTGCAGCTCACAAAGCTCTCTCCCACACTTAGTCTCATTTGATCTTTAGGAGTAACTGCGAGATGTGTACTCGGTGACTTGAGCAATTGAAGTTAGGGCAGACTTACTAGGTGTGACCAAGTTGTGATGAGACTCTAGGTTTTTCTTTTTCTTTCTCTTTTTTTGTTCTTAGCAAATGCTTGCTCTTAGCTCAAACCCAGCCTAAGGCTCAGCAGGGCTGCCCTCTGTGCTCCAGGGATTCTGTGTATGCTTGTTCATCCTTAGCAGCAGGAAGGGCCTCGCATTTCAACAACAATCAAGTCACTGACTTTCAAATGTAATTCTTCTTTGGTTCTGAAGTCAGCTGGCCAAAAACAATCTAATAATATGGGGCTTTCTCTGTTTAATCACCTCATTGGAGAGGCAGTAACAGAAGAGTTTCTCAAACTGTCAACTTGGATTGTCTTTAAAGAAAAAAAAACTTGCTGTTTTCATTAGAGACTGTTCTGTTTCTGTAGAAGTAGAAAATCTAGTACTGTTCCAGCCTGATTTGTTTTTTTCTAGGCTTTCAGTTGCCTTGGTAACACCTCCCCAGTCTAACTTGTTTGCATATGAATTTGCTTTTCTGCTGTGGTCTGGCTTCAAGAGAAAGGTTTTTTCCTCTGGGTCTCCTCATGATTGTAGAGCACTAATGACCTCAATTTCTGTTGTTCCAGGTACAATCAGAACTTCTTAGAAATAATGAAAGTTGAACAAAGACATAATTTTTGTAAAAACTCTTGGAGGCAAATGTTGGGGAGTGGAAAGGCCCTCAGTGAAGATGATCTAGGAAAGAGTAGCTTAGGTGAAGATGAAATCTGCCTTACTGGTGATGAAGTCGGCCAGCAGTTAGGGATAAAGCCAGCTGCAGATAACTGGGGACAAAGGTCTTTTCTGCCCTTTGCAGGTGGGAAGGGTCCTAAGCCTCTGTGTGAGTTTTTTCTTATTGAGCCATGTTGTCCTCTAAAATCTTAGATTATAAGTAACTGGTTAGAAATCAGATCGGTAACACGAAGCCCTTACTCCATGCCTGGAGTGTGAGGAGTCAGATGGGATAGTAGGCAGTTAGGTAAAATTATCCTTTAAAATACAAAAATGGGGCTTTCTCCCATTTCCATACCCTTCCTGGAGCACGCTTTCCTTAGGGGAGGGAACAAAGGGTCCGCATCTCTTAGAGCGCAAAAGCGAGGAGGTGTGACTCACTATAATCTCATGTCTGGGTCGCTGTCAGAGGACCAGCACTTTAGTGTTCAGCTTATCAGGATGGCAGAAGGAAGTGACAAAGCTCACCCTTTTGTTTCTGGGTGAGATGGTAGACATTACTGCCTATTGGGAATAAGTTTATTTTTTCTTTCTGCCCTTGGGGTGACTCATGTAAACCCCTCCCTGAGATGATGTATAAAAAGGCACCATTTCCTCAGGTTTCTTCCTGGGATCTTTCTTCCCTTGGAGCCCCCTCCTGTCACAAAGACAGGAGATCTCTTTCTTTCCTACAAACATCATTTTTTTTTTTTTTTTGGCAAAATAGAGTTGTCCGCAAGAAAATTCTTCTTTTGTGTGAGACAAGAAAAACGTCAAATTCCCCGTAACAGGAGGATCCCCATCACTGTGTCACAAGCAGCCTGGGGGTGAACTGAAGTGCTCTTAAGAGGTTTCAGGATACAGCATCCTGGATCTAACTGAGCTTGTAATTGCCTGAAGGTCGGGGGCCTGGGGCTGGTTTGCACCTCACCCTGGCAGGCTGACTTTTCGCACTGACTTGCTTTACCTTGAGTGCATCTTTACCTAAACTCCACCTTTCTTCAAATTTGGCATTAATTACATTGTCCTTTAGCAAAAGTAGCACCTTTCCTCCTGTTATCACATGTCTTGCTTATTACAGTGGGTCTACAGCCCCACGTTCTTGGGTTGCTGCTTTGTTTCTGGCTGATTTGGGCTGCTTGGACTAAGACAGATGGTCAATAGATTTGTGTGTGTGTGTGTGTGTGTGTGTGTGTGTGTGTGTGTGTGTGTGTGCAGCAAAGATCGTTCATTGGAAAAACACCACTGTTAAAAATCTTTCTGAAGCAAGGAAACTGAATTGGTTGGATGTTGCTGTTCGGGTTGTTTCGTAAGTTGCCTGTGGCTAATATTTTGGCCAAGATGTAGCTTCCCAGTCTTGAAGCAGGTTCCTCCATATGCCCTTCACTCTCCATGCGTAGCTAACTCAGCTCTCAGTTGAAAATAAAGGATAAACTCAAATACCTTTATGCTGATTGTTTGATGAAGGTTTCTGTTGGAAACTGGCATTCTTCATACTGCTGAGTCTTGTTTATAGCCTGATAATGATCTTCAATCATTAAATGAGTTGATGTTTGGAGGAACAGCTTCACACCTGACATAGGCCACATAGGAAAAACAGCCTGGCTTGATTTTACTATGTTTTTCAGGATTTATTTATCTGAGCTGCTAGTTCACTTCCCAAGTGGCCCCAGCTATGCTAGGCTGAAGTGAGGAACCTGAAAATCCATCTGAGTCTTCATGTCGGTAGCAGGGTCCCAAACTCTTGGGCCATCTTCCAGTACTTTTTTGTAAGTGCGTTAGGAGGGAGCTGGATCAGCTGTGTAGTAGCCAGGTCATAAAACTGGTGCGCATGGGATGCCAGTGTTACAGGAGGAGACTTAAGTCACTGTGCCTTAATCCTCATCCCAGGCTGGTCACAGCAAGCTTTTTTTGCCATGTAACATTTGTGCCCTGTGATAGTGACTATTAAAAAGAGAGGCATATTAAACTTTCCTGTTGATGAAATCTCTGATTTCATATCTGACATTTTCTCATTAAGCCTGCAAAACAATAAACTACTTTTTAAAAAAATTTTATTTATTTTCATTGGAAAGTCAGATTTACAGAGAGAAGGAGAAACAGAGAGAAAAATCTTCTGTCTGCTGGTTCACTCCCCAAGTGCCTGCAATGGCCAGAGCTGTGCCAATCCAAAGCCAGAAACCAGGAACTTCTTTTGGGTCTCCCAAGTGGGTACGGGGTCCCAAGGCTTTGGGTCGTCCTCTGCTGCTGTCCCAGGCCACAAGCAGGGAGCTGGATGGGAAGTGGAGCAACTGGGATATGAACCAGTGCTCATATGGGATCCTGGGTGCGTGCAAGGTGAGGACTTTAGCCACTAGGCTGCCACACCACGCTGGGGACCAATAAGCTACCTTTCACGTGAAATGTTTCTCAGAACGACTCAGATTTGACTTTTTTATCTGCAAATGGTTTATTTTACCTCTTCACCTACATACTATGCTATTGTATCTAAGCAACTAGCTATGGAGAAAAATTGAATATAAATTCATTAAGTCATGTCATTTAAAATATTAAGAGGTTGATTTAGGGCCCAGCGTGGTAGCCTAGCAGGATGCCTTGAATGTGCCGGGATCCCATATGGGTACCAGTTCTAATCCCGGTGGCTCTACTTCCCATTCAGCTCCATGCTTGTGGCCTAAGAAAACAGTTTAGATTGGCCCAGAGTCTTGGGACCCTGCACCCGCATGGGAGACCCGGAAGAGGCTCCTGGTTTTGGATTCGCTCAGCTCCGGCTGTTGCGGCCACTTGGGGAGTGAATCAATGGGCAGAACATCTTCCTCTCTGTTTCTCCTCCTCGCTGTGTTCTGACTTTGCAATAAAAATAAATAAATCTTTAAAAAATATGTTAAGGTGTTGATTTAGCCATCAGGGATTCTGACTTGGCCTCTAAGTTGATGTGTTACCTTGTCCTTGTTTCATTTCTTCTCAGTTCCAAAGTTTATGAAAAGGAGGATTGTTTCATTCTGTTTGCATAATATCAGGTGGGTTCTGAAATTTCAGGCTTCCTTACTTGGTTAGGGGAGGTGCCTGGAGTGTTGAGTAGTTTTGCCCTGCTGCGCTGCCATGCTTTACTATCAGCGGGTGCTGTGTGGCTATAGCTTGAATCTTGCAAGGTGCTCGCAGAGGGTCTACATTTTTAGTGCTCAGTGAGTTGTATTAACATGTTCAGAGTTTTGCCTGTGAGAGAGGCTCAGTTAGCTTACTGTGGCCACACGGTCATAACACCTGAGACCTAAAACCTGTGTGGACCTCTTGGGACTAGAAGAAGGTTACTGGGCAAGGTAAAAGGGACAGTGTAGAAACACCATTTATGTTGGTTTCTGAGGCTGACTGGTGATCTCAGATGACTCCGTGGAGGGCAGCTGGGAGCAGAAAGAGACATTTGGAACCAGCAGAGGCAAGTTCAAAAACCAAGTTCACTAAGCGGTAGGTTGCATGTTAAGCCATGGTTGTTTTGCTCATGCTGGCTGTAGCACTTCTGATCTGGTTCTCTGCTGATGGTCTGGGAAGCAGCAGAAGATGGCCCAAGTGTGGAATGGGATGAAGCTCCTGGCTACGACCTGGCCCTGCTGGTTGCTTCACTTCTGATCCAGGTACTCGGGCCCATGCCATCCATGTGGCAGGTCAGCTCCTGGCCCAGCCTGAGCTGTTGTGGCCATTGGGGAATGAATCAGCATATTGGGTAATTTGTCTTGCTTTTAAATATTTCAAATAAAATAAATTTTAAAATATAAAAATAAAATCTTAACAAGAAAATTTGAGGTACACATTTTGGTGAATCAGCCTGCAATGCCCACATCCCATATGAACACCCGTTCTCGTCCTGGCTGCTCCACCTCCGATTCAGCTCCTTGCTAATGGCCCTGAGAAAGCAGTGGAAGAGACAGCAGCTCAACCATTTGAGTCACTGTCATCCACATCGGAGACTCATTTGTAGGCTCTCAGTTTCAGCCTGGAGCAACCAGGCTGCTGTGGCCATTTGAGGCGTAAACCAGTAAATGGAGGATGTCTGTTTCTCTCTTTCCTTCTGACACTCATAGTCTCCTTGGACTCTACGTGCATGTGAGAGAAACCTTCAGTGGTAGATGCCAGAAGGTTAGAAACTGGAATGTGTGTGGAACTAGTTTGGGGATAGGGCATTGCTCCCTAAAGCAGTTTCGACTTCATGCCATTTGTGGGGAAATAAAACTATATGAGTATTCCTCAAATCCTACTGATAGGTTTTGGGTGCTTGGGAATGATGGGAAAAGGGATGTGGATGAAGAGCTTTGTGCTTGTCCTCAAAATGTGGCTTGGCTTGGAAATCAATTGTGTTGGTCTGTGGAGATGTATAGTTTTATTAAGCAAATGAGCGGTGTCTGGAGTAAACATATCACCTGTATTATGTTGGAAAATATTGCTTCTTTGAGGATGTTCACCAGGGTATTAACCACAACAGCCATAAGGGAATTCATACAAAACCCAGGGCTATTGAGAGCCTGGAAGAGTATGAGTGTTTCAAGCTCCCATATCTTGTTTGAAGCCCAATTCCACTGTTTCAGAGATTTTCAAAGATTACCTGGTATATATCCACTATGATCCTCAGAGATCTCTGTATTACAGGTGTGCTCAAAGGAAAACATGAATGTCAACCTTCTGGAACAGGATCTCAAGGATGCCATGTGCAGGTAAGCTGTAGCTCCACCTTGAATTTGATCCTTGTTGGGTGGGTGGACACTGATTGATTGCTCAAGCCAGATTTTCTCCAGATGTAGTAATGGCAAAAAGTGCTTCCTGAGGGCTTTCTGAAGATCTGTGATCTTCACGAGTGCAGAAAGATCGAGAAACGGTTAAGGGATGGGCAGCACGCTGATCTTAGTTATGTGGCAGAGATTGACTGTCCATTAGCTAAGCCTTGGGATTACCTCTGATGCAGTTTACTGTCAGCAGACTCTGTCTGGCTTCCATCAGTGAATCTCCTTTGGCTTTAGCTCCTGGGAACTAGGCTTGTTGTACAGTTGCATAAAATAGATGTAACTCTCTTATCTGAAATATTTGCAGGGATGGAACACTTGGAATCTTGAGTATTAAAAGCATGGCACTATGGAACATAGCAGTCATTGACGTGATTAAAATCCCAGGACACCCAGTTCTTTAGGGATGGACTAATACCATTTCTTGCAGAATTATCTTGAACTTCGCGGAACTTATATAGGAATGAAGTTTACATTTTATCTTCATCTTTTCTGTGAATTCTGTTAAGTCACCTCTGATGGTTGACAGATTCCATGACTAAAGTGAGGTTAACTCTTCATCCCTTTGATAAGCTGGGACCTCAAGAATGTTCCTGTTCCCTGTGAATTTTGTGTTCGGTATTTTCCATGTTTGCTTATAACCAAGCAGTGGTAAACAAGTAGATGAAGTTGCCTGGAAATATTTTGTTGTGATAGCAATATGTGCACTGCAGCATTAAAGCAGTCATCAGTTAAGGTGCACTTGTTAGCTAGTATCTCACCTGATGGGTTTTTCTGAAGTCCCAGGCTTTTTGTAACATCTGAGTTGCAGTATTCACTGAAACCTTAGAATCTATCGAGTTGCTTTAATCTGATCCAACTGATCAATGAATGTACTTTGGGAAGTGAAATTGTGGTTTTTGTAGCTACAACCTTGTGCCACTCTCATTTGCTTACCAACCAAGGGAAGTCTGTGAGGTTTGAACTCTTGGAGGCAGGGGGAAAAGAGGAAGGAAGTTGGATATCGTGGTTAGATCTGAAGGCTCGGAAATGAACTGGTCAGTACAATTGGCTTTTATTTGTACCAGACCTTGAGTGAGATGGACCATTGGTTAGTTCCCTATTGAATTGGTTTTTTTCCAGAACAAATGTTGGAGTCATTTAGTTTTGTTCCTCGTTTATCCACATCTCCAAAAGGCTATTAGGTTTTAGTCTCGTGTGACAAACCTCCCGAGGCCTTCATCAGACCATCTATGTAATCATTCACCTAATGAGCCCAGGGAAGGTAACCTTTGCTAAATGGCTCCCAGCCCTTCATGATCATGATCTTATAAGACCCTTGTGAACCTCAAGTGTATGTTTATTGAATTCGAGGAGGCTGTTTATGCTGAGAAAGAGGTGGCCATCTCTTGTACAGGGAGCACCAGGTAAGTATCTGATTCTGAGGGACAGGGCATGGGAAAAGGGACAAGAAAAATGAAAAGGGAAGTGGTTTCAAGCTACACAAGTTAAGTGCTGGAAAAAGAGAATGAGCCAATGTTTAAGATGGATAAATTTGGCATACTTTACTATCAGAAAATGCCAGCCAGGAGAGTGGCTATCACTGAGTCGAACAGTCAGCAGACATGGCACACTACTTGATCACTGGGCTCTAGAATGAGTGCTCGGCCCCAAGGAGCTGACACCTGCATGTGAACATTTAGAGCTATGTGCCATTAAGACAAAATGTGGCGATATGGTTGAGATGGCTGTTAAAGTTGTGAAGGAGGTCTCTTTAATGTTGAAGCCTGGAGGAAAAGGAAGCAACGTAATGAAAGTCTGGGTGGAAGGGAAGACTGTGCAAAGAGACAGAAATGTGATCAGTGTGGCTGAAGAATTTTGAATAAGGAGGAATCTAAAAGGAAATAAGATAGCTAGGAAATGGATTACATAGCATCTTGTAGACTGATCGGGAGAAAGGAATTATTTTTAAAGTATTTGAAAGAATCTCGGAAGTTAGGTCATGATATTTGACACATGGAAGGAAGGTTAACCTGACTATTACAGGGGTACATGTGGAGCCGAGCCAGCTGGCAGAGATGAATAAGACCTAGGCTCGGCTTAGACTGGGGTGGGTACTGCCTGCAGACCTTGAGCCATTATATTTTGAAACTGTTGAGTTTTGTATAAATAACCTAAATAACCAGACTGACAGGCTGCAAACTTGATTGATTGAGGTCAAGAGCAGCCATTCATCGTTACATCTCCACACCTGACACACACCAGGGGCTGGCATGGTTAAAATGGATAGAAATACCATATTTTTTTAGATCATGAAACTAGAACTAGGAGAGTTAGCAGGTATTTTGCCATCATATGATGAGGCCCACTCTTCTCTATCAGTTTCCAAAGTAATTTTTTTCTAGTATGTATACTTGGGTTCTCTGTGACTAGACCTTTTATGTTAGACAACAAAATGGGAATTTCTGTCAATTAAGTCACTGAGCCGTATCTCTTCGGTATATTGAGGATTCCATATATCCTGTGTGGGAGTCCGGGTTGTGGGATTTCACAAAGAATCTGACTTTAATTCCCAATTACCCAGAGCACAGAGCACGTGAGTCCTATCATGTTCTCTATAAGGCTTTTACTAGGGGCACAGACATCCAATTAATTGCTCTAGATCCCAGAATCTTCAGCTTCTGTTTCTTTTCTCTGGCTTAGTTGAAAAACTTGTCTTCTTCGCATCTAGAAAACACTGGTGAAGATGGATTAAATTTGCACTTACTCAACTACCCATAGCAATCCTGCTAAAAGAAAGCCAAAGCCTTTTTCTGAAAAATGAAAAAAAACTTACTAGATATTACCATTATGCACTTGTATAAGTATCTGCTTTACAGATTTGATTGTAATGGTTATGAATAAGCCATCTCTCAGATACTGATTAGCTTGCATTTTAAGGGACAAAGTATTTTCATATAAGAATGCCAAAGGCCTCATTACTGATTCCCTTTGCTCCCAACTGACTAAGCAGTATTGGCCATTCCAATATGCAGTTTAATTAAACTGAGATAAGAAAAAGGCTGAGCATTATGGGCACTGGCTATAAGGAATACTTCAAAAAGTGTGTGTCTGGTGAGGATGGAATTAAAAGATAAGTTTATGTTGGTGTAACATTGAAATTAATGCCTAGTTTTTTTTTTTTCAAAATAAGGATTTTCCCTGAATTTCTTGCATCTGTTATATAATTCAGTCTAACATTAAGAAAGTATACCTCCTGCTCTGGAGGATGCATTGTCTCTATGGTTGCTGCAGAAGTTCTGTTTGTGGGTAGTGTAGAACAAGGGGTGTAAAGTTTAAAACACAATGTCTTATAAAGAAATCTGAAGGAATCAACTTTAAAACTTGTTATATAAAATATCTGCCTAATGTTACCTAAGTGTGTTAAATAAGAATATGTTTGAAGCACAGGCAAGTTAAGACAACAGTGTGAAAACTGTTTGGCTTGAAGTGAAATAGCAAACTGCAGATGAGGTCTTTTGGATAAGATGATAAAAATGTCATTTTGGACATGCAGTTCCAATTTTCTGTTGAATTGGAATAGGATCGAAAACTCATTTTCACAAATTATTTCAAAGGGAATGCAAATGTGCAAGGCAGAAACACTTGAATCCACCCAAGCTTTTTGAATTAGATTCTAATTATAGTAAAGGCATTTGTGCTAAAACCAATAGAATGTCTTAAAACTGAAAAATAACACGATGTAAAAAATGGGCGTAGGATTTCAGTAGGCATTGCTCCAAAGGTACTTAAATGGCTAATAAGTATAAGTTACTCTGTCCATCGTTAGAAATGTGTAAATCAAAATACAATGAGGTACCACTGCTGGAGGCCAGCTCCAGCCAAGCTCAGAGCTCGAGAATGGTGTGTGGAGTTGGCTATAAGAAAAGACATGGACCCTGTCACTTGTTTCCCTCTTGTAAGAGCTCAAGAAGAAGCTATCCTTTTTATTTACTTAGACACATTACAAACCTCTGCACAGACTTTTTTTAAACTGTCTTTAACTTCAGAACTAAACCAACATGCACAAATGTTCAATTAATGAATTTTTACTTCATGGTCAACCGGATGTTCTTTTTTTTTTAAGATTTATTCATTTTATTACAGCCAGATATACAGAGAGGAGGAGAGACAGAGAGGAAGATCTTCCATCCGATGATTCACTCCCCAAGTGAGCCGCAACGGGCCGATGCACGCCGATCCGAAGCCGGGAACCTGGAACCTCTTCTGGGTCTCCCACGTGGGTGCAGTGTCCCAATGCATTGGGCCATCCTCAACAGCTTTCCCAGGCCACAAGCAGGGAGCTGGATGGGAAGTGGAGCTGCCGGGATTAGAACCGGCGCCCATATGGGATCCCGGGGCTTTCAAGGCAAGGACTTTAGCCGCTAGGCCACGCCGCCGGGCCCCAACCAGATGTTCTTAAAGATAATTCTGTAAGTTACTATAATCAGTTTCTTCAAGGCAAGCCGTTATTCATTCTTCAGTAGTAGCCATTAGGTGACAGCCAGAACTCCAAGGCCAAGGCACAGATGTTGTCTATTAATTAGTAAAACATTCCTACTACATTTTATTTTCACAACTTATCAGTCACTTAATGGGAGAAATACATCAAGAGAGAAAAAACATGAAGATCCAAGACAAAAAGTTTCAAACATTAAATCCCCCTACAACTGCAGGCTCTACAACCTCATAAACAGTCAAACAATAATCAAAAGCATATATCTATGGTGTTAATAAAATCGCCCTATAATTCCTCTAGTTAAAAAATTATGAAAGCAGCTAAAACAACTACATTTTCTATGCTGTAAAGAGTTGCAAAGACAGGCTAACCTTTAAGGTCACAGTAACTGTATTTTTTGCCATAGCAGTTTCCACTCATACTCCCATCACTTCCGTTAGTTTGTAAAATTCTTATCAAACCATTTTCCAGAAGGCATGCTACATGTCTGGGCCAGATTCCAGGGTAATGGGTAGGCACACAATAAGGTGTCCAGAAATGGCATGGGCTTAATTGTACTCCTGTGTGCAGTTAAAGGCACACTCACCAAGACATTATCAATAGCATAAATCTCAAGCTCATGTCGGTTGCAAAAGCCATCCCATGGGGCAAACAACAATGCCTCAGTAGATTACAGGATTCTTAGTGGGGTGGTTGAGTGTCCATGCTAAAAGGGGGTGAGACTGCGTCAAGGTGGTCAGAGACAAATCTGCCGGGCCCTGCCAAACAGCTGGAAGCTCCCCCGGGCCCTGCCAAGCAGGAGAGCTGTTCTCTTCACACCCACTGCACGGACCCCAGCAGTACCACTTCACTCACATGGCTGAAAAAAGGTAATGAAAAGCTACATAAGTGTGGACCCGCATGTGTTGCTGGGAATGTAAAATGACACCACTGCTAATAATGTGGTAACCCCTCAAAATGTCAAATATAGAATTTCCATGTGACTCTGCAATTCCATTCTTAAGTATGCACCCATGGGAAATTTACAACATATCCATATCAAAATCTGTACATGAAGGTTCACAATATCATTATTCATAATTACAGAAACAGCCAAGGCATGTGTTAGTAGGCAACATTGGGTATTTATATATTGCAGCATTATTTGGCAAGAGGAGTATAAAGAAGAGTGTGTTTTCAAGGTTCACCCCTAAGTGAAAGAAGCTGGGCACCAGAGGCAATGAATTGTATGATTCCATTAATACTAAGTGTCTGGAAGAAAATGTACAGGATGAGCGTTTAGCCTAGCAGTTGCTTAGGATGCCTGCTTCCTATGGAAGAGTTCCTGGGTTTGATGCCTCCTTTGCCCCTGACTCCAGCTTCCACTGATGCAGATCTTGGAAGCTACAGTGTTGGCACAGGTAGTTGGGAGCTCCTGCTACACTGTGGGAGACCTGGATTGAGGTCCTGCTTTTGTTTCTGTTTCTCATATTAATGACTATGTTTTGCCTGGCTGCCCTAAAATTAGTTTTCTTTTTGAACACATATTGTTACCTAATAATTTTGTTAGGATTGTCTGTTCCTACATCCTAGTGTGGCTTTAATGTCTTAAGAACTTTCTGGAAAGACTACCTTGTAAATAGTGATCATGTTCTTATTGAGTCTCATTTGAGCAAAAATTTGGAAAAATGCCTGCAGATGGCTTTGAATGGACATTGTAGATATCCGGGAGTGAATCTGTTGCTTAGAAAGCATTAAACATAAAATTCAGATAAAATTGCTGGATAAGAAACTATGGTAAGAAAACTTAAAAGGGACAACTGTTAGGTGCAGCAGGTTGAGCTACCAGTCAGGAAGCCCGCGTCCAATTAGGAATGCACATGAGAAGGCACCAGATGATATTTCAAAGTAGATGAAACAAATTTAAAAAGTACTCACATAAGTCAAATGCTCTTAAATATGTGGTTGACTAAAGTACATGTGGTTATCACTTTCTGTTTTGCAGCTGACAAAACTAGATGGCAAGCAGTATCATCTCTAATATTGTTAGTTCATGTCTTAGTTGATTTCTTCGTGTTTTATAGTTGAGAGGTCACATTATTGGCCATAATAGTGTTTATATTTAATTTTATGTTGTTAAGGCAAAGGAGGACAATATAATCAATAAAAATCACATTGTGGGAGGGCAGAGAGGGGAGGGAGGAATGGTAAACATACTGATTTGAGAAGTAAATGTTAAGCAACTTGTGTTTCAAAATACCAACTTAATCTAGGAATTAGCGTTACTGAAGGAAAACTTGCAAAACCAAAGGGGAAAAGGTAGTTAGATTTGTGCTTAGACTTTTGGGGGTTAGTAGTTCTTAAGGAACTTTTGTTCTTCATTTTAATTTTATTGTTTAAAGAAATTGGCACGAAGATGAGAGAGGAGATGAGAGGAAAAATATCAACACATCTTTGGAAGCTAGGAAGGATACTTGCTGCTTTATCTGCTTCCTAATGGCAAGTGCTATCAGCATGCCGTGACAGGAACAAGTAAAGGATCCCTAAACCAAAATACTCCAAAATCCCAAACATTTTGAACACAAATATGCTACAAGTGTAAATTCCACACTGTGAACTTTAGTTCATGCACAGCATTACTCAAAATATTGTAAGGGTGGGCATTTGATGTAGTGTAAGGCACTGCTCAGGGCACTCAAATCCCTTATCACAATATGTGCGTGTGTCTGTGTTGTAAGCACAGCAGGAGAGTTTTCCTGTTTCCATTTTTTTTGTGCATTAGATCTCAAACTAATTCTACCTAAATGGAATTTTGTACCCTCTTAGCATCTCTACATTTTCCCTACCAGCCCTAACCTCAGGGTACAATGATTCTACTTTTCTGTGAGGTTGATTCTTACAGATTCTCCATGTAAATGACAAGATGCCATATGTTTTTCCTGTCCCTGGATTATTTCACTTAGCACAGTGTCCTTCATGTTTATACATGTTGTCACAACACAATTCCGATCTGTTTAATGACCAAATAGTATTCCATTGTGTATGACTATTACATTTTCTTTATTCCTTTATCTGTTGATACTTCGGTTGCTTCCATGTCTTAGCCATTGTGAATAATGCTACAGTGAACATGGCAGGTATCTTTTCAACATAATGATGCCATTTCCTTTGGCTATGTACTCAGAAATGTGGTTGCTGGAATCCTATTTTTTTTATCAAGTACCTCTGTACTGTTTTCCATAATTGCTGTACTAATTACATTCCCACCAACAGTGTAGAAGTGTTCTCATCTTTTCCATATCCCAGACAACACTTGTTACTTTTTGTCATTTGGATACCAGCCATCCTAACAGTTGTAACATAACTCACTGTGGTTTTAATTTGCATTTTCCTGGTGGTTAGTGATGTTAAATAACTTTTTTCACATAGCTGCCGGGCATTAGTATGTCCACTTCAGAGAAATGTTCATTCATGTCCTTTGTTCATTTAAAAAGTTGGTTTGCTTGCTATTGGATTGTCTGAGTTCCTTATATATTTTGCATAACCATTATAAGATGTGTGGTTGCATATGTTGTCTTTAATCTGTGGGTTTGCCCTTGTTTTGCTGTGCAGATGCTTTTTGGTTTGATACAGTCCTATTCACCTGTTGTTGGTTTTTTTTTTTCTTGTCTACGCTTTTGATGTCACATCCAATGAAATCACTGCCCAGGCCAGTATTTTGGAAATTTTCCACATGAATAATCATTAGACTCTGTGTGGAAAATGATATTCATAAGAATTTGGGGTTATGTTGCAGAGCCTGAAGAACTATTGATAGGGAATCAGGAAAGTGGGAGTACCGAAAACAAAACAAAACAAGTCAACAACAACAAAAGACAATGGATGGACACTTGTGTGTGTTTCAAAGACTAACAAGTTCCACAACTGTGGCAGAAAACTTTCTGGTTTCTGTGTGGAGGTTTCCACCCTGGACCCTATAGTGGATGCTTACGTTGGGGGGTGCTTGATAAGACTGCCCCCTGCTGAACATAGGGATTATGGTAATGCTGTTGCCCTGTTTACTAGATTAAAGCTTTTTTTCACAGATCTAGCACCTTCCTGATGGCACAGCTTCTCTTCAGGGTACTGTCCTTCTCAGTATCTAGTGCCCTCTTTGTTTCACATCCTCTTGAATTTCCAGTTCTTTTTTCTTTTAAAACTTATTTTGTTTTTATTGGAAAGGCAGACTTACAAAGAGAAGGAGAGACAGAAAGATCTTCCATCTGCTGGTTCATTCCCCAAGTGTCTAAAATGGCTGGAGCTGAGCTGATCCGAAACCACGAGCCAGGAGCTTCCACCAGGTCTCCCACGGGGGTGCAGGGTCCCAAGGCTTTGGACCATCCTTGACTGCTTCCCCAGGCCACAAGCAGAGAGCTGGATGGGAAGTGGAGCAGCCAGGACATGAACCAGCTCCCATATGGGATCCCAGCACATTCAAGATGAGAATTTAGCCACTGAGACATTGCACTGGGCAGAATTTTTTATTCTTATCTGAAATGTTAAAGCACTTGTGCTGAAGAGATCATCCCTAATACTGTATTATTGAAAATTCATATATCTTTGAAAGCAAGATGTAGATTTCAGTGATCTTAATCATTTTTCTCAGTAGTAAATAAGAAAAACTACATCTTACTGTGGCTTTAGAAATCAAGCCAAGTATGACAAATACATTTGCAAACATGCAGTGTGTCTTGAGGTTGGTTGTCCTTTTAGTTTATGTTGTCATGTTCCAGTGGAAAATCGTGTATGTTTCTGCTTGAAGATCGAGTGAGAAGACTGCAAAATGGAGGGAAGAAGGAAAAGAAAGCCATAAAACTTATGGCCATTTCAAAAGAAAGTGAAAAGAAAGTGAAAAAAAAAAGAAAGTGAAGGGGAAAGAAAGGAGCAGTATGGCATGACGGAGGGGATGTCCAGAAACTTGCCAATGGCAAAATGAAGTTATGGGGAAAAGAGCAGAAATGAGAACAGTGTGTTGAAAGGAAATAAAAGTGTGGGTCAGGAATTGCTAATATGGTTTAAAAATAGGTGTACTAGAGGTAGATGCATTCAAAGATGTGCAAGAAGATTTTAGATCTTAGTGTCTTGCCATTTGGATTGAGGCTGTGAAGAATATTAGAGAATACGGATGCTCAAAGTGACACCAAACCTATGCTCAGTTATGAGAAGTTTTGGAAGACATTCACATATCAAGGGTCAGAGAAACTAACATTTCCACCTTGGTGCTCAAGACTATTGCTCAGGATCTACATTACGAAAAGTGAACATAAGATATCTCTTGGGACCAGTGTGGTGGCATTTCAGGCTAATCCTTTACCTGCACTGTTGTCATTCCATATAGGTGCTAGTTTGAGTCCTGGCTGCTCCACTGTCCATCCATCCCACTCCCTGCTTCTGCCCTGGGAAAGCAGTGGAAGATGGCCCAAAGCCTTGGGTCCTTGCACCCATGTGGGTAAAACAGCACATGGAAGACCTCTTTTTGTCTCCTATCTCTGTGAAATTTGCCTTTCAGAGGTGAAGAACAAATATTGAAAATGATGAATGTCAAGCAGCAGCAAAAAAACCTGCCGATTCTTCCTTCTCTTCCCTGCTGTTGGCAAAACGGAGCATCTATCTCCTGAGAAATATTTTGTCTGGAATTTGGCAGGACAGAAATGATTGTGTGTGTGTGTGTGTGTGTGTGTGTGTGTGTGGGAGAGAGAGAGAGAAACAGAATACTTAATTCTGGAATACGTGGAGATCGAGTAGGAGATCGAGTAGGAGTCTGAACACTGAAAGCTGAGGTATATAATAGTAGTGTGTTGTAGCAGTGTCTTACAGTTCAAGAAGAGTTCACAAAGATTACCTTCTGTTAACGGCTAAAGCTAGATGAAAGTCCTGTAAGATATGTTGGAGCTCTGAACTATTTTCTTTGCACCTATGCAAGTAAATATTTAACCAGGCAAAAAAAGAAAAAAAAAAAGGAAGAACACAAGCTGAATGAATTCTAGGAATGGGGTAGAATGGTACCAATAAGGAATGATGATGTACATTACTTTAGCTTAGCAGTGACTCATAGTAATCATGGTAAGGTGAATGGTAAATACTGGTTTAATCAAAAATTCATAAGAAATTGGTGCAAAAATGTTATAAAATCTATGCATATAAAAATGTCATGAAAAATGTGTATTATGAAAACACCATGTATGAATCTCAAACTTTTTGTATTGAAGTAACTTCTCATTCTACTTCCCTTGAGGTTTTTTTTTTTTTGAAGTGTCTTTGTACTATGAACCTCTTAACAATATTCACTGGAAATTATCAGCCCGTTTGTTTATTGCACAGACTCAGTCAAGAAGCCATGCTGCCATATCCCTGATTCCAGCATGGAGTGTGGACACTGCTACCTACCTGATGTTTGAGGATAGACTGTTCTACTTCCAGAAATGTCCTTATCTGGTTATATAAACTCTAAACTTTCAATTGACATTTACAACACTGGTTGGCTACTCCCTGCCCCATCTTGACTTCCTTATAAAAATGTGAAATGTCAGGAAAGTATGATTCCTTGGTGCCTCCAGTCATATCCTACCCAGAGGCATGCTTTTCTGGAGGCGAGTACAAGCCACTCAGTCTTCCAAGCTCCCATCATCCCATGAAATGTAAGCCAGGCTATAGCATGGGCAGGTGATTTCACATATAATGTTGTTGGATAGGGTTTCAGGAAAATGGTTGGGTCTTAGGCATATTTTGCTGCCTCTGCAAACTGATAAGCAAGAAACTAAATGTGATTAATCAATGGACATGAGGATATTACTATTACTCTTAGGTACAGTACTGGTGGGGAATAATAGAGGTATCCTCACTAAGTGTTGAGCATGGTTAGGAGAACTGACCACAAATGGTGTCTGCTGTCTGTAGCTTTGTACAGTAAGTTTGCTTTAGACAGAGTCCCTGATTGAGAAGAATTCTGCAGTGCAGATGCGAGAGGGCCAAGCACGCATGGCCAAGCTTTTGTGTTCATAGTTTTCAAGCTATGGTAAATGGTTTGAGACAAGTGGGGGAGTTGCTGGTGTGCTCTCTCGCTACACTCTTCTCTCATATGGACAACTGTCTGGCTCTCTGCTATTCTTACCTGTACATTGTCTAAAAGTAAGTGTGTGCACAACCCTCCAGTAACAGAATACGATTACTCAGAGGCTTCCAGTGGACTGTGTAAAACCTGGTGCTTAACTCTTCAGAAGACTGCCCTGAGTTTTCTTCAGGAGTTAGTAGGTATGGATAATCTGTCCTTTGGGTTCTTAGTAAGCTGAGAAGCTGAGGTCCTTGGACTGATGTATTAGGTGTCCCATAGAAGATTGCTAGAACTGCAAATTCTCATGCCCCACACAGGATCGGTATGTTTAGCATTTGTTTCCTAACAAAATTCCTTGGTGGTTAATTGGCTTGTTAGCTTAAGAAGTGCGGTGGGTCAGGATTCCTGTTTATGCTCAGCATTATGAAAGAGTCCAGAAATGGTCAAACCTGTCTTCAAGAGGATAGTGCCCTGGATGATACCTTATCATGGAAGATACCAGAAGTATAGAAGCTGACCCTGGTTATTCCCACCCATACAGCTAGTCTCTTCTCTTCTAAGACTCTGGATGGCCAGTCTGGAGGAGCCTTAATGGTCCTATCACCAGGGTAATTATCTGGTGACAGTGTTGCTATTGTCAAAATTGCTAAGTGACAGAAAACTGTTTCTCAAGTTTCTTGGATAGAAGGCAGGATATGATAGGATAGGGAAGGGGTAGCTTAAGCTTGACACATGTCTTTGCTATAAAAGATAGGGACATTTTTATTCTACCCCAAAGAAACTTAGCTTCCCAGTTTAATGTAAATTGTGAAAGATTCAGGAGATACATGCCTGTATTAATTGATATTCTCCAAAGAAATAGAACCAACTAGAAACGTACATAACTAGGTATACTGTATGAAACAAGCTCTTGTGATCATAGAGGCTGGCAAATCCGAAATCCTCAGTTGGAGTGTGATGCCATCTGCTGGCAGAATTCCTCCTTGCTTAGGCGCCATCAGTTTTGTGCTCAAAATTTCAACTGATTGAATGCTGCCTGTCCACATTATGGAAATCAGTCTGCTTTATTAAAAAATTACCAGTTTGTTAGTCTCATCCAAAAGCATCCTTGGAGAACTATCTAGAAAACTGTTTTACCAAGTATATGGGCACTTTTGGCCCAGCCAAGTTGACAAATCAAATACTACTAACAACACAATATCTTCTTGCGTACAGCTCTTTACTCTCAATGACCTTGAGTGATCTTCTCTTGTAAACTGCTCCCAGTTGATTCCTGGAACCATATTTTGATCATTGTTCCAAAGCTCTGTATGATTTCTTGCATTGCAGGGTTGTCCATCGTAGCTACTTCAAAGTGGTTCAGTCATTGAGCTTCCTTCCTCCTCAGTTGCTCCAGCCCCCAACTTTTTCCGGTATTGACAATTACATGTGATAGCTCCCATGGCTGACTAACCATGACTCTGGTCACCAGAGAGGATCTTTAACTCTTTCATCCATTCCCCTACTCTGCTCTCCCACATCCGCTACCAAAGGAAGATACTCCATTTAAACTGGTGCTTGCGTGGGAGATAGCAAAGGTAAATGTATCGTTGCAATCAGCTCTTACCAGTGAAAATTAATTTAAACATGCCTTTTTACATGCTCCTGGTAAGCAGGGCACTGGATTAAGTGATGGTGTTTTCCTCACCAATGAAGGATAGGATCTGGTCAGATCAGTGGATTCATTCTCCTGCATCCAGAGTGCTAGGTTTCCATTCTCAGTTATAACTATTGCAAACTTCCTTTATCTTTTTTTATTTATTAATTTCATTGCATTATGTGACACATTTTTTTATGCACTGGAATTCCCCCCCCAACCCCCCCCCCCACGGTGGATTGCTCCACCTTGTTGCATTTCCATAGTCCAAATTCAGTTGAGATTCTTTCATTGGAGGTTTTGACCAATCATAAAGTCCAGCATCTTATTGTCCTGGTAAGTTCAATGGCTTCTTGGTGAGACCATCTCTGGTCTGAAGGTAGAACCAGCAGAGTATCATCCCAATCAAGTAAAAAACCCAACATAATATTTACAACCACTTACAACATTATGACATTTATTGACATGGTATGGATTAACCAATATGTTACTAGGGAAATGCATGTTCTCGACCACAACATGTGACTTCCTCATAGACATTTCAATTTTGTTTATATTCAACCATGTTCTGTATACCTTAAAATGGCTATAGATTGCAACTAGGAATGCTTAGAAACAGACAGGAAGCAGCCAGCCGGGATGCACTTATAACTCACTGGGTGGGACACAAAGATCAGTTACTCCTCTCTGGGGTGTTGAAGATTTCTCTGCA
Source organism: Ochotona princeps (assembly GCF_030435755.1). Classification (NCBI taxonomy): domain Eukaryota; kingdom Metazoa; phylum Chordata; class Mammalia; order Lagomorpha; family Ochotonidae; genus Ochotona; species Ochotona princeps. The sequence goes on from NC_080865.1 coordinate 12,456,393, forward strand.
CACCCCTCCCAAAAACGTTCACCTAAACTGTTGACATTTGTCCTGTTAAAGTTATAGAGTTAGACTACCCGAAAAATAACCAGGTTCAGCAAAATCATGCTTCAATGCTATAAAATGCTAAATACTAACATTGAAATAGACAAGAGACAGCTGAATAACTTCCTTTATCTTTACAAATTATTTGAAAGCCGGAGTGCACCTATCCAGTGGATCACTTGATCTCTGTCTCTCACATGAGTGGTAGGGACCCAAGTATTTGAACTACCATGAGTGCTTCTCAGGGTCTGTGTTAGCAGGAACCAAGAGGCAGGAGCTGGGTATTGAACACAAGCACGCCAATACAGGGTGTAAGCATCCTAACCGGTAGGCCAAACACTGGCCTCCTTAACTCTGGCATGTATAAATTCCTATATTTTTCCCTTCAGTGAATAATGCAGTGCATGCGTTTCTTCCCTGACATGCTTTCCTTTTCCTAAGGAAATTTAAATTCATTTAAATTTTTAAAAAAGATTTATTTGGGGGGGGGGTTTGATAGCCTAGTGGCTAAAATCCTCACCTTGTACATTCTGTGATCCCATATGGGTGCTGGTTCTAATCCCAGCGGCTCTGCTTCCCATCCAGCTTTCTGCTTGTGGCCTGGGATAGTAGTTAAGGATAGCCCAGGGCCTTGGGACCCTGCACCATGTGGGAAGATGCTCTTGGCTTCGGATTGGCTCAGCTCCAGCTGTCACAGCCACTTGCGGAGTGAATCATGGGAAGCGAGATCTTCCTCTGTGTCTCTTCTGTGTATATCTGCCTTTCCAATAAAAATAAATAAATCTTTAAAAAAGATTTATTTTTTTTTTTTTTGGTAAGTCAGATTTACAGAGAGAAAGATCTTCCATCTGCTGGTTCACTTCGCAAGTGGCCACAATGGTTGGATCTGAGCCAACCTGAAGCCAGGAGCCAGGAGCTTCTTCCATGTCTCCCATGCAGGTGCAGGGTCTCAAGGCTTTGAACTATTTTCCACTGCTTTTCCAGGCCATAAGCAGGGAGTTGGAAGGAAAGTGGAGCAGCTGGGATATGAACCAGTGCCCACATGGGATCCAGGCATATGCAAGATAAAGACTTCAGCCACTAGGCTACCATGCCAGGCCCTTTATTTTATTTTATTTTATTTTTTTTATTTAAAAAAAAATCTCTGCTGGCTCTTTTTACATCTTTTGACATCCCTAACACTTGAATACCCAGTTCTATTCTTTTTAATCTCCTAAATATTTATCAAATAAATTTCATATACCTAGATACTGTTTAAACTAGCTCTAATTCTCATCTCTTGGCAAGGTTGTGGTAAATTTTCACTTGTTTCTACATTGCTTACATTTGTCTTCAGACTGTCCCAATTTCATGTCTGGTTAAAGCTGTGTTCAAGATTCAAAAACACAGTGTTCTTTGAGAACTACGTTCCTCACACATGGGCATAAGATACTAAGTGCCAGATAATGAGAGCCTCATGTCTTGGGTGAGGAAGACATCAAAGTTTGTGGAGAATTAAAAGGTAAGTTTATTTTAGTACAAAAAAGTTTTGAAGAGCTTGAGTTGTGGTACAGTGAGTAAAAACCACTACCTGCAATGTTGGCACCTCCTATAGGGGCTGGTGTATGCCCTGAATATTCCCCTTCTGATCCATCTCCCTACTAATAGCCTGGGAAAAGCAGTGGAAGATGGCCCAAGTGTCTGGGCCCCTGCCATCCTCATGGGAGAGCCACATGAAGCTTCTGGCTTTGGCCTGGCCCAGCCTTGGCTCTTGTGGCCATCTGGGGAGTGAATCAGTTGATGGACAATTTCTGTCTCCCTATCCGTGTAACTCTTTCAAGTAAATAAATATTTGAAATCCATGCATACAGAGGGCCTGTTAAATGTTTCTGGAAAATGTACTTTATGAAAAATATGGTTTCCAAATTTTTTCTGGACCTTTCGCTTCTATTTTTGCATGAACTTGAAAATGTTTTGACAATTATTTGGGGGTTAGGGAGGGAGCAAGTGAGCTAGCTAGTGATTCCCATCCACTGGTTCACTCATCAAATGTCAAGGTCAAAACTGGGAGTGCTGTCACTCCCAGTGAGTGGCAGGAACCCTAACTATTTGTTCCGCAGAGACTGCTTTAGCAGGAAACTGATGTCAGGAACTTGAGCGGGGCATCAAAAGTAGTTATTCCTTGGAGTGCCTTTGGAGGCCAAGAACTCGGAGGTCATCCACTCCTGCTTGGATCTACCACATGGGATGGAAGAAGCCCAAATCCTTCCTCACAGGATCCAAGGGCATCAGAACAGCAGCCAAGAGCCCTGAGCAGTCCGCAGAAACAGAAGAACAGTAAACTTCCTTTGGGACTAGGGAGGGGAGCTTTCTCTGGTCCTTGCTTGGTTCCAACTTTGGGTCCCCACCCTCTCTGGCAATGACCATCAGGATCGCTCCAGAAACCCCTCAAAACAAACAAATAACCAACCAACCAAACAAAAAAAATCTAGAATAGATAGAGAACAACAAGGAAAGCTTAGAATCAGACAGGAAATGGTCAGCGTGAATTCACTTATACCTTACTAGGTGGGACACAAAGATTAGTTACTCCTCACTGGGGTATTGAAGATTTCTCTGCACACCCCTCCTAAAACTGTTCACCTAAACTGTTGACATGTCTTGTTAGAGTTACAGAGTTAGACTACCCGAAAAAAGCCAGGTTCAGCAAAATCATGCTTCAATGCTATAAACTGCTAAATACTATAATGAAAATAGACACGAGACAGCTGAATAGTAATCTATAGCCATTTTAAGATGTATAGAACCCATTGTATATAAACTAAAATTGAAATGTCAATAAGGTGGTCACAGAAGGTGGTTAAGAACTTGCATTTATTTTTAACATATTGGGTACTCAATACTATGTCAATTAATTCCATAACGTTACAAATTGTTGCTGATGTTATGTTGGGACTTTTAATTGATCGGGATGATACTCTGCTGGCTCTACCTTCAGACCAGAGATGGTCTCCCCAGCAAGCCGTTGAACTTACCTGGACAATAAAATGCTGGACTCTATGCTTGGTATATGCTTGCAATGAAAGCATCTCAACTGAACTTGAACTGTGGTTATGCAACAAGGTGGAGGAATCCACCATGGGGGGAGGATGTGGCGAGGGGTTGGGGGAATCCCAGTACCTATGAAACTGTGTCACATAATGCAATGTAATTAATAATAATAAAAAAGGAGTTATTCCAGAGTGGGACATGGTTGTCTTAACTACCAAGCTAAATGTTTACTCCTCCATGGAATTTTTGAAGTACCCTTACGTTAATGTTTCAGTTTCAAATGAACTGCCATGTCTGGTTTGAAAAATCTATTTTCTGGCAGTTCTGAATTCCTCGTGGTCATTCATGAAAACATGAACAGCCTCCATGAAAATGACTCCAGCAATTCCTTGTCTTTTTCTACCTGAGTTAGTCTTAGTGGTTGAATGTGGTTTATCCAGATGTTGTATCAGTAAGAATCCCGGTAGGAAACAGATGCCACACACAGATTAGGATCACTTACTGGCGGGTTTACTTACAAAGTGTAAGACATGTATAGGAGGCGTGAAGATGTCTGGGAACGAGCACAGCAACCCAAGGGCAGAAGTAGCTGCTGCTTCTAGAGCACACACACACACACACACACACACACACACACACACCTGAAGTGGTTGCTGGACAGCATAAGAGAATCCTGCACAACAGGAACCTTTGTAATAGGGCCAGAGCTTGATAATCTCCTAAGGGTAAGGAATGAAAATGGAAAAATGAGCACACTCACTTTTTCCTTTATGATCTTCCCACTGAGCTCACAGGCTCCTGCATCCCCTGCTGACTAGTCCACACCCATCGACCTTCCGGGGCAGAGAAAAATGTAGAAAGTAGGTTTGGAGCACCAAGAACACCCAGCACAGCTGTGGTTCCTTAAACCTTGGGCCTTGGTCTTCCTCTTGATTGTCCTGTTGTAAGCACATCTGGCTTCTCTTTGCTACTAGATTGTATCTCCATGGAAGAGATTTTTTTTTTTTTCAGTCAGCTCCTGGTCCAAAGAGTCTGGAACATAAGTAGTGTTTCAGGAGTGTAACTGGGTTCACCTTTGCTTACCTTTTATGAAAGTATTGACCCATCTTTGGAAAAATAAGTTTATTACCAGATAATATATGTCTTTCTAGAGCAACATGTAATGTTTCAATACATGCATACAGTGCAAGCTGATCAAATCAGACCATCCCCTCCTTCCCATCCTTCCTCTGTCTGGAGTCTATCAGTGCCTCTCCTCCAGTGCATACAGAGTATAGTGCATTCTTGTGAGCTGTGGTAGTCTCACTGTGTGATGTGGTGATTACCTTGATCTTGGTCTGTGTCTTTTGACCCCAGGCATGGTATTACACCATACTCAATCTGAGATGGAGGTAGGGAGATAATTTAAAGCCTCCTCTGCTGAGTATCTGGCAGACAGAGTTGCCCACTCCATGGTCTTTTACTGCCACCTTCTGGCATCCTGTCACCATAACCCAGTCTCGTTGTCTGGAAGTTGAATGAAATTAGAAGTCCTTATGGTGGATGTTAGACACAGTGGTAGTGGAGGGAGATTGACCTTGCTCAGAAACAGGTCCACCTGGCCCTAGTCAAAGGGCAGGTAGTGCTACTAATTCCAGAAGCAGTCAAATAAAATTGTCTAGTCTTTAGTTACCAAACCCTAGACCTTAGTTGCATCCTGCTCTTCATATTACTCTAATGCCAACTATAGCACCTCTTGACCTCTTCTCTGACTTACAGCTGCTAGCAAGGCTATGTTTAATCTTTTCTACCACACTTAAGGTGTTGCCTAGAAGGAAGAACCTGATTGTGAACATTTTTTGTTCATCTGTCCTTTTTCTGGTAGTGAAATGTATGTAACATTTTAGTCGTGTTTAAGTGTGCAATTCTGTGGCATTAAGTACATTTGCATTATTGTGTAACCATTGTAAAATCCATCTCCAGAACTTTCTTATCCAAGACAGAATTCTTTATCTACCCTATCTTTACTCCCTCTTGCCCCCTTTCTTCAACCCTGGAAAAGTTTATTGTACTTTGTTTCTGTGACTTAGCGTATTTTAGGTTTTAGTGAAATTATGCAGTTTTTGTCTCTTTTTGGCTGATTTATTTTACTGAGAATAATGTTCACAGCTTCATCCATCTTCTTAAATAATTTACTTGAAAAGCTGAGTAAGAGAGATCCATTTTCCATCTGCTGGTTCACTCCCTAAATAGCTGCAACATCCAGATGTGGGTCAGTGCAAAGCCAGTTGATTTTTCCAAGTCTTCCTGGGGCCCAAGGACTTTCACCATCTTCTGCTGCTTTCCCAGGCATATTAGCAAGAAGCTGGATTGCAAGTGGAGCAGCTGGGACTGGAACTGACACCTGTTTGGGATGCTGGTGCTTCAGGTGGCAGCTTTACCTGCAAAATCATAGTACTGGCCCTAGATTCATTCATCTTGTAGCATGTATCAGAATTTTCTTTGTGTAGCTGAGTAATGTTCCCCTTATGGATGTAAATGTGTAGAAAGAGACAAACTTTTGAAGTTGGTGGGTTCCCTCTACTGAAATTCTGGCAAAGGCAACATACAGTATTCTGTGTTTTTATATTCACTTATAAATACCTCTCATTCATCTTTCATGCATCATTCTGAAGTTTGTCCTGTTGCTTTCCAGAGTTCTCCTTGTTGATCCGTGCAGCTCTAGTTCTGTTGTATTGCTTTTTACCATTCAGTATATGTATATGACAAATGAGTTCGCCTCCAATTGTTGAACATTTAGGACATTTCCCTTTTATTACTACTTTTTTTGCTAGTACATTTCCTTCAGCAGATATTTTCTGAGGTCTAGAATACACTCAGAATTGCTGATCTGCAGGTGCCTTCACTTTCACAAGATACTGTTAAATTTCTACTTGCACAGTAAAATGGCACTTCCAATTTGGATAGTAACTTTTGGGAATTCACATTTTTCTACATCCTTTTTTTACCATAAAATGGTATTTTGTTGTTATTTTAGTTTTTATGGTTTTTTCCTTTGGAAGATAAGCATCTGTTCCTATGTTTATTAGTCATTTGAAATTTCTTTTTTATAGAAAAGTCTAAGGCTGATTTTATATTTTAGATTCTCAAAACAGCAAATCAATGAAAGCTTGCGATGGGTGTTGACCATCCAGAAATCCCTTCCAGAAATCTCAAAGGAGAGGTTTAATTCTGGCTTTCAAGGCTTGCTGCCACCAGATGTCAGTACTGCACTAGCAAGTATTGCTTTGCTGGGCGTTTATTTTCTGTAAAGCTCAAGATGGTGGATTTCTGCTGTTGCAGCTCAGGACCTGCCAGCCAATAGGTGACTGTAGGAGATCAGAATATTCCTGCTCCAGATAAAGGTGTCTGGCGTATTGTGGGTTAGTCAGAGAAACTGTAGACCCACGGGTAGCAGTGAAAACTTGCCTTCTATACAAGAAATTTACATCTACTAAAGAAATGTACATCAGTAAAACATCTGCAGGTGAAAGAGGTTTGTTCAGGTTTTATTACCTGAGAGACTTTTATTATCTGTAGGACAATACAGTTTTCGCTTAGAGTCCACTTCCTTCTTTTGCCCTCCTTTACTCATCATACCTTCTCTCAAGAAACCCCAGGTCCCAATTGCTTTCTGTAGCTGAGAATGGTATTTAAGTTCAGTCATCCGGCCCTCATTTGAGCCTCAAATTTTGTGGGACTCCATGCATGGTATAGTTATAGTTGAAAGTAGGTTCTTTTTCCCTGTTATTCTGTCCCAGGCCCATTTAATTTCTAGCCCAAGCAGATAACCTAGAATTTTGAAGGGAAGCCATTTTCTTCCTTCCCCTATGGTATATGTTTATATAAGCAACTGTAAAATATATATTTCACTGATATGTTTCAGTTAACAGTGTTATTTACAACAAAATTCCAAAGTAAATTAAATGCTGGGTCTAAAATCTAAGGTGCATTACTCTATTTCTGTTTTAATCTTAAAATTAGATGGTGAAAAAAATGTTGAAAATGACCATCTTTTGACTGATTATGTGCCAAGGGTTATGCTAAGCACTTTTCATACATCACCATGTAATTCTTTTTCTATACAGAGAGAGCAGATTTTGTGCATTCTGTAGGTGCAGCCACCATGTTTGCTTTCTGCAGTGGTGTGGGGTGTCCTTACTTCATTTGTCAAATAGGGACAGCTGAGCCTTAGAGTTGAGTAAATTGTGCACTAGCACACAGCTAGTTAAATGTCACACACAGCCCTGGTCTTTCGGCAGGAGCTTACCGGCTCCAAAGTCTCTGTTCCCCATTATTATGCTACTCTGACTCTCAACATATGCAATTCTGCAATCTGCCTGTGTCCAAATCCTTTAGGCAGTTTGTGCTTAGGGATCAGAATAAACTTGAACTAACAAGGGGAATCCTTTCTAAAACTGTCTCCTGGTGGTGGAGGCGCATCTGCTTATGTCTGAGGTCAGCTGTATCTTCTAGTAACAAGCCTTTTTTTTTAAATCTTTCTTGCAAGATCAGTTTCTAAAATAATGACCCAAATTTTCTCCCACTCTGCCTCTTTGTAAACTTTCTTTGAATTTTATAGCACCCAGTAAGAAAATACGTAATTGCTAAAGTCACGTTGCATCTCTTTTTTTTGCTACCTTCTATTACTGCCTCTGTTTACAATAAATGTTCACCTAGAAAGTGTAACCTTGTTTCTCTGCCTTGTGTTTTGTGTAGCCACAGCAGATTAGTGCCTTGTAGGTGGACCCTGGAAGGCAACAGTGATGGCTCAAATGATTGTATTCTTGTTACCCATGTGGGAGACCAGGGTTGAGTTCCTGGCTCCTGCCCCAGTCAGCAGCTGTTATTGTTTGGAGAGTGAACCAGTGTGTGGGATCTCTGTTTCTCTGTCCCTCAGATAGATCTTTTAAATGATTTGTATTTATTGTGAAAATTTTGAAATCCATGCATAATTGTTTTCATAATACACAATCTCCATTAACTTTCTGAAGATCCTTCATAACTGAGAATGTGGGGCAAATAAATGTTAGGGAGAAGCACAGAATCTGAGCTCAGTTTGAAGTTGTAGCACTTGCTCCCCACTTGGCACCTTTGCTAATCAGCCAATGCATGTCATTAAACCTGGGATGCTAAGTAAGTGTCTTACTCTGTTTTGTGTTACTGTAACAAAATGTATGAGGCTGGGTATTCTATAAAGAAAAGAGGCTGGTTTAGCAAATAGTTATGGAGGTTCAAGAGCACGATGCAAAATCAGCTTTTTATGAAAGCCTTGTGGATAGCATTATGTTGCAGGAGCATGTGTGTGGTGGGGGTTGGCGGGGGCAGGATGGGGAGAAGGAAGAGGGAAGGGATACACAAGGTAAGAAAGCAATTTATTGATCATGTGCTAACAGAGAACAGGCAAGAGAGCAAACTGAGGAAGTTGAACTCATAATAACATCCTCCCCACCATGCTTACTGCTTTACTCCTGTGAGATCTAACCCAATCTTGAGAAGAATATTAATCCATTCATTCCGGAGGATTATTCATGACCCCAACCTCCTTAAGCTGCAATATATTTCGGTGGGGGCAAACTCCATTCAGACTTACAACAGTGAAATTTGCATGCCTGTTGATGGTGCCTTGGCTTCATGGAGCCCAGGACTCAGCAAATTCCTTCTTTCTGGAAGTAACTCCTCATAGTAAGCTGAATTGTTTCAAGTACCTCTTCTAATCTTATATTGATTAGGGTGGGGAGGATTTCGGTAATCAACAATGGCCTCCTGCCCAGTTGATTCTTGATCTTAATTACAGCCACCTGCCCTTACCATTGACTGATGCTTTAGTTCTGGGACAAGAAAATTATAGGAGAAAACTGACAGAAGTGTTGCATTGTGAAATGCCTGGATCCAGGACCCAAAACAGTGATGCTTTATTTCCAGAATAACATTTAATAGACAAAGATAAGAGAAAGTGTCCCTGCGAGAAAACGGTAGCCTAGCTACTGTTGAAGCCAAGGCTGTCCATAATCCAGTGTGTTGCCCTATTGAATTTTCTTAAGAGATGGCAATGCCAAGGCCTTCACCTATGCTGCCAGCTGTTATATACAGAAAGACATTGCTTCACAAGGGTGCAGGCAAGCTGACATCTCGGCTATTGGGAAGCACAGCAGTAGAAGAGAGAGGGCTGATGCCACGGAGTGACAAAACAAACTTTCCTATGAGCTCAGGCGAGGTGTCCCATGGAGATTCCCAGAAATAGTACCTCCCTCCCCTTCTCTCCTTCTGCCTTAGTGTGAAGATCTTGCTTTAGCATGTGTGGGGAAAAGATTCTGAGAAATGCTGCTGGTGACTGAGCCTTGTTCCATATGCAAATGTATTCCCAGGAATCAGCACAGGTCATATAGAAACAAATTAGAGTGGAGAAATATGCCCTCAGGGGTTCCTGTTGGGGTATTAAACCATAGCTTTATATATTAATGTTTCCTGAATCACATTAGATACAGAAGAAAAATAATGTCCCCATGAACAATGCCCTGAGCTACTTTTGTCTTTCTAAATCATGTTAGAAGAGAGTTCTTAGGTTTTCTGTTTATTTAAAAAAGATTCATTTCTTTTAAATCTCTTCTTTTGAATAAAAGATTTATTTATTTTACTTGAAAGCCAGAGTTCCAGAGAGAAACACAGCTCTTCCAGCTACTAGACCAATCCCCAAATGACCACAACAGCCATAGTTGGGCTAGTCCAAAGCTAGGAACCAAGAGTTCTTCCATGGGTGCATATTTTTAAGGCCTTGGGCCATTCTTGGCCACTTTTCCAGGCTATCATCAGAGAGCTGCATGGAAATGGAGCAGCTGGAACTCAAACTGGTGTGCATATAGGATGCCCTTGCTGTAAGTGGAGGATTGGCCTGTGATGCCAACTCATTGAGTCTAACTTCCATCTTTGTAATGAGCACAGGATAGTGGCTTAGCTAGTCCTAAGGGTTCGCTCTACTGCATATACCTTGAGGAGGAGAAAAAAGGCAAAAAACCTCTTATAACTCCAGAGGGTTCCAATTGTCTGGTCAAGGAATGCAATTCTGTCTCCATCAAAGTACTGGTCGTGACTGAGGCGCTGTCTTTGATTTGATGCTGGGGTCTCTTATTATCCAAAATTGTGGATTATCCTGGACTTCTCTGGTCTCCAAGTTCTAGTTATTCACATACAAGCCTTAGTTTGTCCAGCTTAGCTACTTCCCTGGGGATAAATTCCAGGGAATTTAACAAACCCAGGACCATATTCCCCTTCAGTGATGCACTCCTTAATTATCCTACTTGTATGGAAGCCACTGTCCTGGTCCAATGTCTTTCTACTTTGAGAAAAATGTTTGACATCTAAGTGTGACCATCTTTTCTATCACTGAATCTTAGCTTGAAACATGTCCAAGTGCCAGGATGACTACAATGACTTCGAGTCTCAGAAAAAGTTAATGGCCTCCACTTCTTACAGAAGGGCCCTAGCAAAATTTCATAGTGCTTTCCTAGAACACTTAGTTTTACAATTAATGGGAGTAGGCAGGGATATGGAGAGGAGGTGCACTGGGTTATTGTATCTCAACTATTGAAAGAGCTTTTTTGTCAAGTGGCAAGTTCCTAATTCACCCCAGTTTCAAATAACCAAAAGGCAAGATCTAATTTATTCCTTACAAAACAAGATTTAATGTCTCCATTGCTATAAATAGAAAGGATTCTTAAAGAAATGGTTATAAATTTTCAGGAAAACAAGACAAAAATGCTACAAACTATAGATCGTATGAATTGTCCCTCATATTATTACTTTTTAATTTCAGTTCAGTATATGGATGAACAGTTTTTTTTTAAAAAAAATTTGTGGTCATTGATGTCACTCCTTTCAGGCTTTCCATCTAACAAGTTATTGAACTTCCTGTCCCTCTATGATTGGCAGGACCCTGTACATTTTGACCTATGAATTGTGAGAGGCAAAACATGGAGGTGAGGAGAATAGCAAAAGTCAGAAACCTTCTATCTGCTGCTTCACTCCTTAAATGGCTGCAAAAACTGGACTGAGCCAGACCAAAGCCAGTAGCTAGAAATTTTTTCCAGGTCTCCTGCATGGGTGCAGGGGTCCAAGCACTTGAAACATCTTGGCTGGCTTCCCAGGTGCATTAGCAGAATACTGGGTCAGAAGTGGAGTAGCAGGGATTCAAACTAATGCCCATATGAGATGCTGGCATCATAGCTGGTAGCTTAGTTCCCCTATTCCATAGTGTTGACCCAAATTTTAAACTTTTATTAGCATGAAGCTCATTAGAGGTTATCTTTACCTAGCTGCTGGCAGCTGCTATTCCAAATGATGGCTGCTTTCTCACCTTGGGTCCTGAATTTTAGGACAAAGAATAAAACCAGTAAGTCTACAGTAAAACATGCATCATGACTGAGAGAACTTCGATTTTGGTATCAGTCCTGGTCTTGGTGACAGTGGAGCTGCACTGCATAGGTTTCCCTTCAATTAAGAATTTACTGGTTAAGTGAGTTGAAGAGGGCAGTTAGCTGATTGCTTCGTCTATGCCAATTTGGGGATCTTGTGTTACATTTGGGTGAAGATCATGCATTTCACATGTAGCCCCAGGTGGGGACTGAGATTGATCATGGTTGGGGTTGGCTGTTTATGCCCAATGTGGATTCTGCTAATAGACAACATTTGCTCCCACATTGTGTTGGAAACAATATGTAATACCATTACACGCTGGAAAAGTCATCTATTTCATATATATGGTGAGTTGAGCAATGGTACTATAGAATAAAGGATAAGAGGAGAAAGATATCAGAAGTATATAGTAATGAAATCTCTTTCTGAAAGTGACTGATGTTGACATTTAAACTGTCAGTGTTGGAAAATAGCAGAGTAGTTTAGGGAGGTACTTAAGTTGTCAGTTACATGGTTGCCTTGTCCCTGAATATGCTTTGCCCTTTATTTGAAGAGCAGTACCCCAGCTCTTGTTTTCAAGATCAAATTCAATCCCAGTTCTGTTTGTTATCAATACATGTTGTCTGTGGGCTGTGATGTATGTCTACCACATACCACTAACTCCAAGCTAAGAAGGATAATCACTTTCACAATTAAAATTCACTCATGAGAAATGGAGAAATGTCTCTGCCCTGTGTTTCCGATTTAGAAGCATATACTGTGGACCTATAATGTTCCTTAATAATGAGACGAATCATTGGTTTTTCTCTGCTCCTGAATGGTTATTATTTAGCTGGGAATGAAAGCACAAAATAGGTCAAAAGGACATAATCTGCACCTCCTGCACATGGTGATAAAAAAAATAATATGCTTTGCATTTTTATAATCATCTTAGGTAGCTACTGATTCATTAAGTATGATATGCCCTACAGGTTGTCCTTACTGACACTCAGCCAGAAGTTATAGCACCATGCTTAAGTGTTTCACAATTACCTTCCTCAGGATGTTAATTATCAACTTGGATTTCTCTCCTGGATGACTCAGTGGGCTATAATAGCCCTGATGGTAAATACCCATAGCTGGGCTTTGAAGCAATCATGTCATAAAGAGGGGCTGGATCACTAAGATAGAAATGGTCCCATAAATCCTAGTGCCTGACAGGTGTTGGGAAGGTACTCCTTCCAGCTAAGAGAAGCCATTTGGCATATTCAGCATAATCTGCTTTATTGAACTAGAATCAGATAGCTCTACCACAGCTGAATTATGTGTAAGAAAATATGTCTTGTAGAAGAGTTTCCGTTGTTCCTACTTCTCTTGTTCACTGTTAAATGTACCAGTTGGGTATTCCAGGACACAGAGGCTGTAATAAAATCAAAAGTACAATTTGTCGTGGGGATAAATGTCTGTAAAAGGGACAATAAACAGAAGTAGGGCTGGGCAAGCAAAGCCTTCGGAACAGGAAGCTGACCTGACATCTCAAGAGGGGAGTAAAGAGGCAGGACTAGGAAAAAGAAGTTGAGATGCTGCTGTGTGGTAAAATTTTGGCCAACCCAACGGGGAGCCCTAGAACAAAGAGGCCTCATTAAAGGTGGTACATGCTGGCCTGGAATGATTGGGTTCTAGGAACCATGCCGAGGTCAATCATCAGCTGGGTCTTCTTTAGAGGTATGGTCTTGACTCCAAAAGTGGAAATTGTCAGGTGATGGCATTTCTTACAACTGAAGTACAAGTACTTTCTTGGGATCTCTGACAGGTGCAGCTATGTGGCTGCTACATGTAGGTTCATCCTTTTTGTGACACAACATTGATTCATTTTAGGACTACCATTGAGGAATATGAAATTATGAAAACAGTAATGGAGTGCTAAATATGACCTCAGAGTCTTACAAGCCAGGGTTTGAGATAAATGTTTCCTCAGAGGGCTGAGTATTGTATAAATAGAATACTTTTATGCAGCTTACAGTTTTGGAGGCTGAAAGTCTTAAGCGGGCAGCCTCATTGATTTGTCTTCTGGTGAGGGTCTTCTGGCTATGTCACAACATGGCATATGATGCCTTGATGGGAATACATGAGAGGGAGAAGAGTGATGACATGCTGAAAGAATCTAGTGGGATGTCGGGGGAGGGAGGCTTGTTCTTATTTTAACAACTCCCTCCTCTGCGAACTGATCTGTAGTAATGTAATGCTGTAAGAACTATATTAATCCTATCCAAGGGCAGCACCCTCAGTGATTAGCACCCACTAAGCCCTAGTTCTAAAGTTTTTATTCCATCTGTACTGCCACATTGGGGACCATTGGGAGGCACACGCAAACCATGTCCAAACCAGCAAAGACCATTACTAATTGGGTAAACTTTGGCAAGTTGTTTCTGAACTTTGCTAAGCCTTGGAATTATGATATGGGAAACATCATTGAAAGATCGTTGTGAGGGTTAAATGACAGTTAAAAATTCTTTGTGAAGCAGCCAGCATAATTTTTTTAGTGCATCCTCTTTCTCTTTTTAGGTGAAAGTTGACCTTTAAATTAAGCCCAATTAGTCTGATTAAGACCAGTTTGGGAACTGGAGATTCAGGAAGAGAAATGTCTAATTATCTCAAGGTTATTAAAATAAGACTTATTAATCAGCATTCACATGTTTGGTTTCTCTCTCTTGCAACCTCAGATCATAAAAGGCAAAGAGGAAGTTTTTGGTTTGTGTAAGTAATCTGTAAGCAGACCAGAGATATTAATGGATTCAGGAACAATGAAAATCAAGGGTTGAAATACCCCCAGGCCTCCAGACTCTTCTTACTTCTGTATCTCTTCTCCTTCTCTCATTTCAGCTTTATTCTTTGTCAGCCTTTCTCTTCAAGACCAAAAGCAAACACTGTGTTTTTCTGTTAGCACAGCTTGGAAGGTGTATATAAGAAAGGTTTTCAAAAAGGTCCATGGGAAATGCGTTTTTTTATCTTAAGTTATTCTGTTATATCAAAATCTCCTAATTCCATTTTCCAGAAACTTCTTGAAGTACTTTAACATATGTGGATCCTGGAGATTCTAGTGAACCATGCTTCTTCAATTCCAATTTGGAAAATCTTTTAAAAATTATTTGAGAAAGGGAGAGAAATGGAGACAGAGCTTTGATTTGCTAATTTGCTCCCTAAATACTCATAATCGCTTTAGCTTTACTAGGGCCAAAGACAGGAACTGGGAGTATAAATCAGGCCTCCCATATGGGAGGCTGGACCCCAATTACTGGAGCTAATACCTGCTGCCTCCCAGGATCTGTTTGGCAGGAAGCTGGAGGCACAAAACAAAACTGGGAAGTCTAATGTTGGACATCCCAGGCTAAATACCTGCTTCCTGACTTACAAAATCTTGTTATTGGTAATATCTACCCAAATGAGAGAGTAGAGTAGTTTTTCAAAAGAATGGCCTAACTAAAGCCACTGTCTTTAGGGTCAGCATCCTATTGTCATGTTGGAGATGAGATGGTTAACTGCTGTGTCATCAGTCTATTTTTCTTTTGTCATTCTAGTAGTTAGCAGCAATGAGTTATAGAATTTATGATGATGAGGGGTACAGTATGACTGAGAGCAGTCATTTTTGCTTTCCAAAAATGGAAAATGTTGGTTAACTCCTTACTGTACTTCCATATAGTTTTTTTTTAATATTTACTTATTTGTGAGATAGAGTGAGTAAGAGGGAGAGACACAGACAGAGATCTTCCATCCACTCATTCATTCTCCCAAATGTGCTGATGGGTAGAGATGAGCTAATCTGAAGCCAGCAGCCAGGAGCTTGTGTTTGGTCTTTCACTTTGGTGCAGGACCCAAGCACTTGGACCATCCCCTACTGTTTCCCCAGGTGCATTAGCAGGGAGCTGGATCGTTGGTGGAGCAGCCACGAGTTGAACCAACACCCATGTGGGATGCTGCTACTGCAGGTGATGGCTTTACATGCTATGCCACAGCACCATCCCCCTTCTTCCTTATTTTTATCTTGTTTGAATAAGAAAACCTGGGACTTAATAATCTGATGACATGTTAGGCTGGGCTGCCAAGAAGCCAACTCAGTGGAACACTTGATGGGGGCAGTAATTTGGGAGATGAGCCCACTAGTCATTAGTAGGGGAGTAGAGAATTAAAATGGACATAGAATGGGAGTAAATAAAATACATGGACAAGCAGATTAGTTACCTCTAAAAACCAGGGTCTCAGTTCTGTTGGAAACCTCTGGAAAATGGGTTCCACATTTTAGGGGCAAAATGGCTGTAGTGTGTATCCATCACATTCAATCTGGGGATGCTGACTCCCTGGGACTTCCTCTCTACCTCTCAGTGCTAGATGAGTATGTTTCAGCCATCAAACAACACCAAGGCTCAGTTACAAGTGCTATTGGATTGGCTTGGACTAAAATTGTAAGTATAGTCATTATCTATTGCTGCCTA
Organism: Ochotona princeps; assembly: GCF_030435755.1. Taxonomy (NCBI): domain Eukaryota; kingdom Metazoa; phylum Chordata; class Mammalia; order Lagomorpha; family Ochotonidae; genus Ochotona; species Ochotona princeps. Next base: position 12,472,358 of record NC_080865.1, read on the forward strand.
GCAAATTATCCTTTTTTGTGAGATAATGTTTGTTGTTTCTATACCCACTGTTCCTCTGAATCAAAAAATTGGCTCAACTTGATGATTCTCACTCAGGGGTTCTTGTGAAGTTAGGTTCTGTATGTTAACTGGGCTGTAATCATCTGAAAACCCAACTGGAGCTGTAGGACTTTGACTGAAGGCCTCATGTTCTTGCCACATGGGTGCTTGCATAGGGCTACTTTAACATCTGCAAGACACAGCAGTTGGCTTCTTCAGAGTGAGCAATCCAAGACCAAGGAAGAAGCCACAATGATTTTTATGCTCTAGGTTTGGCATTCACATTCCATAATGTTGTTCTGGTATGTTTATATATTTTTTATTTACTTATTTTGGTAGGCAGAAACCTTCATTATTTACCAGTTAATTCCCCAAATGCCTAGGATCCAGGAACTCATTCTAGATCTTACATGTGGTTGACATGGATCCAGCTACTTGAACAACCATCACCTGCTGCCTCCTAGGGTACACAATAGCAGGGCAATAGAACTGGGAGAGGAATGTGGATTCAAACCCACCCACTCTGTTGTGAGATGCGGGCATTGCAAAGGAACTCTTGTGTACAAAATAAATGCTTGCCCCTATTTTCTATTGTTACAAATCAAGCATTTCAACCTAGGCTCAAAGGGAAAGTTATCAGTCTTCAGTTTTTGAAATTTTGGTATGTCAGAGAATTTGGCGACTTTTTTTTTTTTAAGATTATCTAAGTTGAAAGGCAGATTAAGAGAAGAGACAGATATCTTGCATCTGCTGGTTCATTCCAAATGGCTGAAACAACCAGGACTGAGCCAGTCCAAAGCCAGAATCCCATAATTCAACTCAGCTGGCACCCCTATGGGATGGTGGGATCGCAGGCTGTGATCTAATTCCCTGGCCTAAATGCTGCCCTCATCACCCAAGAACATTGTTTAAAACCAATACAGCCAATGTGAGAGACTATGTCCTGGGTACCAGCCGCATCTGCGGCTGGTGGTTCTGTATCCCCTGTATTCTACCTGTCACCCTGTTGGATTTTTCCAGTTTCTGCCAGAAAGTGCTTAATTGCTTTTTCATTCCCTCACCGAACACATACAAATTCTTTCCCCTACTCTCTCTGTCTTCATTTCCTGTCCACCTAATAAAGGTTCAACAGTTCTTTTTGAGCACTAGATTAATTGATTTCCAAATACCTCTCCATGTTAGGGTCTTTATATTGCACTACACTGTAGACACCATCACACTTAAAAAACTTCAAAAAATATATTGGAAAGGCAGATCTACAGAGAAGGAGATGCAAAAAGATCTTCGTCTGTTTGTTCACATTTAAGTGGCCACAATGGCTGGAGCTGAGCTTATTCGAAGCCAGGAGTTTCTTCTGGATTTCCCATGTGGGTTGAGGGTCTCAAGGCCTTGAGCCATCCTCTACTGCTTTCCTAGGCCACAGGCAGGGGACTGGATGAGAAGTGGAGCAGCAGAGACATGAACTGGTGGTGAGGATTTAGCCACTCGGCCATTGTGCCAGGTCCCACTTCAAAGACTTTGATGCTGAACAACTTGGTGAAACATTGTATCTTTTGCCTAGTATATCTGAGTTTGTTTATGTAGTCATCTTGAGAATTGTTCCTTTAACTCGAAAATGTTGGCAATTTGCGTCTCACATTGTGTCTCTGTGTGTGTATAATTGTTATTGTGTGCACTGTCACCGCTTATGTATCTTAGTACTATTTTTATCCCATATACCTAATCTATATCCCTTCTTTCTTAAGTTATTTGACATTTTATGGAGATAGAGTAATTTTAGTTGAGACACCGAGTTCTTCAGATCCAGCTCCTTGCTAATGTGCCTGGGAAGCAGTAGATGATAGCTCAAAGATCAGTTCTGCCATCCACATTGCAAAATTGGAATGGAGTTTCTGGCTTTTACCTGGCCCAACCCTGGCTGTTGTGGACTTTTAGGGAGTGAACCTTTGGTTGGATTGTCTTTCTCTGTCATTTTCCTTTCTAAACAAGCTAGCTAACTGAAAAAAAGAAGTGAACAGTGAAGAAATGACACAAAGGCAGATGGTATAAACAATTGAGGTCATTACTGTGAAGACCAGGAGAATTGAAGGATTTAAATAAGTGGTGTGAGAAAGGATCTGTTATTTATTTATTCATCATCTCCTCCCTGTATTGCATGAAAAGCACCACAAGAGATACTTTTCCAAGTTTTGGGGTTGTACTTAAAGTCAAGCAGAGAAAACTACTCAAGTACTGAAGGCACTCCTAGCCAAAAAAAAAAAAAAAAAAAAAAAAAGCTGTAAGAGATTGGATTAAGGCAGAAGTACATCTTTGCACAAAACTGTCCACCATAATTTTGGTTGAAATCAGAAATGGGGGTTTGGGCCTTGGGTTTGGGGGCAAGTGCCGCTCCTCACAGTGTGGCGGCTGTGGGGGGTGCCCCTGCTGGGTCGGACCCAATGCTGGGGGCTCACGCCAAAGACACTGCCGCAAGGCAGTGAACGAGTCCTCGGCCTCACCCAGGACCCAGGGAGCTCTTTCCTCAGGGTAAGTGCACCATGAGGGAACTTGGGAACTGGGTTAAAATTCCTAGCTCCGCCCAGCTGCTAATATCTTGTGGCTAGATGAGTTTGGGAGGGGTTCGGGCCTTGGGTTTGGGGGCCAGTGCCGCTCCTCACAGTGTGGTGGTTGTGGGGGGTGCCCCTGCTGGGTCGGACCCAATGCTGGGGGCTCACGCCAAAGACACTGCCTCAAGGCAATGAACGAGTCCTCGGCCTCACCCAGGGCGGCCTGTGCACCATGTGGTGCCAGGCTCTGCCTGCTGGCCGCCCGGTGGCCTGCTCTGGGGTTTTTTAAGATATGTTTGCTGCCTGGGGACACCCATGACTAAGTCCAATTTTAGTGTAGGTGAGTAGTGAATCTTGGGTGATTCCCAGTGACAGGGTCATGGAAGTTTTAAGCATGCGTGGGGACTGAGACCTGGTGGTTTGGAGGGAAGTACCCAGGAGACAATTACTGTTAGTCAGATACACGAACCCAATTCGAAATACAGAAAAGGCCTGTTTGCCTAGAACATCACTGATCGTCACACACCAGCCCACACCAATACTATGGATGGGGGCCTCTTTGGCAGTGATGGGTACCATTACCCAACTGTTTGGTGGAGTGGTGGAGTGGTCACATTTGGCAGGGTCAAGACTGTATCCAGCACGCGAGAGAACTTGGTCTGGGGGTAGACTCAATGGGGTTGTGTGGGCCCAACCCTGTGGAAATACAAGTTCACCTAGTTGGACACCCTAACAGGGTTGAGGTTCCCACCAAGGGGCACGTGTGCTGGAATTGGGGCTGCGTTCTATCTAGGAAACAGTTGCAGTCACCCGAGGCACTAGTGTGGGCTGGGATTGGATGCACTGGGCCAGTTCAGACCCCAACACCATCTGGTGTCATGGAGAACCAGGGTAGATGTGGGAGTGACTAGTCTGGGTCTCAACCCCCCTACTGAGCCATGTGTGAGCTGTATGTGGGTATGGACTAGCCATGGCTGGGCTGAAACATCCAACAACAAGAACCAGAATGGGTTGAAAGCCAGCCAGGAAAAGCCACTGTTCCTGCTAGGACAGGAGGTGAACTGAGTAGGGTTGGCTCAAGGACCCCCTGGTATGCGCAAAATCTGGCATTGGGAGGGGTTCTGATGGAGGAGCCTGGGCAACTCCTCTGGCAGGACACAGTCCCTGCAGGTAAGCGCAAGAAGCATGATAGGAAACAGCCCAGAATAGGTCATGGAAAGTTTCCCACTGGCATACATTCAGCATGGGTCAGGGGCAGACCAGGCTGAATCAGTTCATGTCATCCACTGGCAAATCCGAACACCAGAACAGAGTGTGGGTTGACCCAGGTTTGGTTGCGACAAAACCAGTACACATTATGGAATTCTAGGGTGAGGTTGCCTGTACTGGATTTGACTGCAGCAGCCAACCAGCACACGTGAGATCCAGGAAGGGAGGGACAGAGCTGGTAGGGGGATCAAGGGGCTGGTCCCCTTGCCAGACAGCTACTCCCACTGGAGAGCATGGGCTGGGATGGGGACAGACCAGACTAAGCAAGGCTGCAACACCTGTGCACTGCACGTGGACTAGATCAGGGAAAAGCCAGGCTGGGCTGATTATTCCCGTGGGTGCAAGCATAAATTAGAGCGGGTGAGGGATGTTTGGGCTTGGCCGCAACATCAGCTGGCAGAAGCTGGCACTGGGGACTAATTCTGTCGAGTCAAATCACAGGACCACCTAAAGAGTGCATAAACTGGGACAGAGAGACCTGGGAGGGAAAATGTGGGTTCCCCCTTCCTGGGTCACTAGTCCCACGGGAGGGCATGAAAACTAGGACGGGGGCTGGGGTGGCTAGACAGAGAGGCACTCAACAACATCCGTGAGGGCTGGATGGTTGTGTTAGTTAGATGGAACTAAGCTTTAATACCCATTGACAAGTACAAGAGCCAAATGGGATGGGGGACAGACTGGTCTACTGCTACACATACTGGCAAACCAGGGTAGGGGGTGGGCCTGATGGGGGTTATTGTGGGTCGCCCCGACTAGGCTGCAGCTCCCACTGGTTGATGTAAGGGCCGAGTATGTGCTGGGCAGAACCAGACTGGACTGCAACACCCATTGGTTCCAGTGGAAATCAGTACTGAAAACAGAACCAACCCAGCAATTGCAACTACCAGCTGATCGGGGTGATGGACTGTGCCGGGCCCTGTGCTTGCTAGAACATACAAGAATCTGGTCTGGGAATACCTCAAGGTTTCTTTGGAGATCTCCCCAATCGAACTGCTGGACTCAGAACTCTAACCAAGAAAAGACAGAAGACAGAACAAGTCAATCAACCACCTCAGCTATATGTTGGCAGCGAAATATGGGGCAAACAGAGACTTTATGATGGACCATATCAATCAGTGGTCGACCTTATCGAGCACAACTGGCAGCGATTCATAACTGGAGAACTATTAAAACCACTTGAGCAAATATCTCAGAGCATGCCCCACATCCGGGACTTTGGGTGGGCGGGAAACCGGGTGGGGCTTCTCCCTCAGTATCCCCCTTTACCTCAGATACATGATGGAAACAATATGGACATAATAGTATTACCCACTTCCCTATACCCCCTGAACCTTTTTTTTTTTTTTACCTGCAATTAACTATGTAAAGATTGTCAACAACAATACAATAAAATAAAAAAAAAGAAAAAAAGTAAAAAAAAAATGAGGAGTCTCCAGAAAGTTCATGAAAAATGTATACTCCAACAACAACAACAAAAAAAGAAATCAGAAATGGATGTAGGCACTATGGCTAGGGTACCAAAGGCATGTACTACAGTGACCAAGTAGTGGATATTGAGATATTCCTTGGATTAAATGGAAATACCCTGATTGTGGTTAACTATCAGAGGTGATAAGTTATTGACACAGATCAGGCTGCGGATTTACCTGTCATCAAAATCTTGGTTCCAAAAGATGAAGGTAACTAGAAGACAGACTTTAGAAAGACACAGGGTAGAAAATATATTAATATAGAAATGTAAGTGGCTTTTAGCTAGGAGAGTTGTACTCAATTAAAGATGATTCCCTAGGAGGAGGAGTACCTGCTCACATCTGTAGTGCATTTGGTATCTGAGCTGATGCTTAGGGAAGGCGAAGCATGAGCAGGATAGACACTAGTGGCGTGTATAGGGAGGATAATATTAAAAAGTGATAAGACCCATAAGGAGTTCTGTTGAGTTGGATTGGTTGTAAATAAGAGTATTGAAATGGTCAGCTCTAGAGGAATCAGTAGCACAGAAGGAAAGGAGTATGGTGGTGGTATTAAGAAAGTTTAATGGATGGAATCCTTTCTGGAAGGCAATGTTAAATGGACTGTAGCCACACTTATGGGTGTCATTTTTGAGAAGTGTGGTTCCAGATCAAGGCAATCCACTCCTAGAATGATCAGGACCTGGGAATTCTGTTTCTTCAGTGTCTCCTGAATGTACTCTTCTCTTTTCCTATCACCATTTATTAGTCTAGATATTCAGAGTACTCTAGCCACTTTCTAACAGATGTGTACCCCAGTCTTCCAATCTTTTTTCCGCAAAACTACCAGCATAATAGTCTAGGAAGTGCATTTATTACTCATCTGCTTAAGGTAATTCTTCATCATTATTTAATAGAGTTTATGGGCTGGCATTGTAGCATCCCATATTAGAGCATGAGTTTGACCCCAGCTGTTTTGCTTTCCATCCAGCCTCCCTACCAATGTGGCTGAGAAGATAGCAGAATATGGCTGAATTGCTTGGGCTCTTACTAACCACGTAGACATCCAGATGTAGTTTTGGGGTCTTGACTTCAGCCTGAACCAGCACCAGTCATTGGGGCCATTTGGGGAATTAACCAGCAGATGGAAAATCTGTTTCTCTTGCTCTGTAATTCTGCCTTTCAAATAAATAAGTAAATAAAATCTTAACAATATTTTCTTAATTATGTTGTTACGGAGCTTAGCCATCCCCTGTATCAGAAAGCCCAACCCCTTCCTGAACTGAATTAGCCTCCCTCCTTTGTTTGGTATCAAGTTCTTACCAGCACTATGTTGTCAAAAGTGTCTAATTATTGCATGTTTGGGTCTAGGAACCATATATTATTTCATTCTTGGTCTCAACTGCCCATTTTATGAAATAAAGAAGGCTTTAACTTATAAAATAAGGTAACGAATCTACGTGTTTCTCAAAGATGTGACAAGACATACTTTGTTCCTCTTTTTAGCAGTTTTTTTCCTCCTGTTTTATGATACAGATAGGGATATACTTGGCACAGGGCTCCCATATATTGCTGTCAAGATTGAGTCCTGGGTCTGGGAGGCAACTTTCTGTCTAATGATGCCTAAAGGATATAGCATGGCTTTGCCTTTCTGCAAACACTACCTCCCATTCTTGGCATATAACTGCTACTTTAAAAATACTATGTTTAGGTCATTCATTTAAATCAATATTCATAGGCATGCCTTTACAATACAGATAGTCTTCCACTTAGGATCTTTGTTAACTTTACTGCAGTTCAAAAGCATATCTATACAACCATTCTGGTTTTTATTGTCAACACAGTATTCAATAAATTACATGAGTTATTCAACACTTTATTATAAAATAGGTGATTAGGCAATTTTTTCCTCAAATGTGGTATAATTTAAGGGTTCTAAGTACCTAGGGCAGGCCGAGCTATCATGTACGATAGGCTGGGTATATTAAATGAAATGTCTTTAATTTGTTGGAACTTACTGTGCCTGTTGGGATGTAACCCCATCATAAATCATGGAGCATTTAGAGCCATGAAACTTCAATTCTCTTGAGTTGAACAAGTTAGGCAGTTAACATCTGATACCACATCAGACGACTACCTCTCACTTAGTAGGAAACAAGAATCTGAAGACAGAGGATGAAGAATGATGCCTTTATATGAGGGAGAATGATAGGGGAAGGATGGAAATCAGCAATTCTCAAGGTGGGTGATCCCTTCCTCACTGGCATCAACCTTTAGAATGAGTTAGAAATGCAGGTTCTTTGGCCCTACCCCAGATTACTGATGAAGAAATCCAGGGTTAGTGTTCAGCAGTTTAGGTGTAAGCAAGTCCTCTAGGTGATTCTGAGGCATACTAGAGGCTGAAAACCTCTGTGAGAGATACATGCATGCATATATACAGAGAAAAGTTAGGTCTGATCATGTTTTAGTTTCACAATTCAGGACATTGCACCTGCTATGCACTATTGATTAATCAATTGGGGATATTTGCCTTGGCTGTGAGATAGGGAAGGGGCTGGAGGTTGTATGTCAACGACAAAGCCATATCCAGTGTATCGATTTTTGTCACCACAATGAAATACCGGGGAAAACCCAAAAAGATAAAAGGATTATTTAGCTGAGCTTTGGAGGTTCAAGTTAAGACTGGGTGGTCCCATTGGCTTGGTCTCTAATGAAGCTGGCAATGTGTGCAAATCCAGAAATCAGGCTGGACTCAGCTCCGGTAGTGGTGGAAGTAGCTGCTGCTGTTGCTTTTTAAGATTTATAATATTTGAAAGGTAGCACGACTGAAAAAAAGAGATCTTCTGTCAACTGGTTTATTCCCCAAATAACTACAACAGATAGGACTATGACAGGCTGAAACCAGGTGTCAGGAATTCTACCTGGATTTTCTATGTTAGGCATGGACTCAAGAATTTGAGCCATTGCCTCCTGTCTTCCCTGGTGCATTAGCAGGCAACCAGATTGGTATTATAATGCCTGGGACTTGAACCAGCACTCTGCTCTTGGATGCTGGTGTCCCAGACAACAGCTTAAACTGTTGTACCATAGTGGTTGCCTGGCCCCTTAACCAACTCTCATGTGAAAACTAACTGCAGAGAGCACACCAACCCCTTAATGACATAAAGACTTCCTACAAGGCTCACGTGCTAGACAACATGATTGGATTATGTTTTCTACTCTTGTAAGATTTATTTGGAAGTCAGAGTGTGCACATGAGCACTTCCATTTATCGGTTTACTATCCAAATGTACCATTGGCCAGGGCTGGGCCAAGTCAAAGCCAGGAGTTTCACCTGGGTCTTCCTGAGGATGCGGGGGCTCAAGCATTTACTCCATCCTCTGCTGCTCTCCCAGGCACATTAGCAGGGAGCTATATCAGCAGTAGAACAGTCGGTCTTTGAACTAGTACTCAAACGTGATGCTGGTGTGGTGGGGAGGTGAGAGGAGCTTCACTTGGGGATTCAACCTTATGCAACAATGCTGGCCTGTTTCCTTTCTGTTACTGTCATTAATTTATGATCTTGGAATTTAGCCATCAGCATACCTGTTCTGTTCAAACTATATCACCTAGGTAATTGCCATAGACGTTAAGACAAAAAAAAAGTCTTTAATAAATAATTGTTCGAGATGTCAGTTTATCATTTTTCTTTTAACTTGTGCTATTCTTATCTTATTTTTTTTAGAGATTTATTTATTTCTTTGAAGGAATTAGACAGATACTAACTGCTGGTTCACTCTCCAGATGACTGCAATAGCTAGGTCTGGGTGAGGATCAAGGTTTCCCATGTGGGTGTAGAGGCCCAAGTACTTTGGCCATCTTCCTCTGCTTTCCCAGACACAGTAACATACAGTTGGATCAGAATTGAAGCAGCCAAAACACAAACTGGTATGCATATGGGATGCTGATGTTACAGACAGTGGCTTACCTCACTACACCACAGTACCTGCCCCTGAAACACTTTTTAGAATTTTATTTGTTTCTGCCTGAAAGGCATAAAGAGAGAAATCTATCTGCTGGTTCATTCTCCAAATGCTTATAACCGCTAGGGTTGAATCAGGACAAACCAGGAGCCTGGAACTGAATCCAGGTCTCGTGCATGGTGGCAAGAACCCATTTTGGGTTTTCATCTGTCTCAGGGTGCATATCTGGAACTTGTAAGTGGAGAACTTGTAAGTGGAGAAGATAGACAGGACTTGAACTTGTAAATGGAACTTGTAAGTGGAGAGGATAGACAGGACTTGAACCAGCACTCTAGTGTGTGATGCAGGATCTCAGCTGGCTGTGCTATAATCCCTGCTCCATTCTCAAATTGTCATCTGTTTATCAACGTCTGAGAGAATTTGTTAGCTTGCCTAAGATGCAGCCCGCATTCCACCACATACATTTACTGCCAGACCTCAAAGCGTAATTTTAGTCTCACCCCTCCTAACTTTATTTTGTTGTCCCCTGCCAGAATATCATCTTTATCAAAAATAAGCCAAATACCTACAATTTAAAACAAACATCCTGAAAGTAACACCACCTGGTGGAATCCTCTAGGGGCCCACTAACGTCAGGGTCTGAGTGTACTACTGCAGTGCTCGGTGACTCCTCCAGGGCCCTTGCTTCTGCCACATCTGCACTGCAGCACTGCGAGAATCCCTCCGAGTTTTCTTGCCTGTATTCCTGCTTGTTCTTTCGCACTGTTTTCAACCTTTGCTTGAATGCCAGGTGGGAGCCAAAGGATAAACAGCATTTGATGATTGATGTCTCTCCTTGCTCTTTCCCTTTTGAATAAAAATCTGCTTACTGTCAATAACTGAATGTTTCTAGGCCGGATTAGAAATGCCACTAAATCAGCCAGCAACACTATGGACCTGGTTCTACTTTGGGATTTCCTTGTATTATAATAATGATAAAAGATTCCCTGTCCTTTCCCCTCCAACCTTCCTTTTCCTCGACATATTCTTTCCTTGGGGTTGCTTAAGTCATTCTACCTTTTTTCCTTTAATGTGAAATGTTCAGTCTCTGGTGTACAGCCAGCCATGGTAGAGGCAACCAAATTCCTCTTTGTGCTAAAATATGACAAACAAAATCTCTGTGCTATTGTTTTTTCTTCCCCTAAAATTCCAACTTGTGAGATACAGAATAGAATGGCTTTCTCTTTTCACCTTCCTCTTTCCAGTTGTTTGTTTGTTTGTTTGTTTATTTGTCGTTTCTGTTTGCTCTGATCTCCCCTTCTTTGCTTTGTAAAAAAAAAAAAAGACATTATTTGAGAGACATAGAGAAAGAGTAAGAAAGAACTCCTATCTGCTGATTTACTTCCCAAATACCCACAAGAGTGGGAGGAACTACAGCTGTGAGTGAGAATGCTATCCAAATTTCCCAAGTGGGTGACAGGAACCTGAATACTGGAGCCGTCGTCTCTTGCCTCCCATTCTCTGTATTGCCAGGATACTAGGAGCCAGAGCTGACACTTGAACCCACATAGTCCCATAAATGAATGAACATCTTAACAACTGTGTCTGTTTTTTTTTTTCTCTTCTCTATCTCCCTGCCCCATCCCATAATGTTCCTGGAATATAAAACTAGCATGAAAATCTCTGCCAGTGGGTTTGATGCATGTATCCAAAATCTGTCATTGTGTAGTCACCCACTTTCAAGCTCAGTGAAACCTGGGAGGGGTTATTTCATCCCCCCATTTAGTGGCCACCCTTTAAATGAATGCTACACCTGTTTGTTTTAGAGTAACGAATTATTAACTAATGATCCCAAATCCAATACTTGGCAGCTAGAACGTAGAGTTTCTTTTAAGGTGGAACAAGCATAATATGTTTAAAGTAGCATTGTGTTTATAGCTTTTCATGGGAAGGGATTAAGTAATGAAGTGGGATGTGCAGCATCTGCCATTTCTGGTTACAGCTCCTGTACTGGAATATGAGGGTCAAGTGGCTCTGTGTGAGGGGTGTAAGCATAGCTTCACGCTCACCAGCTGAAATGTCTTACTGATAGGGAAAGTATGGGCTGCAGCTTCTTTGATGCACAAATGCTGAGCCTCTGGGAGCTGTGTGTGTATGCACATGGCACCAGTCAGACCATCTAAATACCAGGTTCAAGGGTCAGGGCTATTTGTTAGCATTTTATCCATTCAGTGGTGAAACATTACCTTGCCTTCCCAAGTAGCCTTGCTACTAGGAACCCTCCCTGAGGCTCTTTATCCCTGGCTGTGTTTTCTCCCCCTGACCTTGTTTGCAAACACTGGCCTGTACTTTTCCAGTTACATGAGAATTCAGAGCTGCCTTCAGTCTAGGACCATACCACCCTGAATGCGCCCGATCTTGTCTGATCTCGGAAGCTAAGCAGGCTCGGGCCTGGTTAGCAAGTACTTGGATGGGAGGCAGAGCTGCCTTCAGTGGGCCAGCAGAAAATGTGTTTTGTGCACAGTTGCAAGTTGACTAGAGACAAAGCAAGGGTAAGGGAGCTCACCAATGTATAGATGCTTCTTGGGGCATTATGTCCTGATAAAGTTAAAAATATTCTAATTGGGAAATGCATTCAATATCACCAACCCATTGCACATCGCAGCTTAACATAGTGCACTGTAGAGTATCAGTGAGCTGATGGGGCACTGTGCTCACTGCCACAGCCCAGCATTAAAAGACAACATCTGATAATACACCACCAGCCAGGAAAGAGAAAAATCCAATATTCCAAGTATGATTCCTATTGAATGGGTACTGCTTTTGTACTATTATAAAGTTAAGCCATTATAAATCATAGACCATCTATACAAGCCTTTTTTATATATACAAGACCATTTTTATAAGTCCTTCTTATCCACCATTTATGCTGCTTTATTTCTGAGTCCTTTGGAAATTCATTCACCTTGTCATGTTATTTACACAATGGCCTAGTTTCCTGTGCATGTAGAACACAAATGTATACATAGAACATACATGCACATGAATTTCCCTCTATGTATGCAACCAAGAAGGATGGTGGAGTGTTGCAGAGCTGTGAAGTGATTCCACACACAGTTTGCTGTATGAGTGACATGTTTTACTCTGACAAGAATTTGGAGTGTGCTCCCTCTTCCTCTTGAGCATGGGATGTCTCATCAGACCCCCTATGAGATAACTCAGAGTGATCTTGCCATTGCCCTTCATCAAATCCCATGTATGAACTATTGACCTCATCTACTATATTTTAAAAATATGTAGAAACCTAAGAATTTGACAGACAATTTGAGAACTTAGGCTGTGTCAGGCTGCACTCTGCCAGCTGCTTTTGCAAAGCCAGAGAGAGTATATGCTATGACCAGGCTATACTGTCAGTCTCATCTTTAAGACTCCCAGTCTGGGGCTCTTCTGTTGAATTTTGGTACCTCAGCCACCAACACTAGCACTGTCACTACCCCTATCCCCATTGGCATCCAGGGACCTTATGGTGTCATAAAGAGTCTCTGCTAGGTTGGATGTCATCTCTCCTGAGAAATCACCCTTGTAAAAAGATACATATTGAACTTGGATTATACTTTCTACAGAGGCCTGATTCCATCCTAAGTGAGCAATTATGTTTTAATCATTTGGAACGCTCTATGTGGTTTAATATACTGTCTTTCTAGTGTATTCCTTGTGAGATATGCTTACCTTACTCTCTCTGTGTTTAAGCATTATGAACCTTAGGGGGGGAAATCTCTTCGTGTGATTTTTTTTTGGATGATTTGTAAAATGTTTCTTTGGTCAGCTGTATTGTGACTATACACAAGAAGGAGGGCTTTATACAGTTCAAAGATATTGCCATTTTCACTCACTAGACACATGTAGTGTAATAGATTCTAGATTTTGTATATTTTGGGCTCTTTGCAGGGTTTCTTGTTTCACTGGGCATGATTCTAGTATTTAAAGACTCAGTATGTAGGGTTTTTTTTTAAGTGTTCATGTTTTCACCTGCTTGAAAGAGATCAGTCTTTCACACACTGGCTCATTTCTCAAATGCTGTAACACATATGGCTGGGCTAGGTTGAAGCCAAAAACTTCATTTGGGTGTCTCATGTGTGTGAGAGGGGCCCAGGCACTTGAGCTATCATCTGCCTTCCAGAATGCATTAGCAGAATGGTGCATTGGAAACAAATGCTGGAACTCAAACTGTCATTCCAACATAGGATAATACATGTCCCAAGCAATGGCTTAACCTGCTGCACCAAGAAGGCCTAGCCCAGAACATATATATATTTTGAATACAGTATGGCCTCTATTTGCATTGTATGGCTCTATGTGACTTTTTTTTCCTAAAGAGATTGATTTGAACATCAGAGTTAGAGGGAGGCAGAGATTTGCCATCTGCTGTTTCAGTCCCCAATGGTTGCAATGGCAGAACTTGGGCCAGGTCAAAGCTGGGAGCTTGGGACTTCATTAGGGTATCCCATAAGGTGGTGCTGACCCAAGTACTTAGGCCATCCGGTGTAGCCTTCTGTGGTGCATTAGCAGAGAACAGATAGGAAGTTAGAACAACTGTGACTCAAAACTAGCACTCCTGTGGGATGTGGAAACACTGTGGCATAAGGCTGCCCTTGGAGTTCTATTTCTGTAGAGGTCTGCCCATTGTCTAGTTGTATATTAAGTCTCATTTGAGAGGTACAACACTCTATATATAGCATGTGTGGATGACATTATATCATAATTATCCATTGGAGTTCTCATAACACCACCTATACTTTGAAAAGTTGTTTGTTTAATAATAAATCCTGTGGTAGACACTGCGCTGTGTTGTCAAGAGCTTCCTTCATGTTGGGAGGACTTGACTAGTTGCTGTCCTGTGTTAGTGTTATATTCTCTGAGAATTGCCTTCTGCTGCAGAAGCTGCCTTGCCCAAGGTGATGTCCTTTCCCATAGTCAGCAACTGGTCAGTGCTGAGTGGAAATGCTCAAGGACTGTATGAACTTCAGGGCTCCCAGGAGTATCTGCTGAGACCTTTGGTGAGAAGGCTTTTCCAGCTCCACATCTTCCTCTGCTTAATTATGTTTCCTTTTCTTCTCTAAGTTTTGATCCTCAGAGGTGCACAGTAAACTTCCTGTTGCTAAATCTCCATCTCAGACGGCTTCCCAGGGGATATTACCTGTAACAATTCCTCTTTAAATTATCCTAATTCGAGAGTACCATCTGTTTCCTGCTGGGACCCTGGCTGGCGGAGGATATTACATTTATTATTTATCCCATTAAATGCAGGTTCATGATTCACAATAGGACATTTTTGTTTGTTTGTTTTTCACATAGACCAGGGGATTTGGGATTGTTCTGATTGTGGAAATAGGGATGTATTTAACTTGTTTTTATTTTAAAATTGCTTTTTCTGGTCACATTTTCCTCTCTCTCTCTCTTTCTCTCTCTCTCTCTCCACACACACACACACACACACACACACACACACTCCTTCCCTCTTATAGTCCCCAGTGTATTTATCTCAGATTCAAAATTCAGTAGAAGCAAGAAACTACTCAAGAAGGGACAGATGTAGCATGCCTTAGTTTGAACTTGAACAAAGAGTCTTACAGGCAGCTGTGGTGCCCTGATATGGTACAAAATTGACAGAACAGCTGATTTGTTGCTATGCTACAAACCCTTTATACTGTACCTTACATAACTATTCTGAAAGAATACAACCCAAAAATCTGTACAGTTTCATTTATTGCAATTTTTAGTAACACTGGTACTTAAGCTGAGTTCAGCACCTTTAGGAAATTATCATAGAGAAGAAAAGAAGATCAGTTCCGACATGTCAGTGAAAAATATATCCACATCCAACTTCCTTATGCTCTGAAAAGACTTTTTCTGCAGAATTTATCTGCCTCAAGGCAGAATTATGGAACAGAGCTTTAAAGTATGAACCCAGTAGCCATAGTGTTTGGGTTCAAGCCATTTCTTTGCCATTTGCCTTCTTTGTGTAATTAAGAAAGTACTTAGACTCTTGGCACCTCAGTTTCCTCATTTTTTTTTTTCAAGTGAAGAAAACAATAGCGTTATCCAGTAAAATAGTTTTGTGGAGGCAAGCCAAGTGGCACAGTGGGTTAAGCTACTGTTTGGAATGCTCATGATCCATATTGAAATGCATGATTTGAGTCCTGGCTCACTTAGATTCCAGCTTCCTGCTAATGTGCCTTCTGGAAGATAGAAGATGATGGTTCAAGCATTTCAGTATTTGCTAACCATGTGGGAAACCTGGATGGAGTTCCTGGCTTCAGCCTGGCCCGGGCATTTGTGGAATGACACAGAGGATGGAATCTCTATCTCTTTCTCTGCCTATCTCCCTCTCCTCGCCACAACTCCCTTGCCTGCTCCTTCCCCCGCTTTCTTTTTTCTCTCCCTCCCTCCTTCTCTCCCTGTCACTTTGCTTGTCAAATAAGATTAAATTAGCATTGAAGAACAGTGTTGGGTTGCATAAGTTGATCTGTGTAAAGCCCTGAACATAATGTCTGCATGTAGTAAGCATATTTTTATTATAAGATCAGCTTCATTAAAAAAAAAGATTTATCTATTTTAATTGGAAAGGCAGATTTACAGAGAGAAGGAGAGACAGAGAGGAAAATCTTTCATCCAATCGTTAACTATGCAAGTAGTCAAAATGACTGGGTGCTGAGCAGATCCGAAGCCAGGAACCAGGAGCTTTTTCCAAGTCTCTCATGCGGGTGCAGGGTCTCAGGGCTTTGAGCTGTCCTCTACTGCTTTCCCAGGCCAGAAACTGAGAGCTGGATGGGAAGCAAGGCCACCGGGACTAAAATTGGCACCCATATGGGATCCTGGTGCTTGCAAGGCGAGAACTTTGGCCACTGGGCCACTGTGCTGGAACCCATTTTTTTTTTTTACCATGTAAAATTTTGCAGTTCTTATGTGTTTAAGGACTGCCAATATTTCCTTGTAAGTTTTTTCTTTAAGCAAAGGAATTATAGAAGAAGATATTCTAGCTATGATACTATTAGCATTTGTAGTTTCCTCTGTTACATTTCACTAACTAAAAATGTATCGTGGGGACATTGTGGTACAGTATGTTAATCTGCATTGGACCCCTGTACACCTGCTTTGAGTCCTTTCTACTGTGTGCTTCTGATTCAGCTTTTTGCTAATGTACCTTGGAGGCAGCAAATGATTGAGTCAAGAAATAGGTTTCCTGACACCAATGTTAGGGTCCTAGGTAGAGTTCCTTGCTCATGGCTTTAGCTTGGCCTAGCCTGAGCTATTGCTCATGCTTATTGTTAAGGAGATTTTTTTGTGTGTCATGAATTAACATTTTCCTCTCAACATCTAGAATTATACTATTTGTGAATACTCCCAATTTGTTTTTTTGTTTTAAAAATTCATTTATTTTTATTTGAAAGGCAGGTTTTTACAGAGAGAAAAGGAGGGACATAAAGAGGTCCCCCATCTGCTGGTTCACTCACCAAATGGACAAAATGACCAGAGCTGAGTCGATCTGAAGCCAGAAGCCAGGAGCTTCTTCCTGGCCTCCCATGTGGGTGCAGGGTCCCAAGGACTTGGGCCATGCTCTGCTGCTTTCCCAGACAATAAGCAGAGAGCTGGATCAGAGGTGGTGGAACTGGCACACAACAGGTGCCCGTATGGGATGCTGGGGCTTACAGGCAGAGGGTCAGCCTCCTGTCTGATTTTTTAAAAACTATTTTATAATTTTACCTTAAAAATTATCATTGTATTAATGGGTAACAAAGTAATGCTGTGGTTTGTGAATACAATATGGAATAATTATCTTGATGATAATTAGCACCCATCATGTCAATACCTATTGTGGTGAGAATATGTGAAATTTATTCTTAGTGATTTTGAAATGTGCAATATGTTATTTATATTTACTGTGCTGTTCAAGATACCTTTTTTAAAATTTATTTTTTAGTAATGGTTGCATGGTTGATCAGGGTGGGTAGGATTGAGGTTTAGGGAAAATTGGGTGAACTCATAGCTTCCAAATTTGCTATTTCTTCTTGTTTCTGGGGGAAGGGGAGAGACAAAGGGGGAAACCACTCATGCCTTTCTATACATCCCAGTACCCAGGGATGAGGAAATGCCACCTCATATCCTCATATCAACCCAGAGTCTCAATGTGTACATATTCTGAGGGCTCTATCCACGTGGTTTGGATAGTTCTGAAATGCTGCCAATTTCACCAATCCAAGGATGATGTCACCCTCCCAGTGTCCATTGGCTCCATTTTGTTCCAGTTTGTTCTGTTCTCCTTCTTCTGCTACAGCACCTTAAAACACATGCATGCATGCCTGTAAGTCTTCCTGTCTAATCGAGGTTTAGTACTGTTTGGCCACTATTTTACCCTGGCACCATCTAATCACCATCAACTCTGATTTTTTTGAGTTGTTATTTCTGATTCCACATAGAGGTGAAAACATACTGTATCTGTTTCTCTGTGCCTGGCTTTTTTCATCTAGCTTAATGTTCTCCAATTCCATCCATGTTGTCACAGATGACAAAATTTCTTCATTATCCCTGAATTGCATTGTGCTGTGTATAAATTCCACTTTTTCTTCCTCCATTCATCTGTTGTTAGATATTTGAGTTTTTAGCTTGGGTATTGTGAATAGTGTTGCCATAAACACGGATGTGCAAACATTTTTTCATTAATTTATCTCCATAATACAGAATTATAAACCTAAGGAATCCTCTCTCTCTCCCTTTAGTCCCCTCCCTCTATTTGTCCCCAGATTATTACATCGGTACATTCACTCAGTTGACCATTATAAGCTCAACTTTCTGATATATAAATGTATCAGTAAATACATTATGTATCAATGATTTATCAGTTTACCAATACTGTCAATTTATCAATGATCTATCAATTTATCAATACAATAAATGGGTCTCCCAGGACCCCTCCCTTTCCCCCCCTCCCCTAGAGAAGAAGGTATATATATGAGGAGTAAAAATAAAGAGAGAGGCACTCTTTTCCACCAAAAAAAAAAAAAAACATATATTTTGTGAGTAGGTTTCTATGCCCTGAAATCAAAATGTTCCCTAACTAGGACTACAAATCTTACACAGAATTGGAAGTTGTGGGTGTCTCATCTGACGAGATCGGGCACGTTCAGGGTGGTATGGCCATAGACGGGTGTCTCATCTAATTAGTCAAACCAGTCGACTCTGCAGTGGTTGATACCATTTAGTTTTTCAGATGAATGTGATTTAATCTACTAGGAATGCGTAGGGTAATCCTGGTTGAAGGAAATGCAATAGCAAAAGCAGCCCAGTATAAAATTTTCAGCAAGCAGAATCATTTAATTTTGCTGGATTGTAAGATAGGTATGATGGTGGTACTTGGGGAAATTAGTGGCAAAGCTGGAAAGATATTTTAGATATATCTCATGGGGGGTATTAAGTCAGAGAGGCGATTTGGCAACTAGTCTGACATGAAGGAGATGTGCAAAGAGTTTGAAGGAAAGCATAGTATAATCAAAGGTGTTCAGGAAGATTAATCTGGCTACAATGTGCAGAATGGATTGCAGTGGTGATTGAGGACAGAAGGACTAGTGGTCAGGAAGGACTGTTGAATCAGTTAGTGTCTACACACATGAAATAGACACATTTCATTTTTATACAGTATTTTGATATCTACATTATAAGGTAGAACATGCAAAGGAATAATTATATTTTCATATTCTAATTAGCAAGCAGTATATGACACCAGACTGTAGTATAAAAAGCAAGGTGACCAAAAATGTCATTCCTATAGTAAAAGCTAGTTTGCTCTTTACCCCTTTTAAATATTCATTTAACATTTTTCTTATATTTTAATGACACAGACAGCATTTGTGAAATTAAAATTTAATCATTTAGCATATTCCCAGACCCATAGTCTTTACAAATGTGTTTCTTCAAATGAATTCCTGAATTTTCTTCTGGTGTCTTCAGTTAAATGTCTCTGTTTTAGCGTGTCACAGGATAATTATATTGATCTTTCTTCTATAGTTGTTTCTGGTAAAATCTGTTTTTTTGAAGATGCTTTCTTAGCCTTAGCGACTCAAGGGAACTGAGGCCTAGAGAACTTAACTGTAATTCTTCCTTTGCATAAAGTAGGTAGGTTCAAGAATGCTGAAGTGAGCATAGGATAGAAGAATTTAACTTGCTTAGGAAAACACATCTAACTGAAGTTGTTTTCCTAATTGGAACTGGGTAACAGTACTACAAGGACTGGAGAAAAGAATAGGAAAAAGAAAATAGACTTTCAGAGTCTATATCCTTGGGAGATGAGTTTGAGAACTCTCCCTCTAGATAAAAAGAATCCATGAATTCTTAATTCCTTTGTGTAAAATTGTGAAGTATTTGTATATTATGAGCATTCTCTGTATACTTTAAACCATCTCTGCATTACTTGTGATACCTAATACATATGTAATCAATTCTGTGTTTAGGGAATGACCAAAAAAAAAAAAATCGCAGTATCTTGGGGGAATCCCAGAACCTATGAAACTGTGTCACATAATGCAACGTAATTAATAAAAAAAAAAAATCCCAGTATCTGTGTGTGTACAGATGACATTGGTTTTTTGAAATATTTCTGATCCATTGTTAGCTGAATCTGTGAATGTGAAACCTGGAGATACAGAGTTGATTGTCCAGTGGATGTTGCCCAGATCCTTTACTTCAGTCCCTGTGAAGGCAAATAACCCTCTTTGAGAATTGACTTTGGCTGAAAAAAATACTGTCTTGTCCAAGGTCAACACTTTCGGGGAGCAGCCTGTGTCTAGTGGATATATATGTGGCTTTCAGTTTGTCTGCCCATCAGTCCCACTTGGAACAACTCTGATAGACCATCTTGGCTTCAGAATTGTTTAGCGTAATTGGCTGAAGCCTTTTGTACGCATTTACTATTGCTATTGCCATTTATTTAGTGAATTAAAAAAACAGAAATGTGTAATCTTACAGTCCTGGAGGTTAGAGTTGGAAATGGATCTCACTGATAAAGATCAACAAAGAGTCTTGGTCTCCTCTACTTCCATTCTTACATTTTTTTCAACTTTTTACTTCTTTTCCTTAAAGGGACCTTTGTGATTACATTGAGCTCACCTAGATAATCCCTCATCTCTAGATCATTAAATATACTTGGAAAGTCCCTTGCGGACCCAGCACGATGGTGCAATAGCTAAATCCTCACCTTGCAAGCTCCAGGATCCCAAATGGGCACTGGTTCATGTCCCAGCCGTTCCACCTCTCATTCAACTCCCTGCCTGTGGCCTGGGAAAGCAATAAAGGATGAAATGGCCCAAAGCTTTAGGACCCTGCACCTGCTTGGGAGACCTGGAAGAAGGTCCATGGCTCCTGGCTTCAGGTTGACTCAGCTCCAGCCATTGTAGCCATTTGATGAGTGAACCAGTAGATGGAGGATCTTTCTCTCCTTCCCTCTGTAAATCTGATCTGCATTTTCAATACAAATAAATGAATGTTTTTTAAAAAGTTCCTTTTGCTGTCCAAGGTGATAGGAGTATACTCACATTCCAGGTATTAAAACATGAACTTCTGAAAGCTGGGGGCTGTTGTTACTATGCCTACCACACCTTTGTTGTGGCTGCAGCAGAGTGCAGTATCTTCTTCCTGGTCGAGTTTCCCTCACTTATAAGCAGGTATCCATTCCAGGAATATGTCCTAGTAAACTTTCTGCACAAAAATATCCATGTCATAATGCCAGTTTCTTGAGATTTGATTTTCTGTTTTTATTATAGCACATGTCACTGGACTAGAATTACAAAAATAAATACAAAAAAATTGTAAGAAAATTGAGGATAAAACCTTGAGTTCCTTCCTACTTAGGAGATGCTTGCCCATGGAAACAACACACATGTAGTGCTAACTGTAAAAGAGAATTTCTTGCTCTGATTGTAGGAGAGAACTTCAAAACTTCAAGGAAAAGTAAGCTTAGGGTCTTGTTGTGAAGCCTTGTTTTTAAGATGTCTGCATCTTGTGTTAGAGTATTTGGTTTGGTGTTTAACTCTGGCTCCCGATTCTGGCTTTTTACCAATGTAGACCCTGGGAGGTAGTAGTAATGGCTGAAGTAATTGTGTTCCTGCCATCTACATGGGAGACTTGCATTGAATTCCCAGAGCCTAACTTTGGCCCTGACTCAACTCTCGCTGTTATGGGTATTTGGAAAGCGAGCCAGCAGAGGGGGCTCTCTGTCTCTTCCTTTCAATTTAATTAACTTTTTTTTATTCATTAATTACATTGTATTATGTGTCACAGTTTCATAGGTACTGGGATTCTCCCCACCCCTCCCCAAGCCCTCCCACCATGGTGGATTCCTCCACCTTTTTGCATAACCACAGTTCAAGTTCAGTTGAAATTTTGCTGTAAAAGCATTTTGCAGTTTTCATAACACACATTTTCCATGAGCTATTTGAATACCCCTCATAGTAAACAGAAATGGCAAGATGGTACACAGAGAGAAGAACTGCTGCTTTGAAGATACCTAGCTATGGACAGCAAGTCTCAGTTTCAGAACGAGTAGGCTGCTCCTTTTCTTGTATACATATGACTTGTGCCCATTTTTCAAAAAGAAGCATCAGGCAATCTTTTTGTCTCCTGATGAAGTACACCTCTGTATGCTGAGCTCAAAGTCATTTGGGAAGAGCTGGTTCCAAGGAAATGGACACTCACTGTTCTCAAAGCTAAGTCCAAAGCAGAATCTAACATAAGGTCTCCAGTCTGGGCAGCTTATTTGTAAATAGATCTCAGGGAGCAAGTATGAGGGAGTGGGGAGGGGAGAGACCAGGAAGGAAAAGCAACTGATTGCAGATGTCGTGGATGATGTCACTAATGTTGTCTAAGTCTTCTGTATGACTGTCTTCTCAACCTCCCAGCTTCTCTGTGTTTTTGCTGCTTGATGGGTTAAATCTGTAGCTTTTGTGGTAGGAACCGTGGTAGAAACCCAGGAACTGTTACAGTTTTCTTTGTCAGAGACAGCGAGAACCAGGAGTGTTTGAGTGTTGATATCCCCCTGGCCCTTCCATGCCCCAATGGCTAGTATGGGATTGTGAAAGTCTAGCCATCTGGCCTCCAGTGAGACATTTTGTAGTGTCATCTGTATTCTAGTCCTTCAAGCTGGGAGTCACCTGAAGCCTCACTCCCTCCTTTTTTCCGGCCCTGTTCTGCTTCGTCCCACTTCCTTATTCTCTTTTGGGAAGTCTTTGTTGATAAATTGCTCACCCACAAACCTTCACCTCAAGGTCTGTTTCTGGAAACAGGACCATGACCTAGACATGCATTATGGAGGTTACCTCTATTAAATTGTGTTAAGTTTAGCTTAAAGCTGTCCACAAATATTTTTTCAAAAGATTTGTTTTAATTGGAAAGGTAGATTCACAGAGGGAAGAAAAAGATCCTCCATCTGGTGATTACTCCCCAAGTGGCCACAATGGGCCATAACTGAGCTGATCTGAGGCCAGGAGCCAGGAACCTACCCTGGGCCTCCCATATGGGTGCAGGGTCCCAAGGCCCTGGGCTGTCTTTGACTGCTTTACCAGGTCACAAGCAGGGAGCTGGATGGGAAGTGGAGCAACTGAGACATGAACCAGCACCCATGTGAGTCCCTGCAGATGCAAGGCTAGGACTCCAGCCTCTAAGCTACCACACCAGAACCTCCCTGCCATGCCTATTTTAAGGCTCCAAGTTTTCTCCACAGAGTGTTTATGACAAGCAACTGAGTCTCAGCCAATTGCAAAGTAGGTAACTGTTGATTATTCATGCTCAAATAATAAAGAATCTAGCTATAACTAACTGGACTGTAGCTTTGCCTCACTTCTGTTTTCTGTGCATCACTTTTTCCCCTCTGGGTATGAGCATAACCTGGCCTGCGGTTGGGCAGAGCATTCTAAACAATTTTGATTGAGTTACTGCTCAGTTCTAGACTTTGAAATAAGCCAATTAAGGTGTGCAAACTAGATTTTTTTTGTGATTTTGTCTTTTAACATCTTTGTAGGGAACAGGACTAATATTCTTCTAGGATGTCTTAGGAGGCACGCTTTCCTCGCTAGAATAGTCACCTGATACCGGCAGGGTGCTCTTGCTCTCTTAATGAATTATTTATTTGAACATAAATCTTAGATCTTCCATTTACTGGTTTATTCCCCAGATGGCTACAACAGCTAGTGTTGAAGCTAGGAACCTCTTCCGTGTCTCCCGTGCAAGTGCCCAAGGACTTTGGCAATCCTCTCCCTTTTCCCAGGCCATTAGCAGGGAGAAGTGGAGTAGCAAGGAATTGAACCCATCTCCATATGTGCTACTGGATGCTGTCAGCTTTACCTGCTATGCCACAATGTCAGCCTCAGATGTTTCCTTTTGATTAAAGTCTTGAATCTGGGAGCTGTTAACTCCTCTTGTCATCACAGGATAGAATAGGCCCTAAAGGCATCGAAGAGTGGGGACATGATAGCAGAAAGCTGAAGGTGAAACACCTGAGATTGCATGGGACTGTCTATGGTAGCTGTGGGTGAAATGAGAGGTGCGCCAAGTGATGTGGGGCATCAAAAAGTATGTGCCATCTCACAAGATCTATGGCTGGGAACAGGCCTGGTTGTGGAGCAAAACGAACGTCCAAGCGGGGTTGTGGTTCCAACTGGTGAGAGCGAGGGCCATGCTAGGGTCCTGCTATTTGGTGTGGACATGGAAGCAGTGTCCCTCGTCACAAGTGTGGACTGGGTGTGGGGTGTGCCAGACTGGAATAAACTCTGGCACCCACTGGTGTTCATGAGAACCAGGGTAGGTATAGAACGGGCTGGGCTAGGTCTCTGCCCCTACTGAGCCACGTGTGAGCCGTGTCTGGTTGTGTACCTGGCTTGGCTGGGCTGTAACACTGGAATGGGTGAAGGCCAGTTAAGAAAGGTCACTGTTCCTGCTAGGACAGGAGGTGGACTAAGTAGGGTTGGCCCATGGACTCACCAGTATGTGCAAGATCTGGCGTTGGGAGAGCTTCTGAAGGAGGAGCTTGGACAACTCCTCTGTCAGGACACTATCCCTGCAGGTGAATGCAAGAGCCAAGAAAGGGAACAGCCCAAACTAGGCCAGGTAATGGCACCCACTCACATACATTTGGAGCAGATTGAGGGGCGAGCCAGGCTGTGCCAGTTTATATCACCCGCTGATGAATCTGAACACCAGAATGGAGTGTGGGTCAGGCTGGGTTCGGCTGCAACACAAGCCAGTTCCCATGTTCCTACTGGTGCATGCATAAGCCAGAGTGGGTGTGGGTTGGTTGGACTTTGCTGCAGCATCAGCTGGTAGATGCTGGCACAGGGGGCAAATTCTGTGAAGGTAAGCTTGCAGATCCACCTGGAGAGTGAAAAAATCCAGGAGTGGGCCCAGGAGGGAAATAATGGGCACCTTCCTCTTCGATTGCCACTCCAACTGGTGAGTATAAGAACTAGGACTGGGTCAGGCATGGCTGGACAGAAAGTGGCACCAGTGGCACATGTGTGGGCTGGATAGTGGGATTGGTTGGGTTGAACTAGGCTTCAATGCCCATTGACATGTATGAGAGCTGAATGGGGTGGAGGACAGACTTGACCAGTATACTACACATCCTGGCAAGCATGGGAACCAGGGCTGGGTCGGGCCTGGTGGAAGTTATTGTGGGTCACTCTGACTAGGCTGCAGCTCCCACTGGTTTGCATGAGGCCCAAGTGTGTGTTTGCCAGAATCTGGGTGGACTGCAACTCCTATTGATTTGTGTAGAAAACAAGGCTGCAGACAGAATTGACCCATCAATTGCAACCACCAGCGTGTGCATAAGCTGATTGGGGTGCCAGATGGTGCCAGATGTGTACTGGCAAGCACACACAAGAATCAGCTCTTGGATCACCTCAGATGAAGTTTCTTTTTTTTTTTTTTTTGAATTTTTTTTATTATTTTTTCTCCATTAATTACACTGTATTACGTGACACAATTCATAGGTACTGGGATTCTCCCCCCTTCACCCCAACCCCCCCCCCCCGGTGGATTCTTCCATCCTGTTGCATAGCCACAGCTCAAGTTGTTCTGGGATTCCCTCATTGCAAGCATACACCATACATAGAGTCCAGCGTCCCATTGACCAAATTCAACGACCTCTTATAGGGATCCCTCCAACTGAATTGCTGGACTCAGAACCATGGAGAGAAATGCAGGTTCCATGGTCTGATCGTGCAGTGCATGAGTCAGAGCTGCACCTCCTCAGTGGCTTAGACGGAGCAGTGGTTCACATGGAGGATTTGGCAGTACATTGGAGTCTGCAGAAAACAACTGATACCACAACAGAGGATGGAGGACAGAACAAACTGATCAGCTACCCCAGCTAGTGTTGGCAGTGAATACCTGGGCAAATGGAGACTCTAAGGTGGACTATGTCAACCAGCTGATGGATTCTGGAGAGATTTCATCATGCTTGGAGTGGTGAGATTGGCAGTAATTCTGAACTGTTGAACTATCAAAACCACTTGAGCAGGACCCTCGCAGCATGCCCCCCATCGGGAACTCTGGGGTGGTGTCGGGTAACTGTCCTCCACCCCAGGGTGCAGCTGCGTTTGGAAGCCTTAGTGTGGCTTCTCCCTTTATTGCCCCTCCCCCAGATACAGGGAGAAAAAACAAATATGAAAATAATGGTCTCACCTACTTTCCTGTAGCCCTTGACCCTTATCACCCTAACCAGCTATGCAAAAATAATCATCAAAAAATAAGTATGTGCCAGGGTGACCTCGTGAGTGTAGCCTAGGGTGCCATAACCCTGTGATTTACACCCTGTGCAGGGCATAAATGGAGTCTGTTCTTAACTGGTATAGGAGAGGACAGAGCTCAACATTGCATCATTGTAGCTGGAATAGAACCCCAGCAGCTGCCAACTAGAGTCTGGGTACTATGGCCCAGTCACCCTTATCAAAGATTCCAAAGAGGTATAGTTGGCTTGGGTTTTCCAGGAGTATTCTACAAAGTGGTTTGGTATAAACCACAGAAATTTATTTTGTCAAAGTTTGGAGACTGAAAGTCCAGGACCAAGATAAGGGTTGGTTTCTGGTGAGGGCTCTGCCCTCGACATGTGAATATCACCTTCTCACTGTTGCCACGTGGCCTTTTCTCTGTACATGTATGCTCCTGGTGTGTCTTTGTTCTCCTTTCTCTCTCTTACCTGTCACCTCTCTTCCTCTACCTCCCCTCTCGAAAGATTTATTTGAGAGAGTTAAGAGAGACAGAACTGTCCCATTTATTGGTTCTCTCTCCAAATGACAGCAATAACTGGGGATGGGCCAGTCTGAAGCCAGGAGTGTCTTCCAGGTCTTACATGTGTTGTGCAGGGGCACAAGGACTTGAGCCATCTTCTAATCCTTTCCCAAGCCATTAGCAGGGACTTGGGTCTGAAGTGGAGCAGCTCCGGAACCAGTACCCTTGTGGTGTGCTGGTGTGCTGACACTTCAAGCAGAGATCTATTATGCTGTGGCGCTGGCTCCCCTTTTCCAACTTGATAAAACAGAGATTGGCTTCTTACCCATACCAATTTTACTAAGATGTATTGCCTGGGGATGTAAAAACACCTTGGCTACCAATATGGAGACAGTTACATGCCGATTCCTTTGACCAAGGTACCATAAGTCTTAACAGGTGTTATATCAGATTTCCTGTTTCCTCTGATGGATACAGTTTCTTAAAGTTGAATTAAGGAATTAGAGGAGTTGGAGTTATGTACTATGTTAAGTCACCATCTATATTGCCAGAATTGCATATTGGAGTGTCAATCAAGTCATGGCTACTCATGGCTTCCCATTCAACTCCCGACTAATGGGCCTAAGAAGGCAGTGAAAGATGGACCAAACACTTGATCTTCTGCCACCCACATGGAAGACCCTGATGGAGTTCTAGGCTCCCAGCTCTGGCTTGGCCCAACACCTAGTCATTTGGGGAGTGAGCCAGCAGATGGAAGATGTCCTTGTGTCTTACTTTCTCTGCCATTTTAATAATAAATTATTCATAAAAAGGGATTGGAGTGAGGTTAGATTATTTTGGCTCATGTTGTGATGCCTGAATTATATATTTAGAATAGACAAGCATAGGTGATGACAGAAGAAGCCAAGTCTTTTAAGAATGTATAATGTTATTCATTAGGGAGAGTCTTTGAAAGAAAGGGAAGTTGAAGAAAATGATAATGTCATGTGTTATTTCATGTAGGTGACAATTCATATCAAAGTATCATATTTTATCTTAGAAAATAAATATCCAGAACAAATTTTAAGCATTGTGAGATGGACAGACACCTAGCTGTTAGAACCTCAGTTAAGATACCCATGTCCCACATCAGACTATCTGCGTTCTATTCCTAGCTCTGACTCCTAACTCCAGCTTCTTGTCAATGCAGACTTTGGGAAGTACATCAATGACTCAAGAAACTAGTTTTCTCTCACTCATGTGCGAGACTTGGATTGAGTTCCTGGCTCCTGTTTCCAGTCCTGGGCATTTGAGGCATAAGCCAGATGATGAGTGATCTGTCTCTTTCTACCTCTTCAGTAAATTGATGAAAAAAAAAATCCCTCCACTCCTTTCTCCCTCCCTAATTCTAATTTTCCCTCCTCTCATCCAACATTCTCAGTGATGAGAAGCTTCATTCTTCCTTGTCTCAGTGTCTATTTTTGCTTTAAGGCTTTGCTCAAAGCAGTATTTGATTTACATTAAAGCAATGAATAAAACATTTCTCCATTCATTTGTATACATGTTGCATTGTACAAAGTGCCTCTCAGTGGACAAATAACAGGCATAACAAGTTACCATTTTCAATTTTTGATAAAACTTTCAAAATAGATTTCCCACTAGACAATGAGAAAGTGAATGATTGAATTGGCTGTATAACAAGTCCTTTGGCAAATCACATGCTTTTCAATTCTTTGTTTTCAAAAAATGCTTTCTGATGATATGACTGCTGGTTTCTTATTGAAACAACTTATGATGGAGTGGCTTTGTCATAATGAAAGTATTTTATTCATTTACTTATCTAGGTAAACAGGTTTCCCAATTCTTACATCCTTAAACCTAACAAAATTTACTGTAATCATTTGCAAATATCAGTTGTCTTATTCAGGCCATCTTGTGGAATCTCATTTTGTTCCCAGGTCTCACACATTCATAGAGATTGAAGGCAAGTTCCTGCCCCTGCTCTTTACCTTTTCATTGGTTTGTTTTTATACTGCCCTCATGTAAGGCAAAAAGATACAACCTTGGTTGTTTTTCTAGTACCTTTGGATCACAAGGAGGCTGTGAACCTGTTCACTAATCACAAAAGGGGTAGCAAGCTATTGTTTAATGATTTTTTTCTTGAGATAAAATATTAAAGCATTAGCTCTACCACTTTGAAGTACCTCTTGGCAAAAAGCTTCCCATGCAAGACTATAGTATTTGCCATATAATTAGGGAGTTCTAAGACACCGGTGAGCAGCTAGTATTGTATATATTCCTTGATGAGTTTTGAGTGTGTGATACCTCTAGCATCTGATTATTCATTTTCTAGGATTATTCATTATTCATATCAGCTTTTTAAAAATCATAATAACCAGCCCTATACTTAATAGATTTTGTTTATTCAGATTGAGAATGACAGGATTTTCCAAGATTATCTGAACTCTGATCCTTTTTGTTATTTTTAATATAAAAAGGGATATATGTGTGTGTGTGTGTATATATATATATATAAATATATGTACATATATATAAAACCATTGTAGTCATTGCAGTTGATATTTTAACATTATGAAGCCAGAAGAAGCAATGGGAAATGCCCTGATGCTGTAATAAATTTTAATTTTTAAAGGAATTTGCAATCATTGTAAAGAAAATATGGGAGTTAAGTTGATGGTGAACTAATCTGTTTGATTTTAAGGGCCCCTGGGAAAATGAATAAGAGAGAAGAAAAATTAATCAAACTACATTTGATGCTAGAAAATAAACAGCTTCATCATACATCAGCACCTAAAATACATCCAAGTGAATATTAGAATCGCAAATTAATTTAAGAAGGAAAGAACTCTGCTTTTACATGGTGTTATTTTGCACTGGGCTAGGAGATATTCTTACTGTAAACTAACAGTGAATTTCCAACTTCAAGAAGAAACATGGATACGAATTACACTATTTCTGTTGTGATACAAAATAGATACTTTAAGACCTGTCTCTTTTGAAGTCATAAGTGGAATTCAATGAAGTTGATTAACCATAAATAAATGGCATCTCACCACAAGTACATTCATGTTTTGTTAATGGCAGGGACACTGTCATGTGTTTGGAGACAAACTTAAGGAGAAATTCAGTGAAATAATAGAAGGGTAGTATATGCTTTTTATGGATATAGGAACATGTGCTGGGCATTGAAGAGAAGATATTTGGCATTCAAGTGCCAAGTATCAATTGTGACTAGGGACCCTATAATAACACTCAGACATTTCTCCCATGGAGGATGTGGCTCTTCTCTTGCTTGAAAAGCCTGCACTAATGTCTTTGGAGAGAGTTACTTGCAAGGAGATGGCGTCTTATCAAAACCCACCTTCTAATGCTTCCACACTCGTACCTGAGATCTTGACATAGTACCCCCAGTGGGGTACCAAGTGCAAAGACAGAGTGAGAAGAAGACATCTTAATATATTGGTAAAATGGTGCCTGGCACAGCAGCCTAGTGGCTGTATTCCTCACTTTGCAGGCCCTGGGATCCCATATGGACACCAGTTCATATTGTGGCTACTCCACTTCCAGCTCCCTGTTTGTGGCCTGGGAAGGCAGGAGAGGACGGCCCAAAGCCTTGGGACCCTGTATCCTTGTGGGAAACCTGGAATAAGTTTCTGGCTTTGGATTGGCTTAGCTCTGGCCTTTGCGGCCACTTTGGGAGTAAAGTAGTGGAGAGAAGATCTTTCTGTCTCCTCTTTGTATATCTGACTTTCCAATAAATGGTAAAATATCATGACTTTTACTAAATAATGTCAGTAAAAATCTGGGGAATATATATGTAAGTAAATTGTGATAGGCATGAGACAAAAGAGAGTGAAATACAGAATACTGGC
The DNA here is from genome assembly GCF_030435755.1 of Ochotona princeps. NCBI lineage: Eukaryota > Metazoa > Chordata > Mammalia > Lagomorpha > Ochotonidae > Ochotona > Ochotona princeps. Next base: position 12,502,747 of record NC_080865.1, read on the forward strand.
TAAGTATATCTGTCATCAATAAATTCTTCATCCAGAGTCTCAATGGTCTAGATATTCCAGACAGAGTGAACAGCATGCATTCATATTACCTGAAGGTGCTGAAGGTTTCATTAAAATATGGACACAAGAGTGGCCTTAATAAGATGCTGGATTCACAAGAGGTTAGCTTGAAGGAACTAGAATACACAGAGATGCAACTGTTAGAATGAAATTTTTGCGTTTGCATTTTTCCCCACTTCTCCAAATCTATGTCCTGGCAAGATGCTCCCTTCTCAAGTAAAAGCTTCAAAACTCTGTCAGAGCCATATTCTTCAGATTAGTGTTGACATGCAGATGTTGCACTGGGCTTCCTGTTTTCATTAGGAGTAATGTGGCAGCAGAACAAAAAGAGACCAAGGGCCAACATCTAACCACTAGAGATAAGTGGGCACAATTACTGAAATGAGCAGCAGAGCCACAGTGGCAATCAGTTTTGCCATGTGGTGATCTTTGAGGAGGGTTTCATTGACCTCAGTGTTGCCAGAACAGAGATAAGTTAACAGCTTGTTGTCACAGTTCAGATTCCTCAGGACCAAATTCTGAGGCAAAATTCACACTGACAAATTATATTGAGTGATGTTGGGATCCATATCTATGGAGAATAGAGGCAGAATTTTAAGCAGAGGAAGCTGAATTAGACCTACAAAGTGTTCTGCTTTGAATCAAAAGAACCTGGCTGTAAGACTCCTGTGGTGGTGATTCACTGGTTATGGGCTTCCTCCAGAAATGACTATGATCTTAAGCAAATAAGTTTTGTCTGAAGGTAGGCAGACCCCTAAACAGTAACTAGTGGAAAACTTGTGTTGCCAGAACTCTGAACAACTCGGAATTGAGTGCTGTTGACTTAGATGGTTGGGGTAGGTTTTGTGATGTAACTAAAGTACCAACAATACCTATTGAAGTTGTGTAGTATCTGTGTTAACTAAGGAAAAACATTTAGATTTATTGAAGGGAGATTTGAGTTGGTTTATTACAGTGAAAATCATGACCTCTCACCTTTTCCCCAGGACCTAAAAGCTAGACAATTACAAGAAAAATAAGCTGTCAACCTGAGACAGCTTATTTCTCTTGATGAAACTGAGTCCCTTATGCTCCTGAGGAAGGATTCCCATGACATTGCCATAATCATGTGCAGTCATCCCTCTGTGTTCATGGGTTAGGAGAGCTTTACAGGGTCTGTTGTGGAGTAGTAGTGGCATGCAACCCAAACATACCCTATTGTGTGCTTTAAGTCATTTCTTGATGACTTATGATACCTAATGCAATTTAATGCTGTATATAAATGTTATACTGTATTTTATGGGAATAGTGACAAAAACAAAAGTCTGTATACTTTCAGTCTCTAGATGACTTGCACCCAATGCAGTATAAATGCCTATATTGTAAGGGAATAGTGATAAAACGTAAGTTCATGTACTTTCAGTATATGTATAGATTTTTAAAAACTACATATTCTCAGTTTGTGGTTGGTTGAATCTGTGAATGAGAACCCTACGAAGATCCATTTCTACAATTGATTTGCCTCTAAACCTTCCTTCATTTGTTGTGGGAGTCATTTATCAGAGCCGTGAACTGAGCATGGGAAATAGTCTTATCAGGGATTTCTACTTAGAGACTCAGTGTTGATGACAATCCTGGAAATCTCCAATGCCATTGTAATCCACAATCAAAATAGTGGCTAAAGTTTAGGTGACTTAATAGAGTTTTGCATGGGGACTATGATTGCCTCTTCAGATCTTGGTATCATGACTCATATATAGACATACTCAAGAGCTGTCAAGATACCTGTGTTTCCTCCTAGGCTCAAGTGGGAGATGTTATACTAAGAATTGTATGCATGCAGCGCCTCTAAGACATACTGACTCAGAACAGCAGTGGTAGACGAAGCTGGCTGCTATTGTACCTCTAGCTTTGCTGAGCCCCCAAGTACCTCTGAAAGTTCTGTTAGAAATTATTTCCTTATGACTTCTTTTCTCTGTATTTTGAAGCTTACAATAATTTGTGGCCATGTGCTGTGAACACCATTTATTTTGAAAAAAAAAAAAGTGATGATTCCTGTTAGGAGAGGAAACATGGCATTCCATGTCTACAGGGAAATACCAAAATATGACATATTTTTCTTAACTATTTGAAGTCACTACCCATCTATCTGAGATGTGGGATATAAGCAAAAAAGGTGTGAAAAGGGGAACAAAAATTCATTAATTGTCCCCAAATAACTGGTCTTCATATTTTTCCATGCAGGTTCAAACCATGGGAAAATTTGTGATGACATTAGTATTGAGGGTTCAAAGCCCACTCTGTTGTTACTATTAAAAAAAAACTTACTTTTAAATGTAGGGTTAGAAGTTGAGATCAAGGGATTTTCTAGTTGCTGCTTAACGCCTGAATGTATTTGGCAGCTGGGATTGAGCAAGGGCAAAGCCAAGAACTCAGTCTAGGTCTGCAATATTGGAGACAAACTCTCAAGCACTTGGGCCAGCGTTTGTTGCATTTCAGGTGCATTAGCAGGAAGCTGAATAGGTTGCAGAGCCCCTGGAACTTGAACCAGCACTCTGTTATGAGCTGTAGGCACCCGAAATGGTGACTTCTGTGCCACAATGCCTGTCCCTGATTTTTTTCTTCAAAAAACAAAACAATACAAAACTGAGAGAGTTCTCTCAATCCATTGATTAATTCCTCAAATGCCTGCAACAGCCTAGACCAAAGGCAAGAGTTATGAAATTAATCTAGGTATCCTTTTCAAGGCACTGAACTATGTAAACACTTCTGACTCCCAGGGTCTGTATTAGCAAGAAGCTGGGATTGTGTGCTAGAGCCAGGCACTTTTATGGGATGCTGCCATCCTAACTGCTAGGATTATAAATGTACCATTGACCTTTTTATGATTAAATATTATATATTAACTACAACACATACACAAAAAATGTTCTAAGTAGAAAATCTGTTAATTCTGTCAGGCTAATAGAGTGACTGCTTTTGCTTTCAAAAATGTTTTTGCTTTTTCAATAAGAGACACATCCGGTCATTCACTCTTCAGATGCCCACAACCACTAGGTCTGGCTCAGGCAAAGCCAGAAGAGAGGAACTGTGTCCTAGTCACCCATATGGATAGTAGGGGGTTAAGTGTGTTGATACATCACCTATTGATCCTCAGGGTGCCTCTCAGGTGGATCAGTAGCAGAATCATCTGGACTTGAACTAGGCATTCTGATAGTGGTGTCCCAAGTGGTATCTGAACTGCTGTGCCTAACGCCTACCCCTGCTTTTCACTTTAGTGTCCCTTTCCAATATTTGTTCTTAGAATTAATTGCAGTGGGAGCAAAGATATTTTATATTGTGACATTTCCCATGAAAATGTTTTTTCTATGTTGTCACACAGTCTTAATAATTATACTTTTCACTGGCTTATGTGCCGTGAAGTGCCCAATTGTATTCCCATAGGACAGTTGTGCTACTCTGTAATTTTTGTGCTGTAAAGCAGTCTCAGATTTACATAGAACAAATACTTAGGTGAAAGTGCTATGTATATTTAGACAGATTTTGAAATATTGCTGGGTTATTTTCTAAAATGATTGTGGCAACTTTTTTTCCACCAAATATTTCCATTTCATTTGCCAGTAATATCATTTTTAATGATTATTTTGATTCAATTATTTGACATAGAATGTGTTTTATCATGTATTTGAGCATTAGCAAGATTTAGTGGGATTCCCATAATGTGAAATCTTACCTCAAAATTGGCTTGAGTTGAGATACCTGCATCCCCTGTTAGTGTACCCGAGTTTAATTCCTGACCCTTGGTCCTGACCTTAGGTTCTAGCTAGTGTAGACTCTGGGAGGCAGAAGTGATAGCTCAGATGATTGAATTTCTGATACTCACATGGGAGACTTGGCTTTAGTTCTCAGCTCTCGGCTTCAACCTGGCGCAGCAATAGCATTGTGGATTTTTGTTGTTGTTGTTTTGTTTTAAACAAATTTATATTTATTGAAAGTGACAACTTAACACTGCAGCCTGGAGGGGAACTCCATGGGAGGAGTTGCCGAAGAAGCCCATAGTGGGGGCTGCCCTTTCATACAAAGCATGACTCTCTCTGGCTCCTACTGAAAACCAACCTTGATTTAATTAGGAGAGGAGCAGAGTAACAACCAATCAGAAGGTAGTATTATTCTGTTTATCCTTTTCTTATAACAAAACCAAATGTGGTTAAGATAGGCCATGTTGTGGTGCAGTGGATAAAGCTGCTGCCTGCATTGTCGGCATCCTGTATGGGTACCAATTCATGTCCAGACTGCTCCATTTTCTTCTTCTTTTTTTAAGATTTACCTTATTTTTATCACAAAGTCAGATATACAGACAGGAGAAGAGACAGAGAGGAAAATCTTATGTCCAATGATTCACTCCCTAAGTGACTGCAATGTCTGGTGCTGCACTTATCCGACACCAGGAGCCAGGTACTTCTTCCAGGTCTCCCACACGGGTGCAGGGTCCCAAGGCTTTGGGCCATCCTCGACTGCTTTCCCAGGCGACAAGCAGGAAGCCAGATGGGAAGTGGAGCAGCTGGGACACGAACCACAGCCCATATAGGATCCCCAGCACATGCAAGATGAGGACTGTAGCTACTAGGCTACTGTGCCAGACCCAGATTGCTCCATTTTCAATCTAGCTCCCTTCTAAATGGCCTGAGGAAAGCAGTGGATTGTGGCCCAAGTTTTGGGGCCCTGCCAGCCACATGGGAGATCTAAAAGAGGCTCTTATCCTCAGCCTGGCCTACCCCTACCTGTTGTGATCATCTGAGAAGTCAACCGGTGGATGGGTGATTTCTTTCTCTCTGTGTGTGTCTCTGTCTCTTTGTAACACTTCTAAAATAAATAAGACTTTAAAGGGGGAAACAATCACTTTGTCCACCCTTAGAAGGGACTCTGCCTCTTTCTCACTCCAATCAACACCTGACCTATTAGCGTGTTCAACTTGTTATGTACCCCCCACCCCATCGTAAGAATGGACTCTAACTGGTGTTAGGAGTATGGTTGACATCTGCTCTGTCTTGCATTATCCTGTGCAGCTGGCATAGTGGCAGAACATTCCTCTGAGGACCGATTTAGGAGTCACTGGAAGAGTGCAGTCCTCTGAGGACCGATTTAGGAGTCACTGGAAGAGTGCAGATTTTCTTGAGGTCTTCGTCTGGAGTACTACCTAGAGTAGTAGTTTAATCCTGGAGGCTACAAAGTGCAGCACCAGCTTGTAAGAGCTTCTAGGAAATGAATCAGTAGGCAAAGTTCTGTCTCGAGTAAATAAGTAAAAGTATTTTTTCAAGAGTCCTCAAAATGTTAAATATGTACATGATAATCTTAGAGAAAATATAAAAAATATAAAATCTGTACAGATAAAACATCATGTTTTGTTCTGTGTATATATTTGTAATTATTTATCTTAGCCAGTTGAGCGCATACTGGATACATCATGTCTCTTTAGCCATTAGTGATATTACGTGATTTTAAATTTCCTTAATTTTATCATTAAACCATTGGTATATAAGAAAATATCCTTGTTATTAGGGAACATACATCTAAGTTTAATCTATAGTTCATATTCAGGTTTTACAAATTGTTCCAGTAATATCTGAGAACAATTTTTTCTGCCTAGAAAGCAATCTGATATTATATATGCTCTTAATTGTCATACTTCTTTAGTTTCCTTTAATATGAAACATTTTTTCTCAACAGTTTTGTCTCTTACGATGATGGCATTTTCAAACAGCACAGGCTAATTCTTTTGTGTAATGTCCAGCAGTGGGCCGACAAATGTTTAACAGATGCCTTTCTTGAAAAATTAGGTCCTACTCTGTAGCATTTACTGATTGCCCTGGTGAAAATATTTTTATCTCAGCTGATGTCAACTTGCCAATGTTAGGCTCTGGCATGTGCCATTGAAAAGTGGTGTGTACAGTCAGCTCTCATTAGCTGAAACGTAAGAGCCTTCTCCACATCGATGCCTCTCAATTTGTTTTTGTGTGCTTGCTTTTTCAAAATGTGATGGAAATACTAGCAATGTAATGTGTGATGTTTTTAGTGTACCATGCCAAAAAGTACAGTGTAAATATGCCACACTTGTACTTGTACTTGTACTTACCCTCTCAATATAAGAAAAGGGTGGAGATGGAGATAAAGGGAGGATAAT